>NC_140593.1:1083137169-1083762691 GCF_964204655.1 Triturus cristatus
GCAGGCTTCTATTGTCCATCAAATCTTCTTCTGTTGTTTTCTTTTGCATGGGCCTCTTCATTCAAGCCTTACATGAGAAAAGAAAGTACTGCTTAGTTGGAGTGCCCTCACAGCTCACTCGAGAGTCTCAATGTTTCAAGGCAGTGCGCCAGTATCTTTCCTTTGCGGCAGGCACTACAGGTAGTGTGCTCTCCATTGATCAAAGGCACAGGTCATCTCGTGCAGATTCGGGACCATTCTCAGATTCCAACACTCGTCACTCAGTGTCAGAGGACGCTCAGGCTGCTCTTCCATGGGCACTGGAATGTAGTGCCTTCTGTCAATCTTGGATCCGCCGGTGCACTGCACTTCCATTGAAGCAAAGGAAAAGAGGGGGTGTGTGTGGCCAAAAACTCAGGCCAAGGGGCTCAAGGGACTGCACACTGTCAGAGGTTACCAGCACATGACAGGCGCTCTTTTGTACTGAAATTCTGGTTCTTGGCAAAACCAGCTCCTTTTTCCTTTCTGATTTTGAACGCCTTCTGATGAAGCAAGTGCGATGCTTTAAACAGTTCGTTGTATAACAAGGGGACTGTAAACATGTGGCCTGTGATTTTCAAATGAGTGGCCACATGCCATGGGACAATTTTCGTCTAGAATACACTGTCTTTCGCAGGAAGCAACACAAATAAAAAGGCAGTAGGCAAAACAGTGCCTCTAAGCTTTTCAATTGGGTTTCCGTGTGAGAGCCTCCATCATCTAAGGGTAGATAACTACACGAGAATTCTATCTAAAATGGATGTCTTCACATATGGTGGCATTGTCTAATAGGGCAAACACACATTTTTTTTCCTGAATGATTACATATAAGTGTTTCTAAATTCCTTATCTAGGACATTTCAATAGAAAAATCACATGGTACAGATTATCATAGGCATGTAGAAACCTTTCATATCAGGTGCACTAGGCAATACACAGGCTAATAGTCAGATATGAAACAAAAAGACAAGGACTAGAGGGTCCTGATATTTGCATGATTAGAAACTTCTGATCCCACCGAAAATTAAAGCAGCAGGAACAAAAAGGGTAAAAACCACATTAAAAATAGACATTGAAAATTCGTCATGTTCAAAAGGGTAAACGTAAGATATCTCCTATTGGTATGGAAAACTTGTCTTACTATAATATTGAGTCAGTTAGCCAGTCTATCGCTATCCTGACAGTCAGGCTGGAAAACATTGCAGCAGGCCTAAGGAAAATTCTTGGAAACCAGTCTGGTCATGCAAAAGGGAATTGTACATAATATGGGGGTTCTTGGTGCATCACTGCAGTCTGGAAGTATGTACCTGAACAATACACCTACAATAATAAATGGGCTGACTGGTGAAAGGAATACGGAAAAGAGAATTGGAACTAGGACACAACTAAAATCCCCAATCACTAAGCATAATGCGACATTGGGCAGGGAAGAAACAAAAGCAATAAAAAAATAAAAATCTATAGGAAGGACAAGAATTCACTTGGGTGGTAGTCAGGCATGTGACATCACCAAGAGTACGGGTGATACACAAAAGGCCAAAGTCACATACGTTTTAACTCTACCGCTGGCGACTACACCATATACGGTAATCTTAGCTAATGTTCCAGTTCCTTCTGCAGGGAAAAATGAAACCCTAGTTTCCTTTTAAGAAGCAAAGGCCATATGCTACTTAGGAGACAGGACACCATTACCTCATGTAATATAGAAATTAGGCCACCTTGAGTCACAGATCTATAATTTCATCCTTAGGTCCAATCAAGGATACATAAATGTAGGGCTGCCTGTTCCTTTAAGGGAAGGGCAGTATAACGTGACAGGTGACACACTTTGATCCTGTAGATCTTTTAGTTTTCTGTAATACCATTATAGCCAATTTAGACATGCACTGGTGAAGTGTTGTCTCTTATGCTCACAGCATGAAAATATCATTAGCTGTGGAATTTAGTAACCAGAACAAGTTCAACCAACTGTTGCGTAGCGATGGGCATCGTCATGACCATCCCCTTCACAACACAGGTAAACTTGTAATAGTATAAAAAGCAGCAACAAAAACAACGAAAACATGCAAAAAATAATAAAAACGCACAAAACATCAAGCCATCAGATATACTTGCTGTATATCAAGCACAAAAAGCATAGACAAAACAATAGCATATGTAATAAGCGGTGACACACAAACACCATGTCATGTACTTTATGCACTGTAAAACTGCAGCCCAAAACCCAATATTTGGGCCTGTTTAATTTGTCAGGTTTAAAATACTTACCCTCCTTTTTGACAGTAGATCACCAGGCAATGGAAATCTGCTGTCAAATATAACTCTACTGTTTCTCTTCTAACATACAGGACCAGCAAGAACAATTCATGATAGCAATTCGTTCACATTTAGGCATGTAGCCTTAAAAAAACATTTTAGAATCTTTTTGTCTGTCTAAGACTTAATGCAACACTTCGTTTTCTGTTAAAGAAGAGCAACTATAGCAGGCATCATTCTATTTTCTTTTTTAGAGCACCAATGTATCAGCAAAGCATTTAACATGATGTATGGACTTTCAAAGAAAACCCCTTTGCTATATTTTCCCGGTGGAATTAAGTTCTTTAGTTTTAGTGATGCTATGGAGAAACCAGAAACCCCACCTTTAGAGGCCCCTGTAGCAAGGGCATTCTGCATTCCACAGAGGCAAGGCCCTAATTTAAAAGGTCATAAAAGTCAACGTGGCAGCCTACTCATTGTTTACACTAAAGATAGCATCTCAGCAGCCTGACCGAGCCAGCCTCTGCAGCTCCCAACCCCCAGCTTCTGACACTCTGAATTCGTCAAAGCCAGAAGGCCTTCCTAATTCCTCCTGACTTGCAATAATTCGCTCTATGTTGAAAAATAATTTCTCCTTTTTAGGCGCTAAAAAATTATCCCTATTCCCAGATTGTTAAACTACATGTACTGTGAATAATTCACAAAACTTAATAACACACATACCAGTTTTTAGAATAAATGCTTGTTGCAATCCTATGCAATGGTATACATTTCATCAACCTTAAATGAATGAACGTCTCAGTAGGCCCAGCTAAAGTTAGACTGACCTCCAGCAAGTGAGACCACTTTCTGCCCCAGTCCACTGGCACTGTGAATTGTATTCGCAATGAGTTTTGATATTTTCTTCATCATTTAGTCATTTGCCTTTATTCAAGCTCTGTTTGTCGCTTTCATATTAGCATATGAAACTCAGTGCCTCCCGCCAGGTAATTACAATATTTTCACCCCTACTGCTAGAACCTGCAATCTCATCTTTCCCCTCCTACTTACTCAAACCGGTACCACATTCCTCTTTATTCCCTTCGTCAATACAACCTTCCTCACGCTACTCTTCATGTCTTTATTACTCCCCTTCATCATCTCTCTTCCCTCCACGGCATTGTACTTTCCCAATTGTTCTTCTCTTTCCTACGTATTACCTAGTTCCTATAACCGTAATTCTACATTTCTCCACCCCTCTATCATTACTGACTTCATCACGTACCTGCTCACAAACATCCTCTATTTCCTTCATCAAAAAACAATTCTCCATTTCTCTTTCTCTATGTGGGTGCTGACTCCATTAAGGCCGTTTTTTATTAACATCAAATAGTTGCGGGTTGCGACACCATATTTTATTTAATTTCCCCAAGTTTTTAAAAAGGTCTTGTTTTTCATAGCGTGTTCAGTAGTATCATGACAGACACAGCTAAAGTTAGAACCTTCAACCCTGATATTAAAACAAGCCTTTGTACTGGCACATTGACTCATTGAATCATAAGAAGGCACAACCTGTAAATATATATCAAAACCTAAACGTATGCATTTACTGAAGCCTGGGACACTTTAAACAGTACTCTGAATGAAAGAAAATGCAATTGAAACAATCTTTTTTTTTTCCCAAATTCGACTTTGATATTTTATGCATTAAAAAATGAATATCCTACAATTTTCTTGCGTAATATGCATTACCAGAATGTCTATTACATAACCCATGAGTCAGGCATTGGAAATAATAACTTATACTGTATAAAAATGAGCTTGTTTGCGCCTGCGCCAAGGGAAAATTGTACGCGCGAATGCTTGTCATTTTAGTGATGCAACACAACTTAAATCAAATTTTAATGCTAGGAGGTCATAGTATGAGGATTAAGCTTTATAAATATCAAAAAACGATTTTGAAAAGCACTTATTTTTTTAAAATAATTTTTCCCATGATTAATAATTTTCTTTTAAAAAATCCCAATTCGTTTTTGTGATAATTCCATGTATAAAAAACAAGCTGCATCCCTTGCCTATCATTTTGGACACATTTAACTTACAAGCCTAAGCGCATGAGCCCAATTTGAAACGCGTCACATTTTTGCGCCACTTTCATTTAAAAAGACGGTTCTGCCAAATTTCACCCGTGTTCAACTGGGAAGGTGCTGGCTGAATGAACATTTCTATCAAATATACTGCAGCTGAAAAGTTTGCCTGTGAACATCTAATATAATGCATCTAAGGAAAATGCTGTAAATTTATTTACTTTTTGCAAAAATAGATAATTTCGTTTTTGGGGCCTGATTTATATCTATCGAATGTGTTTCTAATTTTATCCTTTAAGCATTTAACGGCAGTTTTGTATATGTGCACAATTGCTCATTCTATAAATTAAAGAGCAACACATAGCTATTGTAGCACATCACATTGTTCATTTCTGGATTTTTGTTTTAAGTTTCTACTTGATATTAATTAACCAGCAAACTACTTAACAGACTGGAAACATCAGAAGACCCACAAACACATATTGAGCTCATTTCAGACATAAAAAGAAAGGGGGTAAACAGACAACACAGCGCGCTTTAGCCATTTTTCATAAATAGCGCCGTCGCAATTTACTTACAGAAGTTGCACTAATGATAAAAAAAACCACAGACATTTAAACACACAGTTGACTTACAAATCAATACGCATGACAGAAAGAAAGAACAGCTCACAGACTATACTTGAAACAAACTATTTGCAAATACTGGTTGTAGGTCATATTTACAAGCAACGCTTTTCAATAGTGTTCCAAAAGGCTGCATGAACAGCCCCACAGACAGATGCATGTCCAAGAAGTAGTGAATGCGCTCAATTCACTAGCTCTGCCTAGCAGAACACCACACAAAATCGTTGTGCATATCTTCATTCGTGAAACTGCGCAGAACGAAGGATCCTTGTTTTGTATTATGTCCTATTTTAATTCCCTGGGGATACAAAATCACCAAGGAAGAAATATGTTTTTAAATCTAACCTATTTAGATATTATCCACACTATGGTACCTTTCAAAACAAAAAGCAACACATTTATCCATGTGAGCTTACAAACAGGCATGCCAAAAATACTGCGGAAAACGCAAGTATTATAATCAAAACCAAATGGAGAAATATCTCCTCATTACCTGCCTACGCAAATTGCAATTCGCATATCCAAACCTATACAAACCCAAAGCTACATTTCCAAATTTACTAAGATCAGGCATCTTATAGCTCACTAATCTAGCTTCAAACTTCAAGGGTTTATCTCTACCAATAAACTCGCAAATATGCGAGACCCTCGGTTTTGGTAATTGCAATGACCAAATCAGAAACCAAGAAACCAACCCCTCGGCTTTGGTAATTGCGATAACCAAATTAAAGACCCAAAGAACCAAAGGACTGGGAGCGACCCACTTATACTTAATTCTTATTCTTAATAATCAAAAGGTTATCCAAATTCTAATTGTCAAGTTCTACATGCCCAAACGTCTTTTATAATACTCACGCCAAAAGGGTTCTTTTTCTCACCTTTTGAGTGACATCATGTGGAGGATCAAAATCAGGAAGAGCAGAAATATACCGGACTACATAATCAAAGAATCTCCAGAATCCCTGTGCACAGAGTACCTTCTTGGTAGAATCCCGTTCTGTCCTTCCAGTAGATTTCAGTCTCCTGACCAGATCACTCCCACAGAAAGTCACTTCTCTGATGAGGCTCTACGTTGGGCGCCAAACTGAAGTACTCCCATTTTTAAGACTCCAGAGGTGCTAGGGGTAGCACCCTATGACTTCGAGTACTTCCTGATGTGGTATTATAAAATTCTGCATATCTTGATAATATCACAAAGAACTTGGCAACAGAAGCTGAAATATGAAAAGACATCTTTATTAAACTCAAATGAGTGAGACTACGTCGCACAGAAGCCTTAGCAACTGAATGAGGCAGTCTCTAGAACAGAAACCAGTTTCCTTTTTTATACAGAATCTGGGCAACACCGCCCTTCTCTTGCAGTTGGTCTTTCACATATTTTACTTCAAAGAACAAGCAGAGTCATGATTGCAATCTCACATTTCAGTTCAGCCAGCCCGCAATTATTTACCCAGCAAGGCTCAGATCCCACATCTGACCCCAATAAACATGAGCATCTCCTGTTTTGAGAAACAGGCCATAAAGCAGGAACAAGCAGGTGCGAAAGTGATTAGCCGGAGGCTTGTGTGCGATGAAAGGACTTTATGGTGTGTCAAGCCCTGATGCTAATCACAGGTGGCCGGAGGAAGGGGAGCTCGTGAGACCGGACTGACCTGGGGCAGCGGAGACCAGCTGCCCAGGTCATGGAGAAGTCAAGCAGAAAGTACATGTATTCTAAAGGCCCGTACTTGCTTATAATGTGTTTGTCTATGTGAGGGCAACTATTAAGATGGCCACCGCTCCAAGATGGAACCCACGGAGTCAATGTATAATAACGTATACATAGTGCATTTGGCAATGGGACGTTATGCAAAGCGCTTGTAAATACCGCATTGACCAATCGCGGTTTGCTAATACATGAATAAACAGGGGTAGGGCCCTGTCTCCTACGTGGTCCCAAATACCAAAGTACGACAGAGGTATTCCTTTTTGACGGGGCAGCAACTAGCCGAACAATGACATCCTCAATCAGAGGGACCGAGTCGGATTTAGGTAATATCGGCGGGAAAGATGGTCACGCCTAAAACGAGGCAGAGAGATAATATTATTAGGACCTGTCATGAAACAGGTATCGCAAACGGTAACCGAGTCTCGGGGGGGTGGGGTGGGGTGGGGGGGGCGGGGGAAAGGACTTACCCAGATTCACTCGGCGCAGCGATAAACAAACAGGCTGGCGGCACACGTCTCAGCGGGAGCACAACGGGTGAATGGCTTCCAAAATAGGCGAAGTCAACAAGGTACAGCACCTCCTTGTAAGTAAAGGTAGGAGGTTGACTGGCCAGTGAGGGGCTAGGGGTGGAGAGTGCTAAACAAGGAGGAACGGAAAAGGATGGACATAGAGGAAGGACTCGGGAGGAGACGAATACGGCGGCCATCTTGGAACGGCCGAATAGGAAGTGCCTAAAAATAGGAAAATGATCAAATAGAATCATAAAGGGATGGAGAGGGAAGAAGGAAGACACCACAAAGTAAAAGGAACAATAAGGGACTAAAATGTAGAAACCCAAACAATTCTGTTTAAGGGAATAAGGACGGTGGAAAGGTCCAAAAAATGAACATGGACCAACAAATATAGAGAATACATCACGCATATGTGGATGCCCAGGAATAGAATGGGAAAACAACCAAAGAAGCGTCTACTGAAAAACTTTTTAGGTAATAGCATTCTCCCAGGGACAGTGCTCGTTAAGCCCTTTGTTTACTGTATTAAGGAAAAAAATCCAAAATACCTCTCTTTTCTTACGGATCAGCGTGGGATCTTTTCTGGGGGGGTTGCGATTCTCTCAAGGATAGACCACTTGAGGTCATGTACAGAGTGGTTCATGTCAAGCCAATGCTGAACCAGTGGAGCCGGCAATTTTCCATTTCGAATGTTAGATTTGTGTTCTCCTATCCTGATTCTGCATTCTCGCCCAGTTTCTCCAACGTAAATCATTGAACATGGGCACATAATCAAATATACAATGTTGGAGGTGCGACAGTTAGTCATGTTGGATAGTTTGATTTGGCGCTCTGGGGTGTCAATAGTGACACAGACACATGGACAGTCATTGTGTACAGTGTGAGCAGCTCCAGCGCAAATCGTTGTTTTTGGCAATGAATGAAAACTTCGACCCCATACCCAAAAAAAACATAAACTCGAAATAAATATCAAGGAAACCATAACCATATTTTTTAGTTGGGGGTGAGGGATGGACCGGACTTGACCCACAATGATGTGTGGGGCAGAAGGGAGGTTGAGGGGGCTCCGAGGTTATCCTACTCTGAAGATTTGATTAGGTTCAAGCACCAGGAAAACCCATTGGCGTATTCGTATGAGCTATAAAGACCATCAATTCAAGCATTTAATACAATGAGCAAAAGGGGGAAATAGGATACAAATAAAAAACAAATGTGCTAATGATTAGTACTGACCTTTGTGGGTCGGTATATTTATCAACTGGTTAGATATTCAAATTTATATTTTTACAGAATAATTTGAAAAAATAGAAGCATCTGTTTAAATAGCTGGGAGCTCTGAAATCTAATATCCACTAGCAAACGTTGGGCCAAAAAATGGTATCATCCACAAGACCGCGTTCGCATTTTTATTTATTTATTTAAACCGTGTTTCGAAATGCATATGCATGTCAGCAAGGTGGTTTGGCGGGCTGAAACTCGCTTGGTCGTGGCAGCCATTTAAAAGGTGCAAATTCGTAAAAGGCAGAGTAAGCATAGACTTCGTCAAATCAAGCGCCGTTAAAATGGGTCATAGACACGTGTTATTGACAGCGCTTAAAAAGGCTGGGGTGCATGGAGCGCTATATAAACATACATCCTGCTTTGTTTGGTCCAGGTGCAAATCGAAGACCGCTCCAATATAAGGGTTATAGCTTGAGGGAAGCATTTAATTAAAAAAAACGAAGATATCATTTTACAAGCACCACCCTTTAATACTAGTCTTTGAAACCGAAAAGCATACTCTAGTGAAAACGCTGCTCTTGTCTGACAAACGATTGACATGCTGGATTACAGCACCTAGAAGTTAGCATGTCACACCTTATCTAGCAGCCCACGGTGTCTCTTGAAACTCTGCCATCAATTGGGAACGGGAGGTGGGCGCTCTACGTGCATTATAAACATGAGGGGAACTGAAATGAACAACAGAAAGGGTAATCTGAAGTGAAGACACTGCGTTAGAATCTTGCAAAGAACTGTGCTGTCATGAAAGAATACTGTGATTCACATGAGGAGTGCTGGCGGTGTCCTCGGCATAGAGTGGGCGTTAACCGTTCAAGATGTAAATCATAGGGAGATATGTCTCGAAACTAGAGGATAGTTCAGCTTTCAGCTATTGGATCCGGAAATTGTTAAAAACAAACGTTGCCCGCGAAGAATATACTGAGTTGTAGTAAAGATCTACCCAGAGCTTTAAGTGGGATGAAAAAACTGGGGGGGTGTCTCTCAAGGGGGCGTGGCCAGTGTAATTAAGGGCGTGGCTTAGAAACACATAAGCTAAAAATCTGTAGTTAGCATAGTGTGCCGCCCCGACTTGTATTTTGCTGTTTCTGTCATTGCACCCAGGTATATGATACAACAAGTAACATTGCACCTACAGCAAGCCAGGACTATTGGCTTTGCCAATGGTTGTTAGTTGCATAAGATAAATAAGCAGCAACTTTGGCTTGTATATAATATTGAAAAGCTTCCACTTAAAGCCCTGGCGACACCACGACAATGTTGCAGCTCCTGAGTTTCAAAAAGAGAAGAGAAAATGACCTTCTTTAAAGGATTTCCCTTCCCCTACAGCTCACCTGGCATGACGTCATGCCGTAACTTCTCCGCTAGTGAGTAGTGAGCAGTGTGAGCTTGTGCACATCCATGTGCCTACTGTCACTGCAGTCCGGAAAAAAACGGACCGCCTGTGCCAGGGCACAAAACAGAGCCCGATAGAGATCCATTTCAAGGCCTCCTTTAAAAAACTGCTGGTGCTCAGACCCGGTGGGACCCGGCCCACTTAAAGCCCTGGATCTACTTGCCTGCCTCTCTGATTGCCTGTGTGTCTGTATTCCTATCTGCTTCTCTGTCCGTCCACCCACCCCTCCTGCAGACTACATCTGTTTAGCATGAACTGATTTTGGTATTTTCCCTCCGTGACGTTCACTTGTGCGCTCTTGAAGTAGATGATCTTGCGCAGTGTGTCCCGAGTCTGTCTTTTCTGTCTTAGACATGTTGCCTTCTGTCCCTGCTCTCCCAGTCAAGCGCATGCTGCCCCTAGACACTTGCGTGCACTATGCACTACTTCTGTTGACCGGGTAGAATATAAGCAGAGGGTGTCCAGCTCTTTTGTGGGCAGTGCCTGCCGACTCTGCTCTCCCAGGTACAATACCACCAGTGGGCTGCCCAGCTCTCTCAGGGGCAGAGTGTGCCGGAGACTTCCCAGCTCTCCCAAGGGCAATATGTGCCAAGGGATGTTCCTGCTCTCATATGAGCATATACACCGAGAGCTGTCCCTGCTCTCACAGGAGCGGTATAATCCGAGAGCTGTCCCTGCTCTCCCAGGAGCGGTATATCCCGAGAGTTGTCCCTGACCTCACACGAGCAGTATATCCCGAAAGCTGTCCCTTCTCTCCCAGGAGCGGTATATCCCGAGAGGTATCCCTGTTGTCGCTAGAGCGGTATAATCTGAGAGCTGTCCCTGCTCTCACAGGAGCAGTATATCTCGAGGGCTGCCCCTACTCTCACAGGATCGGTATATCCTGAGGGCTCTCCCTGCTCTCAAAGGAGCGGTATATCCCGAGGGCTGTCCCTGTTCTCACAGGAGCAGTTATCTAGGCTGTCCGGGTTTAGGTTTAAACCTATAATAAAACCCCACCGAAAGGGAAATAGTCCTCACCAGTGTAAACATATAAACATTGAAAAAACACCTGCATAACCACAGACTAAATGCCATTCAAAGAAAGAAAAAGGAGAGCGAAAGAGTCGTTTTTTACTTCCTGAAGGGGCCAATACAATGTAACTTTGTTATACAAGCTAGCCGCAAGAAAGACTGGGCTAACATTATTCTGCTTGAGTTTTGTTGTTTATGGATGTCACTAAAACACTGTTTCTTCTTCCTTTTGCTGTATTCAGTTTTGTGGTCTTTGGTCTAAAGATGCAGGGTTAAGAAGCTTGTTTCAGTTCTTGTTTAATTGTTTATAAACTGTAGAGAATCAGGAAATACCAAAATCATGTTTGATATTTTGGCTACGTTTGATTCTTTCATTGGTAGGTAAAATGGCAGGTTTCAGAAGAATCTTTCCCAATATGTGCCATCACATTTACCAAGCATCTTGGATAGTGGTAGAAACATGACAGGATGGAACATGGAACACAGTGTCACTTGGAATGCTGCTGCAAAAAGGTTCTTTCCAAGTTCAACAAAGATTAGAGTGATATTGTTTGTATTTGCGGGGATTCAGCTACGTATATGAAAAAGTTGTGTAATGGCCTGTCAAAATCGATACCTGAACTGAAGTGCTTCCCTGTAAGAGAACCTTGCCACTTGTTGGATGGTATACTGAAAGGATTCTTACACTCTTCATAGTTAATGAAGAATACTATTGACTTTTTAGTCCATTCTGGTGCACTGATTTGTTATGCGCGGGAACTAAAACACAAATATTTCTCATTTTGTGCTTTCTGTGACATCAAAGAAAGAGTCTTCCCAACTGTATCACTTAGCTGATGGTTTTCATCCCAAGGAGCTGTGAATGCTATATTATCCATGTGGAAACCGTTTACAGAATCTTTGGTGATTGAGGATGCCAAAGGCAAGAAATGTGAGGATCTTTGGTCGCATATTGATAGTGATGTGAAAGAAGTACACTCTACTGCATTCTTAGATTTTTACAGGAAAAATAACTGCTATAGTGGACTTAATAAAAAACCTAGAGTCTGAAAACACCTTCGTTTGACAAATGTTCAGCATAATTGATGTAGATGTGAAACATCTCCTTGAGAGTAGCGGGGTAACACCTTTAGTGACTTTGGCACTGCAACATGTTCCATGTCAGAGTGTTCGTCACTTGGTAAACAAAGCAATGTTGAAGAGCAATTCAGAAGCTTTTATTTTACAGTGTATGAGAAATGGCTTGCAAAGATGCATAGAATTTGCTCTGTAGTTTCAAAAGTGCTGCTACATTTTTGGCCGCTTCAATAACTCTGAGGGGTTAAGCGCCCAGCTCAACGCAAATGTTGCAGAAACTGCCCAGAGAATCACAATCTTCAGGTGCACCAATATTGTCATGGGAAGCTATGTCAGTGGCCAGAGATAGCAAATTGTGTATTGGCAGTTTTGACATTGCCCGTCTCAAGTGCCAATGTTGTGAGGGCCTTTTCACAGAAAAAAGTTTACATGGGAACGAAAAAAGCGAGCGCACATGACCAAATACTCACTGAAGAAGTATTGTATGGTGTACTACAATAGGTTTGATTTGCAAAAATGTATTTGGACATCATATACACTGTACGTACACTGTCTATATACCATGCATTCTCAGTGTAGAAAGCAAACAATAATAAAAGCAAAATGTTCCATAAACCCTGGAAAAAAACAGTTTCTGTTGTTAATGGAGCGAAAATGTGTAACCACTGAAAACCACTGTTTTTTTAAGGTATTGAAATCACTTGAAAACGCTGAAAAAACCCCACCAAAATTTACCAAAAATAGAAACTGAAAACAGGAATGGTAGGTATCACAGACACCGGGGGTTGGGAGAAGGCATGGCAATGGTGGGGGGGTTAAAGAAGGCACGGACAACCAGAGGGAGGGCCGGGTTGTTAAGAAGGCACCAAAGCATGTCGTGCCTGCAGTAAGAGAAAATGGATAAAGAAAATAGTGCTCACAGTCTAACTAACAAATACAGTGTAACAGCGAAAGTAAAGGGGCAAGTCGCCATGGGAGGTGACAAATGAAGAGGAGGCGGTATTAAGGAGGGACTAACAAGCCTGTTTAGGACCAACAATGACACAAGCCAATGGCAAATAAGGGCGGAGAGTGGGCGGCGCTTGTATTCCCTACTCCACTACAGCAGATCGCCAGAGCAGCGCATGCCCACTGACTCAGGCTAAATGGGGGATAAGGACATGCCAAAAATTATCAACCCATATCGCTCTTGGATAGCACCGCTGTTGCAGGGATTCTACAGAAATACAGAACTATGCGCAGGAAATGGGACCTTAGTGTATAGGGACTGAGTCTTCCTACCACCTTAGTACCCACGATTCCAGGACTGACTAGCTATATTGCCTCACTTGGTCTCCTACTCACTCACAGGGAAACAAACGATTAGGCACCCCAGAACACAACACTCCCAGGTCTCTCAGGAATCGCAGTAACAAGACACACCCTTTTGCTCACTCTATTGTACTCATCCACAATAAGATCTGACGGAGACATTAAACAGTTAAAAAATGTATTTTAACTAACGTGCCCTAACATGCAGTATACGCGCCACAACAAGCAGGACAATGCATAGTACAAAAATTGTCAGCATAGCAGTCAGTCCGTAAATCATGAAGGGAGATGTCATCATAAAAAGACAATGGAGAAAGGATTATAGTGCCTAACCTCCCTCCCCTTGCTAAGAAGACGTTTTATTATATAATAGAATATCTCTAGGCTTTGTCATCAGACCCCATACCTTAGCCTATAGATGAGAGATCTACTTCATAGTCGCTCGTCTCCCTGGAAAGGTCCCTCTCCAAGTGTGTTTACCTGTTTGTGCATCCCACTAAAAACCCAAGTATGCTGTCCAAACAGCTGCATCGGTATGTTTTGTCTAAGGGCTAAGGACTGGCCAGAACAAAATAACAAGGGGCATTTTTGTTCGACCTTGCACATTATGTTCAGTCAAAATTCCAGAAACATGCAGAGAGCGAACACAGCGATGAGTTCTTATGTAAAAGAAGTCTTTGAAAATATTGCAAAAAATAAAGACTTGTAGTAACGTGTGCAAAGCAGCAGGCAAGCTGCAACGTGCTCATGCTAAGTTAGTGAAAAACGACAATGTCCCTATGGGCCACGTGACTCCGCAAAATTAATGGGGCTTTTGATCCTGAACAGACTAGAGGCTTGGATACAAGAAAGAAACATCCTATCTCAAGCTCAGTATGGCTTCAGGAAGGGAAAAGGGATGATCAACCAGTGTCTTAACCTTGATTTGTTAATTTCTAAATGTACTGCAGCTATGGGTGGCTGTCTCTGTATGGCCTTTATGGACCTGTCAGCCGCCTTTGATTGTGTGGCCCATGCAAAGGCGTTGGTATAGAGAAACCTATAACTAATTTCATCCATGAGATGTATTCAGGTGCCATGGCATGTGTTCTTTACAGGAGAGAGCGCGAAAGTACTAGATCTTTTGGTAGCTCCCGTGGCGTAAGGCAAGGGTGTGTACTGGCCCCCTTCCTTTTCTCACTCTGCACTATTGGTGTGGAAGCTGCCATGATCGAGTCTACCATTGATTTACCTATCATTAATTCCACTCCAGTCCCCTTACTTCTCTATGCAGACGATGCAGTGCTGCTGGCCCGAACTGGCAACGCACTTCAGATTCTGATAAAGACGTATGCTAGATTTATGAAATGCCGTGAACTTAGAGTTAAGGAAGCCAAGTCTTTTATACTTGTGGCAGGAAAGAGAGAGACCAAAATTAACCTCTAATTGGAATATAGAAGGGAGAAAGTTAGAGACAGTGGATTCCTTCTGTTACTTAGGAGTATTATTTGACTCCAAAAGTACATGGTCAAATATGGTGGGTAACAGAGGGACATCAATGGAAAAAAGCATAGGGGTCCTATTTGAATTTATGAAAAAGCTTGGGTCCAAACCTATTGATGTAATCAAAAAGATCTACGAAGCAAAAACATCATCTATTGCTTTTTATGGGGCTACTGTATGGGACACTGTTAACATAACCGCTTTACAAGTAGAGGATCGCTTTTGGAAATGCCTGGTAGGTGCACCCAAAACCTGTTCCTCATTTAACTGCCATCTGGAACTAGATGTCCCTTTTACATCGAACCAGATTTGTTCTGCCCCTCACCTATTATGACCCCCAGTGTGGAGGAGGGATCAGCTGAAGCTTACACAAGACATCTTGAGAGATTCGCTAAAGCTTGATGGCATATCTAGAGTAAAGTGGCTTCAATTTGTTAAGAAAATCCTCTACAGCTTTGGTCAAGGTTGAAACTAAAAGCTCTACTGTTAAAAAAGCTGAGGAGAGAGAGATGGGAGTCCAGTCATATTAAGCCAAGCGTTAAAATATACTTGTCAACAAGTATGGCTTTTTCGTACCTAACATTTGTGACGCACCCTAAGCACAGATTTTTGCTAACAAGATTTCGGTTTAATTATATCCCCCTAATGCTGGGTTATCCATCTAATATATATTCCCTGGATGTCTTCATGCCATGTCCATGTGACACTCACTCCTCTCAATGTGATCTTCACCTCCTATTTTTCTGTAGTTTGTACAATGAGGAAAGGAGGTCTGTGCAACACACACACAGGACAATCCAACTACTTCATACCTTGGGATTCACGGTAAACCTTACCAAATCCCATCTTCATCCATCCAACATACAACAGTATCTAGGGGCTACAATAGACACTTCAGAAGCTCTAGCATACCCCAACCCAGTCAGGATAAGCACCATACAAGCTCTAATAGCAAAATTTCAAACCCAACACTCACTTCCAGTGCGACTGTTCATGCAATTAATCGGGATGATGTCCTCTTGCATTCTCATCGTCCCTCATGCAAGACTCCAAATGCGTCCCTTACAGGAGTGTTTGGCACGTCAGTGGTACCAGGCTCAAGGTCAGCTAACAGATCTGGTGTTGGTAGACGACTGCACCCATCGCTCTCTGCAATGGTGGAACACACAAGGCCTTTCCAAAGGGCGGCCGTTCCTCGCCCTGGTTCCACAGATAGTGCTAACAGCAGACTCATCGCTCACCGGCTGGGGAGTTCATCTTCAAACCCATACTATTCAGGGCATATGGACCCCTCAACAAAAACAAATCAACATAAATTACCTTGAATTTTTGGCAATCTTCCTAGCTTTAAAAGCTTTTCAACTCCACCTCTTAAGCAAAGCTGTCCTAGTCCGTACAGACAACATGACAGCAATGTATTATATACAAAAACAGGGGGGAACACACTCTCTCCAGCTTTCACATCTAGCTCAAAGCATATGGAGATGGGCCATTCCTCAAAACATATATCTCCTTGTAGAACACCTCCCAGGAGTACACAATCAAATTGCGGATCTACTCAGTCGCCAAAAACAGCAGATCCACAAATGGGATCTTCACCCTCAAGTTCTGCTTCCATTCTTTCAAATGTGGGGCCACTCAGAAATAGACCTGTTCGCCACACACCAAAATGTCCAAGCTTCGCATCCAGGTATCCACACCCATTGTGCAATGGCAATGCACTATAGATGAACTCGTCAGGCAAATTTGCTTACGCTTTTCCGCCTCTCCCACTCATTCCGCTAGTGGTTCAGAAACTCAAACAGCATTCCCTCACAATAATCCTAATTGCGCCAACATGGGCCCACCGACCATGGTTCACAACCCTCTTGGAACTATCAGTAGTTCCTCATCAAAAGCTACGCCTCTCACCCAAGATTCTCACTCAGAACCATTGAGAGATAAGGCATCCAGATTCCAATCAACTCAACCTTGCGATCTGGCACCTGAAATCTTAGAGTTTGGCTACCTTAATCTCCCGCCAGACTGCATGAACATGATTAAAGAGGCTAGACGTCCTACCACTAGAGCTTGCTATGCCGCAAAGTGGCAAAGATTTGTAATTTACTGTACAAATAACAAAATCAACCCACTAGATGCTTCCATTCAAAACATCATCTGTTACCTTTTGCATCTACAACAATGCGACCTAGCGTATACAACTATTAGACTACATCTTGCAGCAATAGCAGCGTATCTCCAAAACAGACAACATTTGTCTTTGTTTAGGGTACTAGCTAGCAAAGCATGTATGGAAGGACTTAAAAGAATAATTCCACCTAGAGTTCCACCCTCTCCAATATGGAAACTAAATGTGGTACTTACCAGGCTCATGGGTCCCCCATTTGAACCTGTGCATAAATGCGAATTACAATTTCTCACCGGGAAAGTAGCTTTCCTGGTTGCCATCACCTCTCTCAAAAGAGTCAGTGAACTCCAGGCATTAACCATACAAGAACAATTTCTCCAAATCCATCATAACAAAGTGGTTCTTAGGTCCAACCCAGATTTCTACCTAAAGTCGTCTCTGCTTTCCACCTTAACCAGTCTGTAGAACTCCCAGTGTTCTTCCCTCTACCAGATTCCGTAGCAGAACGGGCTCTTCCCACGCTGGACGTAAAAAGAGCGATACTTTACTACATAGAAAGAACAAAATCCTTTAGAAAGACTAAACAACTTTTTGTGGCTTTCTTCCCACCTCATAAATGCAATCCAATCTCTAAATCAGCGATTGCAAGGTGGATTGTTAAATGCATCCAAATATGCTATGCTAAAGCCAAACGCACCTTAACCATTCCCTCTAGAGCTCACTCCACACGTAAACTAGGGGCATCCATGGCATTCTTAGGGAACATTCCCCCTAGATGACATCTACAAAGCAGCAACTTGGTCTACACCACACACATTCACAAAACACTATTGTGTAGACGTGCAAGCAAAACAACAAGCTAGTGTGGGCCAGGCTGCATTAAGAACACTTTTTGAAACCACTGCAACAGATACAGGTAGCCACCGCTAAGGAGGTAACTGCTGTGTAGTCTATGCACAAGTATACGATCTACAGGTCATATGCCTCGACCAGAAAATGCTACTTACCAGTTTGCATCTGTTCTTGGCATGTAGAGCTGTAGATTCGTATACGCCCACCCGCCTCCCCGGATACCTCTATCTGTTCCAGTACTATCTTACTTGGATACATTACACATGGACATCCTTTTCTATTTCTTACTAACTCCATCATAACCCTCCATGGCAAAACAATCTGGAGATGGAGTCGATGCCCATGCGCACTATCGTCCTAAGGAGGAGTCACCTACCTCGTGACTACAAAAGACTTCTTCCAAGACAAAAACAAAGTGCAAACATCCGAGCCCAACACCAGATTGCGATCTATGCACAAGTATACAAATCTACAGCTCTACATGCCAAGAACAGATGCATACTGGTAAGTAGCATTTTCCTTTTTTCACATTAGACGGAGTTCGCCAATCTAGAATGGCGGAAGCTTTGCACTGATCCATAGAGACTCCGGTACTGTTGATCCAATAGCCTAGGTACTCTTATCTCGGTTTGACAAAATTCAAATTTTTCCAGTTTACAAACAGTTTGTTCCGGCAAAGTCTAAGTAGTACCTGGCTGATAATGTAAGAGCGGATCTTTGGAGAATTCTAGGTTGTCATCAAGATAGGCCATTATGCTTTGCTTAAGCATGTCCGAGAAGGTATAGTCCATGAAACATTGGAATTCTGCTAGAGCATTGCTTAATCTTGTGGACATCACACAATATTTAAAATGGCCGAGTAGAGTTCTACAGGCAATCTTACACTCGTCTCCCTGATTGATGCAAGCCTAATTTGGTGAAGACCTTAGAAGCTCTGATAGCTTTCAAGATGTCTTTGTTCAAAGGCAGTGGGTTCTGATCCTTAACTGTGATCTTGTTTAATCCCCAGTAGTCAATGCAGGGTCTTAATTTGTTCAATTTTTGAGGAACGAAGAACAGGATGCACCAGCTAGGGAGGAGGGATGGGTAATAAGCCCATCCCCACATTTTCCTCTAAATATAGCCTTTGAGTTTCCTTTCTAGATTTGGAAAGGGAGTAAATTCTGCCAAGGTGAACAGTGACTTCTAGCTCAATGATAATGGCGCAGTCGAATTCCCGATGGGGTGGCAGAATAATTTCCCTTGACTTCTCAAATAGATGAGAAAAATCCTGATACTGTTCAGGCACTCCCTGTAGAGAATTGATCATACTAGAGCCCGTTCTAGGAGAGTTGACTAGCTCTTTAAGGGTCCAGTAATCTTCTATGAAGTAACAAAATCTATGACAGAATTGGGAGGATAAATAAAATAGTCAGAGCTTTATGGTTTATGTATGGATTGTCTCGTGTCAGCTAGGGAATTCCTAGAATCACTATGTGGTTGGGAGAGGAGATGAGATAAAAGGAAATAGTTTCATGATGATTTCCAGAAGTAAGAACCAGAGGTGTTGTTTTTTCCTTTGACAGGTCCAGAAACCAAAGGTGTTTCATCAACAGTTTGAACTTGTTCAGGTGTCCCCTTAGTGATACTTAGAATATTTTGCTGTTGGCCCAGCCTTCATCCAAATATACGCCACTGGCACCACTGTCTAGGAGGGCCAATGTCCATTCCTTACCCTCACTTGAGAGTTTCATGCACATAGGTAAGAGAAAAAAGGAGGCTTCGCATTTTCCAGACAATCCAACAGAAGTGGTTTGAGGTCTTCCCATCCGTTCTCCCTTCATAAAAGGATAGGACCTAGCATTTCCTGACAACTTCTGAGGACAAACTGGACAGATTCTATGTGCTCCTGAGATCCGCAGTACATACAGATCTCATTCTGATTCTGAAAGACGTCTATGGGCCATGCCTATTTGCATTGGTTCTTTTTTCGATGGAACTGCAGATTTCTTGAGAGAACCCTCTACTTTTCGTACTGGTGGTCTAGTGCTGCCTAAGGCAGGCGAAAGATGGGCTCTACATCTTTTAGATTGGCGTTCCCGCAATCGGTGCTCAATATGTGGGGCCTGGTCCATCAATGTAGAGAGATTATCCACTCAAGCAGAATGGACCAATTCATCTTTAATTTTTTTCCGTAAGGCCCCAGCGAAAATGAGTAACTAAAATTCATTCCACCCATGTAGTTTCTGCTGCTAACTGGCAAAAACGGGTAATATAGGGCAAAACGTCTTGTCCTTCTTGTTGAATATTGCAGAGAGCTATTTAAGCAGAGAATTCAATGTCAGTCTTTTGAACACTCCTTTGGTTCTCGTCTCAGAGTTGTTTCAGATCCTGCACCTGTTGCTGGGCAGTCTGGGCTAAGGCCTAGCATAGGTTGATCTGTACAGCCTTGGGGAGGGCTTGAGCTTGTTCCATATCTTAAGAGTCGGACCCGGATTTAGGGCGTCGCAAACTGTCAGAATCCAAACGCTGGTCTGGACAATGTCGATGATGAGGAGACTGGAAGGCACCCGCCTTGGCTGTTGTCTGCCAGAGATCAGGGCGACTCCTTCTAGTAGCCACGATGCCACCGACACTTGGAACTGCCCAGCAGATAGTGCCTTCAGGAAGGAGCCCCAGATGGATGAAAAATTGCAAGGGTGAAAAACCTCCAGGAGACCACAATACTCTGGTGGCTGGGAGACCAGGGCAAGATGGCACAGAGCAGAAGGCTGGTAGGCTACCAGGGCAAGATGGCACAGAGCAGAAGGCTGGTAGGCTAGCGAAGCTGGGAGCTCAGGAACTCAAAAATTCAAGGAAAAAACTAAGCAGACCCCTTGACAGGAATCGCGATCGAGGAAACACATCTAACACTAGGAAGCATTGCAACGCAAAGGAGAAAGAACTGGCTCTCTTTTATACTCTGCAAATAGGAAATTACATCAAAAACAGCAGCCACCAATTTGGATTGGGTAAAAAACTGGTAGGTGAAGGAGGCAATGTGTATGTGTCCATCTTAGATTGGGCAGCATAAAGTCCTTCAGAGAGAACCAGAATTCCCCAGGAATGAAGAGGTGCTAATGACCTGCACGCAGCAAGACATCCCCAGAAGGAAGAATGACGGCGTGGGACATCATACTGGTAGGCCGGCCACCTACATGTAAGTTTAGATAGGGAGTGCTGCAGCTCCGCCAGGCTTTCCCGCTCTAAACTGCACTTGCGCTGCTGTACTTACTGCCCATCTGAGACAGCCTCGGGAATCCGCATCAAGCTGGAGAGCAGTAGCGCGAAAGCCTGGGTTTTTGTAATATGAAGCAAATAGTGTATATGCAACAGATTGTTATGTACTGTTTTAGGTGATCTTTTTTCTCCCCTTTTTTATTTTTGATGTTTAGATATGCCCGCTACAATGTGATAACTATTTTTTGGTTTGTGTGTGAGATGGTAACGTAATTCCAGAAGTACATGGTATTATGGAAATTATGCTTATAGTTTGTCTTCCAATCTTGGATCTAAATTCTTGTTTGAAGATGACACAGGTATGCGGTTCTACTGAATTCTTCCAGTGTCCAAGGGAACATGTCACCCCCCCCTAAGATTACAGGGTTCAAACCTTCTAGGGACTGTCTCAAACTGAGTTCTGTGACAGGTTCCCAGAAGATGTGCCTTTGGTGTTTGGTGCATGACTCCAGGGCATGCGATGACCGTGCCCAGATAAACTCAAAAGCCATCCAAGAACATGAACCGAAGCTGTAAGAGACCCCTAACGAGTGCCACTCCAGGTTGAAGTTGACAGTGCAGACCTGTTCCTGCTCTCGAAGTCATACCTCAGCAGATCTTCTTAATGGTGGAATTCTTCACTTAAGCACAAGAAGAAACTTAAAATGTATAAACAGGACTTGTCCCTGCCCGATGCTCTCATTATCTAGAGAAGGCGCCAGAGCATCATCATGCCTCCAGATCTCGTTCCTGTTCTATGGAGGAGCAAATTTAATCTCTAGTTCTGATGCACCCCATGTCCTGTGTCCATTGGCGATGTTGTAGCAGGTCGAAGTCTTTCGAGGGGCGAGAGTGCATCCTTGGGTATACTTCTGGCTCCCTATAGCATGCCTGTGGACTTCAAAGATCCGTAGGGACCTCCAGTCGGGTTACTGCTGGTAGTCTGTCTTCTGTGAAAAGAGGGAAAAGAGCCACTACCTATTGTGGTATCTGATTGCGAGCTAAATTTCTCTTAATGCAGCCCCACCCAGTTCCTGTTTTGGCACAGCAGTGCTCAATCCCTCGAATTTAGTAAACAGTTGGGCATATTCACTACACCAACTTTTTGGCTCAGCCAAATGGAGACTACAATGGAGGGGATGGGGAAGAGTTTGCCCACTCTATAATGAAGGCAACTGGTAAATGGACCAACAAGATGCCAGTGGGTTGAACACCTCACCCATTACTTTCTTGGTTACCCATCCTTGAACAGCAATGGAGGAAAGTAGATATTTCACCACATTGAATCGGAGGGTTGCTGACCTCCACCTCCCCACTATGGAAATAAAAACAAATGTGCTTACTGAGGTCCGTCAGCCTGGCCAGGCATCAACCAAACCTCCCTGCCCTTCAATAAGAACCTGACTGAAAAGCTGGCACTTGGGTTAAACCATGTTCTGGCTCTTCGGTCAATCAGCTGGTCACCCATCACCATAGACCAGCTCCAGACGACCCTGACTTTTTGACTCAACATTTAGTCCCTGACAGTTTGGTGGTGGAGGTATCCACCATCAGAGTTAACCCAACCACCTTCCCAACTACTCCTCCTGACAGTGTCCAAGAATATATAGAAATGTTTGGCAAAATGTACTCTTTGGCCAGACTTGCTTTGAGATCGGTCAACATCGGCTGTCTACTTGGATGTTCTGCCCACGCACTTTGAGATGTTACTGGTGAGATTTTACCATAATTTCTAGAAGGCTTCATTGGACCATTCAGGATGGCCAGGAAACAGCCAAGTTCATCATCCACTCTGGCATTGACACCACTAACTGTATAGGAGGAGCTATCCGGACAAGTGTGGTGCTCCGGTGCCATGCATGGATTAGATCCCCAGGCTTCTCTAGGGATATCCAGGCATCCTACATGAACATGCCATTTGATGGCACCCGTCTGTTTGGTGAAAAGGCAGATTCAGCTCTGGAGTGTTTTAAAGCTAGGCGAGCCATGGCATGCTCTTTGGGCCTTTCAACACCAGACTGGTATTTCCCTCAGCAGTTTTGCCCTTTTCAGGGATATGTTAGGGTCATGGCATATTGTCAACATCAGACCCCTTCTCTTGCAAACCAGGCTTCCCAGCCATTTTGAGATTGGGGCAATGGGTCAAACAGACATTGAGGGCAGTGCAGGTCCCAGTTCCTCGCCTTTCTGGGGTTACCTCAAAACCTCTTTAGCATCCCCTAAGTGGCACACAGCCATCTGGTAGGATAGAGGGTCAGCCACTTCCTTCATGGGAAGCAGAACATTACATCTGAAAGGTGGGTTCTTCAGCTTGTCCAGCAGAGCTATACCCTCCCATTCCTTTTCGACCCACGTATTTGCCACTTAGATCAGCTTTCAAAGGGCCATCTGTTTGTGCCAGGAGGTACAGGCTCTTTTAGAGTAGGGAACCATAGGAATGGTATTGGTCTCAGAAGTAATTACCTCAATGTTAGTTCTGCTACTTTCTTGTGCTGAACAAGCATGGAGGCTTTCATCCTAGTTTGGATCTTACCCCTCTCAAAACCTTCCCAGAGGAAGAAAATTGTAGGATGCTTGCACTGACCAAGTTTCTATCTGCTCTGGATCCAGGAAACTGGATGGTGATAGTCTACCTGCAGGATGCATATTCCCTCTCCTGCAGGCCCACTGCACTACCTGCAGTTCAAGGTGAGCCACAAGCACTTTCAGTTCACCTTGCTGCCTTTCAGGCGCTCCAGTGCCCCCCAGGTGTTCACAAAGGTGATGGCAGTGGTCATTGACCATCTTTTGAGGTTGGGAGTACCACTTTTCCCTTATCTTGATGGCTGTTTGTTGAAGGCAGGCTCGCCACAGTACGTTGCGGACCACATACAGACCACGGTGAACCTCTTGACATCATTGGGGTTCTCAATCAACTTGCCAAAGTCACCCCTGAGTTCTTTGCAGAGCGTCCCTTTTATTGGAGCCACTCTGGATATGGCACGCTTGTGGGCCTTTTCTCCAGACCAACCAGTCCAGGACATTCAGGCTATGATCCTAATGTTTCAGTCTATGCCCTAGATCTCAGTGAGATTGGCTCTGAGGCTTCTTCACCTGCTAGCATACTGCATCCTAACGGCCGACTATGCCAAATGGCACATGTGAGCTGTGCAGTGGGATCTGAAGGCTGTGTGCCCACCACCACAGGACACCATTGGACTCCAACCAGGTGTCGGAGGAGGCTGCAAAATATATGCAGTAATGGCTGCTTGAAAGCAGCTGGGCCAATGACAGACCCCTCTCACTGCCCCACCCTGTGATTACCATGGTGATGGACATGGAACTGATGGGTTGGGGAGGCCACCTGAGAGTGGGGGAGATCAGAGGCGTGTGGTCTCTGGCAGAAATCCACCTCTACGTCCGTTTGGAGGAGTAGGGTGATTTGCTTACCATTGAAGGCCTTCCTGGCAACCATCAAGGGGAGGGTGCTGCAGGTCCTCATGGACACCACCACCATGTAGTATTGCAGTAAGCAGGGTGGGGTGAGGTGCTGTCCTAGGGGGCCCCACCCCTTTGGAACTTGCTGAGTCTGCAGTGCATTTCTCTGGTTATACGCCAGCTGGCAGGATCTTCAAAAAGCCAAGGCGGATAAACTCAACTGGCGATGGCTGGCAGATCAAAAATGGCAGTTACACCTGGAGAAGGCACAGGGCATCTTTCACTATTGGCAGGAATTTTGGCTCGATCTTCTTGCCACTGCCAAGTTTGTGCAATTTTAATGCTTCGGCGCACCAAAGTTCCCAAGAAAGCTGTCCCTCTGGGACTCATTCGACATGGAGTGAAGCATGGAATTCCTGTACGCCTTACCGACCTACCTCTCCTACCACGAGTTCTCAAGCTGATCGGAAACACTGAGGCTCAAGGCATCCTAATGGTTCCACATTGGGCTAGGAGAGCGTTGGGTACCTGGAATTTCTGGGCATAAGCATCTGTCCTCCAATCAGGCTGCAACTTCAGGGGGATCTTCTATCGTAGGGCAGGGCCTTGCAGACTGCATATCCATGCATGGATATTGAGCGGTGACAATCTCCTTTAACCACCCTGCCAGAGTTGTTGTTGTCACCTAGACGTAAAGGAGTCCTTCCACGAAATTTATATATGCCAGACGCTGGGATAAGGTTGTGGCTTTGTGTAGTGCCCACCAAATTTAACCCTTGCAGCCCAATCTGTTGGATGTATTGTTTGTTTTGCCTTTGGCCCAGCAGGGACTAGCCCTAGGTACTCTTAAAGATTACTTGTTGGCCCTTTCGGTCTTTCTGCATTTACCGGATCAACTATCCTTAATCAAATCACCTGTTGTGTTGCATTTGCTTAAAGGTTTGCAACATATGATTCGGCCAAAGCCCTTTGTGATGCCACCGTGGACTTAAATTTGATTTTCACTTTCCTCATGTTGTACCCCTTTTGAAGCAATGTACAGTAAGTTGTTGTACTTCCTCACTTTGAAAACCGTCTTTTTAGTTGTAATAATATCAGCACATTTTGCGTGGGCGTCAGCCCTCTTCATCCATTTGCCTTATAAGAACTTTTTCCAGACAAACTGCTGTTAGACTCGAGTTGCATTCTTACAGACGATGATGATGCCTATTTCATGTCCTACAAACCATCACTCTTCTGACCTTGTTTGCTCTACCTCATCCCTCGAAGAGGGAGAATAATTGCTATTGCCTTGACACAAGAGAGTGCTGAGCTTTTATATCAATCATACCAAGGAACATCTTGTGGCAATCGGCTGATTGTGGGGTTCTCTGGAGCAAAGAAGACAAAGCGGGGCAGAAGCGGACTATATCATAATGGATAGTCCTGTATTAAGATCTGCTATGCGTTGGCTAACAAGCAGCCTCCTGAAGACCTCAGAGCTCATTCCGCTAGAGCGAAGGATGGCACCACTGCCTTGGCATGTGGAGTGCCTGCCCTGGATACCCTTTGGGCAGCTACGTGGGCATCAGTGCACACGTTCACAATTTTTCTACTGCCTTGACAATCAAGTCTGCTGGGATGGGTGTTTTGCCCATTCGGTCCTGCAGGACTTTAGTCTGAGACATTCTACAGGCCCACTACCTTACAGGGTACTGCTTTGGTATCTGTTCACATGGTGTGTAAGCTGTGGTTGGAAGAAGAACAAGTTACTTACCTTCCATAACACTCTTGCTGGTAAATACCATAACCGCAGGTTCCTCACCGCCGGTCCAACTTCCCTGTTCTATGGCGTGGTCTCCCTTTCCCATCTAAAAGGCTCCCAGCTTAGGAATAAGTAAGAGTTAAGTCTTTATTTAATTTTCAGTGAAGACTAGATGAGTATACATTTTAAGTGCTGTCACAATGTTGTTACTTACATGTAAGTTCTTCCTTAATTTATCCCCACAAGAAGGATGCTATTGAATGGGAAAAATGGTATTGATGCCCTACGTTAGGTTAATATAAAAATGTTAAAGTAATCCTATATTTTGAAAATAACTAGTTGAATATTCTTCCTGAATTAAAGTCACAGGAGTTTGCAAATCTATAATAAAATGCTGAGACATTCACTTGAAAGCATTGGTTATTGCTCGCCAAAGAGTCTGGGATTAGCAAAATACTATTTATATATTTTTCAAATGTAATTCCTCTAGCATTTTACTTTTCATTGCTTCAGCCTGCTTGAAGTATTTTCCTTTGACATATTGGGAACCCTCAGAGCAAATGTTATTATAGCTGGATAAACATAGACTCCACAACCATAGACGTTGTATTGTCTTCATCTACGGCAAGGTCCAAAAACATGCAACAAAAGCGACCAAATGCCAGCCAAGTTGCTCAAAGTCATAGAGGTGCCTGGCACTGGCACTGGCGACTCTTGAAGGAAAAGCTGGTGCTATTACTTTTGGGGCAAAGAAGCACAAATCAGAGCTGTCTTCTACTTAAGAGAAGTCACTGACAAAGACTTCCTCAGTGGTAAAGGAAATACTCAGATGACAAGAGGTAATTGTTACCAGATTTCAAAATTCCTCAAAATTCCTCTAATACGATGAAAATTCCTTCATCAATGACTTGATCATTTGCAAAACTGATGACAAGGTTTACGGACCCATAATTTCAGGTATCCACATGTCCATCAATGCCTACGATGACATCAGTAGTCATGTTATCGACTGGTACATCAGCAGTTTCAACACAACCAATGGAAGCACAAAGTTCATAAACTGCCAGTGAACGTGTTGCTGATGATGCCTTTGTCAACTAGAACAAATTATCATTCTTGTTTTGTGGGTACTACAGTCGACAGCCATAGTGTCTTTAGGTTTTTGTGGTTCCACAACATCGCCATTGTCATTGTCCTTTTTCCTCTTTATTGGTATCACCAATTTTCACCAATTTTCAGGAAGAGGACCAAGAGCTGCAAGGTTGGTCATCAGCTTTTTGTAGATTAAAAAAATTAAGAAACTAATCAATGATGTCCAAGATGTAGCCCTAGACCTCAGGAACTGCCTTTATTGGCACATCACAGAGGCTAACAAGCATGGGATGCCTTCAGTTGCTTAGATACTGGTACCATTCGAACTTTAACCAACACTAAAAAGTATCATCTAGGACATTTACCCTAGGCTTCGTCTGACTACAATAGCAGGATCTCATCATACAAGGGTGAGCACACCACAACCACCTGTCATAGATCCAGTTACACAGACACCATAGGAAGACTCTGATTAACAAACCCTTCTGCCGCTATCCACTCCATGAGAAACAGGTTACCTTCACCCTGAACGATATTGAATGATTTTGTTGATTATGATATTTATGGAAGGAGTGAGCAAGATGATGGGATGATTGGAGCAAAAAGTGGTGACAGCAATTGTAATGTTGGTATAATGTTGGAAATTGATGATCAGGGCAACTTGAGGGCTCATTCCGGAGACCAGGATTCTGAGTGGGATCTGCACATGATGATGGATCCTAGATCCAGTGCCCAGAGATTCTCTCGAACAGCGGAGAAGTTCATGATCTCCTGAAAAAGGTATCTCAAAAGTTTATTCTGCCCTTCAGAGTAGTTGAAAAATTGAGTTTCTTATTCAATTTCAGGAAGGCATTTTTTTAATCTCCGTTCTTGATTACACCTTAAAAGAAGAAGTGGTAACTGAAGCTTAATTTCGAGTTCATCAGCCGATTACTCCATCACAAACATGATGGATATCCCATCCGCCATATTACAAGCGCATCATATCCAGTGGCACTTGTCATATGGTGAATGGGATGTCTGTCACAATTGTTTATGGAGTAACCCGTCCATCTAACTCTAAATCAGGCTGTAAGTCCAGTTACTGCCTGGGTAAATTTGTCAAGGACAGATAAGAAATACAAGACAATGGAATCTTCTAGAGTCGACATTCTAAATCAAGTAAAAGTGAATTTAGTGGTCTCAGCAGCAGTTCAAAACAGATCTAGAAATCCATTTACTCATTGTTAAGGGCGCTCCTGATGAAGAGGGTTGTAAATGTGATTCCATGGTAAAAAAAAAAAAAGTTTAATGTATTTATGAAGGATTCAGTCATAATTGCTAATGCATCAGCAGTACTACCTAGATCCAATTGTAGAATGATATTGCCAATTTCCTAGACAAGCTTCCAGAATATGAGCTGCAGGTTAGAGCCATTTTGAAAGCGGGATAAGCTACTTCATCAGTGCTCATTGATGTAGCCACAAATTAATTTGCAAATGGGTCAAATACATTGGTAATCCTATTGTGATGAGAAGGTGTGGCTGGCTCTAAAGTACATCTGTTAGACAAGAAGTCCAGTCTGGCATCAATGATATGGTTTCTAATGGACAAACTGTCTTTGGAAATCTAATACCAAACGCTCTAGGATCCATTGAAACTATACAAAGACCAAGATCTTTTGGTTCACTTAAAAAAATCCAGTTGTTTCAGTACTGCAACCACCAAAATAAAAGGTTATCAACATCAGTCATCTAATTTGTGAAAGTACGGGCAATATTACAGCCACGAACCACAGGCAATTTATCCACAACAGCAGAGACCACAAACAGGTCAATTCAACAAGCAGAGGCATATAAGCAGCCAGCCTTTGTGAGTCATTTGAATTGAGCCTGACATCATTTGGATCACTACTGCCATTTTAACCTGCCCTAGGGAGCACAATAATTAACTTCCTTTAAAAAAAAGTGTAGGGTGGTTGGTGCTGGAGATCATCAGGCACAGTCACACTATAGAGCTCATGAAGACATCACTTGCATTCCCCCCCAAAGAACCTAAAGGAGCTAATCAAGGAAATTGTAAATATTTTGTAAAAGAAACTACAAAAAGTACCAATCTCTCAATTTGCAAGGCTTCTACTTGAGAATTGTGATGCTACTAAAACATTATTCTGGAGATTGGGGGCTTATGCTAGATCTATTGCACCTGAACAAATACCTAAAAAAACAGGTTTTTAAATAGCCCCCATAATTTATTTTTTTACCATGTCTGCTGAGATTAGCAAAAGTAGGCCTGGGGTATGGTTCACTAAAAGTACTTTTAGCATATAGTTTGAGATAAATTTAGAATCCAAAGATCCATTACTCTACTCTTCAAGGCTAATAATGAAATTCATGAGAGGCCTGTTCAGAACTTTCCCATCATGATTTTCACTATCTCGGGCACGCAATACAGTTTTAACAGACCTAATCAGACCTCTTTAAACAGATACATAGAGCATCCATCAAAACTTCTTATGGAAGAGAGCTGCTCTGCTAACTAAAACGTCAGCGAAAAGATTGAGCGAAATTACAAGTAATTTCTTGTAAAGATCCATATTTATGCTTCTTTAAAGATAATTTCTATAAACCACAGATCTAATAGTTATTCGTTAAGTTCTAGCAATATTTCCTCTAAACTTAAATATTTAATTATGAACTTTCTTGCCGCAACCTACTACTGAAGTTGAAAGAGGATTACATTCTCTGGACATTAAGAGATGTTTGAAGTTGAGTCTGATAGTTCCCCACTTCCCAGTAGGAACTGTGCGTTTGTTGGGCAACATAAACGTCGGGATGGTGCCAGATGATTCTGTGCACCCCCACAAAATATGTCGTCCTAGAGACCATTTAGCCCACAGTGCCACCATAGGCACCCCCCAAAACCTAGACCGGTAGCAAATGGTTTCGGCAACCACTAAACATGACAACCCTGAGTTCACCCAGGGATCGTGGTAACAGATCTAGAACCTTTTCGCTTAGTCACTCATACTCACTATCACAGTGGGGTATTTTCAATATTTATTGAACAATCATGATTCTTGTATATAATAGATGTGCTGCATTGATCAATAGACCGGAGCAGATGAGAGTGATTAGCAATATAAGGACAGTGAATAGAATGAAGAGTTCCACCATCTTGCTGAGACAACGTGTATATATATGTATATATATGTATATATATATATATATATATGTGCAGACATTTAAAGAAAAAACATATATATATATCGTACTCCTACTGCGTGTTCCCTAATCTAGGTGCCTAGGATGTATGTATTAGTTCTGCCAGAGATCCCCCATTGGATGATCCAATCCCATTAATTGAAGGGAAAGAATGTAGGTCCCTGTCGTGGTCACAAGTTGGACATCCCTCGCCGACTGAACAGCTAATACCTGGCCTGAGGTTTCAGTATGTAGCGACCTCACAAATGACAGCAAGTGCTGCTCTGTTAATATCCGAAAATGCTTGTTTGTTTATAACAGAAATCATGCTTACCTTGGGCCGAGATTCTAGTCTGGCTGCTGTTGTTTATGTGCTATAGATAGCTGTGTCACCGCATGGATGATAACAACATTCACATTTGCAAAATGTATGTATAGACCTTATACGTGAACATCAAGGTATCATGATAGTGTTCTTGCAAAGTTGATTTTGTAAGCAAGTATAGTTTCATGGAAACTAATCTGCACTGTCATGGTTGCAAATGTGTGTCAAAAGTCATTGTGTCAGAGTGAAGGCAACTTAGGAGAAACCTTGTGTGTATGTAAAATGGCTGTGTTTCCCTCTAGGCCTAACCGGGACACATGACAGTTCTAGTTAGAGCAAACCAAAGATTTTCGTTAATCAAATCAGCTTCTTGTAGCTTATAGTCAGTCAAACAAGGATCAACTCTTAACTAAACAAACCTTGTCCATGTGTGTATTCACCTTGGCATATAGTATGATGAACAGACCTATTTCAGACACTATTGGTGCCCTTGTGACTTGAAGTAAGGCTGCCAGAATTGAAGTCTTGATGGGTGTAAATCTATAAATGAACTTTCGAACCTGCAAGGACTCAACAGTAGGACAAACGGTGCTTCAAAACATTTTCACATAAGGTGAGCCTCATTCGCTACTACCATTAACTGTTTGGTATTGCTTTGTTAATCTTGATGCAAATGTACAAATCTATGAAAGACTGGAGAAGAAAAAAGTAACTCACATGTAGCTATGTTTTTCGACCATTGGTATCTTTCATGGATTTACATGCGACCCACCTTTCTCCTATTTTCATGAGGCTTCAGGATATATTCATTTTTCACCGCTACAAGCTTAGAAATCTGGCAGTAGGCAGCCTCTGAGATCATCCTGGTTATCTCATGGGGTGGAGTTCGAGTGACATAATGAGGCTGACTAGTTACATATAGTCTGTGGCTGCTTTCAGTGTTATTGTGTCTATATACACTGCTATGCTAACATTGAGTACCGAGGGTCCCAGCCTGATGTCTGGGTAAAATTCAAACCTGGAGGTAGTTTCAGCTGAGTAATGTTTTTCTTCTTCCTGACTCCAGTTACATATAGCTGATTATAGAGCACTGGATATTTTATAAAATAGCACTTTGAAAAAGATCTGCTAATGCAATGGTGTAGTAAGATGACTATATTGTTGGATAACTTAAGGTTGGTTCCCTAAGAGTACATGCTTTCCATGCAACATCATTCTTATAAAGTTAATAAGATGAGAAATCTTTAGGATAGAGAAATCGCAGTGGAAGCAATCCACAAATATACTTCAATTTCCACTATGGCTTCCTTGGAGAACCACAATAGTACTTAATAAAGATAGATTGAGAGTCAAATGTGTTCGGAGCATCTACTACTGTGTGTGGTGGCAACAAATATTACCAGTGTGTAAAACAAATGGTTGAGCATGTTTTATTATTCTGGAGAAATCGAATAGGCTATTGTCATTGCTGTTGCTCCCACTGTTCAGAAAAGCTCAAAGGCGTACAGTGCAGGAAATTATTACCTACGTATTGTGATGCAAATACTTTTTTTTGGTAGAAAGCTGGCATATTATCAAAATATTTTCTAAGATATAAAAGGAAATTATTACTAGGGCTGCTTTTAATGAGAAATATATTTAAGTTAAAAAAAAAATCATGAATTAAAAAATGCAAATAAACCAAAGCTTCCAAACAATACATAACCATGCACTTCAGGGGCTAACAACCCCCTTCTTGGTAGACCCAAGGTGATTCCACCAGCAGGAAAGCCTCTATTACTGCTCTTATCAAGATATTGGCAGAGCAACAAACTGGAATTAGCCCATAGCTACACCAGACACTATTGTCTTGAGTCACGAGCAGTAGCTGTCATAGGACAGTCACCTCTGTAAACTATGTTTAAATAATAGAGTGGTATATGTGTTGCTTTCTCTTCTTGTTTTCGAATTGCTTTGGCTTTCTCCCCAGTCTTTAGTTTGTAGCTTTGGTTTTTCGTTTCCGCCCTTTTCAAAATAGCCGTTTGAAAAAGATAAACACAGCTTTTTCTTAAATGTAAGTTCACTATATTTGTTTCCAAAAGTAAAGCCATACAGAGGTATGTGATGTAGGTTTTAAAACGGGTGCTTTTCTTTGTCCTTTGAAAGTATCCTGAAATTCTGCAAATTCAATGTTTGCAACTTTAATACCATTACTCTTAATGGAGAATTAAGATTACAAGTGAGTAATCTTTATTGACTGGTTATGTATAAACCTTTTATGTTTTGGTTATTAATTGTTGATATCATTTATTCTGTGAAACCTCTTCACTTCAGCAATGGCAACAAGTATTCCCTTGTTGTAAGACATAATTCTAATCCTAGCTGCTAAAATACCCTAAACTAGGGAATCTATTGAAGTAGAATAACCACCAGTATAGGTAGAAGTTAAAGGTTGCTAATTAGGCAGAACAGTGGAGGAGAAAGGATTTCAGAAATACCTCCCTGTCCATTCGCTACTGTAGTAAAATATGCCATTTCATCAATGTCTTTTACTTAGGTCCTTTAGTCAAAAGCTGGATGAAAATGAAGTCCCTCAGCAGGTGTGATGTGTGGTAACATATGGAGGGGGTCTTTTGTGCCCCCTTTCCATGATGGGGCAGCTCTCTGGTGACTATCCCTCTACATCTTTCCAGGTGTTTGGGAGATCCACAAAGTCTTCCTTTCGAAAACTGCCAGGATAGGATCTGCGAAAGTTAGTGTTTTCTGTTCTCTTTTTCCCTTCCCTTGCTAGCATGTATTACCATAAAGGTGTACAGTATCTGAGGTGAAATGGAACAATTGCATTTTATGGCACACACTCCTGTACAACCGGTTACTTAGCCATTTGGTGAAGCTCGGCATTATGCACTGCCTGTTGGTAAATCCACCAATGGAGCACACCAGTCATTAATGATTATCACTGTGTAATCGGCAGCCATCATCATTGATCGGTGCCCAGCAGTACTCTGCCGTCTATTCCGAATTGTAGACCTTAATGCATTAACTATTTTATTAATTATGTTTGATCTCCAAGAATACAGTATGTTCCAGTAGTCCTACAAATCTTCCAATCCTGTTGTCACTAGGTATGGGAGGCGTTTTACGTCTAGTGACAGTTCTCTATTCTGTACATTCTGTCACAGAAGCCTTTTATTACCATAAATACGCAAACTCCGTCTTTTTTTGAATTCACTTTTTTGTTCACTAAGAAATTAGGAATTACCAGTGGAATCAGAAATTTGAGGTCTGGTTCCCCTAGTTAATTCCTCAGCGTTCGCCTGGAGATTCACCTAAAATCTCTGGGTAAATGTAAACAGATCCATAGTGTTTTCTGAGATCTGATCATTCTGATAGGGCTGGAAACTGCAGTTACTGATCTCATTGGAATTACTTGGCGATCATATTTAAGGCCCTAGTTGTGTGTGAAGTATTTCTACTGTCTGAAATATTTAAGTAAATTGTTATTATTAGCTGTGGTTAATCGGCTGATCATGAGCCTTTGTAGTCTGTGCACCTTTATGGTGTTGCCATATTTTACTAAATGTTATAAGAAATAACATTTTGTGTTTAAAGTTATGAGATAACGGAACATCAATTAAAGAGAGCCTGAAGAAAAGAAGTTTTCAACTCACTTTTTTCTATCCTAGCAAAACAATATATGTCTCAAGTAGCAAAGGTTTCATGTAACGCTCCTCCACATTTGTCGAAGTCCGATCCTAATCAGCAAATCACGTTCACACAACCTATGAATACCTGTACTGGAGGCTCTACACTTAAATGTAAACCTTCTTATTATTTTCAGAATACCTTTACATCTACTGTTCTTCATGCCAACGTGGAGGCCACTTACATGACTGTGGATGTACTGAAAGTGTTTGGGGTCCAGGCTCGGCCATCAAAGGTCATGGTCAACACCAAAGTAATTGCCTTCTCTTATCTGGAAAATCAGGTAAATACTGGCAATCTCTCTGGAAGGGGGCTTCCTAAATCTTTCATCTTTCAGTTGATACAGGGGGTGGGAGGGGAGGGTTTAACCAGATTGGCAAAACTCTCAATGTACTAAGCCATGCTGGGAAAGATCGTCACAAACAAAATGTTGTTATAGCTACATTTTAATTAATTAGATTAGATTTCTGGCTAACGTTTTAGCACAGTTATGAACTGACAGTCCAAATATGTTGTACTGCTAATCTGTTAAAATAACTTCATTTTATATCCACACTATTTTGATTTAGTTCAATATTTGATTGACTAACACAATCTGACACAAGGCCTTTAACAGGATGATACACCTATTACTTATCAAAGTTATTCATTTATGTTGCACTGTGTCCACTTAAGACAATAGATAAGCCTTGAATACTGCTGTTGCACAGCTTCCTTCTACAAATGTATGTGTTTGGAAGGACAGTGTTGAGCATAAATATCAATGAAGGGTTAGATTTGGGTGACCTCTCCTCAGATATTCTGTGCACTCCCACATTGACAGGCTCCACTTTTTAAGGCAGATGAGTTCTTGTTGCTAGATCAACTTGCGTCTTTTCCTTAGATTCAATGAAGAATAAAGTGCCAAACTATAAATCACTTTTGTTCGAACAGGAATGTTCTCTGTATAGTGTGAAGTCATGTTCCCCTGCCCTGACTGCTGACACTTCTTTATTTAGAGGGGGGAGACCCAGACACTGAAGTGGGAAAAGAGGAGACAAGGCTCCTTTAGAACTTCAATTAGGCCCTTTTACAGGGAGGAGCTTCTGATTAGTCTTCCTGAGCACTGCCATTTGGTTCATGGTAGGGGTGAAGGGTGGGGCTGCAGTGTCTTTCCTTAACAGTTAGAAGGGTCTCATAGCTGAGACCAATTCTTTACACCTTTCATATCATTGTCAGGGTGTCTATCGGAGATATGGGTTCAGATAACGCACACCTTTGTGCCTTTGTTATGGGTACTGCAGACTGGAGACAACCCTGCTCTAGGGAGCATCACTCTGCACAAATAGCTTGGGAGGACTGGTGAAAGAACCCCACCAAACCGACTCTAAAAGTTCAACAAATCCACAATCCCCTGTCGGTTTTGGCTGTATAAACCTGGGAGCCATCAACCCACTTCTTGTTCCACTTTCAAGTTCTCTTTAACCAAGGAAGGGAGAGCTCCACAGAGTGTTGAAAGGACTACTGTGCAACTAGAGCTGGATTCTGCATGCCAGGCAGCTTCCCGGAGTTGATGGGCCATCACCAGGGTACAGACTTGCTGGAAAAAGCCAACTCTCTGACCAGAAGCACCTTGAAGCCACCCTTCTGCAGAGAGAGGGAAGGGGCCTATCAAGCAGGCAATTGTGTAGCTGATCTGAAGCTCCACAGCAGGTTATTTTCTGATGCTTTTAGTCTGCCAGCTGAGTGAAGACTGAGGAGAGCAATCTGAATCGTTTGGGCTGCAGACTCCATGTGGATGACTGCCTGAGGAATCATGGACAGCAGTCGTCACCACTGCTCCCAAGCTGTGAAAGTCCCTTTTGTTCTTTCCTACCGCCCCATGTCCTCAGAGCAGGCTTCTAGACAGGATTTTCTGAAGGTTCACTCACAACTGATTTTTAGGTGCTTTTCAGTGCAGAGAGCCCTTCTGTCTATTCTGTATATGCCAGCAAGAGTCAAGAAAGAGGACTTCTGCAGCGGCCATCTTGGCATGGGCATGCGATGAACAGCTCTCAACTTTTTCTACTGAAAGCGACAGTGCAATCCCTACCGATCATTGGATGGACCATTTTTATCTGAATATATTTTATTTTGCATTTGCATCTTGCTGCTCATTTAAGTGGGGGCATCTTGGTGCTGTTGCACAGTCTCGAAGTAATCCTAGCTCTTAGAACAGACCTCCTGGGGTCTGCTACCTCTATATCCCGCTACTCAAACCGACCGCTGGGGCGGTAGTCCCGTCACTCTCCCCAGCATGGCTGGGCCCTGCCTGTCCTCCACGGGCGACAACTACTACACCATTGTCTATCCTCCTATCCTCTCATAATCTGCTGCTAAATCCCTCAAACACTCAATCTTGAAAAGTCATCCCGAGACGTTTCAGCGTGGACAAGGGCACAGTCATCAATGACCTCATCTTCCACTCCAGGAAAACGACTCTTTGGCGAAATGCCTTCTCGAACCTCCTCAAAGTACGGGAAGCCATGATCACACCGTCTGCATACCTGCGTGCTGACCTCACCATCACCGTGTACAATAGTGGCATCATCCTGATACAAGCGCCACCCAAAGACCTCATTAAAGTTGCGGACCTCTTCACCCTCCTTAAAAAATATGTTCACGACCCTACCCAGTCCAAGCTCCCCCCACAACACTCCTCGTCCAATCCACCAAGTGTGCCTAGCCTTTCACAAACCACACTTGCTAGGGATCACGTCACTGGTCGACCCAGCCCCTCTACCTTGCCACCAGCGCATGCCTACCACTGCGCACCTATACCACAGAACTCAGGCCTGCAAGCTCTCCCCTCTCTGCCGACTTCCAAAACTCCCCCTAGGGCTCACATCTCCAGCCAACCTAGCCCCTCTTCCATGCTACCAGCACATGCAAACAGAAGCGTCCCCAAACCCTTAACCTCCTGCTCGCAAAATCTTCCCGTACATATGGTTATTAAAACGCCTACTAGGGCCGACGGCACTGGTCGACCTAGCCCCACCACTAGGCTACCAGCACAGTACGTCAGAATTGCTCCCATCCTATCGGCCCGCAAGAACTTCCCTTTTATAGAGCTATTGATCGACTCAGCCCCACCACTAGGCTACCAGCACATTCCATCAGAATCCCTCGCATACAATCGGCCCCCTGCCTGCAAGAACTTCCCTCTTATAGAGATATTGATACTCTCCACCGCAGAGCTACCAAACTAACCCGGAGCATCCACAATTCCATTCTGGAGCTAAAGAACCTCCTGCACCCCACCAAACTCTCCTTCTTGAATCTCTGGCCCTCGCAGAAAGCTACCCCCATACACTAAGCCCCTTCGTCACCCACTACCACTATCCCTGAGACCCTTGCGCCCCCGCAAGCAACCTTGCCATCTCTCGGAGGAGGAAGTTCCATATGCATGTATTTATCCAAAAAGCAGTGCTAGACAACACATTGTTACTTAAAAATACACAGTATTTAGTCATATCATTTATTTGTTAGTGTTTGTGCAAAGCAGAAAAGAGGCAGTTCCCACAGCTTTGTCCAAATGAACACTGTGGCAAATGAGATTACTTTGGTGCTGCTACTGTTCATGTTGTTGTGTTGAAGTTAACCGTACTGGACTCATGAGGGCAATTGATAATGCATGTTTCTTGCCTCCATAGTGAGTCATGTTTTGCTGAGTTTCCAGAATAGATAGACTGTTATGTATTGCAGAGATGGCACATAAGCAGTAATAAACAAAAGATAGAAGATTTCTTAATTAACAATATGATCAATTTTGACTAACTGCATAAGCCAGTAAGGCATTACCGTAATATGTCTGAAAGTTAGGAAATAGCTCATTGTCCAGATAGTAAAATAGATTAGATTTGTGGATCAATCTGATGTAATCTTCAGGTCACTGATTCAAATTCCTGCAAAGTTAGCTTGGGTTTTATCATTTTAGGATTGATAAAATTGGTACTGTTGATTTGAAAATGTGATGCCTCGTACAGTTTTGTTTTACAAATATTAAGATATTCTCCAGTATTGGGGTATCTTTCATAGATTCACATGCTTGAATCATTCCCCGTCATCGAAGTGGGAGTCCCACTTTACATAAAAAGCAGTAAGTAATGACTTTAACATTAAATTTAATAGAGAAAAAACATTCACTTTAATATCTCATCCTAGTCATTAGGAATGGTCCAAACTCAAGCGAACTAGGCGACAGCACCCTCTAGAACCCTCTCCACCGAGGTTCCAGGCTTTCTGATTTTCTAACGCACGTCGTTGTGAAGGGAATCTCCCTGAGCTCTGCTCAATACTTTCTCTTTGGCCTACCGAATCTTTTCTCATCTTCAGATCAGCATGTTTTCTTCAAAGAGATCTCTTTTCAGGCATTGTGACTCTTGTGGGAAACTCAGACTTCATTTGGGTGATCCCCACGAGAAGCATATCTACTGCCTTCACCCTGATCATCAGGTGAGAGACCGTATGATTTGCAGAACTTTCTCTCAAAAGACTGAAAGATAGAGAAGAAAGTCTTCTTCTGTGGCTACAGAAGTTATAACTAAGGACAATCCTCTGTCTGATGAGGATAGTGATTCCTCGCTCAAAACTACTGCTTCTAAAAAGAGGACCAGTGAGGCGGAGTTGGTGTCCCCTAAGGCTGTTATGGTGCTGAAGAAACATCACCACACTTTAAACTCTTATGACCAGCCCTCTACTTCTTCTGAAAAAGGAGTCAACTTCTCACAAGGGTCATTCTGTGGCCTCTACGCCTTCTACAGCATCCAAGATAAAACCAACGTCTAGGTCTCTTCCGTAGACGATTCAATTACCTCAAAAAGACCCTCCGTCGACGAAGCCATCAAGGACACCCACATCAATGAAAGCTTACGTCGCCATGACAACGACGTGGACCTTCTCTTCACCTCAGTCCAAGCTCATCATGTTGTCGTCCTCGTCTCCTTCAACTATAGTCTCTGTAAGGGTGAGACCATCTACATTGAAGACAGCATCGTCTTCAATGTCGACGAGAAATAAAGGACTTTCGTTTAAAGAATAGTTGACGGATCTCTTATCACTGCTGCGCCTGTCGATGAAAAAACAAGATCCCTTGTCGACAGTAGCCCCGTCAATGGAGCCAAAGACTACGGACACTGACCTCCGTTGTCTATCTTCGTCGACTTCGAAACTGTTGACAGAAGAACGGTTGGCGAAAGCTTTGTTGTCAACTTCCTCGTCAACGGTTTGTTTGACATAGTCGTCGTTGCTGGCCCCGTTGACGGTTTTGCCCTTATCTCACGAAAATACTTCAGATTCTGCGTCAATGAGGGGGAAAGCTACCCAGGACACTGTTTTGTCAGCTACAGTTCCTCAGTCTAAGAGAAGAGATTCTCAAAAAGTGATTTTACCTATCCACACTTCTCCTAGTAAGGAATCTCTCTGTCCTCCAGAGGAGATGTTTGATTATGAAGATGAGGAGGAAGATTCAGAGGACGATGGCATGTTCGGCTTGGCTCGCAGTCCTTCAGACCTTCGGATAAAGTGCCAGGATGATGAGGATGACAAAGAGCTACAAACTATTAAAAAAGATACAGATACTGCAAAGGCTCTAGGCACTCTGCAGTTCAAGAAGCAGCCTTTTTGTGGAGCCAGAGGACGTGGCTCGTCCTCCTTTCGGAGAGGTTTGAATCAATATAAATAGTACCAACCGTATCAAGGCCAATCTCGATATTCATCTCAGATAAGGATAATGTTGCACAAAGGAGATATCGAAGTGGTACCAGGTGCACAGCGAGGAACAGGATTTTATTCAATATTTTTCTCATAAGAAAGAAATGGGGAGAATGGCGTCCCATCTTAAACCTTCGTTGCCTCAACAAATTCCTGAAAAAGCAAACCTTTAGGTATGTTAGCTCTTCAGGAGGTGCTTCAATTAGTAAATCAAGATTACATGACTACCTTAGACCTTTAAGACTCCTATTTTCATATCCCCATTCTCCCCAAGCACAGGAAATTCTTATGCTTCAGAGTGTCTGGCATGGATTATCAATTCCGTGTTTTACCATTTGGCCTTCGTTCAGCGCCCCAAGTGTTCACCAAGATCCTAGCACCTGTGGTGGCCCACCTACGACAGGCAGGGATTCAAAGTTAAAGTTAAAAGCAATATTCCTGGCCCTGAAATACTTTCTCTCAATTTCAGGAGCATGAGTCGTACTCCGGACAGACAATACAACAAGTATGCACTATCTAAACAAATAAGGAGGGACACGTTAGACTACGCTATCCTAACCAGCCCAGCAGATAACGTTAACAGCAGAACATTTTCCAGGATTTGCCAATATCCGGGCGGATTCCTTGAACAGGTCAATCACACCCAACCACGAGTGGGAACTCCACCAATCGACGATGGATCGCATCTTTCTGTTATGGGGCAAACCGAAGCTAAACCTGTTTGCGAACAGTCTGAACTGCAAATGCGGATTCTTCGCCACCTGGCTACCCCAACAGGGATCGTGCTGGAATGTGTTTTTGATAAATTGGTCAAAGATTTATACTTACGCCTTTCCTCTGATTCCTTTAATCCCAAGGGTGCTACGGAAGATGAGGAAGGAACCTTGCCGAATACTACTCATAGTAACCAAGTGGCCTCACCAGTTCTGGTTCACAGAGCTTCTCCTATCGGAGTGCAAAACCAGGTTGTTACGTCCAATACCGAACTTGCTATTAACGAATCACAGCCAAGTTTGCCATCCGGACCCAACATCGCTACGATTATCGGCTTGGCTCCTGAACACTATGAGTTCGCCGAGCGAACCATCCCTGCTGACTGTCAGGAAGTCCTGGCAAAAGCTAGCATGCCGTCCACTATAAAAACTTACAAGCTTAAGTGGAAGAGATTCCGCCATTGGTGTGCAAGTTCAGAAGTACATCCTATCCAATCTCCGCCATAACAGTTACTACCTTTCTACTTGCAGCTGGCTAAATCTGGCCTCTCCCATTCGTCTATTAAGGTTTTCCTAGCGGCAGTCTCCAGATTTCGGCGGCATAATGTGCCACAGTCGCTATGGTCATCAAAAATGATAAAATAATTTCTTAAAGGATTGTTTAGAATGTTCCCTCCAATTAGGCATCCACCTCCGCCTTGGCATCTCAACATTGTATTAGTACAACTTATGAAGAGCCCTTTTGAGCCCGTTCATAGAGCAGACCTCAAATGCATTACATTGAAGAACTCTGTTCTGCTGAATCTCACGTCAGCCAGGCGAGTAAGCGACATACATGCTTTCACTGTTCGTCATCCTTTCCTTCAGTTTACAAAGGATTTTGTTATACTTCATAGCAGGGGGGTCCCAAAACGCGTTTTTCCCATGCATTTTTCCATAGGACCTTTAGACACAGCTACAGCCCGAACGGCTGAACAGAGTTAAATGAAATTTGGCAGAGAGGTAGTCCTCAGGTCAAGGAAGTGCCTTTTGTAGGTTTGGTGTAAATCTGTTCAGTAGATTCTGAGAAAATAGCCTTTAAATCAATATATATATCTGAGCCAGCTTACGGTGCGCTTACCGTGCGCTTACCGTACGCGTACGGTGGCGAGCGCGAATCTGATTGGCTGATAGATCTTAGTAAACATTCGAATCGGTCGAAACCAGGAAGCGGCGGCCGCCATTTCGTGTGTTTCAGTCAGAAAAAAAAAGGGAGATAACTTGAAAAGGGGGCAAGGAAGAGAGTTACAGACCCCCTAACATTTGAAAGGGGGTCAAAGAAGGACAGAAAAGTACAAAAAAAACATTTATTAATTTTTAAAAAAATCGCGGGGTACGCGTACGGTAAGCTCACCATACGCGTACGGTAGAAAAAAAAAATAAAAAAAGAAATGAAATGCAGATTTAAGTGTTTAGATATTAGGGGGCTCTAAAAAGAGCCGTTGTGTTTATGAAGTGATTTTTTAGTGGTACCTACAAGTAAGTACCGATGCAGAGTCTAAGGTTCAAGAGGAAGACTCTGTTCCCTTCATCATTGAAGTGCACACCAGCTCCTCTATAAATGTCTTGCATGTCGTAACGCAAGTTGTTGTGGTAAATGGAACCCATACCATAGTCTCGGAGAAAAGCAGAAACAGATTTGTTGACGTGCTTTCTTGCTTTGTCAATCTGTGGACAGAAATGATTGGACCAGTTCCATTTTTGCCTTTGGCATATGTTAGAAAACACAAAGGCAGTTTTAGGGAAAAGTGAAAACAGTTGTGCTAAGGTCTCCTTCATAAGCATTTCCAGACCTACCCCAGTCAAAGTGCCTAGGTCATTGCCACCACAGTGCACTATTATGAGGTCAGGGTGTTGGATTTGCATGAAGGATTTCACCAATGGCATCAATTGGTGCCACTTTAACCCTCTCTGACCAATCCATTTAATTTCTACATTTGGCAAAGCAAGGTCTCTCACCATACCTGTTTTCTCTGCATACTTTTCACTCCAGAAGACATAGCTGTGCCCTACAATCCACACTGTGAACATCTTCAAAGGAGAACTGGATGCACTCAGGAGGTGTAATTCAGTAGAATGGTAAAAAGAAATTAAAGACAGTTTGGAAATGGAGGCATACATATTTGTTTTTTTTTTTAAATAAACTGATTGGCTGTTTCATACCATTCTACAATAAAAACTAGGCTGTATGTGTAAATTTATAGAAGCATGTTTTGTATTGGTACAGAAAAATGTGTTACCAAAGAACAGTACTATGGATTTGTTGTTAGGTTTGAAAAGTCAAGCACTCCTGCTCTTTGGAAATGAAACATTGTTTGGTGAACTTCTGACCTAACTCTGCACAGCAGTGTTTCATGAGCTGTTGCTATGGTAGCAGGCAGAAGTCAAGTTGGGGGAAGGGTACTAGGCAGAAGTCAAGTTGGGGGAAGGGTACTTTTGGAAAAGGGTTGGTTTTCAACCAATAGAAATGTGTGATTACATTTGAAAAAAAGGGGGAAGCACTGAGATTTGAAACTTACATGTATATGTGTGGAAAAAGAGAGGGAAACTTTGCCATTATCTGGTTCTGCTGAGAGGAGAGAGGTGTACAGAACAGAGATCCTGGCTCTGATAATCTGCTGTTTGAGTGCCACATTTCTTTCACAACTAACTAATTTTAAAGGTGAGTTTAGAGTTTGAGAGGGGATGTATATGGTAAATTAAGAAATGAATAATAGAATTGGAATTCCTTTTGTTGAAGTTGTGTTTATCATTTTCTGTTTTGGGAGAAATTTAAATGTGAGGAACATGTAAAATAATATGGACTATGTTTTCACGATAAATTAAGGTGTACTGGTATAAATAAGGAATACTTTAAGGGTTTGAGGTTGCACTCAGTAATGCAAATACATTCAGCATCAGTAAGGCTGGTTGCCCTTGCTGGAGTGTAGTCAGTCACCCAGGCTACACATGTTGTTGGTCTCAGAAAGCTGTTTGGTATTGCTCTGGTGATTTTACATTTGCATTAGATGGAAAGGGGGAGGTATTTTTTCTGCAGAAGCAGACTCTTAGCACACAGCCAGCTGCATATCCTGTGGAATCATGCATAGTATTCACAACCGAGTGGGGTTTGAGGTTTCAGTCAGTAATGCAAATACATTCAGCATCACTAAGGCTGGTTGCCCTTGCTGGAGTGTACTCAGTCACCCAGGTTACACATGTTGCTGGTCTGAAAATGTTGTTTGGACATGTGCTTTTTTAAGAATCTGAAAAGTGGATTTAAAATGTGTCAGACTGTAAAAGTATTTATCACTTGCCAAAAAAAAGAGTAGTAAGTGTGGTTTCAAATTGGCAAAGAAATTACGTTTTCAGACTAATATGAAAACATGACTCTGTGTGCAAAGAGAAATTACAGGCAGAGATTTATTGCGTTATGCTCTGGTGATTTTACAGTTGCATTAGTAGGAAAGGGGGAGCTATTTTTTTATGCAGAAGCAGACTTTTAGCACACACCCAGCTGCTTATCCTGTGGAATTATGCACAGTATTTACAACTGAGTGGGGTTTGAGGTTGCACTTAATAATGCAAATAAAAACATGTAAAATAATATGGACTATGTTTTCACCATAAATTAAGGTGTAGTGGTATAAATGAGGAATACTTTTAGGGTTTGAGGTAGCAGTCAGTAATGCAAATACATTGAGCATCAGTAAGGCTGGTTGCCCTTGCTGGAGTGTAGTCAGTCACCCAGGTTACACATGTTGCTGGTCTCAGAAATCTGTTTGGTATTGCTCTGGTGATTTTACATTTGCATTAGATGGAAAGGGGGAGCTATTTTTTTATGCAGAAGCAGACTCTTAGCACACACCCAGCTGCTTATCCTGTGGAATCATGCACAGTATTCACAACCGAGTTGGGTTTGAGGTTGCAGTCAGTAATGCAAATACATTCAGCATCACTAAGGCTGGTTGCCCTTGCTGGAGTGTAGTCAGTCACCCAGGTTACACATGGTGCTGGTCTCAAAAAGCAGTTTGGACATGTGCTTTTATCAGAATCTGAAAAGTGGATTCAAAATGTGTCAGACTGTAAAAGTACTTATTACTTGCCAAAAAAGTAGTAGAATGTGTGCTTTCCAATTGGCAAAGAAATTTCGTTTTCTGCCTAATTTCAAAGCATGACTCTGTGTGCACACAGGAATTGTTTTTAGATATTTAATTTGTGAATGTTATTCTGATTTTCACTTCTAGGAAAGGGGTACTTAGTATTTTAAGATTTGAAAAGATCATAAAAAATGTAGTAATATATTTAAATATAAAAAAAGGAATTTTTTTTTTGTTTTTTTCAGGTATTGCTGAAGAGCAGTGGACAAAATTTAAGATGCCTACAAAATCCAGAGTAACAAAAAACCACAAAAAAAACTATATTTGAAGACAACTGGAGGACCTAAGTTAGTTGGAGATGCTCATGTTGGGAAAAAGAGAAAGTCTTCTGGTAAGCAGACAAAAGATTTTTTAAAGAACATCTTCAAAAAAAGGAAAAATGTACAAAATGTCTGTACTGGAAAGAATGTTTTCAATAGAAAAGGACAGGAAAAAATTGAGAATTTAGTTAATGCAAATATACCTTCTGCAATAACAAAGATTAACTTAAACAGAAAAACAGCGTTTAAAGAGATACGTAGAAAAATGTTTCAGAGAAGAGTTATGTCCAATTTGATAAAGGATGTGAAGAAATATAAGAAAAAGGCAAAATATTACAAGAGAAAAAAAGAAATTGAAGCTATTGCAGCAAAGGCATTAGAATTAAAAAGGAAACTATTCATTTTAATTTTGAATAGGATGCGTACATTAGATAAAATGGTTAATGTACTGAAATCACAAAGCAAAAGGAAAAGAGTAGTGAAAAGAACAAACTTTTGTAAAGTGTTTTTAGGAGAATGGATGCATAGTTCAAGTAGTGAACCTTTTTTTAATGAAGAGAGTTATTTTCAAAGTAATAGTTTGCTGCATGCAGTTGACACCAGAGGTCGTGCTTATGAAGTGAAAAATGGTTGCATAATGGAGAAGGAGATAATGGTTCCAAGAGATGAGGTACAAGTGATGGCGGATGAGGCTATGGGGAGACGTCCTAAAGCCCCAGTGTACACTTGGAATTGTAGTAGTATTTGCACTGTGCGTCAGGAATCTATTGATAAATTTCGTGAGTTTCTAAGAGAATATAGTAAAAAAAAGTGTAAAACAGAAGATTAAGGTGCTTCAAAGTCTAGATCCATGCAGAGTGAGAGAGAATACTGGTTTGCAGGGTCATTCTCTGGCTTGTCTATCTAGAAAAGTGTGTAATAGTGTTTTCCATCATTTTAGGATGCTGGCTGTTCATCATACTGAAATGAGAAAGTTTGTGAGACGGTTGTATTTTGCTAAAAGTCCAGCAATAAAGTTAGATGAATTGAATAGGGCTCTGTTCCGTGGATCGGTATCAGATGTAGAGAAGGTTGTTGATGAAATTCAGTTTTGTTACTTTGGTCCTGTACAAGACGGTGCAGAAAAGGACACAGTAAATGAGGAAGAAGTGGAAGAGAATGTAGAACCCTCTGTAAGTAAAACATTTAATGATCACATAACAAAATTTGCAATAATCTCTAATGAAAGACCAAATATAACTTGTATTTGTTGCCGCAGAACTCATTATAGAAAACAAACTAGGAATGTTGATCTCTACAGAAAGAGTGAAAATGAAGATAATTATAAGTGGAAGGATTTTGCCACATATATATTTCTTGAAAATTGTTTTGAATTGGGTGAAGATCAGCGTATTTGTAAATACTGTTGCAACAAGTTAGAGGAAAATAGAATGCCAACCAGAGCTGTACATAATAATTTAGAATTGGATGTTATTCCTGCCGAACTTTCTGAATTAAATACATATGAGTCTATACTTATTCAATGTGTTCATCCGTTCCAGACCATAGTACGTATGGAGCCCAAAACTGGTAAATTACCTCCTTCAGATTTACTGAGAGGTTTAAAAGGTAGAGTGGTGTATTTGCCCTTGGATTTGAAAAAAAATATGGAAACTATTGATGCAGATACTTTGGAAACTGAACCATTAGTTATTCTGGTTAATGGTGTACCTACAAAGAATAAGAAGATTTGGCAGGAGCTGGTAGATGTACGGAAAGTACAAAGAGCAAATTTGTATTTGAAAAGGAATAACAAATGGTATGAATCAATTTATATAGAAGAAGAAGAAGAAGATTTACAAGAAGACACAGAAACACCAACTGGACAAATTGAAAAAGTGGACAAGTCAAAGGAAGAAGAAATTTATGAACATTTTAGCATACATCCTCTACATTCAAAAGAAGTTATGGGAGACAATATTGATCTGCTTCAGATGAAGAAAGCAAAAGGAACTCCCGTGAGTGTATGGGAGGAGAGCTTGGAAGCTCGATGTTTTCCCCAGCTGTTTCCTAAAGGAAAAGGAGGACGATACGATGAACGTCCAGAACAGATTCCAGCTTCTGAGTATCGGACTACAAGACTATATGCAGAAGATCCCAGATTTCAACAAAGTATTCCTTATTTGTTCCATCTTTTATTTGAAAGCGACTTGTCTGCACTATCTTATGCAGTAAATCACATTTTAAAAAGTGGAGTACATTTACAAAATGTGTCTGCTAAGGATTTTATGGAGAAAGTGCAGCACCGAGATGATCATTTGGAAACACAACTGATCAATCTGATGGCTTGTCAGCGTGGGACAAATGAATATTGGTACCGACGCCATGGTGAATTAAAATGCATGTTACGGAATTTAGGAACACCAACATGGTTCCTTACCCTAAGCTGTGCTGAGTACGCTTGGGATGATTTACTGGATTTTCTACGAGAGGCAAATTCAAACATTAAAAACATTGAATACAAGACAGCAGGAGAACTGTGCTCATTGGATCCGGTTAATGTTTGCAGATATTTCAATCATAGATTTGAGGCTATGATGTCCTTCATCTGCAATAAAAAAAAATCCACCCCTTGGAGAAGTAGTGGATTTCTTTTGGAGAAAAGAGTACCAGGCAAGAGGTGCTCCTCATATTCATATGCTGTTGTGGATCAAGGATGCCCCAAAGTTTGGAACAGATACTGATGAAGCAGTGTTATCTTACATTGAAGAATATGCAACATGTGCTATATCAAAAAGCACAGAAGAGGAAAAAGTTAAAGGAGCAAGTTTTACGTTTCCAAAGTCATCGGTGTGGAAAATACTGTCGACGGAAATACAAGAGCAAAGATAAATACTACACTAAATGTCGATTTGGATTTCCTAGACCTGTTCTTTCAAATGGAAGAGTAAACAGTTTTATGTCATCTGTGAGACATACTATCACAAGAAAATCACCTAAGAATACCTACAACCTAAAAAGAAAAGAAGAATCAAAAAATATAAATGACTACAACCCAGTCATTTTATCCATGTGGAATGCTAACATGGATATACAGTATGTAGCTGACAATTCCATTGCTGTTGCTCGATATGTAACGTCTTACATTACTGAATCTGAAAAAACTGAATTGAAAGAAATGTGGGAAGAGATTTCTCACGAGAAGACTGTCAGTAAGAAGCTGTACAGTTTCAGTTTAAAGATGTTATCGCATCGAGAAATTGGATCCTACGAATGTTCAGATAGGTTATCTTCTGCAAGTCTCTACTCGAAATCAAGAAGAAGAATTTGGGCAAGTTTAGGCCTTGCAGCAATGAGAAATCGGGTACTGAAATCTGTTGGAGAAATTGAATATTTGGCCGAGAATGACCCAGAAAGTACAGATATTTTGGAAATCAAACATGTTGGACACATATTATCCAAAAAGAAGTCATCATCTGGAGAACATGTGTCTCTATGAAGTGCTGCAGAACTACATTTATTCACGGAAAGCCGCAGAAGACATCAACAATGGAAAATATAAAGTCATTGGTGAAGAAGGATGTTTGGTGAAGCAAACAAAAGGAAGTTTGATAAATCACAGGAAGCTGAGTTGCGACACTACTGACAAAAAGTAATTTTACTACTTGGCTCTTTTACAGCTGTTTAAACCATGGCGTACAGAGGACGAACTACTGGGAGAATTTCAAAGCTATGAAGATTCTTTTAATGCTTGCAAAGACAGCATACAATGCAGTACATTCTCAACTTATCTGCAAATGTTAAATGAAGAAATTGAACAGGAAACTACAATTGCAGCTGAAGTAGCTAGAGACAGTTCTCAAGACAGCCAAAGTTCAGGAACACTCAGTCAAGATGCCCTAGGACAACCAATCGTTGAAAATGAAGCATCAATAGCCATGAATGAAGTGGAAACGGCTATGAATCAAGCTCAAGAAGAATTTATAGACTTACAAAATTTGGAAAGACAACTGAATGAAGAGCAGCAACAAATTTATGAAGAGATCAGAAGCAAAATTGATCACGGGTTTCTACATGAAAAACAAGAGTGCTCATGCACATCATTTCATCCAATCAGGATGTATGTAAGCGGACAAGCTGGAACTGGAAAAAGTTTCTTAATAAAAGTCATCAGAAGCTACCTACAGCAAAAAACGGATTCTACTTTGTCTTGTGTGGTTACTGCTCCAACTGGGTTAGCAGCATATAACATAAAAGGAATCACCTTACATCGTTTGCTAATGTTACCAGTGGAGCATGAGAACAAAATACAATACAACAAGCTAACTGGAGAAGCATGCTTGGAAGTTTCAAGAGTATTGAAGAAGATGCAAGTTCTCATTATTGATGAGGTGAGCATGGTATCAAACTTAATGCTTGCCTTTGTGCATTTAAGAATGCAGCAAATTCTAAGGACAGACTATGACGTGTTATTTGGTGGAAAACATGTCATAGTTTTTGGGGATCTTCTACAACTTACTCCAGTTAAAGGACAACCAGTGTTTAATACTGTGACACATGAAGACACAAAGACGTCATTGGGAAGCATCGGTAATGCAAATATTTGGTCCTTCTTTGAGTACAAGGAACTTACTACTAATATGAGGCAAGCAAACGATGAAGAATATGGAAGTATTCTGAAAGATATCAGAATTGGACTACTCACAGAAGTTGGCAAAAAAGCATTAGAGTCGGCTGCTACATAATTTATTTCCAAAGGAAGAAATAGTTGCAGAGAAGATATACAAGAACATTGCAGAAAAGAAAAGTGTCATCTGCTTAATGCCAACTCTACGTGAATGCTCAATATTCAATGAGGAGCTTTTAAAATTGGAAAAGGAAGATATCAGGAAATTGGAAGCAGTGGACAAAATTGAGGATGGAAGAATTACAATCACATTAACAAGCACACTGAAAAATAAATTGGATTCACTAGAGAAGAACATTTCCAAAACAGCTGGATTAGAAAAAAATCTATATGTTTGCATGAACTGTAGAGTATTTTTAAGGAGAAATTTGGATGTTGAAAAAGGTTTAGTTAATGGAGCTATGGGAAGAGTTGTGGGTTTTATTAATTATCAGAAAAAAGATGGAATTGAATGTTTAAAAATAAAATTTGATCAGATAGAAGAAGTTAAAGACATTTGTCGTTGTTCAGTTCGTTTCATGCTTGTGAAAGACTTGTATGTACGTAGGAAGCAGTTTCCGTTTTCTCTAGCATATGCTGTAACTATTCACAAGTCTCAAGGATTGACTGTAGATTGTGCTTTTGTGAACATTGGTTCAACTGTGTTCAAAGAAGGTATGGCTTATGTAGCTTTGTCACGAGTGAAAACATTATCTGGTTTATTCATGATAGACTTTGATGACTCAAAAGTTAGTGCTGATACAAATTGTGTAAAGGAGTATAATAGATTAAGAAGAACCTATGCTCCTCATTTAGGTCAGTATCCTGTGTTGGAGAAACGTGTAGTTTCTCGTAAAAGGAGAAATGAGAATATCTGTAATGAAGATGTAGAGAGGAGGGGAAAAAAAAGGAGTGATGTAATTGCAAGCAAAAAGAAAAAGGAAAATGAAGAAGAGGTTGTAGGATGTCATTTTGAAAATAGCTCTGGTGTCAACTGCTACGCTAATGTAGAGCTGAATGTTGCATTTTATCTGGAAAGTGTGCAAGAGCAGATAATAGTAAATCAGAGAAAAAGATTCTGTTCTGAGTTGAGTCTCCTTTTTCAGTAATGATAAAACTCAAATAGAAAGTGCTACTGAAATTAGAAAACTTTTAGATGTATGTTCAGGACGAACACAGTTTTCTCAAAATGTACAGCAAGACGCACAGGAATTCTTGATGTTTTTTCTTCAGGTACTGGAAGAAGAAGGGGTTCCCATTGAAAATATGTTTGGTGTCTCTTATAAATGGGAACATAGTTGTGAAAACTGTTACAATACATGTGGCTCTAATGTTGATTCTGAAAGGTTTATTTATTTAACATTGCCAGAAAGTAAAACAGTCACTTTTGCTAAATTAGTTAAAGATGCTAATCATAGCATGGAATGCGGTGAGTGTCAATCTGAAATGTTTTCAACGTTAATTTTAAAGGAATACAGACAATATGTAATTTTAATGATGCAACGATGTAAAGCTGATGGTTCAAAATTGGATACTTTAATAAAGAAGTTTACAGGACAGCAATTATCAATTTCAGGAAAAACTTTTGTAACAGTTGCAATAATTTTCCATGAAGGACCTACTGTTACTTCTGGACATTACACAGTTTATCTTAAATGTGAAAAAGGCTGGACACTGTGTAATGATTCCCAATTGATTTTCAAGCAACGTTTGCCTTTTGATTTAGCAAATTCCTATCTAATCTTCCTGAAACCTAAATTTTAGAGAGACTTGGCAAGATCTGTACAAAACAATTTTACCATTTTATTGGATTACCATTGGAATTTTCAAATTTAAAGATTTTTAAAATTATCATTTGGCCTAAAGGAAAGGTAACCAATTGTATTGTGGACTTTTTAAATTTTTAATGAAACTTTGGAAAACCAAAAATTTAGACAAAATCGGTAACATCTGCACAATTTAAATTTTGGAATGTTATTGGATTGCCATTGGAAATTTATTCAAAAAAGATTTTTAAAATTACTATTTGGCCATGAGGAAAGGTAAACAATTGTATTGTGGACTTATTTAATTATTAATTAATCTTTCGGAAACCAAAATGTTAGAGAATCGGTGAGATCTGTACAATTTAAACTTTAGAATTTTATTGGATTAACATTGGAAATTTAATCAAAAAGAATTTCAAAATTACTATTTGGCCTAAAGGAAATGGAACCAGATGTATTGTGGAGTTATTTGAGATATATTTTTGTGATTATACTTCTGAAACAAAAATGTCAGACGGTATTTTAAAGAAATAAGTATTGATATTAGATGATATTTTTTTAGAATATTATGCATTTCTATAATGTTATGTTTAAGTAAAAAGAGATTCTGGGCTTTTTTAAAACAATCTTTGAGATTGTTATTTTTTTTTTGCCCGCTGTTAAATGATGAATGCAATTGCTTTCACAATTTATAGTGAAATGCAATATATTCTGAAAACAGCAAAAAAAAAGGCAAAACATTTTTGGGGAAAATACGTAAATATGTGTACTGTATTATAAAATGTTTTATTAAATAATACTTTTTTCTTTTTTTTCAGATTGAGATAGAAAATTTTCGAAAACTTGAACCATTTTTAAAGCAATTAAAATTAAATTTTAATTAATAAATAGTTTTTTGAGTGGGTATGGTAAGTCAAAAATTTCATGGTCCCTTTTTTCCACTTCTCCACAATCACATTTTCAGTTTTTCATTGTAGTCTCTCAAGGACCTTGTAATGTGATAATTGATTTTTTGTGTTTGTTTAAAAAAAAAAAAAAATTACGCGTACCGTACGCGTACGGTAAAAAAAAAATAAAAAAAAGTTTAAAAAAATATATAAAAAAAAGTTAAAAGGTAAGGTTGGCTCTTAAAAGAGCCGTTGTGTTCATGCAGGGACAGAGGAAAGAAAGAATGGGAATATTAGTCGGTACGACAAATGTGCTGATCTATTAAATTGTTCACTAGGGCAACACTGGTCTCCCTATGACAAATTAGATCATGACAAGTGGCGCACCGAATTAAAACCCTCGCAAACCGATGGTTGGTTTCCAGAGGACCAGAAAAAGGAGATGCTCCCCCCCACAGATGAAGGGCTCAGCTGACCTGCCGAAGATGGACTCGGCCCTGCAGATGATGGACCAGGCTGAGCTGCTGTGGATGTGCTTGGTTGACTTACTGAAGGGTTACCTTCAGTATGTCGAGCATATGTCCTACCGTGTACATCATGAAGGTGTCTCAACATGGTGTGATTCCCGAAGGAATACTTCTTGTTGGGATTCCCTCTTGAAAGTACACGGCCACAAAGCTTACAAGTCACTAAGGGTGCATTTACCTTTTTCTTGCCCTCTGGAAAAGAAAAATACTCCCATATGAAAGAGCTCTTTTGTTTCCTCCTTCTCTGCCTCAAAGTAGTGCTGCTAGCCTCACTCTCAGAAGAGGTCTGCTGTTCTGCCATCGTATCACAAAGACAACTCAGCTCCTTCTCCTAAGGGATCACAAGCAGAAATGAGGGGAATGGGTGTGGTGTAGGAGAGTTCTAGAACTTAAAGTACTTTAAACCAATCAAAAGTTTTGTTTCTTGATCACATGACCTACCGTGCGCGTACGTTACGCTTACGGAGTGCTTACGGCAAAAGTACGCATGCGCGTAAAAAAGACACGCGCACGCGCGTATGCGCAAAACAGGCACGCCCCTTCACTTCCGCGTAACATGCGCGTGCAGCGTACGCGTTACGCGCTGCGCACGCATGACGTACGTCTACACAAATTGCGTAACTGAACGCAAACAGCGTAGAAATCTAACGTTATAAAAGCAAGACGTGCGCTTACCGTACGCGCACGTTAAAAAAATACAAAAAAAAGGGGAAAAAAAACCCACTGTTATACTAATAAATCTTACCTGTTTAGTTTAAAAAAATGGTAAAAATAAAAAATATATTGTAGAATTTTTTAAATTTAACCATAGTCTTTAAAAAAGGATAGAAAATTAAAATAAAAATATGTAAAAAAAATTGAAAAAAAAAGGTAAATATAAGAATTAGCATTTAAAAAATCTTGCAAATTCACTGAAAAAACCATGGGTTTCACACACGTTATAGTTAGGAATTAGCATTTAAAAAACCTTAGAAATTCAATGAAAAAACCAAAGGTTTCACACACGTTATATTTAGGAATTAGCATTTAAAAAACCTTGCAAATTCAGTGAAAAAACCATAGGTTTCACACATGTTATAGTTAGCTGGACATTTCACTCGTAAAAAACCAATGAAATTCCCCCGTTATAGTTAGTTCAGCTAACTATAACTCGCGCGCCCGCAATGCACTACTGATGACGTCACATATTACATCACTCATGACATGGTCACTGACATCACTCATGACATCACTGATGACATCTCAAATGACATCACTGATGACATCATCCTTGTGATAGTGGCAGACCTCCTCTTCCCCTAATATAACCTTTGATACACACATTCAAAAATAGAGACTAACATTTTCAAAACAATGGACATACCAATACCAGTTACAACAACCTCTCCAGTAATTCTAAGAACCACATACTCATCCACTCATTCACCAACAGTCCTATACAGTCACTCATACATGTACTCGCTCATCATATGTACTCATACACCTATACATCCTGTTACACAATGCCACTCATCCATAGAGTTACTCACACATACTCACTCATGCTAATAAAGAAACAAACATACATTTATTTGCATATACAGTTATACACACACCACCACACTTACTTCTACGGAAACTTACACATACTTAGTCTTATAACAGTCACTTATAGAAACACATACTTATTCATACAGGAACTCTTTCAATCTCTCTCTCTCACATATACTCACTTATATACACCAATAGTCACATATACTAGTTTAATAGATATGTAGTTACTCATAAAGACACTATTGAGACAGTCATTCACTCACTAACACACCCATACACACACTCATCCACCCATACAGTCCTGCACACATGCTGTCTTCAACACATACAAAGAGTGAATCACTCATTCATGCACCTATGCACTACGTAATACCCCCCACCGAACCATGCAGACACTCAGACTGATACTCAAAAAAACAACTAATAACCTATATAGACACCCATGAAGCTAATCACCAACCCATGCAGCCACTTATACACAAAGTGAGAGACTGATACAGATATTTTCATATTTAAACATTACTCAGTAAGCCATGTATTCACTATGATACACTCAATCAGTCATTTACACAATAAATTTTTCAAAAACAAAGCATCCATTTAGACACTTATATACCCATTTATTCTTCCATTGACCTTGAGATATACATATATAAAACATATTTAATTTTCAGAAAAACACACATTCACTGGATGATGTCATCAGTGATGTCATTTGAGATGTCATCAGTGATGTCATGAGTGATGTCAGTGACCATGTCATGAGTGATGTAATATGTGACGTCATCAGTAGTGCATTGCGGGCGCGCGAGTTATAGTTAGCTGAACTAACTATAACGGGGGAATTTCATTGGTTTTTTATGAGTGAAATGTCCAGCTAACTATAACATGTGTGAAACCTATGGTTTTTTCACTGAATTTGCAAGGTTTTTTAAATTCTAATTCCTAACTATAACGTGTGTGAAACCTTTGGTTTTTTCATTGAATATATATATATATATATATCTCTATATTATCTACTGGCGGTCGCCAGTAGATAGTTATAGTTAGGACCGTGTTTCCATAGGAAATCCGCAACATTCTATTTGGAATCACTTTGGCGCCGGTTGACGAATCCTCGCGAATTTTTCAAAACTAATGGGGCGCTACGCTCCGCTCCTACCCTGAAAGTCTCGGGGGGGATTCGTCAAGCGGGGGCTGAGAAAAAAGGGGGGTCCCAAAACGCGTTTTCCCCATGCATTTTCCCATAGGACCTTTAGTCCGAGCTACAGCCCGAACGGCTGAACAGAATTACTTGAAATTGGGCAGAGAGGTAGTCCTCAGGTCAGGGATGTGCCTTTTGCAGGTCTGGTGTAAATCTGTTCAGTAGGTCCTGAGAAAATAGCATTTAAATCAATATATATATCTGTAAGCGCGCTCCGTGCGCTTACGGTAAGCTTACCGTACGCGTATGGTGCCGTGCGCGAGCTCAATTCTGATTGGTGGTTACATGACTGTAAACAATCGAATCGGTCGAAATCAGAAAGTATCGGCCGCCATTTTCTGTCTCTCGCACTGAAAAACAAAGGTTGATAACATGAAAAGGGGGCAACGAAGAGAGTTGCAGACCCCCTAGCGTTCGTCAGGGGGTTCACGAAGGACCAAAAAGTATGAAAAATAAATTTAATAATTTTAAAAACAAATCGCGGAGTGCGCGTACGGTAAGCTTACCATACGCGTACGGTAAAAAAAAATTTAAAAAAAAAAAGAATTAACAATCACATTTAATATATAAATCTAAGGACCCCCAAGGGAGAAAAAAACAATTGATATTTTGTAAAAAATGGCGAGGCGTGCACGGTACGAAATGCGCAACGTGGGCGCTCGGTGCGCAAAGCGCACCGAGTGCCCACAGCGCGCGCCCGGTGCGCGTAGCTTACCGTGCGCGCAAAAATTAAAAATAAATACATAACTTAGCATTTAAAAAAACGTACAAATTCACTGAAAAAACCATAGGTTTCACACACGTTATAGTTAGCTGTACATTTCACTCGTAAAAAACCAATGAAATTCCACGTTATAGTTAGATCAGGTAACTATAACTTGCGCGACCGCAATGCACAATGTGTCATTTCAGATGTCATCATTGATGTCATGAGTGATGTCACTGACCATGTCATAAGTGATGTAATATGTGACGTCATCAGCAGTTTATTGTGGGCGCGCAAGTTATAGTTACCTGATCTAACTATAACGTGGAATTTCATTGGTTTTTTACGAGTGAAATGTACAGCTAACTATAACTTGTGTGAAACCTATGGTTTTTAAGTGAATTTGCAAGGTTTTTTAAATGCTAATTCCTAACTATAACATGTGTGAAACCTATGGTTTTTTCAGTGAATATATATATATATATATATATATATATATATATATATATATATATATATATATATATATATATATATATATATATATATATATAATCTACTGGTGGTCGCCAGTAGATAGTTATAGTTAGGACCGTGTTTCCATAGGAAATCGGAAATTTTATTTTGAATAACTTCGGCGCCGGTTGCCGAATCCTCGCAAAATTTTCAAAACTAATGGGGCGCTCCGCTCAGCTCCTACCCTGCAAGTCTCAGGGTGATTCGTCAAGCGGGGGCCGAGAAAAAAGGGGGTCCCAAAACGCGTTTTCCCCATGCATTTTCCCATAGGACCTTTAGTCGAAGGTACAGCCCGAACGGCTGAACAGAATTACTTGAAATTTGGCAGAGAGGTAGTCCTCAGGTCAGGGAAGTGCCTTTTGCATATATGGAGTCAATCTGTTCAGTAGTTCCTGAGAAAATTGTATTTAAAAGCACATACATATCTATAGCCGCGCACCGTGCGCGCACCCTAACGTGCGAGAGCGTAATTCTGATTGGTGGTTACATGTCAGTCAACGTTCGAATCGGTCGAAATCAGGAAGTGTCGGTCGCCATTTTGTTTGTTGTGGGTGCGAGAGTGAAAAAGAGAGGCGAACGTGAAAAGGGGGCAGGGTAGAGAGTTCCTGACCCCCTAGCCTTGGTCAGGGGGTCCCTAAAGGACCCCGAAGGGTGAAAAAACATTTTTTTTTTTTTTTTTAAATCGCACGGTGCGCGCACGGTGATAAACCATAAAAAAAATAAAAAATTAGCATTTAAAAAACCGTACAAATTCACTTAAAAAACCATAGGTTTCACGCACGTTATAGTTAGGAATTAGCATTTAAAAAACCTTGCAAATTCACTTAAAAAACCATAGGTTTTACACATGTTATAGTAAGGTGGACATTTCACTCGTAAAAAACCAATGAAATTCCCCCGTTATAGTTAGGTCAGATAACTATAACTCGCGCGACCGCCACTCTATCACAAGGATGATGTCATCAGTGATGTCATGAGTGATGCCACTGACCATGTCATGAGTGATGAAATATGTGACGTCATGAGCACTGGATTGCGGGCACGCGAGTTATAGTTATCTGACCTAACTATAACGGGGGAATTTCATTGGTTTTTTACGAGTGAAATGTCCACCTAACTATAACATGTGTGAAACCTATAGTTTTTTAAGTGAATATATATATATAGATATATAGATATACATGTATGTATTTGTAATGCATTTTATACGTACAGGATTACATACTGTTTCTACTGCATGCCTTATATCAGCATACATACCTAAAATACTACTGCTATCTATTCGGATTCAAGCATGTGAATCTATTAAAGATACCCAAATACTGGAGGAGAAGAAAATAAGTTACTTGCCTGTAAACTGTGGTTCTCCAGTATTGGTATCTTTCATAGATTCACATGCGACCCACCCTCCTCCTCATAGAGTCTCCCCTGGTTTATTTTATATACTTATATTGCACTTGTGCTCGAAAATGTGAGAGCATCGAGCTTCTGTGGAGAGGGTGCTGTCACCTGATTGACTGGAGTTTGGACCATTCCTAATGACTAGGACGAGATATTAAAGTGAATGTTTTTTCTCTATTAAGTATAATCTTAGTCATTACTTACTGCTTTTTATGTACCGTGGAACTCCCACTTCGATGACGGGTAATGATTCAAGCATGTGAATTTATGAAAGATCAAAAACAGAAGGACACTGTTCATAGAGCGCAAAAAAAGTCACCTGAGAAGAACTAAATAGAGTGAGAAAAGTAAAATCCCAGGTTGAGAAAAGCCCACTGGTAAGGGGAAAGACCAAGTCCTGTATCATGTTGCCCTCACACACCCCGAAGGATGTCGTGCTTCATCATCGGGCGTTTTGCTCCTCGCCAGGACGAAATAGCAGCATATGTACCCCTACCAAGTGTTTACATGTATAAGTTGGAACCGCTCCTGATATAGACCTAGGAAGTAAAGAAAATATGTGAAAATAACTTGATGCAACACTGTGTGCCACAGCCGTGTGCACACTGTAATAAGAAAATAGAAAAGATGATAGAAGCCGACTATTTGCTACTCATATTGTCACCTTTTTCAACTCTGTCTCCCGGTGCTTAGAGGCATTGTGTTCTCTGTCTCGTGGGTCTATCATCTTTTCTATTTTCTTATTACAGTGTGCACACGGCTGTGGCACACAGTGTTGCATCAAGCTAGTCTGATGCACACATTTCACATATTTTCTTTTCTTTCCTAGGTCTATATCAGGAGCGGTTCCAAGTTATACATGTAACCACTTGGTAGGGTACATATATACTGCTATTTCGCCCTGGTATATATTAAGGGTTTGTTTTTAGATCCTTTTTACGTTTTGGTCCTGAAGAAGCGCCAACGACCTGTATGGCAACAGAGGCGCGAAACATGTTGGCCAGTCACACCCGGGCACAATGTGCCCTTTGGGATTACACCTCGCGTATGGTTTTAATTTTGTCTAAGGTACCACTACATTTGCATCTCCCACGTGGTAACCCATAGGCAATTTTAATAGGGAATTGCAGCGCCTGCCCTACGAGGAGCAAAACGCCCGATGATGAAGCATGACATCCTTCGGGGTGTGTGAGGGCAACATGATACAAGACTTGGTCTTTCCCCTTACCAGTGGGCTTTTCTCAACCTGGGATTTTACTTTTTTCACTCTCTTTAGTTCTTCTCGGGCGACTTTTTTTGCGCCCTGGGAACAGTGCCCTTCTGTTTTTGATCGATTGTAATAAGGAGCACAGACACTGGACCATAATTGGCTCCTTGGTCTCCCCCCAACCCCCCCCCCCTCTTTTTTGTAAATAAATCTATGAAAGATACCAATACTGGAGAACCACAGTTTACAGGTAAGTAACTTGTTTTCTTATTGCTACTTACCATCAAATCTGGTATTTTGAAAGAAAACCATCCACAGTATTCGATAAAACCCACGTAACAACCAGTTATAATACAACTACGCTCAAGGTGTAGGTGCAGGAAGAGTAGCTACTTTGTAGTTGAAGATTACTAATGTTGGAACATTGCACCTAAAAGTAAGCATGGAAATATATTGGCCTCTATTAATAAAGAACACTTTGCCCTAACCTAATAGCATGTACTTTAATGAGCAGTGTGTGCAGATTATGTGGTAAAGTATATGTGACTGAAAAAACATAAAAATAATTATTTCTCCCTCTTGAGATTGTGGAGAGTCAGAGCAAATTGATCGATATATGAGCAGGTCTAACTCCTTGTTTCTCTTTCCCTTCATTTACTTTGTCCATGTCTACAGGTTCTTCTTGTGGATAATCTTCATTTGAATCTTAGTGTAGGATTCACCATTCAATGGATCTGATTATCGTGGCTGTACAAGCACTAAGGTCCTGAATTATTTCTGGAAATATTCTGAACACCAATTGGGGAGCAATTTAAAAAGAAGAAAGCATCTGTATGTTGAACATATCAGTGACCGATACATCAACTGATCTCATTTCCTGCTTCAAAATATCAGCAATCAGAAGGCTTCCGGAGCTCCATGAAATGCCAACCTTCACAGTTTGAAAAATTATGAATTATACATTCATAAAATATGGCATGTCTGGGTTGTCGGCAACTAAGTACCATGCTGCACATAGATGTAACTGCTTACACCAATAAAAAAGCGCACAGGCGATGTAAAGTGTAGGATGAAAATACTAGGATATTTTTCTGGCAAATGTAAAACACCTTTTCTTGACTGCTTTTGCTCACCTCTTCCATTGTCTATATATCAGCTCAGTATTTGTCTTCTGATGAGTTACTTATTTGCCCCAGGGGAGCTCCTATTTCCCCTCTCCCTGTTATCTGGATTGTATTACGTTTATTATTACTTGTGTAATTTATTGATCCTTCACTTTATGAACTGATTGATTTCTTCAGGAACAAATCGTTAATCATTCTCTCAATCATCCCTTCTAATTAAGTGCCTCCGTTCAGAATAAAATAGTACATTAATTGTTTTGTAGATCAATTTATTCCTAACTTAACAAATTTTACCTAGAGGCTCACGAATGGTAAGGTGCATCGTTTTTTAGGTCGAGGACGATGAAAAGGCATGCCTTCGGTCCTTCTGAACTGCCTTTGGGGGTAGACAGGCTTAGTTAGCTGTTCGTTATCTTGAGAGTGTTCCCGAATAATTTGTTAACACCTGAATCATCTTGATTTGTTGGAAAACCTACAATAAACGCAATTTTCACAGGGCCTCATTGGTTCATTGATTACCCTTCCTGCAATGCGTGTCACAGAATACCTCTGGGTTGATGAGTCAAAGTCCTTAAGCATCAATAGCTAATTAATTCAGAGCAGTTTTCGAATGACATTCTATGTTGATTGTGCTGGAATAGAATGGCATGAGGGACCAAGACGTTATTCTGCTAGTATATGTATTTTGCTTTCATTCAATATGTGATTGTCATCTGTGGTTCCTTTTGACATGACATAACTAGATAAAGCATTGCCTCTGTTGTTTTTGTTTTTCCAGTAAATGTAGTTCTTACAGAAAAAACAGATTATTACATTCTCTAACAAATGCTAGGCTGGCACAGTTACAAAATGCAGCAGTGTGGGGACAAGGTTTGGCAGGGCTTTCAGTAAAAGATGCAGTACTGCTGTGAGAATATGCTAAAATGCATGGTTGCACATTCATTAGTGTCCTCTGAGATTTTGTGTGGAAATAACCCTTTTCCTTAATATATAATTATGCAGTTGACATGTTGCAGATGTTGCGTTCCCCAATTGTCATCATTAGGACAAAAGATAAGATTTGACCAAGTGATGCAATTTTTTTTGTTTTTTTAAATGTGTTTGATTTTAGAAACCTAGACTAATATAGTCATATGAGCTAATCGTAAACACTAGGAATAAAGGACATGCTACAACAAATGCAAATTAGGAAGTAAAAAGTAAATAGTATATGTAATAAAACCACATTGCGTTCACATTATCAATAAAAGGCAGGCATTCGCTCACATATAAGAAATTGATTAACAACCTCCCTGATCCTCTCGACTCCCTGAAAGAGAAGTGGATGGCGGATGGCCTTGAGATTGATGACGAGGAATGGACCACCGCTTTGGCATCTCCTAGGGAAGTAGCGATCTCGGCTAGACTCCGTCTGGTGCAGCTTAAAATACTGCACAGGGTATACGTCTCCTGCACCAGGCTACAGGCGATGGGGAGGGGAGGGGAGGGGAGGGACTGTGTCGGCGGGGGTGCGGAGAGAGGGGCTCCTTCTTCCATGTTTTGTGGGAATGCCCAAGGGTGCAGCGGTATTGGAGGCGAGTGGTGTCCTGCATGGGTGAGGTATGGGAGACTCCTATTCGCACTGAGGCCAAGAGGTATTTGCTTAACATTTGGGAGCCTACGGACTTGCCCCAACGGGTGAGACTCTGGGTTACGCTGGGGCAAATGGTTGCAAAGCGGAACATTGCTCGTCTGTGGGGAGCATCGACTCCACCTAAACTGGCGGACTGGCAAAACGATATGGACTGGTGCATGCTACAGGAAAAGGCGGCATATACGGCGCGAGGGTGCCCACGGAAGTGGGGGGAGGTGTGGTCACTGTGGAACACCTTCCGAGGGGACATAGTTGAGCCTCCGCAGGCCCGGCTGTCTGGCCTGGAGATTCCGGTCTAATCAATGGCTGGTGCCCGACTTCAAGTATATTGGTTTAGTCTTCCTGCTGTCTCTGTAAGTTCCCGGTGCTGTGACACCCCAGATGTGATTGCACGCTTAAGACCAGTCTTTTGTGACCTGATTTTGTTATGTTATGTTTATAAAACCAATAAAAAAGATTTTACAAAAAAAATAAAAGGCAGGCATTCTACAGTAAACTAGCAGATTACCTTGCAACCCAGTCAAATAATTACAGATCAAATCTAGAGTTCTATAATAACAAAAAATCCTACAATTTCTGTAGGAAATGCTAAACGCACAGTAGAGTCCGCTGCCTGAAAATCCTCAACTGTAGGCATAGTATGGTGGATGGAATTCAGCCAGTCGATTGTATTAAAACACCCAGTTTATGAAAGCATTGAAGGAGTGTTCCTAAAGAAACCACAGATAATGCAATTCCAGTTCACAATGACAAGCTCTCTGCAAAAATTATTATTAAAGGAAGAGTCGAGCATATTGATTTCGTGGATATGTGGAAACGGAGTTCATTATGCAGAATTCACTCTAAGATGTCCTCAAACTGCTGTATGCCACAATCCTGTTTTTGGAGATCTGAGGGTAACCAATGAAACTGTGGGCCCATGCTAGACTTCTACAGCTCTGTAGTCCATCAAGCCATTGAAACCTTAACATTTTTTTAAACAACACTAGCCTCAATAAACAGTGCTTTAATGAGGGTAATGATGATCACCGCACAAAATGCTTAAAAATCTGTATTATGGGAAAAAAAAGTTTTTTTAGAACAGTGTTATAGCACAGAACTGCCCATGTCGAAGGAGGACCATGGAACCTCCCCTCATAAAAAAAACATTTTACCAAAGGGCTGGATTGATAATGTGCATCATTTCAGATATGCTGTATGGACTCTTTTATAACGTATTGGATTGAACATGTGTTTGTGAGACACCTTTTTACAGTAACTGCCTTTGACTTTCTCCCTACAGTGCTCCCAGGATAGTCTTCCTATTTAATTGCACCCTTATTCAAGAACATGCAAACGTTATCCCATTTGCACATTGGACAGAGCAGTATCCCCCTGTGGGATACCTCTCTGTCCAATCACAACTGGCCTGTGTTCTTGTACCTCGGATTGCTGAGTGCAGGAACACCAAGCCCGATTTTAGTTAGCAGAAAAAAGGTTAATATCCGGGCAGGGGTTGCAGGCTCGAGCACAACCCACAAATGACAGTGGGCAGCATGAAACACTCCAGCTTGCCTGCTAATAGCCTTGCCAGGCCTAGACTGTATCTCCTCCACTATATCCTGACTAACAAGTTCTGTTGCGCATGCACTACTAAGAAACTTATATTTTTGTACACTTGCAGAGGCAGAAAAACTTCTGATAATAGATGCATTTCTTTACTTCTCCTAGAAATGGGAGCAACATAGTATACCCACCAAATACTTGAGGGACGTATAATTTGCTATTCCAACTTTAGCCTTAGAAGTTTTGGGAAAGTTTATTTTCGCATACCTCTAAACTCATCCTCAGCCCAGACCCTGTATCAGTATGTAAAGACCAAAGAACCCACACGAGGTTCAAGGTGTCGAATGGAGGAAGATAGGAGTGAGGGAAGAGGCTTGGGAAAAATGAAGACAAGGGGTAAATGTAACCACGGGTAAGTAATTACCATGATACTTCTGTATCCATCTTCCTTGTCCTTCCAGAATTTAAGATGTACAAAGCACAGTTGCTAGTACACACAACAGGAACCGGGAGGCAGTGAATACAACTTTATTGAAATCAAACACTAACAGCATGTAATACCCAAGAAACAAATGGCAGCCCTACACATTTTAACCAAGGGTATCTCACTGAACCCCCCCAAACACACACTCAAAACTGCCATATACCTGCTGGTCCTCTGGATTCCTCCGTGGGCCAACTTACAGACTGAAAAATTAGCTTGAGAATTGGCCAGCGGAACCTAATTACTTACCCAATTACTTATTGCTGCAGTAGCTGGCTACTAACCATGGTTTGCAGCACCAAAATAAACAAACAATGACTCTGAAGAATGAACTTCCTTTGTCAATAAACGACTAAAGAAACTTGCAACAACAAGAAATCTTATATGCGAACTCAGGTAGGCACCCAATCAGGGATACCAACTGTTGATAAGGGGAAGAAATCACCCAAGACAAGCTCACTCAACCTGTGAGCAGAAGATAAAGCAACCTATAAAATCACCTAAGCACCGAACAAAAGCAACTGGGTAGAAGATAAAGGAGGACCCTATAAACCCCTGAATACTGTAGGTAGGCCCCCGGGTGGAATACGCAGATGCACCAAAGGTCATCAGATATGCAAACAAGCAGACAAACATCTAAAGGAACCACTACAGCAATGAAACCCCAGTAATCCTTGAATATAAGAATGGCTGCCCTCTGAGCTTCAAAAGTAGGAGCCAACCCATTCAGGAAGCCATTGTTAGAAACATTCAGAATTGATGGTGGAGACTGAAGACTACAAAGGGACAAAGGAAGGTAAAAGGGAGGACATACAGACAACTGGGGAATGACCAAAACCAGGGGTGACGTGGCCATAAAGGAACAATCTAGACCACTTTCTGATAAAGACTTCTAGCTGCAGATTCCTCACCTTTTGAATGTTCCCCTGGCATCATACTGCATCCAGAAACTTTCCAGCAGTATCAAATCGCTCTGCTAGGTAGCGCCTTGTGACTCTGCACTGATGTCATTCAAGTCTGGAAAGGAAGTGCAGAGCGTATATACGGGCCCCACTCCTGCAGGCTGACTGTTCCTTTCTTTCCATGCCAGACCCTTACCTCAATCAAAATTTACTTTTTCAGTGTGCAACGGACATGTCACCTCTCAAAACTACATTTTGTAAGCTCAATAAGGATTCTCACAAACAAATTTCTGTGACGGGTCCTCCCCAAATTTGCCTGTGGGGCTTGGAATTCAGACATTATTCTAGGGTCTGCAGTGACTGCTGGTCGATGAACACGAAGTTCATAAAGACCCAAGTGGAAAGTTTGATCCCGATCCAGTTTAAGATCTAGAAGTCGTCAGAGTTGTTTGAAGGGTCGGTCTTTGTTTCAATCCAAGTTCTCTGTTAAGTCAAGGGAAAAAAACACAATCTAAGCTGGACTTGGCCCCTTCCTACCACTCAACTCACCTGAGAAGGCATAGGGGCAGAACCATATGTCTATATCTCGCTCAAGAAGCCATTCAACTTCTAAGCCGATCCTGCAACTTGTTCCAGCACAACACAAGTTTCTGGGTAAGTCTAACATTCCCACACAGTTTCGGGAGGCCATGCTCCAACTCTTTGGATCCATGCCATCTCCTTCTGGTGCCCATGGGGGCCTCACAGAGCCAAGAGGTTCGAGGCATGTGGGCTGCTGAATTCATATCTGTGCATAGATCGCCGCCTAGTGTTGGGTCCGGATGTTTGCACGTTGTTGTCCTGGAAGAGTCTTCGAAGTATCCTGGGATAGGTGACTCCTCCCCTGGACTACAGTGCGCATGGGCATCCTCTCCATCCTCAGATTGTTTTTTTCCGCCATTGGGTTCGGATGTGCTTATCTTGACTCGAGTTAGGACTTTTTCTAGGCCAAAAGGCCTTTAGTTCGCGTCGGTACTGTTCCCGATCGGTATCGATAGTATCTTGTTAGTTTACTAACTTCCAGAACCAACTTTTTCGCATCTTACCCGACCATCGACCCGTCATCGACGATGGAATCGAGGACACCATTGAAGCGGTGTCCTGTATGTAATGCGAAATATCCCCACATCGACGTCCATCCGGTGTGCAACAAATGCCTTTCACCGGATCACGACGAATCTACATGTATGGCCTGTGCCCGATTCCGATCCAAGAAGACTCTCCGGAATCGACGAGCAGCGAGACTCGAAGCGCAGCAAGCGGCACCGGCCCCGGCCGACATCTTCAGCGCCGAGAACGAAGATGTCGAAGACGTGGAGAACCTACCCTCCAGTCCCGCTTCCGAACATGACTCCGGATCGGAAGACGTCGAAGAAAGACTCTTTCGCAGAGATGAAGACGACACCGAGGTAGGAGACTACAATAAGGCCTTAGGGGCCGAAGAGAGTAGCTCCGGTGACGAGCAAGGCCTACCCGTACAGACTGAGGATATCCCAGTGCGCCAGTCTATGGCTCCGGTCGAGGGATCGCCTTCGGGCCTTACCCAAGACCTATCCCGCAGTTCTTCGGCCCCGCCCTCTGGCCCAGCCTCGGACATTCAGCGGCAGCCATTAATACCCAAACCGGCTGGTTTCCCTTCTTCGAAACCGAAACCAACAGCTGTATTGGTTCAACTGAAACCGAAACCGAAAGTGACGCTGGTCGGATCGAGGCCCACCACACCTTCGACGCCAGCAAAACCCGTCGGCACCGAGCGCACCAAACGAGACTTCGGTGCCGAGCTTGCAGCGGCCGACGTCGGAGTCGACATACGGACTTCGGTGCCACCAAACCTACTCGGCTCCCGGCACCGACGCAATCGGCTCCGACCCCAAAGGTCAAACTGCCTGCTGTGTCTCACACCGCTTCGACAGCACCACCAAAGGCACACTCATCGAAGACGTCGACGGCCATTACCGCCCCTCGACTCGATGACTCACCGGCGCCGAAGAAGTCCACGCCCGCCTCTACAGAACCGGTCGGCGCAAAGGAATCGATGGCGCTCCAGGTGCGGCCCGTTGCTGCGCAACGCACCAAAAACAAAACAGTCCTCCAGGACACGTCGGGCTCCGAGCCGATAAAAGCTCCAACAGCCTCTTCGGCACCGGCCAACATTACGTTTGGCCTGCTGCCATCCACGGCCCCGAAACTGTTCCAAATCAGGACACGGGTCACCCACACCACGATCACGCCTGCCGAACGCTCTCCTGCGGAGACGTCTCCATCACATCTCATCGACGCCGACACCGGCAGGATGATGCTCCACAAAAGGAGAATAACTTCTGAGCCAGCTTTGGACTCTTTCCGGATCCCGCTTAAGAGAAAGCTGCCAGTGGCTTCGGAACCAGTTCTTTACAAACCTCTCCATTCCCCCTACCAGGATCCACAGTCCTTCTCTCCCACACACTCCGACACAGATGTTTTGGAGGACTACATGGGTGACCACGTCCCCTACCCCGGAGAGATGGACCCTGAAGGCCAACAGGACCCTGATCAAGCTTGGGATGACCCTGTAGACTCAGGTGCACCTATGGATGCACAGGACCCGCAACTCTATGGAGCAAAAACATCTCCCACAGAGGACACTGCCGCGTTCAACGCTCTAATTGAACGTGCTGCGGCCAATCATGGGGTGCAACTTCACTCTGACACCGTCGAGGACGACTTTCTCATGGATACTTTCGCATCCTCAGAAAGGAATATAAAGACTCTGCCCATGTTGAAGGGTGTCCTCAAACCAGCAAAGGACATCTTCAAGGAACCCACCAGGGCAAGAGTAATAAACCCCAGGATCGACAAGAAATACAGATCGGCGCCTGGGGACCCTACTTACATTAGAGGCCAGTTACCTCTGGATTCCATTGTAGTTGCGAATTATCGCAAGAGGGCACACTCGCAAACAGGTGATGCTCTTCCCCCGGACAAAGAGTCCAAGGTGCTAGAGACCTCCGGCAAACGGGTTGCCGCCCAGGCAGCTAACATATGGCGCATTGCCAATACTCAGGCGCTCCTCGCTCGCTACGATCGAGCACACTACGACACATTAGAACAACTACTCCAACATCTCCCTGACCAATTCAAAGAAGGTGCAGAGATCCTCATCAGGGAGGGACAACTGCTCACAAATGCATCCATTAAGTGTGCACTGGATGCCGCGGATACAGCTGCCAGAGCCATAAACACTAGCGTCATGTTGCGACAACACGCCTGGTTGCGAATCTCCGGATTCAAACCTGAGGTACGAAATAACATCCTCAACCAACCTGTCAACCCCGACTACTTATTCGGGCCGGAGGTTGACACCACCCTAGAGAAAATAAAAAAGGACACAGACACTGCAAAGTCCATGGGGGCCCTACAAACGCAGTCCTTTCGGAGCGGCTCCTTTCGTCGCCTCGGAAATAGAGGAGCAGGTAGAGGACAGGGGTCACAGCAAACATACAACAAGGGCAACACACAAAGCACCTACGATAAAAACACCCGGGGTGGATATCGTGGCTCCAGCACAAAGGGCAGAGGACGTGGCTACGGCAACACCAGGTCCTCCCCCAAGAACAAGCAGTGACGCCCTCTCCTTTCCTCCCGACCACATAACACCTGTCGGGGGAAGGCTACAAAGGTTCCTGTCCACGTGGAACTCCATCACCACGGACAGGTGGGTCAAAGATATTGTCAAATACGGTTACTGCCTAGAATTAACCTCAACTCCACCCACAATACCTCCAAAAAACCGTCCTATGTCCTCAGAGCACTTAACGCTCTTACAGCAGGAGGTGCAAAGTATGCTACTAAAAGGCGCAATAGAGGTCGTACCCGTCCACGAGCAAGGTACGGGGGTGTACTCCCTGTACTTTTTAATACCAAAAAAGGACGGGTCACTCAGACCTATATTAGACCTGAGACCCCTGAACCGGTACATTCTTTCCGAGCATTTTCACATGCTCACTTTACAGCAAGTCCTCCCGCTGCTCAAGCAGGGAGACTTCCTGGCCACACTGGACCTCAAAGATGCGTATTTCCACATACCCATTCACCCCTCACACAAGAAATACCTCAGGTTCACTATTCAGGGGCAGCACTACCAATTCAAAGTCCTTCCCTTCGGCGTGACAACAGCACCCAGGGTGTTCACAAAGTGCTTAGCTACTGTGGCGGCACATCTACGGAGGCAGCACATACACGTCTACCCTTACCTGGACGACTGGCTCGTTCAAGCGAAGTCAGCCCAGCAATGTGCCAGCCACATGTCCCGCACCATTCACCTCCTTCACAGTCTGGGGTTCTCACTAAATTGCCCAAAATCCCATCTCCAGCCCGCACACGTACAACAGTACCTAGGTGCGACTATAGACACTCTGGCGGCCACAGCTCAGCCAAATTTAGTGAGAATCAACAGCATGCAAATGCTGATTTCCAAGTTCAAACCACAACACTCCCTTCCCGCGCGAGTGTTCATGCAGTTGATAGGCATGATGGCCTCCTGCATTTTCATAGTCCCACACGCGAGACTACATATGCGCCCGCTTCAGGTGTGCTTAGCACGTCAGTGGAATCAGGCTCAAGGACAGTTGAAAGACCTAGTGTTGGTGAGCGGTCGGGCATACAACTCTCTGCATTGGTGGAATCCACAAAACCTTTGCAAGGGCCGACCGTTCCAAGAGCCTGTTCCACAAATAATACTGACAGCGGACGCGTCTTTCCAGGGATGGGGAGCTCATGTACTCAACTACACAGTGCAGGGACTATGGACAACACAACAAAGGAAGATGCACATCAACATTCTGGAATTGATGGCAATCTTCCTCGCAATGAAAGCATTCAAAGTACACTTGTGCAACAAAGTCGTGTTGATCCGGACGGACAACATGACCGCCATGTACTACATACAAAAGCAGGGAGGAACACACTCTCCACAGTTGTCTCATCTGGCTCAGAGCATGTGGAAGTGGGCCATTCAGAGGAACATGTTCCTCATGGCAGAACACCTCCCCGGCAAGGACAACCAGGTGGCGGATCTGCTCAGCAGACACAGCCACCAGATGCACGAGTGGGAGTTACACCCATCAGTACTCCAACCGTACTTCCAGCAGTGGGGTCATCCAGAGATAGACCTATTCGCCACAAGCGAAAACGCAAAATGCCAAAGCTTTGCCGCCAGGTTCCCACATCCGCAGTCGCAGGGCAATGCGATATGGATGAACTGGTCCGGCAGATTTGCGTACGCTTTTCCCCCAGCACCACTGATACCGCTGGTGGCACGCAAACTCAGACAACACTCACTGACACTCGTCCTGGTTGCTCCAATGTGGGCACGCCAGCCGTGGTACACCACCTTTCTCGTACTTTCCGTGGTGCCGCATCAAAGGCTGCGGGTCAAACCCGAGCATTTGACGCAGAACCATGGAGAGATTCAGCACCCAGATCCGCAACAGCTGAACCTGGCAATCTGGCTCCTGAAGTCCTAGAGTTTGGCTACCTAAACCTGCCACCTGACTGTATGGACATCATTAAGGAGGCCAGGAGACCCACTACCAGAGCTTGTTACCTATTACACCTATACCGATGCAATCTGGCGTACACCTCTATACGTGTCCATTTGACCGCAATATCAGCCTATCTACAAACCAGGCAGCACCTCTCTCTATTCAGAGTGCCTGCCATCAAAGCATTCTTGGAAGTACTCAAACGAGCCATTCCACCTAGCCACCCACCAGCCCCAATGTGGAACCTCAACTTGGTCCTCACACGCCTGATGGGTCCACCCTTTGAACCTCTACACTCATGCGAGATTCAATTCCTTACCTGGAAAGTAGCTTTCCTAGTAGCGATAACTTCTTTACGAAGAGTTAGTGAACTCCAGGCACTAACCGTCCAAGAGCCATTTATACAGGTTCACGCCAACAGGGTCGTACTACGTACCACCCCAAATTCATGCCCAAGGTGGTATCGCAGTTCCACATGAATCAAACTATTGAACTGCCTGTTTTCTTTCAAAACCCACAGACTGTCGCAGAAAGGGCACTCCATACACTAGATGTAAAGAGGGCCCTCATGTATTATATCGACAGGACCAAACCCTTTAGGAAAACAAAACAACTTTTCGTTGCCTTTGCCCCACACCACAAAGGTAACGCTATCTCCAAAGCAGGTATAGCCAGATGTATCGTTAAATGTATTCAAATTTGCTATCAAAAGGCTAAACGCACTTTAACGATTCCCCCACGAGCCCACTCAACACGTAAGTTAGGGGCCTCCATGGCTTTCCTAGGAAACATTCCTTTGCATGATATATGTAGAGCAGCCACCTGGTCCACTACACATACATTTAACAAACACTATTGTGTAGATGTGCAATCAAAACAGCAGGCAGCTGTAGGACAGGCTGTTCTCAAAACTCTTTTTCAGACAGCTGCAGCTGGCACTGGTAGCCGCCGCTAATAAGAGGGCACTGCTATATATTCTATGCACAGATGCCTCGAACTGAATATGCTACTTACCAGTATGCATCTGTTCTTGGCATGTAGGGCTGCTGACATTCATATTGCCCTCCCTCCTCCCCGGCGCCTGTAGCAGCTGCAGTTCTCAGAATTACTGTAAAGCATGGTCATCACTTTCTGTATCTACTCCATCACTGCCACAATGGCGAAAAACAATCTGAGGATGGAGAGGATGCCCATGCGCACTGTAGTCCAGGGGAGGAGTCACCTATCCCAGGATACTTCGAAGACTCTTCCAGGACAACAACGTGCAAACATACGGACCCAACACTAGGCGGCGATCTATGCACAGATATGAATGTCAGCAGCCCTACATGCCAAGAACAGATGCATACTGGTAAGTAGCATATTCAGTTCTCTACATGGATTGCTGTCAATGGGTTCGCCCTTGTTGCCAGCTGAACCCTCAATAACTGGATCAAGTCCAATTCCAGTCTTGACTCCTCCTCAGAAACCACAGTCCACGCTGGTTCCCAGTGCCTTGACTCCGATGCCAACTCAGTAGATGCCTGAAGAAAAGGCCCCAGTTGTACTCTCTGGCATCTTACTGGTGCACTTTCAACCTCGACCAAGGCTGCGCCTGCCTTAGAGGATCCATCTGCCTACACAACAAAAAACGCACACCCTGCATTCACTGTTCACATGAATTCGAACAATGACTATGATGTGGATGATAAAACTGGCCAACCATATCACAAGATGAATTGGTATGATGACCTGCAGGAGGTCTTGTTATCCCCCCCCCCCCCCCCCCCCCCGGAGTCGGGGCTCCTCTCACCCCCCTGGTCCTGCCACTGAGGAATGCGTCTTACACCATTGTAATGTATAGGGAACCGAAGTCCTTGACCTCCAGCTCCCCACCTTGGAGTCCAAGACCAGTCTTCTTAAGGAAGTTCTTTACCCGGGTAGAGCATCTACTGAGCCCTTCTTTCCTTTTAGCGAAGCTCTTACGAATACCTTGTTGGGGGCGTGGGCCAAACCTTGCTTCGGCCCCCCAGTCAACCACCAAATTGCACAATGCCAACACCCTGCCTAGGTGATCCTGTGTTTCTATCTCAGCACTCCTCACCTGAAAGCTTGATGGTGCAGGCATCTGCGGGCAATATTAATCCCAACACATTTTGACTACTCCCCAAGCCCCCCCCCCTCATAGGGAGGCAAATTGTGTGGAGATATTCAGAAAGAGTCTTCTTGTCCACCAGCTTGGCGCTTCGGTCAGTAAGTGCTAGCTGTCTGCAGGGGCGCTCTTCCTGTGTCTTTTGGGATTTGGTGACTCAAATCCTCCCAAGTGTCACTGAAGATATCCTACCTGTCCTTGCTCAGCCCATACAGGATGGTCGCGACACGGCCAAGTGAGGCTTGTGTCATGCAGTTCCTAGAACCCTGCCAGGACCCGCGCATTTTGGATGACCTAAACTGAGGGCTTGTTGTGCAGACAGACTCTGGACACCCCCACAGGATGAGTCAGCCGTTAGACCAGCTAGGCTCTACAGTGCCACTACCACCCCCCTGTATTCTACATTGATGTAGGTAGTTTCTGGCAACCACTGAACATGACAACCCTGATTCCTCAGGTATTGTGGAGAACAATACTGTATCTTTCGCTCAGTCACTCGTGCTTACTTTTCTCAGAATACACATAAAATGACGATTGGAACGTTTTCAATAATTTATTGGTCAAGCGTCAGTCTAGTGTGAAACATATTCGTTGCGACAATCAAAAGACAGGAGCAGACAAAGGTGATTGCTAGCACCAATATCGTAAATAGCAGACACATTTCTATCATAGTGCTAATAAGATGAATATAAACAGATTATTAAAAACAAAGGCATTGGCGTACTCCTACGATGCTTAGCCTAACTAAACGTACCTAGCCTAGATATGTAGGTGAACCATGTGTATGTAAGTGTCAGGATATATCCTAATGGAGCCAAGAATCCCCCGGGGAAGTGCTAACCCCTCACCTAATGATTCTGAATGAAGGACCCCGTCCCTGCGTCGAGGATGGCACCCCGCAAGGGATGTCAGGTCTCTGCCTGTCGAATGATCAGCCTGCAGAGTCTCGGTCCAGCCTGGAAGGAATTCTCCTCTATTCTGTAAGGGGGAGTGAGGGTCTTTTATACTAAAGTGGTCACTCCAGGGGTTCTTCTAGAAACGATATGTTTTCCTAATTTTGCTAATCCTTCTATAAACAAACATGATCATGCACAGCTGGCTGTTGGCGATGGATGAAAAAAGTGGTGACCCTTATACAGAGTAAATCTGCCATGCCTGGGGACATGTTTATGTACGTCAGGTACAGAGATTAACCCCTTGCATGCCCGCCCCTTTCCCCGCCCAGTGCCGCGCTTTGTATTAGCGGGCGGAGTTCATGACGAGCTGGACTCGTCATGGGCACAGCGCCACCGCAGCCCATGACGAGTCCAGCTCGTCATGGGCACTGAAGGGGTTAAGATAGGGTACCAAGAGCCTGATGTCGGAGAGACAGAAGTAAGCTACTAGGTAAAAGGTCACCTGTGTAGGACAGTTATAACGTGTAGATGGGACAAAATATATGTAATTTGATATGTACATGATGGGACAATCCTAAAGGACATGACACTTGGACACCACCAACTCAATCGGATGGGCCATTGGCACCAGTGTTGCCATTTGCTGCAACACTTGGCTATAGTGCACTGGTTTTTCAAGCAATGCCCAGTCTTCCTCATGGGCATGCCATTTAATGTGACTCACCTGTCTAGGGACAAGGCAGACTCTGCTCTCGAGTGGTTCAAGGACAGCACGGCAACGGCATGCTCCCTGGGCTTATCTTCTCCACCTCGCCACCGCAACTTCTGCTGCTTTGGCTGGAGTATCCTATAGCGCCAGCCAATCCACCCCCACAAGGCACCCAGCAGTTTTGCAGTAGAGGCCGTGGTTCCCAGTGCCCCTACAGTCAAGATCAATAGGTCGCCCAGTTAACTGCCATCTCTGTAGGCTTTACCAAAATCTTTAAGCGTGCGCTTGTTGGAGCACAGACAAATAGTAGGAGGTAGGATCCGCTGATTCTTGCCAGGTTGGCAGGCTATAACATCAAACAGGTGGGCCCTGCAAACTGTTTTGAAGGGCTACACCTTACCCTTCCTTTTAACATCGCTGCACCTTCCAGTGTCCACCATGTTACTGACTGAGGACCATCTATCCATTTTTCAGCAGGAAGTGATAGCCCTTTTGGCGCAAGGGCCTATTAAGAGGGCTAGAAGTAGGATGTGGTTGTTCTCTCTACTTTCTAGCGCCCTAAAAGGACAGAGGCCTTTGGCCAATTTTAGACTTGCGTTCTTTCAACGCCTTCTTCGGGAAGGAAAGATTAAAAAACCTCGCACTTTACTAACTCTTATCTGACCTCCATCCTGAAGACTGGATGGTAGCATTGGACATGCAGGATGCCTATTTCTATATAGCTGTCCTGCAGGCCCATTGGTGCTATTTATGATTTGTGGTGGGACAGTAGTTTTTCCAGTTTGCTATGCTCCCCTTTGGTCTCACCAATGCCTATCATCTGTTTACGGAAGTGATGGTGGTTTTGGTAGCACGTCTTCTGAGGTCATGGGTACCAGTCTTCCTCTATTGAACCACTGGCTATTAAAGGTGGGCTTGCTCCAGGCAGTTGCCAGCCACCTCCAGACCACTGCAAACCTCTTGTCAACTATGGGGTTCATTATCAAGGTCATAAAGTTACACCTGACCTATTCTCAGACACTTCTCTTCATCGGACATGGTTCAGTTTCATATCTTTCACCCGGGAAAGGGTGTTCAGGATATTATGACTATGATCCTGATCTTTCAGCCTCGGTGCTGGATTTCAGTGAGGTCAACTCTAAGGCTGCCGGGACTGACTGCCTCCTGCATGTCAATAATGCAAGGTGGCATATACGGGCTGTGCTGTGGGATCTGAAGTCACTCTGGGCCCACCATCAAGGGGAACTCTCCGACCACATTCAGATTTCGGAGGAGACTGCAGAAGATGTGTAGTGGTGGTTACTGGACCACAATCGGGTAAACGGCAGACACCTCTTCCTTCACTACCAAGAGCTGACAGTAGGTGACTGATACATCGCTTCTGGGTTGGGTTGACCATCTGGTAGAGCCCCTGCTTCATATCAACATTCTGAAGCTGAGGGCCATCCATTTGGTGCATAATACCTTTTTTTTTAGGGGCGGCAGGAACCCTGTGCCGCTAGAAATAGCTGAACCATTAAGGAGTCTTTCTAGTGGAGAACCACCTGGCAGGATCATTGAATGCTAGGGCGGCCAGCTCAGCCATCGACGCCTAGCGAATCACGAGTGACAATTGCACCAGATGGTGGAACAAGGTCTCTTTTACAAATGGGAAGAACCTTGGCTCGATCTGTATCACCCACGGAAAAAACGCAATTTCACCACTTCTGCGTGAATACGTTTCTAAAGTGTCTTCTGCTCTAAGACAGTTTTGCCTTGAGCGCAGCAAGGGACTCCTGTATGCATTCATGCCAAAACCACTGCTTCCCTGAGTTCTCAATAAGATCAGGACTGACCAGGCGCAAATCATTCTAGTGGATGTGGATTGAGCACAGAGAATATGGTATCCAGAACTCCTGGACTTGAGCATCTGCCTTTCGATTAGGCTGCCTTACTGGGAGGATATACTGCTCCAGCAGCAGGGCATTGTTGTGTACCCTGGCCTCCGCAATCTCTGTCTTCATGCTTGGAGATTGAGCGCCGACAGCTGAACACCTTCAACCTTCTGAAAGTGGTTGATGTCATCTGGGCAGCCAGGCATCTCCTGACAAAAACGGTGTATGCCTGTCATTGCGACAGATTTGTGGCTTGGTGCTGTACTCTGCAGATAGACCCCCTCCAGGCAAAGTTCTGCACACCTTTCTGGCTTGAGTCCATCCACAGACCCACCTCTAGTTAGGTAATGCTTTGGTACCTATTGAGAAGGTGAGAAATTTGCGGCTAGAAGGATCTATCAGAAGAACAAGTTACTTGCATTCAGTAATTCTGTTTCTGGTAGAGATTCTACCGAAACACAGATTCCTCACCAACCCTCCCATCCTCTTCATTGTGTGGTTGGCCTCTAGCTATTAATAAGATCCCAAGTCTCAGAATCTGCCCATAGGCCACACCAATTTGCTTTCATGAATCTGATTCTGAGGGTGTGGGCACTCTTGAAAGCAGCTGACAGCATGCAGAACTGACGCCTGTATAGGTTCTGCACATCATTTTCGGAGCAAAATGATGTCAGGAGCTGCACTGCGCCACCTACTATCTCGGATAGGTACTGCTGAAAAGTGGATCCAGTCTGACTACTGGGGAATATTTAAAAGGAGAAAAATCCGCAGCTAGTCTGTTCCGAAGATAAGTAAGTTGTTCATCACTGCTCTATTCTCCATTACGGTCATGAGAGGGGTGATTCAAAGGAATGTATAATGGAGCCCCCTAGGCCAGGTAAGGGACAGCTCCATGACACCACCTTGTTTAAAAGAAGAGCCTACTGATTTGTTACCAGCTGTAATATCGATCGAGATAGATGGTAGGACACAGAGAAAGGGCACACTCTGCTGATGCAGTAGGTCTCGAAGTTCTTCTCTGGATGGTAAAAATCCCTGACAGAAGTGTCATCTCTGCTAAGGAACTCATTTTCTGAACCATTTGAGTTATAGGAAGCCAGTTTGTTCTTCCCACTCCCCTACACCCACTCTTTCGACAACTGACATAACCATTCCCACCTGGTTGTCTTTATGACTCAAGCCTACCCATTCCAATAGGTGATGAGCTAACTTTAGAAGGGCTCGAAAAATTGATGAGCCAAGTCTCCTCTAAAGTTGACCAATGCACCTGTAATCTGGGGTCCAACTAGTTTGCAACTCGACCTCAATGGCTGTTATGTGTGATGAGAAGAGTGGTGATGACAGAGCAGCTCCTTTCTGCCAGTTCCCCTGGACCAAGCGCCATTACAGAGCTTGAGCCACCTGTAAAGGAAATGAAACAAGAGCTTTGTAATCCTTATACTTTGTGCCCCAACGAGAGAGGAGATGCACCACCAATGGCATGATTTGAACCTTGCCCACAGAACCATACTTGTAGTGGGAGCTATTAGCAACCAGTGATCTATTGGGACCACCTGATACCTCAGAAGCAATCTGAAATTAGATTGTAGACCCACTCTTCCATCCTTTAGCAGACAGATAGACCTCAATGTACTGATCAGACTGTGTGAACATCCTTGATTTAATTTAAAAATAAAATAAAATTGAAAATAAAAAGATTTCAGATTAATTTAAAAAGCAAGAGCCACTGTGACAGGCTGCAGGATCTTCTGCTCACCAGGGGATTTCTGAATAAAGGTGTTTAGCGCAGGCCAAAATAATATAGGACCAATGAAGGGAAATGACTGATTAAGGCCTACTGATCCTCTTGCAATTTCCACAGTTTATATAGAAGTGGGGTTTGGCCCAAGAGATGCCCTAGAGTCAGCACTGATTACCAGAGATGATCAAAGGTGAATTCTTATGGAAAGCGGGCAATTAGTTTCTTTGAACATAGTAGAGATGACAGAGCCTCTCCCTTCTGGAGACATTTAAAGAGAAACTGAAAGCAGGATGCAGCATAATAATGTAAAAGTGGAATTTGCATAAGAATGCTTCAAGGCACCCTCACCCTTCTTGTGCACCATGTCTGGTAGACCAGCTTTCTCCAAAGCCATAGACTAAGTAGAGGTTAGTTATAGACCGGATAGAATTTGCTTTTGGAATTTCCTGAAATTAGTCCTCAAAGTCAGCCAGTCTGTAGCATTTAGACATAAAGCTGGTAGATATAGACTTGTCAACATCTTTCCACTTCAGAAGAATACCCTTAATGATCCTGTGAAATGGCAGAGAATCCACTGCAGGTTTGTTTGTATGAGGCACAGAAATCATCTGTTACTTTGAAATCAAGTTCTAGGAAACCCAGCACCTCGTGGATATGGCCATCAATGGCTTCTATCTGTGTACCTTGGATTCATTTGCCGTTAGGGAGGGGGGGGGGGGGATTAAGCTTTTCATCCCCTTCAGGTTTGATGGGTAAGCATTGAGCAGAGTGGAAGCATATTTTTGGTACTTCAAGGTAGCAGCCACAGAATCAATAATATCCTGTAACTCTGCAAGGGAGATGGACAACAAAATTAAATGGAAGCGGTCTGGCTTGTTCTCTACACTGGAATCACAAGCTGGTGCAGCTCCTCCAGATATACTGGCAGCCAAAGTCTGCTATGGCACACATGAACTAGCCACTTTTGGGTGTAACTTAGCCATGCTCATATTACTGTTCTCGTCGACATCAACCTTTGGTTTGAAAATCCCATTGGTCCTGTGGATATCTTCTGTTCCAGCCTCCGCAGAGCAGGTATATCATAGCACCTTAAACACTGCACTGTCCTCCTACTTGATCCTATTTTTTGAACAAGCAACCATGTGCCTATCAGTTGTACGGTCTCAGTCATTTGCTCAGATCTTGAAGTTTTCAAAGTAGTACTCCCTTCCAGCACCAGTGCTACCTCTTGCCCCTGCCCCAAGCTCACTAGAAATTGCAAAGGTTTAGATGTTTACCTATTTCAACAACACCTATTGGCAGCGTTCTCCAATTATTCTACTTTTGTTTGATCCAGACTCAGATGCTCTCTTATTAACTCCTCTGTTCCCAGAATTCTTCATGATCTTGTAGCCCTCCAGCTGCGCTTCATCAGTAAACAAATCTCTCAGCCATATACCCTGGCTTACTTCTGTCCTTCAAGCTTTGAAGCTTCAGACCAAAAGAGCTGAAAGACTATGCCTTAGAGAAACCTCTGGACCACCACACCCAGTACCAACTAATGTTAGCTAAACACACCTCTGCAATTGAGGTACCAAAGAGGGCATTCTATAATAATCATCCATGTTATCTCCCAAATTCATTAACCCCCTCTGCTCGTATATGCGGCTCAGCCCTTCTAAAGTGCTCTGTGACCAATTGCATTTTCACTTTTGGGGCAAAATCGAATGTATTGTTCGATCATTAAAAACTGAAGTCTACAGGGGAAACATTTGTGAACCCCCTGACCTCGAAGCTGAGGAGGACTCAGATAACGGAAACGGAGAAGAGTTAAAATTGTAAGGTGAAGACAGTTACCAATCTAAGGAAATGTTGGTGATTTTATAAAAGCAAGTGTCACAATTTTCACTAATGCAAAGGTACTGATTATATGTATATGCATCAGTAAGTCAGAAATGTATATGCCTTGAACATGAAAATAATAAAAATAGTTTTTAAAAAAAAACTGAAGTCCCAACATACCCTTTGTTTCTCCATGTCCACCTGGACTCCACTTCTCACACTTGGGAATCTTTTGCTCCAGGGACATCAAAGTATGTTATCCAAGTCTTAACCAATACTAAAACTTCTGTGTCTCTTCCTGACGCTTCTCCATCTTGCGTGTTGCAAGCAGTCACATCCTCCCTGGCATTCCCTCTGATCTCACTCTTTAACACCTTGATCACAGGCAAGATACCCAGTGAATGGAAAATAGCAGTAGTTACTCCCTTATTGAAAAATAAATCTTGATCCCTCTACGCTAAAATTTTAGAACAATATATCTCCTTTTCCATGGCAAATGCTTAGAGAAAACTGCGGCCTCTCAACTGTAAACCCATGTGGAAAACCTCAAGCCTCCACAGGTAGGCTTCACACAGGCCAGAACTTGCCATCGTTTCCATTTAAACAATATCAGGATGGAGGTTTTCATGGGCAGGGTTGGTGAGAACTAATCAACAGCCTATGATATCATCAAATCATGATCTGCTGGTCTAAAGGATAGCTGACATTGGTTGCCAAGGTTCTGTTCTTAAATAGATTTCTTCCTTTATCTCACATATATCCCAGATAATAGAACCATCACAGTTTCTGTCTGCCTCCCGGGCCTTGATATATGGGGTATTGCAAAATCTATTTTGTCTCCCGCTTTAATATCGCTATGCTCCCACTGGCAAATCTTTCATTCATGTGGTGTAAAATTCTGCATGTATGCGGCTGACAGTTAATCTTCAGAGTTAATCCGTTACCTTCAGGCATAAAAATGGGAGCACATCTCTCCCATGCTACTCCAACTCCATTGGCTATGGGTGAAGGTACGCGTTACTTTTAAAGCTCTCACATTGGTGCATAAAGCACTTCTCACATTCCTCACCCTGAAATTCAGCAGCTACTGTGCATCTCGCAGAGTTAGATCTTCTTTTCTGGGTCTTCTTCAGATACCTTCTCACTGGAAGGACAGGTGGAGAAATGGCCTTTTATATTGAAGCCTTTAAGCTTTGAAACTCCATCCCTGCACCCCTTTGCTCCCTGTCTTTGACCGCCACCTTTAGGAAACAACTGAAGCTGTAGCTCTTTCCTTAACCAGCTGTATTTATAACCCCATCGATATTTTTTTTCAGAGTTTTCCATTTCCATGAAGCTTCAGATTTTGTGCTCCTTATATCATCACCTCATCTGTATCAGGAGGTTAATCAGAGAGATTATGTCTTTTTCAAGTACTCGGCCTCCCTTCCAGATACCCTGGTGGAAGCAGCCACTTCCGCTTATATAGATGGTTGTGGCCTACACAAGGCTAAAGCCGCTAGGAGTTGTTGCACCTAAGTCGAACAAAACTCTTTAAAGAAGCAAAGATGCAGTATGCCAGTTCTGTTGCCCACTAAGGCAGGGCACTGGCCTGTGCAAGGAAATCCTCAAGTTTGTAGCACTCCCTGCTGTTCACATCCTGCAATCACAGGGCCAGTGCAAGGCACACAATAGAACAAAACTGAAATAAACTAAACAATTTACTAGTCTGTGCAAGGGAACGTGTCCAAACGAGACAGAAATCTGGTGTGGAATGTTGGGGCTGGGCAGAGGTTACAGGGTGCAGACAGGATTAAATAATAGAAAGGGAAGAAAGAATTGCTTCAAGGAAACAACATTTAGCCTTCTCTCAAGGTTTTAGCTAATGGCTTAAAATGTCTCAAAAAGACAACCGATTAACGATTGAGATGAGGAAGACTGACGCTGAGGTAATGGGGAAATTACATTTCCCAATTTTTTCCCTCCAATCTTCTGCTACACAGCACTTCGAAGTTTCCCATGTCGATGCGTGATATGCTGCTCCAGTCCATGCTTTTTCTTTGAATTCTGGGACTGGTAGTCTTGTTATATTATAAAACAGGACTACAAGTTCCAGAATTCAAAGAAAAACCTGGACTCGAGCCGTTCATCATGCATGGAGCTGGGAAACTTTGCAGCTATGCCTACAAACAGGCCAATGTTTTAGAACCAGTAAGTCTTCGCACAGAAATAAAATATCTTTGGCACAACTTCATAGAACAGAGAAATACTCTAGAAATCCTAAACTTCTCTGAACTAAAAGCTCTGACTGTGCTTCTCTAGGTCTGCTTTTAGAAACAAAATCAGCATTCTCTAAGCTTTCAGAACAACTACCATGCATTGCCTATGAAAAAGGAATGAAAGTATTCCTGTTGAACGATCCATTCGATTTAGTGAGAATAAACTTGGGCCAAGTTTACCCTATTAAATGTTTAACCAAAATGACAATAGAAAAACAAGCTCTGGCAAAGCCAATATGGCTGGCTTTGCTTAAAAAAGCTGAGATATGAACTTTGCAAATGCTAATTGGCACCGGCATACAAATCCATGCTTCAAGCTACATGCAGACTCGCAACAGAAAGTATTGCAACGGGCCTCGTAATAAAGGAAACCAAATCCAAGATGGCTGCCATGCATCACGATTTATGCATGTGTGCATATTTGAAAGAAATACGTTAGTTAGATTCCTCACCTTAGAATATCCCCAGTCGTCAGGCTGGATCCGGAAAGATTTTTCATCAGCAATACCCCTTGCGCGTCGCTAGGCGTCATCTGCGGCTCCGCATCAGTCGTCGGCGTCGTGCGCCGGAATGACATCGTCGGAGTACTTAGCCGCCGCCCTCGCGCGCAGAGGTCAGTTTGGTCTTTTGTCGACTCGACTCTGGTGCCGGTAGGATGCCTGGATTTAAGGCCTGTGATGCCTGTCATCGCCTGATGTCGGTGACGGATCGCCGGTGCCTTTACTGCCTGGGGGCTGACCACGAGGCGGAGTCGTGCCCCGATTGTCAGGCCTTGACCTCGAAGGCTAGGCGGGAGCGGTCCCGTAAGCTTCTCGAGCTTCGGCACTCTGCTCCGTGCCGCTCACGGTCCCGGTCCAGGAGGAGGTCCAAGGACCGGTCGTGGAGCCGCAGTCACCATCATCGCTCGTCGGGCTCGAAGTCTTCGGGTAAGTCGAAGCGATCTAAGAAGATCAAGAGACAACACCGCTCTTTGGACTCCCCTCGCCGGTCGTGCGACTCGGCCGAAGGTCAGGGTGGTCCCACCCCCGCGGCTCCGCCGGAGCCGCAGGAGCCCCGTCCGTCTCCATACCCGCCGGTCCTTGGGACTGACGTGACTCCGGCGGAGGTCAGTGCCTTCCTCCCGGCCATGAGGGGCTTGGCTCCGCCGTCGACGCCTGCCGGCGTGCCTTCGGGCCCCGCGGGCTCCACTGGGCAACCTCGCGTGCCGGCGGCTCCGGCCCCGGCGCCGTCGACGACTTCGGTCCCGACGCCGCAGGTCCCCGAGGGATCCAGGCCTGGATCTCTGTCGGCGCCGGTCGACCTCACGACGCCTCCTCCGCCGGCGCCGACACCGGTTCCACCTCCGGCGCCGTCTCCGGACGACGCCGTTCCCCGGTTTAGCCCCTGTCCGGACCGGACGCCGATGGATGACAGTTTCATCTACCGTCCGGCTGCGGTCGTTCCTCCTGTTTATCAGGAATCAGATGACGGGGGCGACTGGGAGGGGTCTGAGGACCCTATGGCCCTCCAGGGTCAACTTTCACAGGACTGGGCAGACGAACTGGGGGATGCCAGTGGTCTGGACACTTCACCGGACGCTGGCTTCATCTCTCCTCCGACTGTGGCTTCGGAGGAAGGTGCAGCTTTTTCAGTGGTGCTGCGCAAGGCGGCCGAAGCCCTGGGGCTCGAGTTGCCTGCTGTGGCCGTGAGGACTAATATCCTCACAGAGGTGCTTCAACCGTCAGCAAGCTCCACAGAGCCTCTGCTGCAGTTCAATGAGGCCCTCGTCGACGTTCTGCAGGGCACTTGGTCCGGGCCCTCCACAGTTCCTACTGTGGATCGGAACGCGGCCTGGCACCACCGCCCTGCTCCGGGCGACCCCAGTTTTCTGTCCCAACACCCCACCCCCAAGAGCCTGGTTATCCAGGCCTCCACTTCCCAATCCTCCTTCCCGTCCGCTCCTCCGGATTGGGAATCCAAGAGGCTGGAACAGTTCGGAAAGAAACTGTTCTCTTCCCTGAGTTTGGGCCTTCGGTCTTTGAACACCGCTTGCCTCTTGGACCGTTTCTCCCACTCTCTGTGGGATGCGGTGGAGGACGTGCTGCCACTGTGTCCGGTGGAGGTCCAGACACGTCTCTCCCAGGCACTTGCTGACGGGCGAGATGCAGCGCGACATGCCATACGGTGTGGACTTGACACCACGGACTCGCTGGGTAGGGCGATTTCCACCACGGTGGCGCTCCGGCGCCACGCCTGGCTGAGGTCCACGTCTTTTTCGGGGGATGTCCAGAGTACCCTCATGGATATGCCCTTTGATGGCGCTCGCCTTTTTGGTGAGAAGGCAGATAGTGTGCTGGCTCGTTTTAAGGACTCCCGGGCTACGGCCACGTCCTTGGGTCTCTCGGCCCCACGACCGCACACTTCCGCCTTTCGCCCCTTTCGTGGCCAAGGAAGGGACGCCTCCTCACGTCCGCCTAGCCACCGGCCGCAGAACCAACCTGCACGCGGTCGCGGACGTGGGTTCCGCCGTGGCGGTACTAGAGGACAACGCGGTCAGTCCACATCCACCCCGGCAGCATCCGCCTCAAAGCCCTCCTAGTCCGAGCTTTCAGGCCCATTCCACGCCAATGGGCGGCAGAGTTCGCCATCACCTGCTCCACTGGCGTTCCATCACTTCGGACAGGTGGGTGCTGCAAATCGTCCGAAGGGGCTACTCCCTCCCCTTTGAGGCGATCCCTCCAGCCATGCCACCGCAGTGCCACCGTATATCGGAGGATCACTTGAATCTTCTGTGGGAGGAAGTTACGGCCCTCTTGGCCAAAGAGGCCGTCGAGCGCGTTCCTGGTCCAGAAGTAGGCCGTGGTTGCTATTCCCACTACTTACTGGTTCCCAAGAAGGGCAAACGGGGCCTACCCCCTATCTTGGACCTCAGGAGCGTCAACCCCTTCCTCCGGAAGGAATGGTTCAAGATGCTAACTTTAGCTCAGGTTCTAGCTGCCCTCGACCCTGGAGACTAGATGGTAGCGTTGGACTTGCAGGACGCCTATTTTCACATCCCCGTCCTGCCGGCCCACCGGCGTTACCTGCGATTCACGGTGGGTCAGGAGCACTTTCAGTTCACCGTGCTCCCCTTCGGCCTCACCAGCGCCCCTCGGGTGTTCACGAAAGTGATGGCGGTGGTCGCATCTCATCTGCGCAGATCGCGGGTTCCAGTCTTCCCCTATCTCGACGACTGGCTGTTGAAGGCGGGCTCGCCCCAGCAAGTCGTCTCCCACCTCCAGACTACGGGCCACCTCCTGCATTTGCTGGGGTTCTCCATCAACGTGCCGAAGTCACACCTGAGTCCCTCCCAGAAGCTCCTCTTCATCGGAGCGGTTCTCGATTCGGCGCAGTTCCGGGCTTATCCTCTGGAACAGCGGGTCCGGGATATTCAGGCTCTGATTCCCATCTTTCGGCCTCTATCCTGGGTTTCGGTCAGGTTGGTGCTGCGGCTTCTGGGGCTGATGGCCTCCTGCATCCTGTTGGTGCATTACGCCAGGTGGCGAATGCGGGCTCTGCAGTGGGACCTGAAGTTTCAGTGGGCCCAGCATCGAGGCAACCTGTCCGACCAAGTCTTGATCTCGGAGGGCACTGCACAGCAGTTGCAGTGGTGGCTCACGGACCGCGATTGGGTCAGCGGCAGATGCCTACCCCAACCGGAGCACGTAATAGTGACGGACGCGTCCCTCCTGGGATGGGGGGGCCACATGGGAGAGGCGGAGATCAGAGGACTCTGGTCTCCGGCGGAGACTCAACTCCACATCAACCTTTTGGAGCTGAGAGCGATCCGTCTTGCACTGAAAGCCTTCCTTCCCTCTGTCCGGGGAAGTGTTGTGCAGGTGTTCACGGACAACACCACCGCCATGTGGTAATGCAACAAACAGGGCGGGGTGGGGTCGTGGACCCTTTGTCAGGAGGCTCTGCGCCTCTGGACATGGCTGGAACACCAGGGCATCACCCTGGTGGTTCAACATCTGGCGGGCTCTCTGAACGCCAGAGCAGACGAACTCAGCCGCCGGTGCATGATGGATCACGAATGGCGTCTGAACTCGGATGTGGCGCAAGGTCTCTTTCTGCAGTGGGGAGAGCCTTGGTTAGATCTATTCGCCACCGAAGAGAACGCGCAATGTCAGCAGTGCTGCGCGTTGGAATTTCCAAGGCAGCACTTGCTCGGAGATGCTTTTCGTCGCGAGTGGAGTTGCGGTCTGTTGTACGCCTTTGCACCTATACCACTTCTGCCCAGAGTGCTGAAGAAGATCAAGCGCGACCGGGCCCAAGTTATCTTAGTGGCTCCGGACCTTCTGTCGCAGCAGCAGGGGACTGTCCTCCACCCGAACCTGTCCAGCCTCCACCTCCATGCGTGGAGATTGAGCGTCGGCAGTTGATGCCATTTGACTTGCCTCCTGAAGTCTGTGATGTCATTCTGGCAGCCAGGCGTCCCTCCACAAAGACGGTATACGCCTGCCAGTGGAACAAATTTGTGGCATGGTGCACAGCAAAGGCTGTGGATCCCCTTTCCGCCCCTCTTTCTGAGGTTCTACTCTTTCTTCTTTCTTTGGCCCAGCAGGGCTCTGCTTTGGGCACCTTGAAAGGTTATCTTGCTGCCATCTCTGCCTTCTTACGGCTTCCTGATCAGTCTTCTCTTTTCAAGTCCCCTGTTGTTTCCCGTTTTCTCAAAGGCATTACTCACATGTTCCCTCCTGTCCCCTTCGTAATGCCTCAGTGGGACTTGAATCTTGTTCTGACTTTTCTGATGTGCGCTCCTTTTGAGCCTCTTCACAATTGTCCCATTCGTCTTCTGACCCTGAAAACTGCTTTCCTGGTAGCTATCACCTCGGCTAGACGGGTGAGTGAGCTCCAGGCTCTGTCATCTAAGCCTCCCTTTCTTTCTGTTCATCCGGACAAGGTTGTCCCCCGGCCTCGTCCTTCTTTTCTACCGAAAGTGGTGACCCCCTTTCACCTCGGGCAATCTGTCACGTTGCCCACCTTCTTTCCGCCTCTGCATCCTTCAAAAGAGGAAGAGAGGCTCCACGGTCTGGACCCAAAACGGGCTCTGTCCTTTTATTTGGACCGCACCAAACCGTTCCGGGTGGACGACCAACTTTTTCTTGGATACGTAGGAGCTAAGAAGGGGAAAGCGGTACACAAACGGACCATCTCACAGTGGGTCGTGTTGTGTATTAAACTTTGTTACTCCTTGGCAAAAAAGGAGCCTCCTGTTGGGTTGAGGGCCCATTCCACCCGGGCCACAGCGGCTACTACTGCCCTGGGCCGGGGAGTTCCCTTACAGGACATCTCACAGGCGGCGACGTGGGCTTCATTGCACATGTTTGTCAAGCACTATTGCCTGGACAGCCAAGTCCGGAGAGACTGCTTCTTTGGCCGTTCTGTTCTCCAGGACTTTCTGGTGTGATCTTGGTTCGCAGACCCACCACCGGGGTTGGTATTGCTGGGGTATCTATTCTAAGGTGAGGAATCAAACTAACGTGTTTCTTTCAGGTGAACAAGTTACTTACCTTCGGTAACGATGTATCTGTAAGAAACATTAGTTAGTTAGATTCCTCACCGACCCACCCATCCTCCCCGTTCTGCAAACTGACATCAGGGTTAAGGTTATCCTTTTTAGGGCCCTAGATTTTTTGGCACCAGTGTTGGTCTCTTGCATGGCTCTGCGTTCCTGGCGCGGAAAGCTATGTACAAGAACTGACGTCAGCGCGCGAGGGCGGCGTCTAAGTACTCCGACGTCATTCCGGCGCCCGACACCGACAATGGGCGCGGAGCCGCAGACGACCTCTAGCGACGCGCAAGGGGTATTGCTGACGAAAAATCTTTCCGGATCCAGCCTGACGCCTGGGGATATTCTAAGGTGAGGAATCTAACTAACTAATGTTTCTTACAGATACATCGTTACTGAAGGTAAGTAACTTGTTCTTTAAGTAGCGTTACTGCCTGGCCCGTTTTATACCTGCATGATCGGTATTTTAATGTCCTGCCCGTACAAAAATTAGATAAATCTCCTTAAGCCAGTATTTGTTCCACTTATTGTAACATACTTTAAACCGTAAATGTTTGAAGAAAACACAGTAAAATGTGTTGTACAGCTGTCCTAATGACCACTAGCTGATAAACGAAAGAAAGAAAGGCTATTGTAGGAACGAATAAAGACAACTTCATATAAAGGTCTACTTAAGAATCATTTCCAGGTCAATGCAGAATATTAAAACGTGTACGGCTGGTCGGTATTTTTCTCTAGAAAGGTGGCAACCCTGATTGTAAGCAAGGGGCCCAGCAGCACTTTACTGCTACTGGGCCTTGGATACATGCCGTGGGGTGACTCCTTTTTAGGTCTCGCCTGAGCCAGCGCGCATGCGCTGCCCTTTGAGACTTTTTGTAAGGGGGCTTCAAAATCTGACGACACGCTTGTGCGTGTGGTTTGTTTTTGGTCAGAGGCTATTGGCCTTTGCATGCATCTTTTTTAAAGAAAGACAGCACACAATTGGGCAAAGGCGGGTGCATGTCCCGCCTTTGCTCCGCCCACGGCCTATTGCTTGCGGTTACCCGCACAGGCACCATCTATTTTGAATTATCGTGCCCAGACGCGTGCACGATAATTCAAAACCGATGTCTCGCTGTGGCGCGCACCACTCGTTTGCTTGTTAACTCTAGATTTGAACTCCAGTGTTCCAAAAAAGAATGAGGTCGCAGGCAGTTCATAGGTTCCTTATTTTGTTCTGTTCTATTGTCGCACTTTTCCCCATTAGTTCCGCCTGTCCCTGTTGTTCCTCCTTTCTTGTATCTCTCCTTTATCGCTTGGCTTTCTCAGAATTGCTGTCCCCTGTCCCTCTCAGGTTACTCAATCCTCCGTTTCCCTCTTATGTTTTGGAACTCACAGCCCCTGCGTCTCTATCGGGAGGTGTACTCACTACCCCTGCGTCTCTCTCAGGAGTGATACTCACTACCCCGTGTCTCTCTCGAGTTTTGCACTCACCGTCCCCGTGCTCCTGTCAGGTGTAGTGTCCCCTGCTGCGTCAATCTAAAGACACCCCACCTGCTGTGTACCTCTCACTTGTGGAACTCACCGACCTTGTATCCGTCCAAGGTACGGTACTCACCCCACTGTGCCCTGAGCTCATCCTCTGCTTGCCTGGCAGGACGGAGCCCCTTACACTCCAGACCAGCAACTGCGCCAACAGCAGGCTCGGCAGCACCCGCATGATGGCAGTCAGTGCTGGGGAGGAGTGGTGACGGGAAACCTTGCTTTCTCCTGCCAGTACAATAATGCTTTATTGTCATGATACAACAAAAGTCTAGCTGAAGTCGGGTAGCAAAGACACATCAGTGGAGCACTTTATTTTGTTTTTGGGGTCCATATACAGGACATGGGTTCAAAATGGGTCCGTGTTCTGCTATCATTTACCTCCGTCTTTGCTTGGGAGTTTTATTCTGCCACGGTAGCAGTTTCACACCTAGAAAAAAATTGAGCGCTGTAAATTGGCGCCAAAGGGTTGACTCAAATTTAGCTGTCCCTTGCACCGTTAAAGTGCAGATTTTACCTCGCCTGCAAATCTTGAAAGGAAGAGTGAATAAAACAAACCACTTCTTCATACAATAGGAATAGGCCCTCCTGATATCCTCGAGTCTTCCATCAGATCCCGGTACCACACAACTAGCTCTGTAGCAAATGGAATAATGGAGATTCAAAGGAACAATCAGAGCGAAGTTCACATGATAGGTTTTGTTTCTATTCCTCCTCCCTAGACTGTAATCTACCTTCCAAGAGAATTGTGTGACTTGTGGTCCACAAGGAACAACACGTTAAACAGGAGCTTGGAGTGTGAAATACAATCCCCATTGTAGGAGAGTAGGGTCTGCTTTCTATGTTCACCCCCACTTTTTGCTTTTGCTTTACTGGTTTTCGACTTAGATGTGGCTGTGGGCCTGCTAATCACACCCACAGCCCTGCTGTTCTCTCTCTAAATTGATACTATGTACTTTAGGTGCATAACCCATTTGGATAGGATCACCTTATTGGCCCCTGTACAGTGTACCTTAGGTACCCAGGGCATAGGTGTACCCTAGGCCTACCAGGGGCTGCAGCATGTATTATGCCACCCCTGGCCTGGCCTTCCATTATGACACAACTGGCTGATCACTCAGCTGGGGCAAGGTCGTGTAATCACTCCTTGCTTAGGTGTAGTATTCCTATACCTAACTTATATATAGACACATGTGTACCTATCAGCCACTCCTATGGCAGGCCTTAACAATCCTGGAGGCAGAGTGCTTGGTAACATGTGAGATGGTGCTCTAGCATGAGCTGAGCCTGTCTGCAGCTTTTGGAACCATGTCCTTATAGCTGTTCTATGATATAGCATACCATATACTCTTAAAGTGCCTTATAATCTTAAACGGTTATGGTAACTATGGTTTGGCTTTATCAAAACATGTCGTGTAAGGTGTCTAACACTTTGGAATAATACCCCCATCCCATTTCTGGGGATGAGGATATTATCCCTCCCTTCTAGAGGGAGAAGACATGTTGTAACCTACTTACCCGGTTAAAGTTAACCAGAGCCCCAGCATCACAAAATGGATGCTGCTGCCACGACACAAGTCTGACCTCCTGCTGCTGGGAGTGATCCCGGCAAGGGAGGCTTGGACAATAGGTTTCTTGCCTTGGGAGGTGCGAGCACCACCCCAGACAGGCCTTAGTGTATTGGGGCAGGGAGGGATGAATGAAACGAGACACTGCCTGGGGCACACAAGGTGTCCCATGCATAGTCCAGTTCAAACCGGTGCTGGGGCACACCAGCCCCAGTCCTGGCGCGAAACTGGACAAAGGGAAGGGGGTGTAACCACCCCCCTCCCAGGTCCCACCCATAAGGCGTGACCTAGCAGGCAACACAGCCCCCCAGATTAGTATAAGAGTGGTAGCTGGGCCCCAGGAGATTAGATTATCCTGAACCTGCAACTTGAACAGAAACTCTGGACCTTCGACATTCGACGAAAGAAGAAGACTGAAGAATCTCCCTTGTGGCCAAGGAGTGGCTACCCTGTGCAAACAGGCACCATCAAGAGAATACCCTTTGCTTTGCTGAAGTTCTACGAGGGACCTACTGCAGAGCCCGACCAGAGCCTTGACTTCCAGACTTCTCCAACCCTGATCCACATCCACAGCCGAGCTGAGATCCGTGGAGGCGACGAGAGACGTGGGACCGGCTACCTGGGAAAAGTGGCGAGTATCTTCCAGCGCAGCTTCTGAGGTACCCTCGAAGTTGTGCACCGGGGATTGAGAAGCCCCAACCACCATCTGCACCGAAGATCAGCCCCCCACACTCCACGAGTCCTGCGTGGGGCCCTTCTGCATTTTCCTGCTTGCCGCGTCTGTCCGGTTGCTTGCCCGTTGGCTAGCGGCCTTTGTGACGACACACCTTGAAATCTTCACCGCTGGTTTGGCTCCTCCAGACTGGCTCCCGCTTCTTTGCAAAACAGAAGCACCCCAGACCTTCCTGGTCTGCACCAGAAGCAAGTCCTCCGTTCTTCGTGGGTTCCGCTTGCCAAGGCTTGGTGAATCCTAGTTCGACTTTGACGCCACCGACAGCAAGAGCCTTCGTGGGACAGCTCGCCTCCTGGTCCTGGTCGTCCTCGACGTCTCCTGGTACCCGTGGCTGCAGCGACAAGCTTCACCCTTCACCTGCAATCTTCACGACATCGCCTGGTTCCTTCCTGGTTCCACGTGGTCACTGGCTAGTGACCTTGACTCTGTCCCTTCTGCTTGCAGGTACCCTTCCTTCTTGATCCCGGCCTTGGGATCCACCGGACACTCTGCACTGAATGCCTGTCAGCAGCTTTCCTTCAGGCATCCATAGAAGTCCACGACGAAACCCGACGCAAGTTCACACCTATGCACCCGCAGCCCGTGGGCTAGGTAACTTGGGTACTTCGGTGCTCACAAGGGTAGTGACTATCCTAGGGTCTAGTTTCCGAGTCTCGACTCTCTAGTTGCTTCAGAAGTGTCCTTAAACTGCTTATTTCAAAACTGTACTATTTCTATCGACTATACGCATTACGCGTGAGTGTTTGCACTCTGCACCTGAATCCCGTGGGCCTCCCACTTCCTAACTGTTGGTAGTGTAGTGTAGCCCCAGCGATTCCCTAGGCCTAGGCCTATCCTATTTCCGTGACAGTGGTCCTTATACCACTTCTTTAGTATATGGTTTGCGTGGCCCCTAGGGCCTAACTGTATTACTTACCTGTGTGACTTAATGTATGCTTAAATAAGACTGTGTTGTACTTACCTCTAATCTCATAAAGAGTGCTGAGGGTTTGACTAGAATAAATACACTTTATTTTATATATATATCTGTTGTGGTGTCCTTTCATTTGGTATTCAAGGGATTATATATGGTATCACAGCTGGCTTCACATGCCATTCAGAGTTTAGCCTAAGACTGCTCTTGTCCATGCTACCACTAGGATAGCTGGTCTATAAGGTTTACTTTACAACCAATCACCATAAGGGTTGTTTGGACTGATATAAGGTGTACACTAGAACTAGTGACATCATACATCAGGCCAACTTCTCACATTGGTGAGCAGCGGTTGGGATCTGAGCTTGCTGTTGTAATACCATTGTAATCTTGAGATACTAAATTGAAAGATCACACAGATATTGTTTAGGTACATATAACATAGATTATAATACTTAAGTCCTACTGGACTTAGTGGTTGTAGGTTGAAGGGAGTAACACACCCTGACTACAACTACTAGAGAGGTTTAGTAGAAACAACTAGTGTAGGTAGGTGCACACACCACACCCTCACTAGATCATGTCTCTGGGAGGAGATCAAGGAGATGCTCTCTCAGGAGGGGCAGGTCTGAAAAAGACCCCCTCTAGATATGATATCCTAACTTTTCAGGAGATGAGACAATTGTGTACCTCCAGAAAGTTAAAACAGGGTGCAAACCCTACCCTCCTTCAGCTAGTGCAGATCCTAGAGGAATATGATGCTCTTAGGGCCTCACAGGCTAGTACCCTAGGTACAAGGGAGGGTCTACCCACCACAGATGAGTCAGATGGGACTTCAGATGAAGAGGTAGACAGCCAGGGCCAAGTAGGAAGACTTAGCTAGGCTAACCTAAGCTTACATGGGAGTTTGCATGGGGTCCCCCCATACAGACCCCCAAGTGGGCTTAACCAGAGAAGCAGGAGAGACAGATCCCCTTCAAGGGAATCCATCCACTCCCATGTCTCTAGCATCTCTAATGACTCTTCTCACAGGGGAATGACTCCCCCCCCCCCCCCTCCCCCCCAGAGAAAGGAGCATGAAGCCAGAATGAGGGAAGCTAATCTGAGGATTGCGAGGGAAGAACTTGCCCTTGCCAAGGAGATGCTTGCTCTGGCTAGAGAGCAAAAGTTAAGGGGGTTAGAACCCACTGGTGGCAGCAATATCCCTAAGGATAGAGACAGGCACTATGATAATAGAAATCCGAGCAAGATTGTCCCTCCCTACAAGTGTGGGGATGACATCCACAAATGGATAACTGCTTTGGAGAGGGCTTGCATAGTACAGCAGGTACCCCAAAGTCAGTGGGCAGCTATCTTGTGGCTCTCCTTCTCTGAGAAAGGTAGAGACAAGCTCCTCACAGTTAGTGATGAGGATGCAGACAATTACACTGTCCTGAAGAGTGCTCTAATTGATGGGTTTGGCCTAACCACTGAACAATACAGGTTGTTGTTCAGGGATACCCAGAAGACACAGACTCAGGACTGGACTGACTTTGTAGATTGTGCCACTAAGGCTCTGGAAGGCTGGCTAGTGGGAAGTAAGGTTAAGGACTATACAGGATTGTATAATTTGATCAAGAGAGAACAAATCCTTAACAACTGTCAAAACCAGCTACTGCATCAACACCTGATTGATTCTGATCTGACTTCTCCCCAAGAATTGGGAAAGAAGGCAGATAGATGGGTCAGGACTAGAGTTAAGCAGAAAAACCAGAACCAGGGCGGTGATCAGAAAAAGGCAGACCAGAAGGGTAATGATCAGAAACAAAAAGACCAGAAGTCTTCACCAGGCCCCCAAAAGGCTCAGGGGCAGGGTGGTCCCAAAAAGGATAAAAGGAAAGATGGCCAAAAGAAACCATGGTGCAACTATTGTAAGTCCAACTCACATTGGTTTAGTGAGTGCACCAAAAAGGATACGCCCCCAGCCACCATTGCCCCTAAGGCAACTGTACCCCCTAGTTCAGCTGTAAGTGGTGGTTCCCAGCAAAAGGGTGTAATAGGGTTAACCCTGGGAACTGAGGAGGATACGGGCCTAGTCAAAATACCTACTCAGGCTGTTCTGATCTGTGATGGGGACTTAGCTTTGTCCTCTACTGTAGGCCCCAGTAACCTGGGCAAGTACAGACAGACTCCTTTTATCAACCAAAGAATGGCTCAGGCCTACAGGGACACTGGGGCTAGTGTCACAATGGTGACACCTGCCTTTGTGGACCCTGGACAGATCATACTAGGTGAGAATTACCTAGTGACCAACGCTAGCAATGCCACTACCTCCCATAGTGTGGCTATTGTTAACTTCTCCTGGGGAGGGGTAACTGGCCTCAAGAAAGTTGTTGTTAGTTCAGACCTTCCTGTAGAGTGTTTACTGGGCAATGATCTTGAAACTTCAGTTTGGTCTGAAGTGGAGTATAGGACCCATGCAGAAATGCTGGGGATAGATGCACATGTCCTTGCTGTGACCAGGTCACAGGCCAAAAAGTGCACCACTGAAAAAGTGCTGGATCCTGAAACTATGGACCAGTCACAAACCAAGAGAAAGAGCAGTAGGGTAAAGGCTGTGCCTTCCCCCCCCTGCCTCAGACACTGGATCAGCCCTCACAGGAGGATGATTCTGAGAGCCCTGAAGGAACTGTCCTAGAAGAACTTGAACCTGATCAGGTTGAGTTTCTTGGGACAAAGGGACCTTCAAGGGCAGATCTGAGGCAGGCACAATTAGACTGCCCCTCTCTTGGACCCCTCAGACAGCAGGTTGCTGCTGAGGCTGCAGGGAATGCTCAAGGCACCCATAGAGTGTATTGGGATGAAGGGCTACTGTATTCAGAGGCTAGAGACCCCAAGCCTGGTGCATCCAGGAGGTTGGTCATACCACTGAAGTTCAGAGGCTTCCTTCTTACCTTGGCCCATGATATTCCCCTTGCAGGACACTTAGGCCAGAACAAGACTTGGGACAGGCTTGTCCCTCACTTTCACTGGCCCCATATGTCAGAAGATACTGCTGGAGCAGAGTTTTCATTTAGAAAATTCAGGGGCTTTTGAAGCTCTAGTATGTCTATGCGTTTTATTAATTATTAATAAATAACAATTAATTATTTGTCTTGTGCAAGTGTGTTTATTAATCAATCCGTTTGTCTTAACATAAGAGAAAGTTACACAAGGGTTAGCATATGTGTGCTGTTTCTGTTTTCTAAAAAATAACGTGCAAGTTTTCATGTTTAAACGTTGCTGTGTGCTGTTTATTTTGAGCACAAAACGCTGTCCGAATTAATGCTTTTTTATGTCGCAAAAGCTAGATAAATGCATACACATAAGGGTATTAGTGGGGTTAACACTGTTTAATCATTATGCTGTAGTAATGTTGTTTTTATTTCTTTTAATTGAGATGGTCTATTGTGGCCTATGGAGGCCTAGTCCATGATGGCAGATTTTGTGAGCCTGGCCTCGAGTGAATATGTGAAAGACGTGACGAGGGAGACCCCTGCTGGAAATGGTCTTGAAGTTGACGGACCATGGTCCTTGAATGAAACTTTCCATGAGGACAGCAGCAGTTTTTGGGAGTTCTCCAAGAGAAGTGAAAGTGTCCTTGGCAATCTTGAAAAACAAAGGAGCCTTAGAGGGAAACTCTGAACTGTGGCTCGATGGCCGAGGAGAAGCCGGATTAAATGTGATACATGTTTTATTTTCTTGGTTCCTGTTCCGTAGTCTTCGCTATGTGTATTTTTCCTGAGCGGAGGTTCACAAATGTTGCAATGTTGCATCCTTTCCTTCTCGCTCTGCTCAGTGATTCAGTGTATTTTGCAAACTTAATGTGTGTTTCCATTGTAATTTTTACTATAAAAATTGTTAGCCTAGGGAGGGCTTTGCCACTTGCCATTTTACCTTTGCTGCGTGAAGCTGCGTTGCTGAGGATTGATGCTGAAGACTTCGTCTTGAGAGATTTTACCGAGAGACTTGTCCTGACCCGTTCTGACACTTAGTTAGAATAGGTAACTATGAGAAATGATTTATTCTGATTGATTTTACTTTGACTAATTTTAGATAAAGCAATATAATTTTAAACATGGTGTTGAATTTTCTTTCTTGTCAATTATTGGGTTTATATTTTTGATCATTATTGTATATGTTGTGTAGATTATGTTATTGATTAAGACAGTCACAAAACCAGATCTGATCGACCGGATATTGATGCAGGGTGTTTAGTGTTTTCTTTCCACAGGTTTATTGCTGGTAGAGTATTTGAGCGTGTGTTAGTGAAATGGGCCCTAGCGTATGATGTATGTATGTGCGTGTAACTGTGTGATTACTCTATCCGTGGTAGTGGGCATATTTTAGATACCCTGATCTCTATCAATTTCCTGGTAGCAGAGATTGATGGTTTTAGATGGTTGTCTTGATCTGATAAGATTGCTTGTACATTAGCTTATTGATTATTGATTTTATTTTGTCGATATTGGTATATGTACTAATATTATATGTTGAAGTCGTCATGTTGAGTTATATGTAGTGCTTCTGGAACTTGGAAGCTGTTGTAGCAGTTCCGTAGTAGGGCAGAGGGAAGTATATGCTGCTCTCGGGAAAGACGGGATTGTAAGGAATAACGTGTGACAATTGAAGTTGCGCGTTCACATTGTCTGGGTTCGGAATCAGTGACATTGTTGTATGTTACTATTAGAATATATTTCTGGTATATAAGGAGTGTGTATCGTAGTGAAGGTTATCTGTGAAACTCTGGTCTTAAGTCCCAGGGATCCGTAAAGGATTTCCGTTAAAGCTTATCGCGGGAGGAGTAATAGGTATTCTCTGAGCTTGTTTGAGGAACTGGGCAAAGTTGCTTAGTTAATGTATGTTATAATTCTGTAGTGGGACAGATTGTGCGCTGCTTCCCGGGAAACAGGATTCTGTGTGCATGTACTATATTTTTCTTGCATGAATGTGCGTGAATGTATATACATTTATTGATTGTAAGACTCTTTGGATAAGTCCTAGAGGAAACAGTTATGAGATGTATGAAAGTTTGTTGACTCTTGAAAAATAGACTCTCTTTTACTATTCTGTGGTTAGCGAAGCAGACAATGGAGATGTTTTTATGTTGTAACTAATAGATTTTGTAGAAATCTTGACACGAAGTCTACTGAGAGATTTTGTAAAGGAGGGGTAGACGAGTGACAGAAGACAGAGACAAACTGCAGCGACTATTGACGTCAGAAAGTCCGCGCTCTGATTGGATAGTGGATCAGAATAGGGTTCGCGCTAGGATTGGTGCGTTAGTGTGAGTCGCGCAGGGATTGGAAGAGCTGTTTAGTGACGTAGACGCTCCAGGATTGGTGCGTTAGTGTGAGTCGCGCTGCTATTGGTTGAGAAGCTCGTATTGTATATTTATAATACGGAGAGAGTAGAGAGTTTTGGTAAGCGTTAAAATGTATTACCAAGAGGAAAAAAAGAAAAAAACATTCTTTGGGAAAGTTAAAAGGTGGTTTACCAAGGATAAAGAGGTTAAAACGAGAGAGGGTGAGTTGCTACCTCCAGCGAAAACACCTGCATCCTTCATGGTTGCGAAATATGGATTACATACCTGTATATGGTTGCAGAATTGGGTTAGGTATACTAAAGAAGATGGTGTTTTAGCATTTCCAGAACATGGTTCATTTAATTTGGCCGTGTTGAGAAATTTACGGGAAAAGATGGTACGTCTGGACCCGAAGCCGAGACCTACGCAGTTCGAGGCTTTAGTGGAATGGGAAGAGGAAGTTCATGAGCGAGAAAAGCAAAGATCTGGAGGGTATTACAGGAATATGTTTGGGAGGAGACATGATCGTGAAACACATCATGATCGGATGAAAAGATGGCGAGATGTTAATATGTCAGAGGGATTATATCCTATGAGAACAATTGAAGAAGGAGCAGTTGGAGTTAATGAGTATGATGATGAGGTCTTAAATGACATGATTTACAAGAGACCACCCCCATATAGACCAGAACCAGATGAGAGTACACCAATTGTTTCTCCGATAAGAGATACAGTCTGTATTATTGAGAAAGAAAAAGTGACACCTGAATCAAGAAGTAGTAGTTCTTTCAGGGAGAGAGAGAATCGAAGTAGTGAGGAAAATGCTAGAAAATTAGCAAAAACGACAACAGAACTGACTGAGAAAATTAGGGAGTTAACGAAGAATCTGGAAGCTGTTACGGTGCCTGTAACTATAGGTCCGGTTATGCCTGTGTTTGACAAACAGAGAGCAGGTGAGAATGGACTAGTGATTCCATATGTTGGGAATAATCTGACAAATTCAGTTGGTCCTTCAGGAGATTCAGATAAAAGAGCAGAAAGAAGTGACCTGAGACAAACCAGACATGACACATGTAGTGAACTACTGGATGCTAGTGAACCTAGTTGTTCAGGGATGCCAATTTTAGAACCGCAGAAGAGAGTGGTTCCAGTGAGAAAAACTGCTGAAATAACAGTTGATGATTTGAATGATTGGATGAAGGTTCTTCAGAAAAAGGATAAGGATTCACAAGTTATTGATGTGGCTAGGTTACGTATAGAATTAGAAGAGCTTGTGACAGGAACAGTTCCAATAGAAATCCTGAAGAGTCATCATGATGGTGAGCTGTTGTTTATGTGCAAAAGTGTTACCTGGAGAGCAAGGAATACACATGACAGGCTAAGAGCAATAGCAAATGAACAAGGAGTTGACATTGATAAAGTGAAAGCTTTACAGAGAACTTACAGGATGGATTTTACAGAGAAGGACATTGAAAATTTGAATGCTTCTGGTAGAACAGGACAGATTAAAGAAGATGCGAAGATGGGGTGATGTTGAAAAGTGGAAGGATAGGTGGTATAAGAAAAGAGAGGAATCTGTAGATAGAACAACTTATTCAGCATTTCCAGTAAGAGAAAAGGAGAAACCAGTGGATAATTATCCTATGAGAGAAATACCTGGAGGAGGATATGTACATGTTCCATGGACCAGACAGGATATTTTATCATTTACGAATGATTTCCCTCGATTGAGAGAAAAGCCCGTCGAGTGGTATAGGCAGGTAGATAGGTTTGTGAAATTGTCAGAAGTGCTGTGGGTTGACCTGAATAGTCTGTTTGATATAATTGTTCCAGCAGACTTGTGGACTGAGTGTAAAATAGTTGTGAGTTGGCCTACTGAGGAATATCCAAGAGATTCAAGAACAGGGGCACCAGATCCAGAGGTAATGAGGAAGTATGATCAGGTGATGGTATACCTGAAGAGTAAAGTTCCTCCAAAAGAGACAGACTGGGTTAAGATAGATCGAACACAACAGGAAGCAAAAGAATCAGTTCATGCTTTTTACGAGAGGCTGATACTGGCTTTTAAACAATTCAGTGGAGATGAACACCTGGGTGACAAAGATTTGAGTCACTTTGTATACAGATTTGTATATGGTCTAAGACCTGAAATTGGTGAGAGAATTCGTGAACACACAGTGGATTGGCAGAGTAAAAAAGTAGATGAGATCCTGAGACATGCAAAATATTTCAGTGATGAAATTGAAGCAAAACAAAGAAAGCTGAAAGAGAAAGCAATGTGGGCACAAGTGAAAGTTGCAGAAAGACAGGAAGCACAGTTGGTGGAACAGGCGAATAATCCAGGAAATAATGCAGGAAATAGACCCAGATATGCAGGAAAAGGAAAAGGAAGTCTTGAGGAAGCGAAAAAAAAGTTTCCTTGTCACAACTGTGGCCAACTGGGACATTGGAGATCTGAATGTCCTAATCCACCATTAGTGAGTAATGAGAGTAAACCTTTAAATCAACAGGTGCAGAACCAGAACGAAGGGAATAATCAACAGCAACAACAGAAAGTTGTGAGACAGCAGAGTCAAGAGCCAAAACCGCCCTTGCCGCAGAATAGAGGGGTACAAAAGTATAATCAGGATTCAGGATTCTACAATGATGAGCAGGTAAACAAACCAAGACGTTCTAACAAAGTACAGCAGTACTTGTTAAAGAGTGAAGGGAGTGAGTCTGAGGGTGATTATTGACGGTGCCGAAGAGAGGAGGAAGAGTGCATACTTGGTGCAACTCTAGAAATAGACCAGGCAGGACCATTTGTGGATGGGAAAATAAATGAGGAGAGTGTTACTTTTTTGGTAGACACAGGTGCGACAAGATCAACTGTCAGGTCAACAGATGTTAGAAATCTTCCTCTCTCGGATGAAGCAATCCAAGTAGTTGGTGTAGCCAATACACAAATCAGAACACGTCTTACTGAACCAGTGAGAGTACAGATAGGGAAATTTTCAGACATGCACAGATTTATTGTCTGTGACACGAGTCCAGTGAACCTGTTAGGTAGGGACTTATTGTGTAAAATGAACTGCACAATCTTTTGTACACCAGATGGAATAGCTTTTGAGACACCAGATGATGATGTTTTCTACCGAATGACTCTAGAAAATAGAGAAAGTGAGTTAATTGGTGCATTTGCTGTGTTTAATCCGGAGGATTTGCCTCAAGAGCTGAGAGACACAGTGAAAAGAGCAGTTTGGGATTTTACAGGAGAGGATGTGGGATTGATGAATAATGTAGATCCAGTGAAAATTGCAGTGAAAGAGGGAATTACATATCCTAACATTCCTCAGTACAAAATGACACCAGAAATAATTGAAGGGATAACTCCTATAATTGAGAAAATGATTCAGCAAGGAGTTCTGAGAGAACTATTGAGTAGTCCGTGTAATTCACCGATAATGGGACTGAAGAAGCCTAATGGGAAATTTAGGATCGTACAGGATCTGAGAAAAGTTAATCAAATTGTGGTGGCATGTTGTCCTATTGTGCCAAATCCATCAGTGATTCTGTATCAAATTCCACATGATGCTGAGTGGTATACAGTGATTGATTTGTGTCATGCGTTCTTTTCAATTCCATTGCATCATGACAGCCAGCCGATTTTTGCATTTAGGTTTGGCCAGCGTATCTTAGCATGGTGTCGAATCCCACAGGGGTATACGGAGAGTCCTTCGATATTCAATCAGTTATTGAAGAAATCGTTGGAAAGTTTGATCATGCCCGAAAACTCAGTGCTAGTACAATATATTGATGACCTACTGGTGGCATCAAAGACACGTGAAGCTTGTGAAGTGGATACCATAGCTTTACTGAATCATCTGGCAGATGGAGGGTTAAAGGTATCTCCAGCCAAATTGCAATTTTGCAAGAAAGAGGTTCATTATCTTGGACACAATATTGAAAAAGGTCTGAGAAAAGTGACTACTGACAGGATCAGAATAATCAGAGAAATGAAAGCTCCAAAGACCCAGAGAGAAGTGAGAATGTTCCTGGGTATGGTGGGTTATTGTCGTCAGTGGATAATTAATTTTTCCCTGATAGCAAAGCCACTGATTAAACTGACAAAAAGTGAAATGACAGATCCATTAGATCTGGATGCAGAACAATTGGCAGCATTTGAAGAGCTCAAAAGTAAAATGTGTGAGGCTCCAGCTTTGGGTATGCCTGACTATGAAAAAGAATTCGAGCTGTACTGCAGTGAGAGAAATGGATGTGCACTTTCAGTGTTAATCCAGAAACATGGACAATTGAGAAGGCCTATTGCGTACTTCTCATCAACACTTGACCCTGTAGCTGTGGGTTTACCAGGTTGTCTGAAATCTGTGGCTGCAACATGCAGGAGTCTGGAACAGAGTGAGGGAATCATAATGGGATATCCTGTAAGGGTATTCGTACCTCACAATGTGGCAATTCTTTTGACAAGAAGCAGAACTCAGTACATGTCACATAGTCGGTTGACTAAGTATGAAAAAGTGATTCTGGAAGCATCAAATGTGACTCTTGAGAGATGTGTGAATGTGAATCCAGCGACACTCTTGCCGGATATTGAAAATGTGGGTATAAAGATGGAAGATGATCATGATTGTTTGGATGTGCTTGAGTACTGTACGAAACCGAGACCAGACATAAGGGATATTCCCTTACCTGAGAATGACCATGTGTTGTTTGTGGATGGATCATGCTTGAGGAATGATGATGGTGTGTTATGTGCAGCATATGCGGTGTGCAAAGTTTCAGAGGTCATGGAAGCATCACCATTGAATGGAGTGAAATCTGCGCAAGTTGCTGAATTAATAGCATTGACAAAAGCTTGCGAAATTGGGAAATATTTGAGGACGACTGTGTTGACTGATAGTCAGTATGGATTTGGAGTAGTGCATGATTTTGGCCAACTTTGGCTACAAAGAGGTTTTTTGACATGGAGTGGAACTCCAATAAAGAATGCTGAAATGATTGGAAAATTGCTTGAGGCGATACAGCTGCCTAAAGAGTTAGCAGTTGTAAAATGTGCTGCCCATGGTCAGGGGGAGGATTTTATAACGATTGGAAACAGGTACGCCAATGATGTTGCGCAGTACTGTGCCAAGACAAATCAGTCCATTAACAGGGACAGAGAAGGGGAAATGTCTTTTCTTTCTGTGATGTTTACTAATGTCCTAGAGACCTGGGATGAAGTGAAACAGTTACAAGATGAGGCAGGAGATGAAGAGAAACAAGATTGGATTAAGGCAGGATGTGCTCCAAGAGAAACAGACCATGTTTGGGTCTACAGAGATGGCAGACCAGTGATGCCTAACTCAATCTTGTCGTCAATGGCAAGGATGTATCATGGCCAGGGACATTTGGGGAGAGACGCGATGGTTAGGTCGTTTAAACAGACCTGGTACAATGCAAAGTTCAGGACAATTGCAGAGAGCATCTGTCAAAGGTGTTTAGTTTGTCAGCAATTTAACACTGGGAAAAAGACAGTGGTGAGTCTGGGAACAATAGGCAGAGAAGGAGGTCCTTTTACAAGAATGCAGATTGATTTCATTGAGATGCCCCAAGTGAATAGACTGAGGTATGTTCTAGTGGTAGTCTGTTTGTTTTCAAGGTGGGTGGAAGCTTACCCGACTAGAAGAAATGATGGATTAACAGTGGCAAAGTTACTGTTGAGGGAGTTGATTCCTAGGTACGGGTTTCCAGTTACAGTTGAGTCTGATAGAGGTAGACACTTTCAGAATGAGCTCATGGGTTTGATTTGTGAAGCATTGAAAATACAGCAGAAGCTACATTGTGCATACCGACCAGAGGCTTCTGGTGTGGTTGAGCAGATTAATGGCACGATCAAGAATAGGATTGGAAAGATGTGCTTAGCTACTGGTATGAAATGGCCAGATGTTTTGCCTCTAGTTCTGATGACAATGAGATCTACTCCAGATAGAACTACTGGTTTGAGTCCGCACGAGATAATCATGGGACGTGCTATGCGCCATGCATTCGTGCCTGTCAATAAGTTGGTGACAATAACTGATGACATGATTTTGGATTACTGTAAAGGCCTGGCTGACGCAGTTCATTCTGTGTTTCACCAGGTTGGAGAAGAAGCTACCACACTTGAGAAGAAGCAAGCCCATGATCTGAGTCCAGGAGACTGGGTGAGGATTAAGGTGCACAGAAGAAGAAATTGCTTGATTCCAAGGTGGGGAAGGCCGAGACAAGTTATTCTGACTACGACGACTGCAGTAAAGTGTGCTGGAGTGAAGCACTGGGTACATGCAAGTCATACTCTGAGAGTTCCAAACCCGAAAGAAGGGACTGGTAAAGAGTATTTTGAAGAGTCAGATTCCAGTGATGATGAAGATACTGAAGATACGGAATCGGTGAGAAAAGAAGCAGAGAGAGCTTCAAGAGAATCACTGCGAGTATCAGAGAGGAGATCAGATTCTGTAAGAGAGCCTGAAGTTTCAAACAGCAGTGAAGGAAAAAGAAAAGAAAAGAGAAATCACACAGAGACTACTCCTGAATCAGAAGAGGAGGAGATTGAAGAACCACTTGAGATTATACTTGAAGAAGTAGGGTCAGAAGAAGATAGAGAGGGACAGATTGCGGAAGACCCCCGAGGAGGTGTAGGGAACATTCATGAGGAGCTAGGTGAAGGGACAAGTAGACAGCAAGAAGATTGCGTGTCGGAGACCCGAGGAGGGACAGGAGTAGGGAAGTCTCAAACAGTGGTGAAAAAATCTGTGGAGAAGAAGAAAACTGCTGGAAAACGGAAACAAGAGGCACTTGAAACAGATGATGAGGATGAAGAAACAGAGGGTCGAGTTCTGAGAAAGAGAACTTGGATTGGAGAAAGGAGTAATAAAGAAATAAAGCCGAAAAAGGTGTTAAGAGGAGACCGTTGGCCTAACAAAAGAGTTAAGAGGCTGAGATACAGAGTAATAAGAGCAAATTCATCAAAAGCTGAACAAGTGAATGAGGTTTCGAGTCAAAGTTCAAAAGCTGAAGGAGAAGAATCAAAGGAGTCAAATGAACCAGTGGAAATAAAAAGAGTAAGAAGACCCAACCAAAAGTACAGATCACCGGAATGGTCTTATGTGGCACTGTCTGAAGGAGGAGAAGAAGAAACAGTGACTCGAGATAATCCGGAAGTGGTCTTGAGAGAAGTGGTTGAGGAAGACACTGGTGAAATTCTGAAAGTACTCTTGACTGACATTGGAGAAGAGTCGAGTACTGAGGATCTTGATGTTGGAGATCTGATACAATTTGATGTTGAAGAAATTGAAGTGAAGGATGACAAGTATCCAAACTGAGTGAAAGAAGGATTCACTTGGATCAAGTGAACGAAGGGATCATTTGGATAAACTGAAAGCTGAAGAATTGCTGAAGAATTGAAGAAGTTCAAACAGTAGTGGAGTAGTAGAGGCTAAATTAATATGGCTAACATAGAGGATAATAGAAATAGATGTGCCTTCTTTAAGAGGTGGTGTAGAATGTGCTGCTGTTGTACTGGATTATTAATGCTTCTATGGGGTGTTTTAGTGTTATTAGTTACTTTTAGAGTAGAGTTTGGAATGAATATAGAGAATGTGACTAATGTAGAGAAAAATTCACAAAAAGTAGTTCCAATTAGAAGTAGTAGTTACATACACAAGGATAGGTCAATTAATAATGTTTCTAGTAATGTTTTTTCTAAACTGTTATATGAATATGTGAAGACAATGGAAGTAAGGGATTGCTACGTCTGTATGCAATTACCTGCATCCGTCTCAGAGGGTGTTGCTTATCACCATTTACCAGCTACATATGGTATTTCTTGTAGTATTTTAAGTAGTGTTTTTATTTGTTAGGGAAAATAGATTATAAGATGTCTAACAGAGATAGTATTTTTGGGCACTTGCCAATGAACAAAGAGCTGATTCAAGCTAAAGAAGCTAACACTTTTGGTGAGATTTTTATTGAAGAAAAAGGATTAACATTAGATTACATTTTTAAGAATAATTTAACTTGCAGTTTGAAAGAAGAGGAGAGAGCTTTCCTGGATATGGTAGAAGAAAGGAGAGTGAACATGCATGAGAAAGGGGGAAAATATGAAGTGAGTGAGACAATTTGGGACATTGAGATGGGAAAAGAGTTGAGAAATGGGGCTAGTCCAACTTTAGCTCTAGATGCACCGCAGAAGGGTAAACTTTGCATTACCAGAAGGAAATCCCAATATGATACATATTTTGTGGGAACTAGTGAGTGCCATGATACATACTTCATTGCGACAGGTTGGGGTTTCAGAGGTGGAGAAGATACAATTTTTCCAGGAGTGTACTATGTTTGTGGGAACAAGGCTTATTACAAGTTGCCTGACCATTGGTATGGCACATGTTATGTGGGCCTGGTTTTTCCTAAGATTTTTCATACAGATAAAATAAGAGATGTAGAAGATAGTAACTTATTAACACGTTTTAAGAGAGAAACTTGGTCTGAAATTGTGGGTGATATTTTTGGGGTTTTGATTCCAGCAGTGGGAATTTCTTTAAATGCTTATGGAATTCGGAAACTGTCCACAGTGGTTGATCGCTTATCGACAAATACCGCAGGAGGGTTTATTTTGGTGAATACGGAATTAAGTGCCGTACGTGCCATGTCTATGCAAAATCGACTTGCCCTTGATATTCTATTGGCCAAGGAGGGTGGAGTCTGTGGAATATTGAAAGTTCGACATTGTTGCACTTACATTCCAGACGAAAGTAAAGACCTGAAGGTCTATATCAAAAATATTACTGATTTGCATGAAGAATTAGTACCACTTGAAGCTGGGAGTTTGTGGACTAAAATAGCTAATAAAATGATAGCTGTTAAGGATTTTATTGCAAAAATAGGTAGTACAATTATAGGTAGAATATTGTTTCCCTTGTCTTGTATAATTGTGGCTTTATTAATAATAAGATTGGTGTGTGTGTGTTGTAAAAACAGGGGAGGGAAAAAGAAATTGAATAAGGAAAAGAAAAACAAAAGATTGAAAAGAGAACCTCAAGAAATTGAACTAGAAGAATTGAGGGAGAGTGTTTACTTAGAGACAAAGAGAGATGATGAAAGAGTGACTGGTGTTTAATGTTGTGTAAGGGGAAAAGACATTTCTGATTTCTCCTAAAATGGGACTAAATTTTCACTAATTTTTTTTTTTTTTTGGGTTTATTTGGTGATAAAATCACCAAAGGGGGGATTGCTGGAGCAGAGTTTTCATTTAGAAAATTCAGGGGCTTTTGAAGCTCTAGTATGTCTATGCGTTTTATTAATTATTAATAAATAACAATTAATTATTTGTCTTGTGCAAGTGTGTTTATTAATCAATCCGTTTGTCTTAACATAAGAGAAAGTTACACAAGGGTTAGCATATGTGTGCTGTTTCTGTTTTCTAAAAAATAACGTGCAAGTTTTCATGTTTAAACGTTGCTGTGTGCTGTTTATTTTGAGCACAAAACGCTGTCCGAATTAATGCTTTTTTATGTCGCAAAAGCTAGATAAATGCATACACATAAGGGTATTAGTGGGGTTAACACTGTTTAATCATTATGCTGTAGTAATGTTGTTTTTATTTCTTTTAATTGAGATGGTCTATTGTGGCCTATGGAGGCCTAGTCCATGATGGCAGATTTTGTGAGCCTGGCCTCGAGTGAATATGTGAAAGACGTGACGAGGGAGACCCCTGCTGGAAATGGTCTTGAAGTTGACTGACCATGGTCCTTGAATGAAACTTTCCATGAGGACAGCAGCAGTTTTTGGGAGTTCTCCAAGAGAAGTGAAAGTGTCCTTGGCAATCTTGAAAAACAAAGGAGCCTTAGAGGGAAACTCTGAACTGTGGCTCGATGGCCGAGGAGAAGCCGGATTAAATGTGATACATGTTTTATTTTCTTGGTTCCTGTTCCGTAGTCTTCGCTATGTGTATTTTTCCTGAGCGGAGGTTCACAAATGTTGCAATGTTGCATCCTTTCCTTCTCGCTCTGCTCAGTGATTCAGTGTATTTTGCAAACTTAATGTGTGTTTCCATTGTAATTTTTACTATAAAAATTGTTAGCCTAGGGAGGGCTTTGCCACTTGCCATTTTACCTTTGCTGCGTGAAGCTGCGTTGCTGAGGATTGATGCTGAGGACTTAGTCTTGAGAGATTTTACCGAGAGACTTGTCCTGACCCGTTCTGACACTTAGTTAGAATAGGTAACTATGAGAAATGATTTATTCTGATTGATTTTACTTTGACTAATTTTAGATAAAGCAATATAATTTTAAACATGGTGTTGAATTTTCTTTCTTGTCAATTATTGGGTTTATATTTTTGATCATTATTGTATATGTTGTGTAGATTATGTTATTGATTAAGACAGTCACAAAACCAGATCTGATCGACCTGATATTGATGCAGGGTGTTTAGTGTTTTCTTTCCACAGGTTTATTGCTGGTAGAGTATTTGAGCGTGTGTTAGTGAAATGGGCCCTAGCGTATGATGTATGTATGTGCGTGTAACTGTGTAATTACTCTATCCGTGGTAGTGGGCATATTTTAGATACCCTGATCTCTATCAATACCAATGAGTTTTGTCGCTCCTGTGTTACCTGCCAAGCCAGTGGCAAATCAGGTGGCACCACAAAGGCCCCCCTTATACCACTACCTGTGGTGGGGGTCCCCTTTGAAAGAGTGGGCATAGATATTGTAGGACCAATGGACCCACAAACAGCATCTGGGCACAGATTTATACTGGTGATAGTGGACCATGCCACCAGGTATCCAGAGGCTATTCCCCTGAGGACCACAACAGCTCCTGTTGTGGCAAGGGCCCTGCTTGGAGTATTCTCCAGAGTGGGCTTTCCAAAGGAGGTCATTTCTGACAGAGGTGCCAACTTCATGTCAGGATATTTGACTGCAATGTGGAAGGAGTGTGGTGTGAACTACAAGTTCACCACACCCTATCACCCACAGTGCAATGGGTTTGTTGAGAGATTCAACAAGACCCTAAAGGGAATGATAAAAGGTTTACCAGACAAGCTTAGGCGAAGATGGGACATCCTTTTACCCTGCCTTCTGTTTGCTTACAGAGAGGTCCCACAAAAGGGGGTTGGCTACAGCCCTTTTGAGCTTTTGTTTGGGCATTCTGTAAGAGGACCCCTATGTTTAGTAAGGGAAGGATGGGAGAGGCCTCTCAGACAACCCAAACTTGATATAGTGGATTATGTACTTGGTCTCCGCTCCAGGATGGCAGAGTATATGAAGAAGGCTTCTAAAAACCTTGAGGCAAGCCAAGAACTCCAAAAAGCTTGGCATGACCAAAAGGCTGTGCTGACTGTTTACCAGCCAGGGCAGAAAGTGTGGGTGTTGGAGCCAGTGGCCCCAGCAGCACTCCAAGACAAATGGTCTGGACCCCACACTATTGTTGAGAAAAAGGGAGAAGTCACCTACTTGGTGGACCTTGGGACTCCCAGAAGCCCCCACAGGGTGCTTCATGTCAACAGATAGATTGAAGGCATATGTTGACAGGGCAGACATGGGCTTACTCATGGCTACAGATGAGGGGCAGGAGGAAGAGAGTGACCCTCTCCCAGACCTGTTGACTCAGAACCCTGATGATGGCTCAGTTGATGGTGTAGTCTTTTCTGACAGCCTCACTGTCCATCAGCAACAGGACTGCAGACAAATTCTGCAATCCTACAGACATATGTTCTCTCTGACCCCAAGTCAGACAAACTGGGGCACCCATGAGGTGGACACTGGTGACAGTCTGCCTGTGAAGAGTAAAATCTACAGGCAACCTGACCATGTCGGGGACTGCATAAAAGTTGAGGTACAAAAGATGTTGGAGCTGGGAGTCATTGAACCTTCAGAGAGCCCTTGTGCTAGTCCTGTAGTTCTTGTGCCAAAACCTCACACCCAAGATGGTAAGAGAGAGATGAGGTTTTGCGTGGATTACAGAGGTCTCAATGCTGTCACTAGGACAGATGCCCACCCAATACCTAGGGCAGATGAGCTCATTGACAGACTGGCAGCTGCTAAGTTTTTGAGCACATTTGACCTGACAGCAGGCTACTGGCAAATCAGACTAGCTGAGAATGCAAAGGCCAAAACTGCTTTCTCGACCCCAGGAGGACATTATCAATTTGTGGTAATGCCCTTTGGTTTGAAGAATGCACCTGCCACTTTCCAAAGGTTGGTGAATCAAGTCCTTACTGGGTTGGATGATTACTGTGCAGCTTATCTTGATGATATTGCTGCCTTTAGCTCCACCTGGGAGGATCACCTGGTCCACCTGAGGAATGTTTTAGAGGCCCTGCAGAAGGCAGGCCTCACTATCAAGGCCACTAAGTGCCAGATAGGGCAGAGCAAGGTTGTATACCTGGGCCACCTAGTTGGTGGGGGTCAGGTTCAACCACTGGAGAGCAAGATCCAGACCATAAAGGACTGGACTCCTCCAACTACCCAGACTCAGGTCAGAGCTTTCTTGGGCCTGACTGAGTACTACAGAAAGTTTGTTAAGAACTATGGGTCCATTGTGACACCACTTAATGACTTGACCTCCAAGAAAATGCCAAAGAAAGTTCAGTGGACAGTAAGCTGTCAAAAAGCATTTGATGACCTGAAGCAGGCCATGTGCAGTGCACCTATTCTGAAAAGTCCAGACTACTCCAAAGAGTTCATTGTCCAGACAGATGCTTCTGAGTTAGGTGTGGGAGCTGTTCTTTCACAACTTAATATAGATGGTCAAGACCAGCCCATTGCTTTTATAAGTAGAAGGCTGACCCCTAGAGAGAAACGTTGGTCAGCTATTGAGAGGGAGGCTTTTGCTGTGGTTTGGGCCCTGAAGAAGCTGAGGCCATACTTGTTTGGCACTCACTTCAAGATTCAGACAGACCATAAGCCCCTCTTGTGGCTAAATCAGATGAAGGGTGAAAATCCCAAACTTCTTAGGTGGTCCAGATGGATTTCACAGTGGAACATAGACCTGGGACTGACCATGCCAATGCAGATGGACTCTCCAGATATTTCCACTTAGAACATGAAGACTCAACTGGTCAAGGTTAGTTTAATGTCCCTAAGTTTGGGGGGGGGGGGGGTTGTGTAGGAGAGTAGGGTCTGCTTTCTATGTTCACCCCCACTTTTTGCTTTTGCTTTACTGGTTTTCGACTTAGATGTGGCTGTGGGCCTGCTAATCAGACCCACAGCCCTGCTGTTCTCTCTCTAAATTGATACTATGTACTTTAGGTGCATAACCCATTTGGATAGGATCACCTTATTGGCCCCTGTACAGTGTACCTTAGGTACCCAGGGCATAGGTGTACCCTAGGCCTACCAGGGGCTGCAGCATGTATTATGCCACCCCTGGCCTGGCCTTCCATTATGACACAACTGGCTGATCACTCAGCTGGGGCAAGGTTGTGTAATCACTCGTTGCTTAGGTGTAGTATTCCTATACCTAACTTATATATAGACACATGTGTACCTATCAGCCACTCCTATGGCAGGCCTTAACAATCCTGGAGGCAGAGTGCTTGGTAACATGTGAGACGGTGCTCTAGCATGAGCTGAGCCTGTCTGCAGCTTTTGGAACCATGTCCTTATAGCTGTTCTATGATATAGCATACCATATACTCTTAAAGTGCCTTATAATCGTAAACGGTTATGGTAACTATGGTTTGGCTGTATCAAAACATGTCGTCTAAGGTGTCTAACACTTTGGAATAATACCCCCATCCCATTTCTGTGGATGAGGATATTATCCCTCCCTTCTAGAGGGAGAAGACATGTTGTAACCTACTTACCCGGTTAAAGTTAACCAGAGCCCCAGCATCACAAAATGGATGCTGCTGCCACGACACAAGTCTGACCTCCTGCTGCTGGGAGTGATCCCGGCAAGGGAGGCTTGGACAATAGGTTTCTTGCCTTGGGAGGTGCGAGCACCACCCCAGACAGGCCTTAGTGTATTGGGGCAGGGAGGGATGAATGAAACGAGACACTGCCTGGGGCACACAAGGTGGCCCATGCATAGTCCAGTTCAAACCGGTGCTGGGGCACACCAGCCCCAGTCCTGGCACGAAACTGGACAAAGGGAAGGGGGTGTAACCACCCCCCTCCCAGGTCCCACCCATAAGGCGTGACCTAGCAGGCAACCCAGCCCCCCAGATTAGTATAAGAGTGGTAGCTGGGCCCCAGGAGATTAGATTATCCTGAACCTGCAACTTGAACAGAAACTCTGGACCTTCGACATTCGACGAAAGAAGAAGACTGAAGAATCTCCCTTGTGGCCAAGGAGTGGCTACCCTGTGCAAACAGGCACCATCAAGAGACTACCCTTTGCTTTGCCGAAGTTCTACGAGGGACCGACTGCAGAGCCCGACCAGAGCCTTGACTTCCAGACTTCTCCGACCCTGATCCACATCCACAGCCGAGCTGAGATCCGTGGAGGCGACGAGAGACGTGGGACCGGCTACCTGGGAAAGTGGCGAGTATCTTCCAGCGCAGCTTCTGAGATACCCTCGAAGTTGTGCACCGGGGATTGAGAAGCCCCAACCCCAAGCACCATCTGCACCGAAGATCAGCCCCCCCACACTCCACGAGTCCTGTGTGCGGCCCTTCTGCATTTTCCTGCTTGCCGCGTCTGTCCGGTTGCTTGCCCGTTGGCCAGCGGCCTTTGTGACGACACACCTTGAAATCTTCACCGCTGGTTTGGCTCCTCCAGACTGGCTCCCGCTTCTTTGCAAAACAGAAGCACCCCAGACCTTCCTGGTCTGCACCAGAAGCAAGTCCTCCGTTCTTCGTGGGTTCCGCTTGCCAAGGCTTGGTGAGTCCTAGTTCGATTTCGACGCCGCCGACAGGAAGAGCCTTCGTGGGAGAGCTCGCCTCCTGGTCCTGGTCGTCCTCGACGTCTCCTGGTACCCGTGGCTGCAGCGACAAGCTTCACCCTTCACCTGCAATCTTCACGACATCGCCTGTTTCCTTCCTGGTTCCACGTGGTCACTGGCTAGTGACCTTGACTCTGTCCCTTCTGCTTGCAGGTACCCTTCCTTCTTGATCCCGGCCTTGGGATCCACCGGACACTCTGCACTGACTGCCTGTCAGCAACTTTCCTTCAGGCATCCATAGAAGTCCACGACGAAACCCGACGCAAGTTCACACCTATGCACCCGCAGCCCGTGGGCTAGGTAACTTGGGTACTTTGGTGCTCACAAGGGTAGTGACTATCCTAGGGTCTAGTTTCCGAGTCTCGACTCTCTAGTTGCTTCAGAAGTGTCCTTAAACTGCTTATTTCAAAACTGTACTATTTCTATCGACTATACGCATTACGCGTGAGTGTTTGCACTCTGCACCTGAATCCCGTGGGCCTCCCACTTCCTAACTGTTGGTAGTGTAGTGTAGCCCCAGCGATTCCCTAGGCCTAGGCCTATCCTATTTCCGTGACAGTGGTCCTTATACCACTTCTTTAGTATATGGTTTGCGTGGCCCCTAGGGCCTAACTGTATTACTTACCTGTGTGACTTAATGTATGCTTAAATAAGACTGTGTTGTACTTACCTCTAATCTCATAAAGAGTGCTGAGGGTTTGACTAGAATAAATACACTTTATTTTATATATATATCTGTTGTGGTGTTCTTTCATTTGGTATTCAAGGGATTATATATGGTATCACAGCTGGCTTCACATGCCATTCAGAGTTTAGCCTAAGACTGCTCTTGTCCATGCTACCACTAGGATAGCTGGTCTATAAGGCTGACTTTACAACCAATCACCATAAGGGTTGTTTGGACTGATATAAGGTGTACACTAGAACTAGTGACATCATACATCAGGCCAACTTCTCACACCCATGATGCAGAGCGGCTCGCTAGCGCACACGCGCGTTCTTTTTTCTGCTGTTTTTTCCGTTTTGGAATCTGGTCCCTGGTGAAGCTTTTCTGCAAAAATCGGCATCCAGAGGGACGAGCACCTTGAACCCAGGAAGAGGACTGTGCATGCCTGGACTCCCTCCCTCTGTGACGGCAGCACACGAAGTGCAGGCAGAAGAGGACTCCAAGCAGTAAGTAATGCTCTCCACTGGAGTGCACGTGTGTTTTTTTAACAGGTAGAGGGCTTGTGGGGACAGGGTGGTGTTGTCCTGCTCAAGAAGTCAGTGCTGAACTTTTTTTTGGCAGTGCACATCTGCAGCGTTGCTGCAGCTTCTTGGCTGAGCATGACCGGGGCCCTCGCGTGCGTACCTGCGGGCTGTGCTGGGCCCGGCCAGGCTTGGCTCTGTGCTGCCCCTGCCAGTTGTTGGGGTCTGCAGGCACCGCGCCCCTGCCGCCCCGGCTCTCGGAGCCAGGAATGGGAAGCACTCTTCTCCCATTAATAACAGCTCCTGCCTGGCTCTTCTTGCCCCGGTCCGGCTCAGAACTGAGGCCGCTCATTCACACAGCTCACCAGACAGAAACCCCAGATGTGGGGTCACCTGACTAATTCCATCAGAGCACAGAACCATTGCTTCCTGCTCAAGGTGGTCAGTGTCAGGAGTGTGGGGCAGCGGCCCCAGACGCTGGGCAGGAGTCACACTGTAGATCTCAGTCTCTCCTTACAGGCACACTAAGCTCCCGTGCAGGCACACTGAGTTCCAGTGCACGTTAACTTAGTTCCCTGCTCAGACACTTAGCCCCCCGCCCCCATGTCCTCTGATATCGCCGTGTATGTGGTCTGAACACCAACTGAAGGCACTGTTAGATCCCTGCTTATGTCCTATTAATTCCGCGTCTGTGTTCTTTTCGCTCCCTCTCCATGCACGGTTATCTGACCGTAAGCCCCCCCTGCATGCACTGTTATCTACCCGTACAGGGATGCTTAGCTCCCCCTGCACAATAATTTTATCTACCCGTGGATGCACTCTCCAGGTACTCTTAGCTCCATGTAAAGCACTATTTTGTCATACAGGCACTCTCCAAGCAATCGTACCTCCCTGTACAGACAGCACTTCTGTCTACTCGTACAGGCACTCTCAGCAAACTGTACAGTATGGTTAACTGCCTGTAGAGGCACTCTTCAAGCCACCTTTACCTGTACAGTACGGTTATCTACTCGTGCAGGTGTGCTGGAACTGTACAGACAGTCTTAGCTCCCCCTGCATGCACTGTTATATACCTGTAAAGACACTCTCTGTGTACTGAGCTCCATGTACAATGCTATTATCTACTTGTACAGGCACTCTCCAGACAATCTTCTCTCTCTGTACAATGTGTAGCAGCTGTATAGCTCTTCAATTCCTGGATACACAACACCCAGGAAAATGAGCTGCATGGTTGAACACTTATAAGGTCCCAAAGGCGAGACCTATTGGCTGTGCCAATGCTTGTACTCTTGATGTCCCGGGGCCTGACTTACTCTGGATTCTGAGTAAGTGGGCCAAGTACCCCTTCAGCACTTGACTCTCAGGGTATGCATGGTCCAGGCAATCCAAGAGTCCCTCCGCGGGTGGGGGTTGGATACAGGATAGCGAACAAAGGCGCACAGTTCAAAATACATACAGCACCAGTAAATCATTTTGCTGCCAAATACACACTTATAAAAAAAATAATAAAAATGAAGTATTTTATTTTCTATGTGCACAAAGGTTAAATACGACATATATAAACAAATAAATAATCTCCCTTGAGGTCAGGACTCTAGTGTTTCTATGGCCATTCCCTGCCCCACTCCCTCCTCGTGCTAGCAATAGGGGTTACTCCCCGTTTACTATTGGTAACACATACAGGGTGTGCTGCACTAGCAGAAGAGTCCACTTGACTCAAAGTTAAAGTCAACCATGTTTTAGTGCCGCAGTGCTACGAGCAGCATGTTCCCTCGGCGCTGACGGGCCCAGACCTGCAGCGGCAGGTTAGAAAGGTTCAGATGTTTTTTAATGCACCCCATCCATGGGCGCTTGCAGTCAGCCACATGCGGCCTAGGAGGCTACGCTCATCAGGCGCAGAGTCTTGTCATTCACGGTCGCGCTACTGATGCGCCTGTAGGCTTTGTACGGCTTCTCCCGCGGGGTGTTTGTTTGGCCCCCAATGGGGGGTGGCTACGACGATCCTGTTTTAGGTCCCTTGCCTTGGTGATGATGCATAAGTTCTCCCATTGTGTCAACGCTTCTCTGGCGATGCACAAGTCACAGTCCTATGTGCTCCCTGTGATCCCCTCTCGCATACGGGGTGACTGCAACTCACAGTCCACGGGCTCCTGCTTGATCAGCACTGTGATATTCTTCAGGGCAGCCCCTCCTGGCATATGGGATCACTGCCTCTCTCCTGCACAGGGCTGCTGCCCCTTTATGCACTCCAGTCTTTTCCCCGGTGACTCTTTCTTGTATATGGGGGTCGCTGACTCTATCCTGCACATCTGAAAGAAACACGTTAGTTATAGATTCCTTACCTTAAAATTACCCCTAGGCATCAGACTGGATCCGGAAAGATTTTTCGTCATCAGTATCTTTGCTCGTCAAAAGGTGGCGTCGGTTGGCTCCGTATTCCTCGTCGGCGTCGTGGTTGCCGGGATGACGTCGCACGCTGACGTCAGTTCTTTCTTTTTCCGCGCCAGCCAGCGCAGATCCGGGAAGCGCGGTACCTCAGTCATTTTTTGACTAACTTTTTCTTGACTTTTGTCGATGTCTTGTTTCGAGTCTTCGACTCCAAACAAGTGCACGAGGAATGCCCGGTTTCAAGGCCTGCGGTTCCTGTAACCGTCTGATGTCGGTCACGGATCCGCACCGCGTGTGCCTATTTGGCTGGAGCGCGACCATGACCCGAAGTCGTGCTCCGACTGTCAGTTGTTGGCGCCGAAGGCTTTGCAGGAGCAGTCCCGAAAGCTGCTTAAATGACGGCTGTCGGTTCCGCGCCGTTCGAGGTCCCGGTCGAGAGGGAGGTCAAAGGACCGGTCGCGGAGCCACCATCAGTCCGGCTCGAAGTATTTGCACTTGGGGTCGGGTAAGTCGAAGCATAAGAAGAAGTCGAAGGAACATCAATGCTCTTCGCGTTCTTGTTGGTCTGCGGACTCGACGAAGCGTGCCGGTGGTGCCACTCCCATGGCCCCGCGCGCATAGCCGAAAGGGTCGACTCCGAGCTTCCCTCCCTTTCCTGGACCCAGAGCGACCCCCGCCCAGCATGGTACGTTCTACAAAGCGATGCATGCTATATTTGGGCGGAATGACCCCCGCCGGCGCGCCTTCGGGCCCCGCGGACTCGGTTGGGGGGCCTAGGTCTTCGCTGCCGGCAGCTCCGGCCCCAGCGCCGCAGGCCCCCCTTGGATACAGGCCTGGATCCAGATCAGCGCCTGTTGACCTTATTACGCTTCCACCGGCGCCGCGTCCGACGGCACCCCTACCGTGCCGGCCCGCGTCAACCCCAGCCTCCTTCCTAATGTGGACACGGAGCCGATCGACGCCGGATCCGGTGCTGAGTGGGGTTTTCATGCCCCTGTTCACTTCTGGGGCCACTTTCTAACCACATAGGCAACCAGAGGAAGATGAGGAGGACTGGGAGGGGGCAGGTGACCCTTTAACTGACCAGCTTGGTTCTGAACAGGACTTGAGAGAGGAACTGGGGGATGCCAGTGGTCTTGACACTTCACCCGACCTTGTTGTCTCCTCCTACCGTGGCTACGGAGGAGGGAACGTCATAGTCTGTTGTGTAGGGTGGCCGAGGATCTCAACCTCAAACTTTCTACGGTGGTGGTCAGGACTAACCTCTTGACTGAGGTGCTTCAACCGTCGGCTAGCTCTTCGGAGCCCCTGCTTCCATTTAATGAGGCCCTCACTGACATCCTTTTGGGCACCTGGTCCAGGCCCAACACGGGGGCTCCCGTGGATAGGATGATCGCCCGACTCCACCACCCGGCTCTGGGTGACCCCCACTTTCCTCTCCCAACACTCTCTAAGGAAGAAGACATGAAAGAGCTGACTAGATCTAAAAGCAACATCGGATTCCTCATTACCTCCTACGAAGGTCGGCAATGGCAAGCATACATTGACGCTGTACTAAATAAGTCCATCTTAAGGCAAATTCTAACAGCAAGGCTCATGGTATTGCCGATAAAAGACATCAACAGGCAATGGAAAACACTAGAGACGATTACCAACTGCAGACTATGTAACTATGTAACCAGCATGTTGAATCTATGGTACATTTGGTCTGTATATGCAATTGCCTAACACATGCACGTCGCACCTTCTTAAGACCATTGTTTTTTAAATATGGGACACGTAACTGCAAGGATGCCGTGACTCTCTTGTTTAGTCTGGAGCTACCTATGGAACTAGCTAGGTTTGCTAAATTTGTGTATAGGGTAAAAGTCTGTCTAAATAACGCATCTCGCAACCTAGAACCTTAAGACTGCACCTCGGGCATGTCTAGACTTGATTTGTATGTTGCGACAAGACGCACTTAACACTTATTGAATCTATATTTTACTTCTTAAATAGGTCTTTGAATGTTCTATCTACATGAATTTCTCTGTATCGTCACGCTCTTGCTCAGGGGGACAGATGCCCTGGTGCTATCTTAACTTGATATACGAGTTATTCTAGTTTTTTTTTTTTAAATTGACGATTTTATTTTTTTTCTTTTAGAATTTACTGACTAGATTTGTAGTATTTAACTGTGTCTATTGTAGTAACTAAGTTTTTGTATATTGTATTGGAGATATTTTTGTAACAATTTTTGTTAATTGATACAATAATTTTTTTTACTTACTTACTTACTCTCCCAACACCCCACCCCGGAGAGCTTGGTGGTCCAAGCCTCCGCCTCCAAAAGCACCTTCCCTACTGCTCCACGAGAAAGGGAATCCAAGAAGCTGGACCATCTTGGTAAAAACACTTTTTCTTCCGCCAGATTAGGACTGCGGTCCGTAAACACTGCATGTCTCTTGGGCCATTATTCGCACACTGTGTGTGATACGGTGGCGGAAGTGCTGCCTCAGTGTCCGGAGGAGGACCGGGAAGTGATCTCTCAGGCTGACGCCGCAGGGAGAGACGCAGCTAAGTTTACAATTCATTGTGGACGGGACACCGCCGACTCTCTGGGCAGGACCATTTCAACGTCGGTAGCACTGGATGAGGTCCACTGGCTTTTCAGGGGATGTCCAGAACACCTTGATGGACATGCCCTTTGATGGCCATCGCCTTTTTGGCGACAAAGCAGACAACGCCCCAGAGCGCTTCAAGGTCTCACAGGCTACGTCCAAGTCCTTGGGCCTCTCCTCCCGTCTGGTGCAGTCTGCTTTTCGCCCCTTTCATGGCTACGGAAGGGGTGCCCTGCTACGTCACGCCCAGGGCCACAGGCCGCAGCAAGGTACCCAACCTTCGTGTGGCCGGGGGACGTGGGAACCAGCGTCGTGGTTCAGGGGGCCAGCGGGCGGGCCAGTCCACCAACCCCCCCTCTGCAGAAACCTCCAAACCCTCCTAGTCCATCCTTTCAGGCCCATCAAATGCCAGTGGGCGGCAGGATTCGCCATCATCTCCCCCACTTGCGCACCATCACTTTGGACAGGTGGGTTTTGCAGATAGTCCGAAGGGGCTACTCCCTCCCCTTTGAGACTACCCCTCCAGCCATGCCACCTCGTTACCACCGCACGTCGGCGGATCATCTGGCACTTTTCCAGCAGGAAGTTATGGCTCTCTTGGCCAAGGGAGCATTGAGCGTGTTCCTGTCCCAGAAGTAGGTCGTGGTTGCTACTCCCACTACTTTCTGGTTCCCATGAAGGACAAGGGCCTGCATCCTATCTTGGACCTCAGGGACGTCAATCGCTTCCTCCGGAAGGAGAAGTTCAAAATGTTGACGCTTGCTCAGGTCTTGTCTGCCCTCGACCCGCAAAACTGGATGGTAGTGTTGGACTTGCAGGACGCTTAATTTCCACATCCCCGTCCTGCCGGTCGACCAGCGTTACCTGCGGTTCACGGTAGGCCACAAGCATTTTCAGTTTACCGTGCTCCCCTTTGGCCCTACCAGCGCCCCTCGGGTGTTCACGAAGGTGATGGTGGTGGTCGCAGCTCATCTGCGCAGATCAGGGATTTCAGTCTTCCCCTATCTCGACGACTGGTTGTTGAAGACGGGATCGCCCCAGGCAGTCATCTCCCACCTCCAGACTACGGCCGACCTCCTGCATTTGCTGCAGTATTCCATCAATGTGCCGAAGTCGCACCTAATTGCCTCTCAGAAGCTCCTCTTCATCGGAGCAGTTCTGGACATGATGCAGTTTCGGGTCTATCCTCCTGAACAGCGAGTCCGGGACATTCGGGCTATGATTCAGATCTTTCAGCCCTTGTCCCGAGTTTCGGTCAGAATGACCCTGAGGCTGCTGAGTTTCATGGCCTCCTGCATCCTGCTGATCAATCATGCCAGGTGGCATATGTGGGCTCGGCAGTGGGACCTGAAGTTCCAGTGGGTGCAGCATCAGGGGAATCTGTCCGATTACGTCCAGATCTCGGAGGGCACTGCTCAACAACTGCAATGGTGGCTCACAAATCAGGATTGTGTCAGTGGCAGGTCCCTCTCCCTTCCCCAACCAGAATTCACAGTGGTGACAGATGCCTCCCTTCTGGAATGTGACGGGACCGCATGGGAGAGGGGGAGATCAGAGGCCTCTGGTCTCCAGCGTAGTCCGGGCTCCACATCAACCTTCTGGAGCTCCGGGCAATTAGTCTTGCACAGAAGGAATTCCTTCCCCTCTGTCCGGGGAAGAGTAGTGCAGGTGTTCACGGACAACACCACTGCCATGTGGTATTGCAACAAACAGGGCGGATGGGATCGTGGACCCTATGTCAGGAGGCCCACCGCCTTTGGACATGGCTGGAACATCAAGGCATTTCCTTGGTGGTTCAACACCTGGCATGTATACTGAATGCCAGGGCAGACGAACTCAGCCGCAGGTGAATGATGGATCACAAATGGCGTCTTCACTCGGAAGTGGGGAGAGCCTTGGTTAGATCTATTCGCCACTGAAGAGAATGTGCAATGTCAGCAATTCTGCGCAGTGGAATTTCCAAGGCGGCACTCGCTCGGCGACGCTTTTCGTTGCGAGTGGAGCTGCAGTGTGTTGTACGCGTTTCCACCCATACCACTTCTGCCCAGAGTGCTGAAGAAGATCAGGCGCGACCGGGCCCAGGACATTCTGGTGGCTCCGGATTGGGCATGAAGAGTTTGGTATTCCGAGCTGCTCAACATGGCCATCGATCCTCCAATCCGATTGCCTCTTCGGGAGGATCTTCTGTCGCAGCAGCAGGGGATGGTCCTCCACCCGAACCTGTTCAGTCTCCACCTCCTTGCGTGGAGATTGAGCGGTGGCAGTTGACGTCTTTCGACCTGCCTCCTGAAGTTTGTGATGTAATCTTGGCAGCCAGGCGTCCCCCTACAAAGACGATATACACCTGCAGGTGGAACAAATTTGTGGCATGGTGCACAGCAAAGGCTGTGGATCCCCTTTCTGCCCCACTTTCTGAAGTACTCTTGTTCCTTCTTTCTTTAGCCCAGCAAGGCTCTGCTCTGGGCGCTGTCAAAGGCTACCTTTCTGCTATCTCTGCATTCCTTCGGCTGCCAGATCAGCCTTCTCTTTTCAAGTCCCCAGTAGTTAACCGTTTCTTGAAAGGCTTAACGCATATTTTTCCTCCAATTCCATTCGTTATGCCTCAGTGGGACTTGAATCTTGTGCTGACTTATTTGATGTGCGCTCCATTTGAGCCGCTTCATAATTTTCCTTTGCGTCTTCTAACTCTTAAGACTGCTTTCCTGGTAGGCATTACTTCTGCTAGAAGGGTGAGTGAGCTCCAGGCTCTTTCCTCCAAACCTCCTTTCCTGTCTGTCCATCCGGACAAGGTGGTTCTCAGGGCCTATCCATCCTTTCTTCCTAAGGTGGTTATTGACTTCCACACTAGGCAGACCATTACTTTGCCCACCTTCTTTCCGCCTCCGCATCCTTCAAAGGAAGAAGAGAGGCTCCACCGTCTGGACCCAAAACTTGCACTCTCCTTCTATCTGGATTGCACAAAACAGTTCCGGGTGGATGATCAACTGTTTGTTGGCTACGTGGGTGCAAAGAAGGGTCGGGCCATACACAAACGCACCATTTCTCGGTGGGTTGTGTTGTGTATTAAGGCTTGTTACTCTCTAGCTAAAAAGGAGCCTCAAGTTGGACTACGCGCTCACTCCACCAGGGAGACGGCAGCCACTACTGCCTTGGGAAGAGGAGTGCCTCTAAATAACATCTGTCAGGCGGCCACGTCGGCATCACTGCACTCGTTCACCAAATACTACTGCCTGGACAGCCAAGTCCGGAGAGACAGCTTCTTTGGCCGTTCTGTTCTTCAGGACTTTCTGGTGTGATCTTGGTTCGCAGACCCACCACCGGGGTGGGTATTGCTGGGGTATCTATTATAAGGTAAGGAATCTATAACTAACGTATTTCTTTCAGGTGCACAATTTACTTACCTTCTGTAACGATATATCTGTAAGAAACGTTATTTAGTTGTACATTCCTTACCGCCCCACCCATCCTCCCTGTTCTGCGAACTGATTTCTAGGGTTACGGACATCCTTTCAGGGCCCTAGTTTTGTCCAGCAGTGGTCAGTGTCTTGCATGGCGTTGCGTTTCTGGCGCAAAACGTCGTGTACAGAACTGATGTCAGCGCGCGAGGGCGGCGTCTAAGTAGCTGCCTCGACGGCATTCCGGCGACCACGACGCCAACGAAGAACGTAGAGCTGACCGACTCCACCTTTCGACACGCAGGGGTACTGTTGACGAAAAAACTTTCCGGATCTAGTCTGACGCCTGGAGGGTAATTCTAAGGTAAGGAATCTAAAGCTAACCTATGTTTCTTACAGATATATCGTTACCGAAGGTAAGTAACTTGTTCGTATTGTACCACTCACAGGTACACATACACCCAGTGCATGCACTCACTGCACAGCACTAGTCCTTCAGGTACTGTACGTATCATAGGCACATGTACATCCAGCACATGCGTACACCATGCATGCACTGCATAGTGCTGCACTATCCCTGGATCACAGTTGTATTCATAAAAAATTGGTGCTGCAAAACAAGACCTCACATGAAAAGATTACAAGGATGAGATGTTTGGCAGAAGTTCCTGATAATACATATATTTTACATACAAATCAGGCCTAATTATATGCAAACATGAGGGACACTAACTCTATAACATGTGTATCTGTATGGCTTAATGCATAGGGAACTAATATTCTTAATGGTGATTCTAGCTAATAGGAGTGTGGGAGATAGCCATATATTTTAGCAGCAGGTTGACATTAGTGACACTAGCAAAAATATCAGAAACACATCAGAGAGGAATCTGCCATTTTGATGTCTGGAGAATTGTATGTAATGATTAACACTGCAAGGCCATTTGGTTGATCGATTACAAAAAATATCATTGCCCTCCAGACGCCTTTATTTGAGCTTTTCGTGTGTTTTTGTAGTTTAGTAACTCTCGTCTCGAATGTGTTCAACAATGGTTCAACAATGTGCTTTCTTAGTTCACTTGTAGCACATCCTGTGTACCATTTTTGTCACAAAACTGCATGATGTGCACTACAAATGTGCTCTTGCACATTGGTCTGGATTTTATCTCCATTAATTGACCTCTGTATGTTTTGTATACATGTGTGTTTATTCCAAATTTGCACGCTTTGCAAGCAATACATTTCCAAACTACTCCTTGTGTCAGCCAGGATTATATTTTATCCCTGGATTCTCTGTAATGACTCTACCAATTTATGTTTGATACAGTTGCCACTTCTCAAAGTGACTGTTGTGGCATCGCCAATATGTTATCACTATTTGGAGTGGACCAATATTCAGTTGATTCCTGTGAGTAAAGCGTTATCATTCTGATTGGCTTGAAGTTTTCTGTTCTGTGTTGATTCCTTCTTCCAACATTGCCATGGCTAGACTTTTCTGGTCACCATTATGGAAATACTCATAAATTCCCCTTACAGGATGCTCCATTTCAGGCTTGGCTGATGAAAACTCCTGCCATCTAATATGTTGTTAGTTGCTGTTGGTATCTGTTAAGAGTTGTTTTAATCATCTCAACCTTGATAAAGATTTCTGTTTCACTTATGTCATTTGTAAACGTTAAATTTAGATTGAGCCTAAGGGCCTGTTTTAATTATCAGTGGGTTCCCCGATGCCAAGCAACATGTTGCTGCTGCAGGAGACCCCTTGTGCCCCGTTTCTTCAGCAGGCTCATTGCATGGTGTGGGAGCCGGTATTGCACCCGTCCAGTGGGAGCAGTTGTCTTTGCTTCCTTCCTCCGGGCGAGAGCAATATTTCCCGGCCCGCAGCAGCGGGAAACAGAAGTCTGTTTCTGCACTGTGGGAGCATGTTTAAATCTCCCGCTGGGTGAGCGCAGATATACCTTCCCTGCCTGCGCTGAGGTTCTGTAGCGATCCGAACCCGTGTATTCGGTATCGTAGTACTGACACGATTTTGGTACCAATGAACCGTAAATGATCCATTATATGCATGACAGTGTTTTCGCTGCGCAACTAGCATGAATTCACTGAGAAATAGGGCATTCTGTTGTTAAGTCATGGCATCCATTTTAGTTACGGCATCCATTTTGTTTCTTGCCCTCACATAGTCAATGGACGGGCGATGACCCCGGCAGAATCACCTTGTTAAGGACACGTAAGCTCGAGCCCCGAGAAAGGCTGACGCTGCATGACTAGGCAGAATCAAGCTACCTCCCTTGCCTGAGGCCAGTCCTGCTATACTGGTTCTTGTGTCCATTGTCCTGACTGACAGGCCGAAGACGGTAGCCATGCCCGTTTATGACCCACAAACACCTCTTATCCTACTTTTCAATCCTTTGCACCTGGCTCTGCTCCTCTCCTTCTGGGCTTTTACAATGGGGAGGTTACGATTTTTATGATGGGGAGGATAGGGCAAAGAATGGAAAACTGACAAGGGGACCTGATCGAATACCGAAAACCTACGACTAATTATTGTTTGATGTCTATTTATTATTATTATTATTATTATTATATATGAATTTATTAAGCGCGCAGCTACCCTTGGGTTTCCCGGCGCTAGAGACACAGGTAAGGAGTGAGGAGGTCAGACAGACGTGTTAAGAGACAATTACAGAGAAAACAGCCAGGTCTTAACTCCTTTCCGGAATTTAAGATAACACGTTTCAGACCGTAAGGAAATGGGGAGCGAATTCCAGAGCGCGGGCGCCAGGTAAGAAAAAGAGCGACCACCAGCTCTGACACGTTTAAAACGGGGAACGGAAAATTTACATTGAGTGGAAGATCTGAGAATACGAGAGGGACAGTATTGATGAACTAGAGTGGATAGATAATGAGGGGCTTTACCAGCTTTAATACGGTGCATGAAGCATAACGCTTTGAATTTAGACCTAGATTCTATGCGCAGCCAATGCAGGCTGCGCAGGGAAGAGGAAACAGAGGAGGTTCTAGGCAAGTTGCAGAGTAAGCGGGCAGCCATGTTCTGGACCACTTGAAGCTTACGGGAGACCTCCTTGCAGGCACCCAGAAGTAGAACGTTACCGTAGTCCAGGCGCGATGTCACCAAGGCCTGGACCACTGACTTCTGGGTGTCGGAGGGAAGCCTCCATATGATCTTCCTCAGCCACCTGATGATGGTGGTACATGTGGCTGCTACTTTAACCACATGTTGCCTCATGGATAGCTGATTATCAAAGAGGACCCCGAGGTTACGTGCTGCTGTTGTTGGCACCGGTAAAGGTCCCATTTGCTGGGGCCAATGTTGTGGGCCCCAGAGAGCAGAATCCGGACCAAACAAGAGCAGCTCCGTTTTGTCGCCGTTCAGTTTGAGTTTGTTAGACAGCATCCAGTTGGCAATGTCAGCAAGGCCAGAACATAGAGAGGAGGAAGAGGAGTGCTGATTCGAAGAAAGGGAGAAAATAATCTGGGTGTCATCTGAATAAGAAAAAATAGATAGTCCCGACTGTTCAGCAAGAAAAGCAAGAGGTCTTACATAAAGGTTAAAAAACAAAGGACTAAGAATCGAACCTTGGGGGACACCATAAGGGGAGTTACGAACAGTGGACACCGCAGAAGAAGAGAAAACTTGAAAAGTGCGGTCAGAAAGGAAATTAGCAATCCAGGCAAGTGCGGGACCGTCAATCCCGACAGACCTCAAGGCAGAGAGGAGGATGGTATGGGAGACGGTGTCAAACGCGGCACTCAAATCCAAAAGGATGAGTGCCACCGTCTCCCCTCTGTCTACATGACGTCTGACTGTCTCGGACACTCCTAGGAGGGTGGACTCCGTGGAAAAGCCCGCTCGAAAACCAGATTGGGAGGAATGAAGAACATTAGCTGATTCAATGTGAGTGGTTAGGTAGCGGTTAACGTGTTTCTCCAATATCTTCGAGAGACAGGGAAGCAGGGAGATTGGGCGAAAATTAGCTGGGTTACTGGGATCCGCGTTAGCTTTCTTTAGGAGCGGGACCACCATAGCATGGTTCCAGGCATTGGGGACAATTGCCTCCATGAGAGAGGCATTCAGAAGAGCCAGGATACAGTCAAGTGAGGTGTCGGCAAGGGTGCGCAGGATCTGCGGAGGCATAGGATCCAAGGGGGAGCCAGATTTAATCTCTGCCAGCAATTTCTGAAAAACGGGCATAGAGATAGGTTCCCACTTAACTAGTGGAGGAAATTTATTGTTTGTTTGGGATACCGGGTTGGGCATGAGAAATATTCGTGTAATGTTGCCTAAAGACATTTTTCGTGTATTTAAGGAACAACCCACTTAATGCAATTTGAACAGTCTCGTAGATTCTGCCTCTGTGTGGTTCCTATGACTTCTGTGTCCCTGCAGTGAATAAATCTTGGTCTCTGACGCCACCATCGAGAAACCTGCGTCTCTGTTTATTTGTGCACCGAGACAGGAAGGAACTCAGGGGTCTTCGGGTGTTGTTTCCCTGACACCTCTGGACTCTTAAAAGTCCAGAACCTCAGCGCTCCTGCAGACAGGGAAGGCATGTTTGTTCCCACCTGGTGGGAGAATTAAAAATGTTCCCGCCGAGCAGGAGCAAACAAATGTTCCTGTGCCCGCAATGATGCAGAATGGAAAATACTGTCCTGTGGTGGGCTCCCCAGAACAGAGTAAATGAGCAAGCCCCGGGGATATGGGGTCCCTGGGGCCTTTTAAGGCTAGGGGAGTGGGACCATACAGTCCCATCTCCTTTTTTGTTCAATTGGCCCCAGGGGATGAGAGTCTATGCATCACCTCTTCTTTCAAAAGCGGGCACAAAATATGGAGCGGTTCAAACAAGGTATTAAGATGGTATTCCCTTTCCTCTCCTTCGCTTTGAAGCCAATGCATAACAAGCATTTGCTATGCAATAGGTCTCGCATTTACGCGAGTTTAAGCTATTGGCATTGTAAATGACAATGCGTTTTATTTATGTTTCAAAAACCAAAACCTAAATAAAAGTCATTGTCGTTTACAATGCCAATAGCTCAAACTGGCGTAAATGCGAGACCTGTTGCAGTTAACTAGTAAAAATAGAGATGGATGGAAACGTTTGAACAACCACAGGAGAGCTCGCCATATGCAAATTAGCCTTAATCAACCACTAAAAGGTGAGGTCCAGTTCAAACTGTAGACCCTATTTGCTCATCTATGTGCTTGTGTGCACACAGATCTGCCGCTCTTCGATAGCCCACACTGGCGCCATGTGTCATTAGTGTACCCTGAGTCAATAGGCCAACGTGTGAGAGAGGGAGAATACTACTAATACAACGCTATGAGGCCATTCAAATGAGAAATGACCACAGCAGAAGTCACTCTAAAGTGACGGAATCATTGGTTCTATATGCATTATTCAGTTGCACATTTTACTGTGCCTAAGTGCTGTAAATAACCGGCTTTGCTATTGCCTAATTTAACAGTAGGTTTTCGACCTCTGAAGGGTAAAAGGCTGTGATGCCCCAAACTGGATTCAAAATTGTGACCTGAAGATCGCACAAATATCACCAGCGAGTGCATAACTCATGCAGCTATCCAACATGCATGGTGTGAATTCTTCGGTATCCCTAAAAACAGCTGCCTCCCCAATGAGAGGAATTTAGTGGAAGTCTGTGTCAATGTTATTTTTAGTGTGAATGTAAATTCATACCCAGCGTTAATTTGCTTATGTGGTAAACATTTTACAAGTTCCTCGTAGCATGCCAATTTTGTTCTTTTCCCTAAAGCATTTTTGGAGGTGTAGTTCAAGCGTCCAGAATTTATGAACGCCATAGCCTGATGAACTAATGTAACCATCTGTAAAATGCTGTCCTGGTGTCCAGCGTCTGCAGATGTTGTTTACTCCACTCGTCCTGTTAGTGCTGAGGGGGAGGGGGAGGCAGCCACAGTTAAAGGGCGCATGTTGCACTGGTAATACATAGAACCAACCGCCATTGCCGGCGTCCCACGAATGCAGAGGTGGAGGAAGGGGTATACACCCTGGCATACAGAAATACATAGAAGTGGCCGCCATTGCTGGTGACCCGCAAGTGCTGGGGGGGGGGGGCAGCCACAGTTGAAGCATGCATGGCGCACTGCTAATACATAGAAGCGCCACCATTGCGTGAGTCCTGTCTATATTAATTTGGTAAATAGTGCTCCAAACTTACCTTCCGTGTGCATAATTCCAGTGCCCCTGGTTATTACAGCACATAACACTGAAACAATGTAATGAGCAGTTTACTTACATTCGTATGTACACCAAATACATGGACCCAGCTCACCATTAGGCCGCATAAAGCGCTTCCTGCGACTTATGTGTTTTTGTGACTTTGGATCACTCTCCGCCCATTTGATTCAGCCCACGTAATGTTTTCGCCATGGCAGCAGCACCGCGGCTACATGGGCTGGTAAATGAGATGCAGGGAAAAAAAGAGGTGCGTGGCAGGCTCTGCTGGCTGAAGCGAGGTCCTTAATAGCTCACGAGCGCAAGAAGCAGCAAAGGAGTTGCGGGTGCCACGATTGTTAAAAAAGTAAAGAAATAGATTTTTTCCTAATCGTTTACTTTTTCAACAATCACAGCACCCGCGCTTTACCTTTAACCATGTTAAAGTAAAGCGCGGGTACCGCGATTGTAGCAAAAGTAAACACATAGAAAAAAAACTATTTCTTTACTCTTTCAACAATCGTGGCACCCACGCTTTAGCTTAACATGGCTGAAGATAAAGCGCGTGTGCCGCCAAAGTGGGGAAAAAAGTAAATAAATAAAAACATTTGACAATAAAAAAAAAAACAACCGCTGTACTATAGCGCAGTACATGGCGGCCCGTGATGCGCAAGCGCCCTTTCGGAAGCAGAATGAACACAAAAGAGTGCTTACCCACTAATAAAGGAGACAGTGTAACGCCGCAAGCGAAAGATCCAGTCCGGATGGGACGTCCTAGAAGGAGACTGGGGGGTAACAAGGAGGGACTAAAAAGCCTCATTTACAATCAAAAGCCAGCGTTTAGCAGAAACGATGACACCAGCCAATCAAAGGGATGGGCGGGGCTTCAATCCCACTTCTAAAATCTCCTCTACTACAATATGCCTCGCAGAGCGAGCAGCGCATGCGCGCTGCAACTCTAGGCGAGGCCTAAAAATGAGGCTAGCTCAAATAATATGGCAAGCTGCAATACTTCTATGCCTCTACTCCACTTCATGGAGCTGTAGAAATGCAGGGAAGCTCAAACGACTGGAGTACCAGCTGTAATTGTCACAACTTGGCAAGCCAATCGGTTTCTGCATCACCATCTGTGCTACATTTGACACGTGTAGCCTGTGTTCTGCATGATGGAGCTCCTCCTCTCCTCATGCCCTATTTAGTGTTGTGCGCATAATCATATCCATGTGCACTAAAATGTATTCATAAATCCTGTATTTCTAAGCACCCCATTTGTTACAAAGTTGCCACAAGGCCAAGGTGTGCCCTGGAAGCAGGCAGGTATTGCCGGCCTCAAAGGCTAGTAAATAATTTCAGCCTTGCTTAATAGTGTATCAAAAAGGATCAGCACGCCCCAACTCATATGTACAAATAATATTGTCAGCTGTGTTGCCAGGTTTCACGTTAAATTTTCATTCAAATTTAGTGCACAGACTTCATTTTATTTTTCTTTAAAATGTTCTTTTTATTCACATCTTCTTTCTTTTTTTAATAAAACGTTTCTTCAAAAGTAGCCAAATATAGCCAACTCGTTTCGTGTCCTACATGAGAAATCTTCAGGGCTACAGAAATACAGACAATACATATACATTAAAAACATTTATGCCTCACAACACGTTTCTTTCTGCATATCCTATCATGAATCCATTGATCCTAGTAATACCATGTTACAATAAGACCTTGTAATATATATCCTCTGTGCACTATACATCTGATATTTCTTATCAAAAGACACCTCGTTACAGATCGGAATAGACTATAGTGTGATTGTTTGATTCAATCTTACATCATCCATAAGCAATGAATACACTATTTTGCTCTATACACACATATTTTATGCTGTAACATTGGTATGCACCTTATTGATTAGGCCTCCTGGTATGGATTGACACACCCAGTAACTGGTCTGGTCTGTTAGTGTGTCCTAAATCAGTCTTCCCCCTTGATTCAGTAATCGTATCTATGACACAAACATTACTTGATTGAACACTGTGTTTACTCGTAAATCTGATGTATCAAATGTTATCTATCTTCTCCCTTGATTCTGTAATTGTATATATGTCACAAACATTACCTAATTGAACCCTGTGTTCACTACTGAATCTTATCTATCGATTATTAAGCATTTATAGCATGGGTACTCGCAAACATTTGCCCAGGGGCCGCAAAGTAGTCTGTGGTGTGACCGAGGGCTGCAATGATTCCAGCAGGGTGGCGGTTGGGGGACTGGGTGAATCGGGGATTGTGTAAGGAGGTATATAAACATGTTAAATAAGCTGGCAAGCATTTATTTGAGGTTAATAAATGCTTGCCTGTTTACTTAACATTTTTTCCTGAATATTATTGCTCAGCCACTAAACAGCAGCTTGTGCTGCTGTTCACCTGGGGGGCTGCATGTAAAGGTCAAGAGGGCCGCAAGCGGCTCCCGGGCTGTACTTTAATGATTTATAGCTTATCCCTGTCCACGATAGTCTTAGCATGACACTTGACTCATCCTTATGTTCCTATCTATTTAAGCTCCCAATCCGTTATGGGGTTCCCGGTTCCCTCCATTACTGCAACCAAAACTGACTAGTAAGTGTATTCAACCTTTTGTTTCCCAGGTACTCCAGACCTCAGTTTTCCACATATCAATATGTTACAACAAGCTACCTAATCTGATTACCCAAGAAATTCTGTTCATGTTTCACCCTATGTCGGCAACATTAAGTTATTGACTACCTATCAGCGCAAATGATTATCTGTAAGGACTACATATACCACAGTACATTTCAGCACAACACATGGTCGATCTAAAACATAACTGGTCAGTGACAATAGACAACATTGTCCATATATTGGCAACATTGGTCGATCTAAACCATAACTGGTCAGTGACAAAAGACCACATCGCCCATACATCGCTCAGTTCACCTTTCATTTTGTAAATGACCCAAACCATGATTTAATTTACATTGAATGCTGCATGTCGCTAGACCCACAATGCATTGTAACAAACCCCCTAATCGGTTTAAATAAGAATTCGCCACTGGTATTTGAATCCATATCGACAGCAATGCATTAATGTCTTGCGATATAGTTACGGCACCAAGGTACTGGTAGAGTACCAACTGTTAAGTAACCAAATCCCAAATTCTTAACGTATCTTACCTGTGTATGGCGTGTTCCAATCCGCGGCGTCTAATCAGTCAAGTGGCAAATACGCCCTAAAACTTTCACAGTTAATTTATATGGATCTACTCAATCAGTCCCTATACGATTACGGAATCAAGGGGGAAGATGAATTTAGAACACACTAACAGACCAGACTGGTTACTGGGTGAATAAAAAGAACATTTAAAAAAAAAATCAAATGAAGCCTGTGCACTAAGTTTGAATGAAGATTTAATATGAAACCTGGCAACAAAGCTGACAATATTATTTGTACATATGAGTTGGGGCGTGCTGATCTTTTTAGGTCGAGCCTAGAGCAGCGCATGCGCTGCTTGCTCGACTTCTAGTAAGGGGGTTCTCAAAGTGCTACCCACAAACTTTTCCTGGCCTAAAGCTTGCGTGCGTGAGCGCGTGAACGTGCGCAGCCGCCATCTGCCTTTCTTATCTACGAGCCGTCATGGCTCATTAAGTGCTTTCGCACGCCAATGCTTGTTTTAAGAATGCAGCAATACTTCTAAAATACAGCAGAGGGCGCCATTGTTCTTTTTCTACAAACTAAAGAATTAAACAAGGTGCCAAGCTTATAACATATATTTTGTCTGTACTTTATCCGAGAATGTGATTTATATGAGGAATTTATATAGTTAACAACATCGCCAAAGAAATGCCTGATTGACAAAACGGATATCTCTAAAAGAGCCAACTGTGAACGAGCAGCAAATCATGTACCTTTTTATTTCTACAAATTACTAACATCAGCCAGTACATATTTGGTAAGGTGCACTTTTAAAATGCTCGAGATCTTTCGCATGTTTTCGAACATGAAAATTGATCTGGGGCATGGAGCTGGGCCATAGGAAGCTGGTGACGAATAATTAGCCAATCAAGCAGAGTAAATATGCGAATATGGAAATGAAGCCATATACGGGTTGCATGCCTAGCTTGTTTTGTACCAAGAGCTATGTTTGTCTATGCTGTTATCTTTTCTGTAACAGCAAGCCTATCGCATACAATATTCAAAAACTTTGGTACGTGTAAATCACCCAATCTGCTTTGTCCCATGTACCACTTTTGTGTCCTTTTGTAAAACATTCTTGAACAAAATTTTACTTGCCGGTTCGGTTTAAAATTATTTATATGGGTACGGCAGATACATTTTTTTCAACCAGAATCTTCCAATGACAAATAGTTACACCTCATTTCAATTTGCTAGCTAAACTTTGACACAAACTCACAGAGTTGAAAACTGAGTGGGGCAGTTGTCTAATAAAAACATTTGAGATAAGAAAAGAACTTGTCAGGTCTTTTCTGATTCAAAGTTTTTATATACAAAAAATTCTGAGAGGCCATTCACCATAGCGGTTGGATGCAAGAGCAAGGTCTAGGCACTGTAAAACAACTACAGCTAGCACGTAGTAGTTTGGAGGTCAAAATCACGCTGCTCTAAGAATGGATTTGGGAATGTCAACATGTTGTGATTAATAAAACAATTTCGACATACACCATCATAGAAACGTGACCGGACAAGGACCATCAACCTCCAGGACTGGCCTAAGTATGCACATATGACACGTACGCCTGTGGTCTGGTCTCTTGTACAATCCTACTGAAACCGTAAATCAGGGCGGCTGTCTCTTTAAGAAGATGAACTTATTTCACATTTCACAGGTCCCCTTCCTTCACTGCACCCCCTCGAAAGAAAAGCTTTCCGTAGTCCTTTTCCACCTCGCAGCCCACCTAAAACAACTCCAACAAGCATTGGCATAGCCAATAGGTCTCGCCTATGGGACCTTATAAGTGTTTAGCCATGCAACAGTTGATGATGTTGCACCAAGGATATTGTGCTGCATAACTAAATACTTATAAGGTCCCAAAAGCGAGACCTATTGGCTATGCCAATGCTTGTTTGATATAGTGTGGAGTTTTACTCCGTTGTGGAAGGTTAGGGGTTTGATCTTCCTGATCGTTGCACTGCCTATATTTGGACATTTAAGAAGTCACTAGAGGTGACAGGTGCGGTCTGCTGTCTCTCAACCCCATTGCTCAATAGTGTATTTTATTGCTAGGAAACATAGGCATAAGGAAAATACAGTTAATGAAACAACATTGAGACTGAGAGACTGAGAAAGGGCTGAAAGATAAATGTGTGGAAAGAACTAAAATGAACTAAAAAATGCAGAGAAAGAAAAAAGGAAAGCAAGGTCAGGAGAGGGGAAATAAAAAGAAGCAACGGGCAGGGGAGGACAGGATGAGAAAGAAAACGTTTTGCCTTTTTTTTATAATGAACACATTTAGCAAGCTTTATTAAGAGTTACTACTCTGATATAGAATGGATTGCAACAGCATAACCTCCTTTTAAGCGCAGAGGCTATGTATACATAGCTGTCAAGGGCTCTTTGTCACGTGACACCGCCTGACAGGCCTTCATTTTGCAACCTAGAGCAAGTTGCATTCTAGAACTTTTAGTTTGTATTTTATCATTGAATGTAGAATGTCAACAGTCACAGCAAGCAGAGTTCGATTGGCTAAAAAGCATGGACTGGCAGAACGTGTCACACAAGCCATTGATCGACTTGGCAGTAAAAAAACAGCAGCAGTGCAACTATCACCCCTAAACAGAGCAGGTACTGTCAGGCATTGCAGGTCCAGCCACCTGGCAAACATGGCAGATGCCTTGTGTATGATGCCAAATTTGAGTGGGGAAAAAACGTACTCTAGTTCTGTATGTATGCATGCGTGTGTGTGGTATTTGTAGAGCCCCAACCACGCTGAAAGGCAGTGGTGCTCTGTACAGATCAAAGGCAACGATACAGTCAAAATGAGTGACTGGAGGGAGAATAGGTTCTAAGAACAGGAATGAACTGGTATATTGTGATGTACTTTTCTTTAAGGAGGCGTGGCTTCAGCTCATTTTAAAACTGTAGTAAGGTTTGGGCCTTGAAGATGGATACAGGGATGTCATTTTGATTAGTTGCAACGTAGATGGGGAAGGCCTCTTACCTTGCTGTTTTTTTTCCTTTCACCATCAGCCTGATGATGTCCTTACTGCAGGAGATGGTGCGAACTTCTCAACCAAATAGGCAGAGATGCTGATCATAATGTTTTTTTTGCAGATGATGCACCTTGTTTTGAAGTTGGTGTGGGAGGCCTGGAGAGGCACTGAAGTTCCAACAGGGTAGGAATGGTGTGGTTGTAGTTCTTCAGGGCCTTGATCAGACGTGCTCCAGCATGTACAATGCCCTTAAGGCAGAGGTCTTCAAACTTGTTTACTCTGAGCCCCCCCTAAGCAAAATGTTTAGAGGTCGGGCACCCCTCCAAAACTTTATGGCAAGGATTGCGGGGGGGACATGGCAGCGTGCAGGGAGCGGGCTTATGAGATGATTTCAGGAATACTTTTTCTGTAGCTTATGAACCGCACTAAGTATGAGACTTATAAAAGAGCAAATGCATCAAACAAAAACAGATATTATCCCCAAAAAACTGCTTCCCATAATTGGGGTGTTGTGAGTCCCTCACACTCTTTGACCCCAATGCAACTACACCAGCTGCACTATTAACTGCAGTCCTGAGTAGCAGGCTATCTCCTCTGCATCTTTTACCTCATCCCCACCATGACGGATCATCACCTTGGTCCTAATGCTTGAAAGGAAAATAAGCTCAGATGCCCCTTTTTTAATGGTAGACAGTCATAACTGTGATACAGTGGGCCCCTGCAAATCCCTGGGCCCCAGTCCTGCAGCATCTGCTTCCTTAATGATAACCAGCAGTGGCCACTTACACACTTGGCAGCAGTACCAGATTAACTAATGAATGTCCCTTTAAAAAACAAAATACACTTACGTTGTCCCCTTCTTTGCAGTATCTCTTTGAAGAAGCTGTCTCTGGCCATTTGTAAACATAAAAATGAGTCCCAATACAGTGCTCCCTATTCTGGGCCTTCTCTTTGACAATATCTATGAATCTCGCACCTTTCCTCTGTCTTCTGGACCATTACTGTGAGGCCCCAGGGATCGAGAGGATTAGGTCTCTGCGTCTGAATGCAACCCTGCTAGCCTTCTACCTGCCACCCCATGGACGAAGGGTGATATGGTAGTGCAGAAAGTTAAAAAAGAAACCAGCTTTCTTACCAGTATTAATTGATTGAGTCACTTAAAGCCAGGGCCACTAGAATTATGAGTTGCTGCAGCAGCAGCGTTTTCCACATAATTATCAGTTTACTGCATTTGCTACATAATCTGCAGATTTCAACAACAAAAAAACTTGATTCTAGCTCACACAGAACAAAAGTTACTTAAAGCATGACAAAGTGTTCCGGAGCAGTAGAAGGCCCTTTGCAAAGATTGACTGGTAATCTTGTAGTTGCTCGCTGCTGTATTTGGGTGTTAAACTGGTACTCATGAGGTGAAATATTTCCCCTGACAGTGTTACCTTGAGTTAAAATGACAAAATAATGAAGTAATGCTAACCACAAAATTTGGCGCATAATTGACCTTTTCTTGCTGCATAATTTAGTCAAAACTGCCGCATAATGTGGCCCTCTTCTGCTGAATAATTCCAGTGGCTCTGCCTAAAGCTTCATGGTGACAAAGATTTATTCTTTTTGAGATGTAATGTAAGGGTGTTATCAGATGAGATCTGGAATAGTGGAGACACTTACAAAAATGTCTGCATTAGATACCGTTTGATTACTTATTACTAAAAAGTATATTTTGTAAGAACTTGTTTTATCTCAATCACTGCATCATTTTGCAGCAGCCTCGCTTGGAGTACGTAAATACTGTTTTAAAATAATGACTTACATATTCACAGTGCTTTCTGCCACAGGCTGGGACCTCATAGCACTATAAACAGGGCCGCTGGAATTATGTGGCAGGAGAAGGCCTAATTATGCAGCAAGTAAAGGCGAATTATGCTATATAATGCTGCATATTTTGTGATAGCATTATTTTGCAATTTTTACACTTGTTAACACTGTCCTGGCTTTTATTGCCCCTCATGAGTACCACATTAACACCCACATATAGCAATAAGCAACAGAAAGGTGACCAGTCAACCTTTAGAAAGGACCTTCCGCTGCAAGGTAACATGTGTTGCTGCATTTTTTGTAATTTTTTAACCGTTTGAGCTAGAAACAAGTTTTTTTTTCCAATCTGCAGCAGATGATGGATTATGTGGCAAATGTGTGAAATCCATAACTATGCGCAAAATGCCAAAACTGCACTATTACAAAGGCCCTGACTATAAATACAAAGGTCACTATTCCTCTGGACCAACTAGAGATCAATTATGTGTTGCTCAGCTTTAACACACACAGACATCTGTAGTGATGGTAGTCGCTAACTGAGGTTTCATAACCTAAAAGAGAGCATTTATCACCAGTTAGTTTAAGTTGCATTTATTATCCAATTAAGCTGTTATTGCATTATTTTATACACACTTGCATGACTGTGAAAACACAAAACACTTGGGTTTTTAAATTTCTTTTAGCAACCTCTTTGACCCTGCCAGCACACCAGGGGCGCAACTAGACCCGAACTTCGGGGGGGGGGTGCTAACACTCCCAGCCAGGGCTGGCCCCAGCACTGGTTGCATACAGTGCAACAGTCTTTTTTGTCACCCCCTCCCCCATTTCCCCCTTCTCCATGAATTCCCTCACTACCACTTACCAACAATGCATCTCAGCTCTCTATAGCACCTTTCTGACAAACTTTTAATTTTTTTATAGCGCTACTCATAGTTTACTCACACTCAGTTCTGTGATCTGCATGGTACACGTTCTTTGTAGCAGGCACATTAACCCTTTGCGCTGTGTGGGTGGCAGGAGTGCCCATGTGAGTGCATGGTGAGCGATGCGACAGTGTGAGAGTAGGTTAAGAGGAGTGAGTGAGGTGACCATATGATTTTGGGTGCGGATGTAAGTGCAGAGTGGTACGAATGAATGCATGGTTAGTAATTTGCTTGTTTGAGTGCGATTGCAGATTGAGCAGTGAGGGAAACAGTGAGTGAAGTGTCACATGAGTGCAGGGTGAGTAGTGTGCTCGTGTGACTGCAGGGCGAGGTACAGGGTGAACAGCACACATGCATTGTGAGTGCAGAGTGATCACTGTGAGTGCAGGGTGAGCGGATGAATGGTGTGACTGTATGGTGATCAGTGTGAGTGCAGGGTGAGCGTGAAAGTGAAGGGCGAGAATGAGGAGTGAGTTGTCTGAATGCAGGGTGCATTCCTAGACACTTGAAGAAAATCAGCAACTTATTGACGGCGGCATAGGGTTTCAGATACAAGTTAAACTATTGCTATTATGGAATGAATCAGGGATCGAGGGTGGAGGGAATAAAAAATGTGCTGATCCTGCAACAAACTTCCAGTCTTATGATTAGGGTTGCCAGCTCATTATTTTGATGTCACAGATGGTACAAAAATAATGCCACCTAATGCGTATTTTCAGCACTTATCTGTGCGTACTTCAAACAGCAAATGTAAATAGAAAGCACTTTTAATTGTGTTCTAGGGCGGCCTGAATGATTCATGACTGATAATTAAAGTGAAAAAAGACAGAAAAGTCACATTACAAATGAATACATACTTTTTTATTTATAACCCGACTTTGTGTCAAGACGAGGTCTTTGCAGGCTCTTTAAACAACACATGGCTGCCATTTTTCTTTTGGCAACCCTACTTTATATTCCTTTTCATGAAATGCATTCTCACACTAGTAAATGTAAAATACAAATGTAAGGAATAGTCAGAGTGGGGGCCCAGGGGGTACTGGAACCAGAAAAAAAACAAGGCCTCTGTAACCAGTTTACAAAGGTATGTAAATATGCAAATGGTCTTTAAAAACCTGTGAAAAACTCGGGTGTGACTCCAGACACTGCCCATCCAAGCCCACAGCAGCACTCCCACTGACCTCCGGCACCAGGGCACTCTGATCTCACTTCAAGGGCTTCGGAGTAAATAAAGACAGCCTGGAAATGCAGCAAATAAACATTGCCGCACTTCCAGGCCATCTTCATTTACATGTACTTGCAGAGGCATCTGCGCCCCCCTGGGATCCCATCCACGCCCCCTGCGGGGTGCGTCCCACCGTGCGAAGACCTCTGCCTTAAGGGAAGAATATCTGGGAATTCAAGGAGCAGGACTTTACCACCATCCAGATACAAGAGTACTGGGCTTTGAACAGATGTTCTGATATTCTTTCTGGAAAGAATGGCTTCACTTCTGTTAGAAGTGAGAGTGAGTACCAGGGCTTCTTGGTTTTCTTATGATGTATTTTTTGAGGGAGAGTTCAGTGTTACGGGTGAATGCAGGTGAATTGCATTGGGTGAACGTTTTGGTTTCCATCTTTCCAGGCCCCTGGTATTGAGCCAGGTCTAGACTAGTTGTTGTTTGTTCCTCTTGGCAAATAGGAGGAATTTTGTCTTGAGGGTGTTGAACTACAGGTAGATGTTGGGATGTACATCCAGGTCTGGATGAGGCGCAGGTAGTGTTTGTGTTGTTAGGAGTTTGGAGCAGAGGTGAAATTCAGTTAGTTTCAGATTGATTTAACCGACTCCAATGCGCCCCTTCTGACACTACATCTTATTTGGATAGGTTTGAACCGTTTACTTTAGATCAAATTCAAGGGCTGTTGGCAAGCGCCAAATCTGTCTCTCCCTCTGATTTATGCCCCCCAAAGATCTCTGCTAGTCTATCGACCATGATTGCGCTTGCCATTCTTCCCTTTTCAACGTATCCCTAGACAGGGCCAAACTTCCCCTAGCCTGGAAGGCCGAACTGGTGGTGCCAATATTAAACAAAAAACAATGCAGACCCAATGAACCTATCCAACTATCGCCCCATCTCGCTTCTTCCACTACTGGGAAAGTCTAGTCAATAAGCAGCTTATGGCATTTCTGGAGTACAATAAGGTTCTCGACTCCTCCCAATCTAGATTCAGAGCTTGCCATAGCACTAAGACCACGTTGTTGGCAGTTGCTAATATCATCCGTCAATCCTTAGATGCTGGTTCCCCTTCCATGCTCATGCTGCTGGACTTGTCAGCAGCCTTTAATACAGTTTCTCACGTAATACTGACTCGCAAGTTGTGCGAGTTCGATATCTGCAGCAAAGCCTTATTATGGCCTGTTGACTTCCTAGATAGCCGGACACAAACGACTACTATGGGCTCTTTCAAGTCTTGCACTATTCCCATTAATAAGGGCGTCCCCCAGGGCTCATCGTTGAGCCCTGCATTAGTCAACATCTACATGGCCCCCTCTTGCCCACATTGTTAAATCTTGTGACTTCGATGTTTTATCATAAGTGGATGATACCCAGCTAATCATCTTGTTTGGCCAGGACCTTGATGGTGTAAAACATTGTTTCATAGACTGCATGAGAAGGATTGCTGCCTGGATGACAGCGACAAAACAGAGATACTTCTGTTTGGTAAAGCCCAGCTTCTCTGGTCAGCTGACTGGCAGCCCCCTGAAATCGGTGCGGCCCCGTCTCCCAGGGAAATTGTGAAAAACCGTGGTATCAAGCTAGATTAGGCCCTATCTATGAAAGACCACATTTCCTCAATCTGTGGTGCTTGTTTTGCCACCATGCGGGTATTAAGGAAAGTATTGCCTTGGCTGCCATCCTCTGTTAATAAAACTCTAGTTCTAGCCTTAGTAATAAGTTGGTTCCAATGCTGAGAACTTACATTGGCAGCCGGTCAGGAAGCGGGCAGTTTTCATGCTCTGGTGACTCACCCACAAGTCTCTGATGGGTAGCGGCCCCCACCTACTTAAAGAAGAAACTGTCATTATTGTCCCACTAGAAACTTCAGATCTAGCGTCCAAGCCTTGCTGACAGTCCCCTACATTCTCACTTCTAGATTTGGCGGACGATCCTTTTCCTTCACCGCTCCTTCGGCTCGGAATCAACTTCTGTGCTACATCTGCACTTGTCTAGACTTAGCAAAGTTTAATAAAACATTTGAAGACCTGGTTGTTTTAGTTAAATGCTGGATCCTGTGTTAGCAAAGCACTGAGATACACCTACAGTTGTGAGTTGTTGCGCTATACAAAGTGATAATAACATAAAATAATTTGTTGTGTGTATCATCATATTGATTTTCAAAACCTTATAGACCAGGGACACTGAGGTGTGCAACCTGGGTATTTTACAATAAAGCATGATATTCTGATTAATTTCTATTGTGTCACTTTGATTGGTGTTCCTGCCTCAGATGAGCAGAGTATTTCTTAGCTTCACTTATGTTTTTGGCCATTCATGACTCAGTGTCGCCTGCAGGCCACTTCAGGTTAAGTCCATCAGTGCCCAAGAACTGCAGGTTTAGCTCTGCCCTTTAACGTTTCCTAGCAGAATTAGAACGAATACATTAGGGATAGTGGGCACCTTTGCCAACAGCAGTGATATTCCTTGCTACATTCATTGTCAAGCAATTGATGTACATGTCCAACTTCTAGCTCAGCTCTGCCATCAATGAATATTTGCTGGTCTGGCAATATCATAATCCTGATGTCTGTGAGTTATCAGCCTGGAAAAACCATTATCTCTTCCAACCCACGATGATTTGCAGGGAAACTTCAGCCCTGTGTCTACATGTCAATCATGGGAGCCATCTCCCACCACCTTTTGACAGCCTGCCTCACTGACCTCACCCCATTCTGTGATGATTTGTGAAAGGAGAAGAGTTGGTACCTTTGAAGGGGATCAGAGTGAGTTCTGGTGACTTATTGTGTAGGTACCTGCTCTTGGCTTCCCACACTGTACTGAATGCGCCAGTACAAAACGGAGACAGAAGGGGTGCGAGTGTGAACTGTGCAGTTTTCCTCCTGTGCTAATACACCAGTCAAAAGCCTTCAGCCCGGCCTACAGAAGAGAGCAGGTAGGGACGTGGGCAGTGTTTTAAACAGGACCTTTGTACCAGGACTTGGGAAGCAAGGATGCAATCTTGCAAACATCTCTCCAGTATTCAAGTATCATCTTGGTCTCTTCAAGGGTGGAGTAGGGCTCCTCACCCCCTTTTGGACAAGACAACGAGAAGACAAGCTCTCTGTCCAAAATGTTTGTTTTGCCACCCCACACTGATGTGCAGTACTTAAAGGAGATACTCCAAGAGAACTGATTCAACTGATTGTCCTCCATACTTTGTTAATCAGTGTGGGTGGGATTGTGCCAGTTCTTATGTTATCACATTATAGAGTGCATGTTTGAAAATCCGAGCATTGCTTACAATTTAGTGACAGTAATTAAGCTCTGCTCTGTGATGAGAACCACGTTGCTGCCTCGGTGTAATACTCACTTTTTTAGAGTTTAAAAAATATTGCAGCACACCTCAATTATATAAAGAGTATTCACATTTATATGTAATTACACGTTGGTTCTAACATATATGCCCTACTGGAGAGCTAGTTGCAGCTTAAATCAAAGAGACTGGTAATTTATTTAAGATACTGGGTGCTTCTAAGAAAACACAAACACATTAAAATATTACTTTTTATATTCCGCAAAACAGGCCAGTCTGATAGGGTGAAGGACCACACTATGGTAGGAGGAGGACATGCCTGGTACGATTGAAAGGTAAACAAGTCCAAGGGGCATATCTGAAAGAGAAGCATAGAAGCTTGCTGTTTAAAGTCGGAAGCATGGCATAATGTATTGAATGTTTATCATTTGTTCAAAGTGATATTGGCAGGTTCGGAGTTTAAATCATGGAAAAGTCATCTCTACCCTCCATCTTCCCGAAGGTTGGTCCGCAGCAACCACAGTACCGAAACTGCCCTCATTGCCCCCACCGATGACATCAGGATCCTGCTAGACAACGGAGAATCCGCGGCCCTCATCCTCCTGGACCTATCAGCTGCCTTCGACACGATCTGCCACCGCACACTACGTACACGCCTCCACGACGCCGGTATCCAAGAGAAGGCCCTGGACTGGACCACCTCCTTCCTCTCCGGCAGAACACAGAGCATCCGCCTCCCCCTCCCCTTCCGCTCCGAAGCCACCAAGATCATCTGTGGCGTACCCCAGGGCTCATCTCAACGCTGTTCAACATCTACATGGCACCGCTCGCCCACGTCGCCCAACTGCACGACCTCAACATCATCTCTTACGCCGATGACACCCAGCTGATCCTCTCCCTCACCAAGGCCCCCACAACGCCAAAACCAACCTCCGCAAAGGAATGAAGGCTGGCGCCGAATGGATGAGGAACAGCCGACTCAAACTGAACTCGGACACGACGGAGGTCCTCATCCTCGGACCCACCCCCTCGGCCTGGGACGACTCCTGGTGGCCGACTGCACTAGGAACAGCTCCAACACCCACCGACCACGCATGCAACCTAGGGGTCATCCTTGACTCCACCCTCTCCATGACTAGGCAGATCAACGCCATCTCCTCCTCCTCCTTCAACACCATCCGCATGCTCCGCAAGATCTACAAGTGGATCCCCACCGAAACAAGAAGAACGGTCACCCAGGCCCTCGTCAGCAGCAGGTTGGACTATGGAGCCTCGGCCAAACTCCTGAAACGGCTTCAACGCATCCAGAACGTTTCTGCACGCCTGATCCTCGACATCCCTCACCACACCCCACCTGAGAGACCTGCACTGGCTCCCTGTCAACAAGAGGATCACCTTCAAGCTCCTCACCCACGCACACAAGGCCCTCCATAACACCGGACCAGTGTACCGCAAAAGAAAACTCAGTTTCTACACCCCCACCCACCCACCCACCAGCTCCGCTCTGCCGACCTCGCCCTCGCCACAGTCCCCCGCATCCGAAGAGCAACCTCCGGCGGCAGATCGTTCTCCCACCTCGCCGACAAGATCTAGAACACCCTCCCCATCCACCTACGGTAGACCCAAGACCTGCTGTCCTTCAGAAGACTCCTCAAGACCTGGCTTTTCGAGCAGTAGCAGCACCTCCTAACCCCGGCGCCTTGAGACCCTCACGGGTAAGTAGTGCGCCTTACAAATGCTATGATTGATTGATTTGAAAATAACTGAGTAACACTAACGTCTGTTATATGAAGAGTAATATTCCAATGCGGCTTGGTATCTGAGCTTTAGTACTGCATCAGTCTGTTACACCTGGCCTCAACACCTTCACTAGTCAAGAAGGGAGGTGGGTTGGAAGCAGTGATGGCTTTAGGGTGGTGCAACTGGTGTTGTTGCACCGGAGGCTGAGCAGTGCCGTCTTAACGCATGGGCCCACTGGGCAGTTGCCCAGGGGCCCCACTAGCATAGGTGCCCCATGGTAATTTCATACTGTAAATATAAGTTTATTTTATCGATAATTCACATTTTTATTCCTGTGAGTGGTTGCGTAGGCAGTGCACTTCTTTGTCCGGGCCCTATAATGCAGTTAAGACGGCCCTGGCGCTGAGTTCCATGGGCGCTGTATTCTGAAATATCTAATGGGTGTAGAAGCACATGCTTCAGAGTTTGTGTGCCCAGCAATTTCCAGTCAATAATAAAAATGTCAAGATAACTGTGGTGAATAATGTACCTGCTAGAGCTAGCAGCTAGACAGATCCAAGTTTTGGACTCCTCAAAAAGTAGTACAGAGGGTTAATGTGCCTGTAGCAAAGAATGAGTAATATGCAGATCACAGAACTGTACTTCTGAAAGAGACAATTAGTTAAATATTCCTTACCTTAGAATTTCTCCCAGGCGTCAGACTGGATCCGGAGAATTTTTTCTCAGCAGCCCCCCTGCGCCTCAGTAGGTGGCGTCGGTCGACTCTGCGTTTGTCGTCAGCGTCGTGGTCGACGGGATGATAGTGCGGTGCCTACTTGGATGCCGCCCCTGTGCGCTGATGTTAGCTCTTTCTTTTTCCGTGCCAGCCTAGCGCAGGTCCGGAGAGAGCTACCACTTTAGTCACTTTTTGTCTAAGCTTTTTTTGACATTTTGTCGACTTCTTTTCGAGTCTTTGACTCCTGGTGCGCAAGGGATGTCCCATCATCAAACCGGCTTTAAACCCTGCAAGGCCTGTCACAAACTGATGTCTGAGATGAACCCACACTTCGTGTGCTTTTGGTGTCTGGAGTGCGACCACAACCCGAAGCCGTGCTCCCGGTCTCGCTCGAGGGGAAGGTCTCGAGACCGCTTGCGGAGCCCCCACACCTCGTCCCATTCCAAGTCTTCAAAGTCCTCGGGTAAGTCAAAGCACAAGAAGAAGGCAAAAAAGCACCGGCGCTCTTCGCCTTCTCCCTGTCGGTCGGCTGACATGACGAGGGACCTGGAGCATTGTCGCTCTAAGGCTCCGTCTTTGGTGCCTCCTTCAGGGATGACTCCGCGCCTCCCTGTGTTTCCGAAAGCCAGGGCGTCCCCTGACCAACTTCAGCAATTTTACAAAGCCCTCCACCGTATCTTTGGGCAGCCCGATCCGCCGGCTTGCCTTTGATGCTGGCGGCTCCGGCGCCGGAGAGCCCCCGTGGATCCAGGCCTGAATCCAGATCGACGCCGGTCAACCTTACTCGACCTTCCCAGTAGCCGATTCCGGCGGCAACACCCCGGCGTGGGCCATGCCCCCGGCCGACACCATCCCCATCCTCACCCCTGAGGTGGACCTGGAGCCGGACCGACGTCAGAGGGTACTTTTGTTCCCCTGATCATCCCTGGTGTTCCCTATCACCCAGAAGGTGGTGATGAGGATTGGGAGGGGTCGCTGGACCCTTAGCAGATCAGATTGATGAGCCGGACTGGGGAGAGGACCTGGGTGACGCCAGTGGGCTGGACACTTCTCCAGACCGTGGCATGCTTTATCCCCCTACCGTGGCTATGGAGGAGGGCGCATCTTATGCTGTGGTGGTGGGAAGGGCAGCCGAGGCCTTTGGCCTGGAGCTCCCTTCAGTGGCAGTCAGGACTAACCTCCTGACAGAGCTACTTCATCCTGCGGCAACCTCCTCTGAACCCCTTCTGCCCTTCAACAAAGCCCTCATGGACGTCCTTCTGGGCACCCGGTCCAAGCCCAGTACAGGGGGCTCCTGTGGAAATGACAATTGCCCGCCGCCACCGTTCGGCTACGGGTGACCCAGTTTTCTTAACCCAACACCCTTTCCCCGAGAGCTTGGTGGTCCAAGCCTCTTCTTCCAAGGGCACATTCCCTTCTCCCCCAGACAGGGAATCCAAGAAGCTGGATCATCTTGGGAAGTGAGTGTTCTCTTTCTCCAGCTTGGCACTGAGGTCCGTGAATACGGCGTGTCTCTTGGGCCGATATTTCCATACTATCTGGGATACGGCTGCACAAGTGCTGGCTCAGTGACTAGAGGAGTCCCAGGCCGTTCTCTCGCAAGCAGTGGCAGATGGGAGAGACGCAGCTAAATTCATGATTAGATGTGGACTGGATACCACCGACTCACTAGGCAGAACGATTGCCACGTCGGTAGCCCTTAGGCGCTACACTTGGTTGAGGATGTCTGGCTTTTTGGGGGATGTCCAGTTAACCTTCCTGGACATGCCCTTTGATGGCCGTCGCCTTTTGGCAACAAAGCAGACTCGGCACTGGACCGCTTTTCGGATTCTCGTGCTACGGCCAGATCCTTGGGCCTCGCTGCGTATTCCCGTCCACCTCAGTCTGCTTTTCACCCCTTTCGTGGCTACGGAAGGGGCGCCCAGCCTCGTTCGACCCAGTCCAGCCACCGGTTTACACAAGCTGCCCAGCCTCTGCGTGGCCGTGGTTGTGGAACCCCACGACCTCGTGGGGCTGGGAGTCAGCGGGCGGGCAAGTCCACCCTTCCCCCCCCCTGCAGCAGCCTCCAAGCCTTCCTAGTCCAACCTTCCAGGGTCACCAATGGCCAGTGGGCGGCAGGAATCGCCATCACCTCCCCCACCAGCAAACCATCACGTCGGATAGGTGGGTTGCAAATAGTCCGAAGGAGCTACTCCCTCCCCTTCTACCCCGCCCTCGATGCCACCGTCTATTGATCACGTCAGAGGATCATTTGCCGCTTCTCTGCCAGGAAGTCTCAGCTCTCTTGGCCAAGGGAGCTATCAAGAGGGTCCCTGCGCCAGAAGTAGGTCGTGTTTTTTTGTTTTTCTTAGAAAAAAATTAAAGTGACATCACAATACATCCACATCAAATATAAAAAATCACGGAACATATTGATACTATACATGAAGAATCATAATCGTAAACTTCCCACATATCCAACAAAAAACATAAAGACACTAAATTATAAAATCAAGTCAAAAAAATCCTTCCTGAGCGTTAATTACACAGTTGTGTTGAAATAATAGAGCATCTCCTATCTATTTACTCATACCACACACCCAGGCACCCAAATCACTCGCCCTTGTGACACCTAGTTTTCATTACTCTGCTCAGTTTCAGCTGCCTTGTTCAGAAGAAAGAGTCGCAGGGGCTTCCAAATGTCCTTTGGTCTCGAAATGTTTGGTAATTCTTCCGCATACGTTTCCATTTGATCTTTGCAATAAACCAAATCCTTTATCCAGTGTTCCACTTTCGGGGTACATCCCCCACCCCACGTAATTGCCACTCTCCGTGTTGCCATAAGTAGGGCTATTCATACAAATCTACCATTCACCCCCCTGACATGGGGCACACAGCACAGGAGACAAACAAGCGGGGTGCACTGCAGTTCCACAGCTGCCATGATCTTTATGTCTCTCACCACAGACTCCCAGAACTCAGCCAGCTTCCTACATCCCCAAGCTAGGTGCAGAAAATCAGCGTTCTCCTGTCCGCATTGTGTGCAACAGTCAGACTCGCGCAACCCAAATTTATGCAACCGAGCAGGGGTATAATACACCTGGTATATATACTTAAAATGTATGATACGTAAGTTGCCGTTCATGATAAGTGTACCCGTTAACTCGCACACATACTTCCAATCTTTCTCCGATATCAGATCAGATAAACAGGCATTCCATCTCTCCCAACTTCTGTCCGGCTAACTTATGCTTTCTTCCTTGATCAACCTATACAACCTGGATATCAGTTTTGTATTAGTAGGGGGGGTAAGCACGAACTGTAGGGACAACAATGTGGGAGGTTCCAGTGGGTAAGTAACGTAGACTTCACGCTCAGAAGACATTTGGCGGATCGGTAATTTGTGTGGGAATTCCTCCCCGGACTAAATTCTATCGTCCTGGGCTAAAGGAACCATTGCTAAATTAACTTTGGGAGTATATGCTTTAGAAGGTACGGATGCAAGTGGAGATACTTGCTTTGAATCAAGCTAACGAATATTAACTTCCTATAAAAACGGAATTTTCTTTTCATATGATACTATTCTAATTTTATGAGATTCCTCTAAATGGATATAAACGGACATCACCTGAATTGGTTGATGCTTGTTTATCATTCGAGCATCTGGACATCTTCAGTTTCTGGAGATATATATCCAGGGACTCTACAGATCAAACATCAATTTTCTGAGAAGATCCGTACTTATATTGAATTTTAGGAAGAAAGTTCCAGTGATTGATGAAACCCTTATGATAGATAGCATCTTACTCTAATTAATTGTGGCATAACAAATGGTATTGACGAAGCTTCAAGAATTCTTTGAAAACTATTTTTGGTTAGAATAAATAAATGTATTGGTCAGGTTTAGATTTTGCTTCTTGAATACACCATCAGCGCCCTGAGGAAGGATGGTACATGAGATTCCGAAACGCGCGTCGGCGCAATTGTGTTTTGTATTTTGTCTTTGATGTATATTATTGTCATGTGTGTTTTCATGATAATTGTCTCTTGCTTTTTCGATTTATTATCCATTTTGTCTGTTGTGTATGTTATGTTATTTAGTCTGAATTGTTGAGTTATGTATCTTGATCAAATATACTGCTTCGTCGATGTTTGAGACTCTTCCTATTTGGATGAAGAGTACAATTGTAATGGTTTTTTGCAAAAAACATGAATATTAATTGAATGAGGAACACATATTTTTTGATAATAAAAACGAAATAATGTTATAGAATAGTGTTATCTCTTTTGTGGGACAGTTCTCTGCTGCAGATATTGTTTGAAGGGGCATGGTGTGGTTTAATTGATTAAGTAACGTAGTGTGCCCTGACCGCATGTCTCAGTTTGTGCATCGCGAATCTAAACAACAACGTTGAATTACTGATGTATTGTAGGGCGTCCGGTGTGATAAACGACCCTTCTGTATATTCATCCGGCATCAGTTGAAAGCCTGCCTCTTTAAGCAACCGCATCGACGGCGCTTCATGAGTCACCGACAGAGCAGCATGATGTTCCATGCACATGGCGTACAACTGCAGTTTGCGTGCCAGACGTCCTATCTCCTGCCAGGCGGCTATAGTCGCGTCTACTGCATTTATCTCCGTTTTCGGAATTCCACGCGCTCAGTATGTGATCATGCTGTGCAACGGCACTGGATATGCATCCCCTTCTTCTACCGCAACATGTGGAGTAAACGCATGCGGTCTCATCCAATAAAACGCATATTGAGCTTGCGCACTCAAATAATAGGCATAGAAGTCCGGCGCCCCGAATCCACCCCTGTCATAATCACTTGTGAGAATCGACCATTTTACTCGGGCACTCTTGCCTCCCCAGACCAGTCGTAACAGGGCCCCTCTGAGAGTAGAAAAAAATCCCTTTGACAGCACAATCGGGATGTTAGCAAATAAATACAGAAACCGCGGTAAAACTACCATCTTAATCACCGAAATACGATCCGCAAAAGAGAGCGGCAGCGATACCCACACATCCACCTGCTCCTCCAGTTTGGTGTATGCTCTCCCGTAGTACTCACGTATCACCGTATCCGGGTCTCTGTGGATCCAGACTCCAAGATATTTTATTGGGTCTACGGACCACACCAGCAGGAAATCCATGTCTGGCTGTTTAGTAGACTCCGTCAGAGGAATAACAATGGATTTATCCCAATTGACTGAAAGGCTCGACAACCGACCAAACCGCACATACTCTCTCAGCAGCTGCACCAGGTACCGGGAGGGTTCCCGAACAAAAAGCACCATGTCATCCGCATATAGCGAAATGACAACTGGGCGATAGGTACAATTTAGTGCCGTTACCCTATGTCTCTGCCTAATGACGCACGCTAGCAGTTCCAATATAAGCGCAAAAAGCAGAGGGGATAGCGGGCAACCCTGCCGGGTGCCTCTCATTATGTCAAACGGGTCGGACGTCAAACCTCCAACACAAACCCTGGCTGATGGATCCGCATACAGTACCCTTATCCACTGTATAAATAGAGGCAGGAATCCCATACGCTGTAGGATAAAAAACATATACTTCCACTCGACTGAATCGAATGCCATAGCTGGGTCCAGCAGCACTGCCGCAGCCGACATGCTTGGCTCTAGTATATGAAGCATGGAAAATATAGTCCGAAGATTGTGCGATGTGGATCTGTCAGGTATAAAACCTGACTGGTCAGGCAGCACGGCATCAGAGGTTGTAATTTGAACGCTAAAATCTTGGCAAGAATCTTGGCATCGATATTAATCAGTGACAAGGGTCTATAAGAGTCGCACCTATCCGGGGGCTTGTCTTTCTTGAGCAAAGTTATTATCAGTGCCTGCCGCAGCGACGGTGGAAGTTTCCCCGACTCATGTGCCTCAGCATACACTTCTAGCAGATATGGAGCAATCAAATCAGCATATGTTTTATAAAATTCGACCGTGAGGCCATCCGGCCCTGGAGCCTTCCCATTGGGGAGGGCTAGTATAGCAGCCTTGACGTCCTCAACATCGATAGGTAAGCTTAAATATTCTCTTTGGGCATCTGACAGCCAAGCGCATGCCACGTCCTCCAGGTACCCTTCTAACTCGGCCGTTGTCGCTTCTCCTTTGGACGTATAGAAATCCGCGTAAAAGACGCGAAATTGCTTGGTGATGGCGAGTGGGTGATAATGTTCCTTGTTTACCACAGAAAGCTGCTCCTAGTGAAAAGTGACCCTACTACAGTTACAAAACCATTGTGAGTGAGGACATCTCACTAGTTGCAAAAACTACTTGCCCCATGGGGGGAGGGGAGGGGAAACTCCCGTTCGTTTGTCTCAGGAAAGAATCCCTCGTTCGTCCTAGGTTGCAAGTAGTTTTTGCAACTAGGGCTTGACACTTGGGAGCCATTTAGGAAGTGGAGTGTGGTACTTCCTTGCCACCAGTTGGTAAGAACGGAGCCCCCCTGTTTACACTTAGGTCCTGATGAATGCCCTGGACCCACTTGGGCCTACACGGCAGGAACATGTTGACCATTCACGAGACGGTTAGGGGACACTAAAACACCCCACTCACCGTCCTATGTTTTTAGTATCATATAGTTATTAACTACATTAAAACTGATTTTCCGGTAACTATAATGATTTTTAACTCCACATATCTATTCACGGGCCCCCACTCTTTAGCTTAGAAGTGCATCCCTGTCGTCAGGTGTATGCCCGCCCTCTATCCAACGAAGGTTTTAGAGGGCGAGGACTGGCCGATGATGAAGCATGTATCAAAAACAACCTGAACTAGACAAGTCAAAGAACCTAACCTAAGGGAGAGGAAGGTGTCAGAAATCTATTGGATTCTGAAGTCCACCAAAATAGAGAGAAAGGAGAAAATGATCTCTTTCTTGAGTCCCCTCACTCACCAGGGTACATTACGTATGTATTAATTGTAACGCATGCCTTACAGTTGCAGCGTCTCACTTTTGCACCTTAATTAGGTTAACTAGGAGTGGTGCTTTCACACTGGGCTGGTCCCGGTGGAGTCCTGAAGAAGAGCTGGGGAAGCTCGAAACTAGTTGACCATATGCTAGGTACACCTTTCCATTATAGTTAGGGCCTTTAGCATATCACCCCGTTTTTAAGTCAATTAGCTAGGAGCATTAATAAAATTTATTTTGGCCCACTAGCTGATTATTTTAATTTACCTTATCCCACTCCACCACACTTTCACTTGCACTACACATAATCTGATTTTTAGTGCTCCTACGTAATTCGCAAGTCGCAGCACGCCTCAGTCCGTAGAGGACTGGGAGGACCCCAATGATGAAGCATGTCACCGTGGGGAGACCCTGGTGAGTGAGGGGACTCAAGAAAGAGATAATTTTCTCCTTTCTCTCTATTTTGGTGGACTTCAGAATCCAATAGATTTCTGACACCTTCCTCTCCCTTAGGTTAGGTTCTTTGACTTGACTAGTTCAGGTTGTTTTTGATACATGTACTGTTGGAGGGTGAACCTAACCGTTAACCTCTAATTCCCCCCTATTTTTTGATAACGATGATGAAGCATGACACCAGGTGGTGTGTGAGATCAGTCCGTCACTTTTTGTGAGATGTCCTCACTCACAATGGTTTTGTAACTGTAGTAGGGTCACTTTTCACTAGGAGCAGCTTTCTGTGGTAAACATTTAGTTATGGATGCCGCTAGCTCCTAGAACCCCACGCCTCTTGTTCCCTCCTCCACACATTGTGGAGTTCCTTTGTGATTACATGATAATGTTCCTTCCCACGCTGGTCTGTGATCCTATCTATATGAGGTTGCTCCATGCGATCCCTAATCTTACTTGCTAATGTACGCCCTGGTCTCCCTCCCTCACCGTATCGTCGCGCCGTGTGACTACATGAAAGATATCGTATTTCAGTTTCAGCTAGAGCATCATAGTCCAAAATCAGCTCGTGTATGCTGGCCAGGGTATCAGCCAACGGGGTCACTGTGTAGTTACACGCCAATTCCTGAAGCGTGGTCTCAGCTTTTTGAAGTTGCGCTCTAATATCTTTCAGGATGCCTGCCGCAGTGCCAATGCACACCCTCCTGATCGTAGCCTTAAAAGCTTCCCACAACGTGGAGGCCTCATCCACCGAACCTTTATTGAGTACAAAGTACTGTTCAATAGCGTCCCGCACTGTAGCTTCATACACCGGACCAAGCAATGCCTCCGAGCCCAGCCGCCATGTAAACGGGCGATGCACGGCCGTCGGGATCTTTATTTCTATCTGTACCGGATTGTGATCTGACAACGTACGCGGGAAGTTTACAACATCCAATATCCACTCTATCGCATTCCAACCCAGCAGCCAATAGTCCAGTCGCGATCAGCTTCAGCTGTTGTGTAACGGTGTTGCATGTGTTCCCTCTTTCATCAGAGGGTTTCTCACTCTCCACACATCACTCAATCCATATTCCACCATAGCACTCTTAACACAGTGGGCTACCTTGGGAGTCCGGTGCGACAGTGGATTGGACTTATCTAACTCGGGATTCAAGTAGGTGTTCAAATCCCCTCCCCACAGGACATCAGCTTCCGGACAGATCCTCAGTTTAGCATACATCCGCACAAAACACCCCGGGTCATCTGCAATAGGCCCATACATGCTAACTATAGTCACCAATGTGCCTCCCAGTTTCCCCTGCATCATTGCACATCGGCCATCCTCATCGACATATGTTCGAGCAGGTATAAATGTAACCCCCTGTTTAATCAGAATCATCGTACCTCTGGCATATGATGAAAAAGTAGCCGCCAGTTTAAATCCCACCCATCTACCAGCAAAACCTCGCTCTGTGTGCCTGGTCAAGTGTGTTTCCTGCAACAGAGCTATATGTATGTCATGGCGAGTCAAATAGGCTAAAACCTGTTGTATTGTTTTAGGAGAATTGAGACCCCTTCACATTCCAGGTTAACAGTCGGTATCGCTCACCTATAGCAGAACTGAAGGACTCTTGGCCACTCATTAATTAACAGGAACGACAGCAGTAGGGCAATATCAATTCCGCACCCAGCCAGCTCGTCATACTGTTCAGCTCTCTCTCCAACCGACATCAATGCAACAATCACAAAAATAAAATACAACATGTACCCCCTTCTTTCCACCCACTGCCCCCGCCCACTCCAAACTCCCAATTAGGTTGAGACCAACACCTACCCCCCACCCATACATCTACCCCATCTTCCATACAACTCAACAAATGGGGAACACCTGACAGGGGGGAGAAACGGCAGTGAACACTCACTCCGTGGTGGGATTTGCCAGATTTGAACTGTGTGGCGCACCTGTGCGCTTACAACCAGAAGTGTGGTCAACATCTAATATGCTGACCCAGCATAAATTGACATAACCACATGAAAACATATGACCCATATATAGGGGACATCGCCCCCGTCTGCAACTGGTAAAACATGCAACATCGGAACAACAATCTACCGCAGCTCTACTACAAATCCACCCAGTTCTCTCAAAGTGAGAACAATGTCACCAACATTAATCTGCGTCTTCCAAATTGGGTGAAGCTGATGGGCTCCCCATCCCGCCCTGTCGGGCCTGGATTTACAAATATGTTTCAAAAATGTCAGGGCTGACCGAGTCCGTGAAGAAGTGCGCCTGTCCCTCGTGAGATATTTTCAGTTTGGCCGGGGACAGCATTGCATATGGTACAGAGGCGGACTGCAGCAATTTCTTCACCGGCACAAACTCTCTCCGCGCTGCCTGCACCGCTGGTGCATAGTCGGGGAAAAAAGGACAGGTTGTCTCCTTTATAGTTAATGGGGGCCTTGGCTCTGGCCTCCCTCAGAATGGCATCCCTGTCGGCATAGTTTAGTAGGCGCGCAATTAATGGGCGGGGTGGCGCCCCTGGTTTAGGCCTTGGGCCCAGTGAGCGGTGCGCCCTCTCAACAATCATTACTGTGAATAACACCGAGCCAAACAGATCGCGCAGCAGGCCATCAATGAAGGTCTCCATTTTGGATATGGCGGTGGACTCGGGCAGGCCAATAATGCGAAGGTTGTTGCACCTAGAGCGCGCTTCCAAATCCTCATTTTTTGCCTTTATGACCTCCAGAACCTTTTCCATTTGTAGAATCTGGGTCCGGGATTCCGCCTGCGAGTCCTGCGTGTCCGATAGTCTGTTTTCCAGGACATCCAGTCTGTGTTCATGCTTGTCCACCTTCTTCTTCACCACATCGAGGCCAGTCGCCAGCGCGTCTATTTTACTATCTATTGACTTCATCCCGGTGCGTAATTCCAGCAGTATAGTCCTGGTGTCGTCTTCCGAATCCTCCGCCATCCCTGAACCTCCTTGTGTCCCATACTGATTCCCCATGACTTCGTTTGCGTGTCTGTTGCTTTTACTTTCCATCTGGATCTTCGGCTGCTTGGGGTCTGATTTTCCCATAATGGTGGCAATACGTGAGCAAGGTACTATGCGCCGTCCCAGCCGCGACTTCCTTCGTGGTCACAGTTCCAGTGCTCCAATCCGCTGCAACCCCAGATCATCTCTTTAGTAGTGCAACAGCATCACAGCACCCCAAAGTAGGCTTGTAGATATGGCAATCCACAGAGGCGCAGACCACGGTGAAGCTCAAAAGGTCAGCATAGTCGTGGACACAGTCATCAGTCGTCGCCTGCAATCGCCACCACCCAGGCCGCGGCCACACAAGCCTCCGGTTTCGCTTTCACAAAGGATAAGTCTGTGCTGCTATCAAGCCGCCCCCTGAAATGTTGCAGCAAAGTCCAAAAGCCACCGCTGTCGCCCCTCACCGTTGCCCAGCAGTAGTACGGCCGCCCGGCTATGTACTAACACCGCTGCCAACAACTCAGACTGTGCCTCCCAGGATTCTCCCAGGCCGCGCCGGAGCCCTCACACGCTCCCAGGGTGCAGACAAGACCCTCCCCCCTGCAGCTCAAAGGCACCAGCAGCGCCCCGCATGCCCCAGCTCGCAGGAGCAAGCCAGGTCCCACAGCAAGGCATACAAACCGGCACCTCCGTACTACTGGGTGTTAGGCCCGCACATCCACCCGCTAGTCAGCAGTAGCGGTACCACCTCCCTGTGCCCCGGACGGTCAGCCTACTCTGGCCCTCGCAGACACCACAATGCATTTAATCAGGGGCATCTAGATATGGCCACACAGTCCAAGCAGCCCCCGGCCCAGCATGCGGCCCCCGCCCCACTCACCGTGTCTCCTCCGGGTTACCGGGCACGCCGAGCTCCAACTGGGTCGGGTCCACCAGCAGTACTCTGCAGGGCTCCTCACGTCGCGTCTCAGCAGCCTCAGGTCTCTGGGACTCACTCAGCTCCGATCTCGGCTCATGTCGCGCTGGGTGCAGTCGCAGCACAATTGTTGTCCACAGTCTGCCCAATGCTGGCTTGCACAGCGAAAGGAGCCGCCCCTCATGTATCGGCGCAGCGGTGATATGCCCCACACCACTTTCTTATACAGCGCTACTCTCCGGCAGCGGGGCCGCGGGCGGCCGCCATTTTCTCCGCAGCCGGCTTGGAAAGACAAACACCGATTCCAGTGGCTCTACATCTGCTGCGGACTCAGCAACTTCCCCGATCCTGCCCAGAGGTTGGGGTCACCGCTTCATGTGGTTTTTGGCAGCACATGCGCCTTTACTGCAGGATGTTTGCCGGATAGGTGAATCTGGCGCGCGGAGCTCCCTCAAGAGGCAGCCATTCTGCCTTGCGCCGTAGCCACGCCCCCAAGTAGGTCGTGGTTGCTATTCCCTCTACTTTCTGGTGCCCAAGAAGGACAACGGCCTACGCCCTATTCTAGACCTCAGGACCCTCAATCGCTTCCTCCGGAAGGAGTAGTTCAAAATGCTAACATTGGCTCAGGTCCTGTCTGCCCTCGACCCTGGATACTGGATGGTGGCACTGGACTTGCAGGACACCTATTTCCACATCCCCCTCCTGCCAGCCCACAGGCGTTAACTACAGTTCACTGTAGGCCACGAGCATTTTTAGTTCACCTTGCTCCCCTTTGGCCTTACCAGTGCCACTCGGGTGTTCACGAAAGTGATGGCGGTGGTCGCAGCTCATCTGCGCAGATCAGGGGTTCCAGTCTTCCCCTATCTCAACAACTGGCTGTTGAAGGCCGGCTCACCCCAGGCTGTCGTCTCCCACCTCCAGACTACGGCTGACCTCCTGCATTCGCTGGGGTTTACAATCAACGTGCTGAAGTCACACCTGACTCCCTCTCAGACGCTCCTTTTCATTGGGGCTGTTCTGGACACAGTGCAGTTTCGGGCCTATCCTCCCGAACAACGAGTCCGGGATATTAGGGCTATGATACCGATGTTTCAGCCTCTATCCCGGATTTCGTGAGAATGACTCTGAGGCTGCTGGGCCTCATGGCCTCCTGCATCCTCCTGGTAGATCATGCCGGGTGGCATATGCGAGCTCTGCAGTGGGACCTGAAGTTTCAGTGGGCTCAGCATCAGGGGAATCTTTCCAACTACTTCCAGATCTCGGAGGGAACTGCACAACAGCTGCAGTGGTGGTTAACAAACCATGCTTGGGTGAGAGGCAGAGCCCTCTCCCTTCCCCAACCAGACCTCACTGTAGTGACAGATGCGTCACTCCTGGGATGGGGCAGCCATTTGGGGGAGGCGAACATCAGCGGCGGCTGGCATCCGACGACGTCCGGGCTCCATATCAACCTGCTGGAGCTCCGGGTGATCTGCCTGGCACTGAAAGCTTTTCTTCCCTCTCTCAAAAGGAAGGTGGTGCAGGTGTTCACGGACAATGCCACTGTCATGGTGTGGGGTCGTGGACCCTATGTCAGGAGGCTTTTTGCCTCTGGACATGGCTGGATCAGGGCGTGACCCTGGCGGTTCAACACCTGCCAGGTTCTCTGTACGCCAGGGCGGACGAACTTAGCTGTCGGTGCCTGGTAGATCACGAATGGCGTCTTCACTCTGCACATTAAACCCACACTGATGCCAGTGTAGGATTTAATGAAAAAGGCACTCAGATGACATCTTAGAGATGCCCCCTGAAAAACGACCAGCCTCTGGTAGGTTCCCTGACTGGTCACACCAGCCTGCCACCACGAAACATGTTTCTGGACCGCTGGGGTGGGAGCCTACGCACCCTGTGCCCATAAACAAAGCCTTTCCTGGGAGGAGGTGGTCACGACTCCCCCAGGCCAGGAAGAGCCATCTGTGGCAGGGGAGCTTCAAAGGCCTGGCAGCCTTTGTTATGCGACCCCAGGCTCTCCTGCTATCAGGAGCAGGCCCCCTTCCTGTCTCCCCTCCTTTTTGGCAGGAAGACAGCCGGGAACAAACTAGCCAGCCCTGAAGGTGTGCCCACCTCTGCTAACCCCACCCCTCAGGTGGAGGAGGCGAGGTGAAGCCCCCTCATCGGTGCCCGCCATCTTGCAGATGGCAGGCACTCCCCAATAAGGATTAGGGATTGTGCTCACTCCTCCACATAGGGTGAACACACCAAGGGTGTAGTCACCCTATGGCCAGTAGCCCATTGGCTACTGACCTCTAGACCCCTAAAATGCCCCCTAAATACAGTATTTAGGGGGCAGCCCTGAAACAAGAAGTCAGATAAGAAACTACAAGAAGAAAAGAAGAAGAAGGAGCCGAAGGTAACAAGAGATGGACGCGCACTGACTTGGCTCCAACCCTACCAGCCTGTCCCCACCTCGAACCTGCTCCAGCGAAATCCCGGTGTGTCCTGCAGCCAGCAACCTCGAGAAACCCGGACGACCTGCCTGCCTTCAAATCCAAACACTCTGTCTTCCGCAAACACCTGATTTGTTCAACACCAGACTCCAGCTCCGGAAGGATACGTGAGTCTGCACCACTCTGCACCCGACGCCCCTGACTCTAGTTCGAGTGGCCCAACACCAAGAGGAGGTCTCCCGGCATCCTGACCTGAGATCCAGTGATCACTGACCTGCCTCAAGCCTACATCTTCAGCCTCAAACTGGAATCTCCCCCCAACCGCGACTAGGAGCTGGTAAGGAGATCCGACCCTAAAAGGCACCCCTGCACCCAACGCCCCACTGCCTTGGGTGACCCAACCGACGGTGCCTAACCAACCCCCAACATCCCAACTTACCTCTCAAAGTGGTGGTCGCACCCTGAAGACATTCATCCCCGAGCCTGCAGTACCTTTGCAAACAACAGGGTGCCTGATGTCAAAACAGCACCCTGCACCCGGCCGCCCTAGTGCCGCTGAGGGTGCATCTTTGGTGTTACTTTGTTTCCCTATTTGCCCTGAGCTAAAGTCCAGGAGCCTTGCTCCCACAACCTAGTTGCCTGCTCGTCAGCAGCCACCCACCGGAGGCCCCCTATCCCCTATTGGATAATATTGGGCCTCAACACTCTGCACCAGGCCGCCCATGGTGTAACAAGAGTGCATCCTTGACCCTGGGGTACCCCTGAGTCTATCACTTACCTGTGCCAGGCTTGCTTGGCTCAAGGAAATAAAATAACTAAAAGACTATTTTTATAACAAAAACAATTGGTCTGAAGTTCAGTCTTTGAGTGTGTGACGTTATTTGTTACCTGAGTGTGTACAACAAATGCTTACCACTGTCCTCTGATAAAGCCTTACTGCTCGACCACACTACCACAAATAGAGAGTAAGGTGCTATCTACCTTTACCTCTGCCTACCTTTGGGGTTCCACTGGACTCTGTGCATCCTATACCTCACTTTGGTATAGTATATACAGTGCAAGCTTCCTACAGGTGCCACTTCTGAACTCTTTATTTAACATCTCTTTATTCTGCTCCCTGCAATTTTATTTTGTATTAGAGTACTATTTTTGAACTGCTTTAAGAATGCATTTAGGCGCTGCCTCTGTGTTACTCTGCATGCTTCTTCCTATTACTTTTACTATTTATTTGCATGTGCGATATCTCTGAAATGATGCTAGCTACCCATGAATTACTACATAATGGTGCAGCAAGGGAATTGTTAGCATGGCACCTGGTCTTCATCTTACCGCTACCTCTAAACTGCTTTAAGTTTGCCTCTACTTGTTCTTTCCGCAGATTTCATGTTGGATCAAAGTGCCTGTCCTGTTTTCCCCTTTGCATTATGGTACCTGTAGTTTTGCTTCTCCTTTGTAAGTACAGAGCAGCCAATGGTAGATCACATAAAACAAAAGTGAAATACACATGCTAATTATGCCTGGTATGGGGCAACGTGAGACCTCTGCTATCCTGTGTGAACGCATGGTGGGATCCTTTACTGATGAATGAATTTATCTCCTAGTCTCTCAGTTACCTTGGCTAACAAAACGAGAGGAGTGAGCAACATTCTGAATGCTGTGCCTGCCATAAATCAGTGTACTGATATTTGCCCCCATTAGGACTACGAAAATTCATTCTTGGCGCTATTGCAATTTTCCGCTCTTCTCAGTGCCCTCTTTACTTTGCTCCAAAAACTGAGGAGTGAAGAGAACAGCCTATTTACATGAAAAGTCAGGAAGCTGCCCTTCCAGTCCTTTCCTTTGGAGGTCAATAAGTGCAAAACTGATTAAATGGTTCACATTAAAGGCAGGCCTCTCATGCCCCACAGGCATGGCACACCCATCGGAGTTGTACTGAGACCATCTGACTCATGGCAAGTCAACATATTTATTCCGGGAATTTTATAAGGTGCCAACATGTCAACTTGCTGTCACTACAGAGCGCTGGTGTGATAGGCAGAAGAGAAAGGGTTGGTAGAGTCTGGTGGGGTGTGAGCTGTAAGACCCCTGTGCAGCATTCCTGTATCACTATCCAGCTTGTACTGAATGGTGACCTGTTCCCTTTTGTTATTCCATGAAAGGAAATGAACATTGCAGAATGAGTAACATTTATAGGACAGAAACAAAGTGTTTTAACTTTGCGTTTAATGGTCTTCCCTCTGTTGCCAAACGTGTCAGTCTGTAGCAGATAATTTCTCTGGCTAACTTTATATAATCAATTAACTTTTTCATATGGACTGTTGGCTCTGAAATTAATTTTGTTTCATTTCTTTCTTGTAAACCGATATATTGGGTTTATTAAAACACAAGTCATAACACTTGAACAGGCTTTCAGTACCTTATATTGCACCTCTATTCACCAAGCTACAACTTACAACAAAAAACAAATTATTGTTAATCACATAGGTGAAATCTAATCCATTTACCAATGCTTGTTTTTACTGTAGTTGAGGCGGGGGCTCAAAATAAATTTCTTCTGATCAGTCAAGCCTGCTCTCACAGGCTCTCTAGGCAGACCACAGGGTCGGGGGCGTAACACAGGTCCCCCGCAGTGCGGGGGGGGCTAAGCCCCAGGGCCCCCCCCCTCAGCACTGCACTTCCCCTCCCCCCCCCCCCCCACCAACTAAAGAAAACATACCCAGTAGCTGGTGAAACAATTCTGTTTGTCTCCTGTCAAAACATAAAAGGTGCTAGAGCACTATTTTTTCACTGAGGCCGCCTAGCCTTAGTTTGTACAGTATGACACCTTTGACTTAGATTTAAATGCCCGCTATTTAGACCATGAACCTCACTCACTCTTTGTTTCAATATAAGCTTTCTGGGGAATAGAATTAATTTTGACCTAGGTCCCTCACTCTCCTGTAGGAGAGTCACACCTCAGCCTGCTCTTAAAACTTGATCCAGAGAAGTCTTGGGCCGCAGTGCTCCATAAGGCTGTGCTGTGGGGTGTATTTCATGCTCCATAGACTGATGTACCTTGCAATGTGGAAATAACCCTCACACTATAATAATGTTTTTTATAGAATGAGTTGTACTGTACGCCTTCCATTTCTAAGTGCTAGAAGTTTATACTCAAACTGTGAGCCGACACCTCACTTTTTCCCATTGTAAATTACTTTTCCAGTGTTCATGGGGTCACAGTAACAATTGGAATGCACACGGAAAGCATGAACAGACGAGACTCTGGTAGGTAACAGCACAGGCTTTATTAAAGGACGAAGTAAACAGATGCAGTTCCAGAATCCCGCCAACCTTAACCCTTGCCGCATATATACATAACCTAAAGGGTTTAAAAGATGCCCACCAATGCGAGCTCCCTACCAACCCCTCAAGCATCATATAAAATTGATACAAGCGTTCTCATGTGTCACGCTTGTGTCTACTTCAAACCATAACAATAAGAAAATGCCCACAACGCTCCAGTGCGGCATAGCACACACCTCCCCCTTTACATTTTTTTTTACGTTAAAACAAAATCCTTGAACCTTAAAGGTGGCTGTCGTAACCTCACACCTCTGGAGACACCACAGGCCAATTCCCCACTCCTACAACTGGGAGGTACGTTCACTCCAACATTCATGGCACACCCAGCTTCAGGCACATCCAAAAAAACATTAGTGACATTGTTATCCGAAGACAAAGTCCCATCCCTGAAAAATGACACCCTGCTGAGATTCCAAATCCCACCACCATCAACACATACAGCATTCCTGAAAACTTCAATAATACGTAAAGGGTCAGACCAATTAGGAAACCCCTTACCCACAAACCCCCTTTTTTTTTTAGACAAACCGCATCACCCATGTGCACCACCTGCTTGATCACAGTGTCTCTCCTTTCACTTAAAACGTTTTCATTCTTGCTTTGTAGAGTTGCAGTCCACTTCGAATTTCTCTAAAATCCACATCTGCAATGTTATCCTGTGCAGTTTTTATTCCCTTCAACCACCATGGAACCAATCTGGAATTAGGAGAAGCTCTGTAAGCTAACATCATAGACTGCAAAGCATTCCTCCTGCTCAAGCCTCCCTTCACATAGCATCCCTAACCACACGGTTGAACCTCTCAACCTGACCATTTTCTTCAGGATGAAAAATTGCAATCCTCTTGTGCATAACACCACACTTCTCCAGATAGCTCTCCATATGTTTACTGACAAAATGTGGCCCATTGTCAGGCACAAGTTCCTGAGGACTTCTCTACAAATACCCTCAGTAAAAAATTGTATAACCACGTCCGAAGTAACTTCCTTAACCATCCTAATCTCAGGCCATTTAGAATAGCAATCCATCAACACAATACCAAAAGCTTCCTGTATAAGTAATACTGCAAATGAGCCAATACTGTCAAGACCCAACTTCCGCCATGGTGCTATCGGAAAATCTACTGGCTGAGGATCAGTTGCCAGAGCCTTAGCTGACTTGTCACTGCATGCAAGCTTCTCACACAACCTCACCTGATGTTCCACAAAAGAACCAATGCCTGGCCACCAAATGTTCACTTTGATGTGCCTTCTTGTGGTTGAGAATCCAAGATGACCCTCTTGAGAAATATCCACAATGGATTTCCTTAAATTAAAAGGGGGAACCCTTTTTTCCCTAGAAACCTCAATGCCATTCTCCACTGTTTATTCCTCCCGTACCTTTAAATAATCCATCAATTCACCTGGTACTTTCCTTTCCTCTGGTGAACCACTCAAAATAAACTGTTTCACTCTGTTCAGCTCTCCATCCATCTTCTCTTCCCATTGAGTTTCTTGCACAATAGGAAGATCAGAACCAAGTAAATTAACATCCTTCACAGTGAACACCACCTCAATCTCACTGAAATCTCCTGCTGGTAACGGTAATCTAGAAATGCAATCTGCATGTACGTTAACCTTACCCTGCAATATGCATGTACGTTAACCTTACCCGGCACATATTCCAACTGATAATGACAATTCTGGAGCCTAGATGCCAATCTGGCTAATCTCTCAGACATGGTATGTCCTCCCCCCGCCTCCCCTGTGCCATCATGTGCACCAGAGGCTTATGATCCTTTTTTTTTTTTTTAAATAATTCTTTTTATTGAACATTCAAAAAAAAAAAAAAAAAGTTCATGTTGCACAGTCTAAGGCCTACCCCCATACTGTACTCATACATTCATGCACTTTTCTCCAGTAATGTTGGATTAGTGGGCATTCCCAGAGTATGTGCAGAAAGGTCCCCTCTAGGGCCACACTTCCTCCTACACCTCTCATCATTACTCCTACCCATGAGGACTAGTTTTCTCCCAGTGAAGTACACCCTATGTAGAATCTTGGATCAGTTTTAGTTTTGCTGACATGGCTACCTCTTTAGGGGAGGAGAGTGCCTCTTGCCATTCCTCATTGTCTATTTCTAGACCGTCACTCCCCCATTTTTCTCTCAGCGCCAGTAAAGGATTTGGAGTGTGGTGTATTAGCTTTTTGTATGTGAGGGAGATGCACTTCTCTTGCAGGTGTCCATCAAGTAATCTGTCCTCAAGAGGGGAGGACTCCGGAAGCGACGACCCAGCTGGAATGTTGGCCTGAAGGGAGTGTCTGACCTGAGCGTACCTAAAGTACTCCGATTGCACCAGTTCGTGGGTCTGCTGTAGCGATGCAAAGGACACCACTCCCTGCGGTCCCCAGAGGTCTCCTATACGGGATATACCTATGAGATCCCACTTGTCAAACCCCTTAGATCGCCCCAGCGTGCCCAGAGCCTCAGCGTCCCAGAGTGAGGTCACAAGTGTGAGTCTGTTGGCCCACCCCAAGTTCCGGTTGACTGCATGCCAAAGTTGTACGGAATGCCTTGTAGGCCCTGTGAGAGGAAATTTGGTTGGTTTAGAGTACAGTGCCCTTGTAAAATCTCCACCCGGGAGGGTCCACCTATCCATACTGTATGCGGGCTCATCCCCATTGCTGTACATACACTGGTTTATAGCGGACAGGTGTGCTGCCCAGTAGTACTTTCTGATGTCGGGGAGGGCGATACCCCCATCGTACCAACTGAGGGTTAGCTTGTGGAGCGCTATGCGCGGTGTCCCGTTCAATACGACAATAAGTCCCTTTGTATGGATTCAATTTCTTTGAAATAAGCCTGTGGGACCAGGTCTAGGTAGTTCTGGAGGGCATAGAGGAAACGCGGCAATGCCATCATTTTAAAAAGTGCTACCCGTCCCAAGAGGGACAAGGGGAGTGTTTTCCAGATGTCGGTGTCACGTCTGAACCTCTGCAGTGGCGGGAGCAGATTTCGCTCGTAGCAGGACTTGGCATTCTTTGTAATAAATATACCTAGGTATTTAAACCCTTCTGCGACTATTTGGATCCCCGCTATGGTCGAGAGGGCCTGGCCCCTGATCACCGTTTTAAACGCTTCCCACGGATCAGTGGGGGAGTCCACTGTGCCCTCATTTTCTAAGAAGTACAGGTCAATGGCACGTGCGATAGAGGCCTTGGTTTCCAGATTACGAAGATGCCAAGGATTGATCGGCGCAATACAGCCCACCTTTTGATCCCCTACCGTGAGATGGACCCACACTGGGGAGTGGACTGATCCCCTACCGTGAGATGGACCCACACTGGGGAGTGGACTGAGATGCCCCGTGCCAGGTGCTTGATTTCTTGCGTGGTCACGTTGTGGTGGAGAGGCATGGGGATATAGTCTATCCTGGAGAAAGTATGGTGTGCTCCCGAAAGGAATGTATACTCCTGAAGGGTCGGGTGGCGTAGTCTCCAAAGGTCGGTGAGGCCAAATGCCTCCAGAAAGTCAGGGAGCCATGTTTGCCCGGCGTTTATGTCGCGCGGCGGAGATCGGTCTGTCTGGCCAGATACAACCAAATTGAAATCCCCCCCCAATTATAAGTTGCCCCTCCGGCAGGGATAGCAGGAGTGAACCCAGATCTTTGTAAGATTGCGTTTGGAGACCTGGCGGGATATAAACTGTTAACAGTGTGTGTGTGTGTCCCTCCCATTGTCCCGAGATTGCCGCGAAGCGTCCCAGTGGGTCGGACCAGGTGTGCTGGACGGTTAGCGGGAGCGTGCGCCTAGTCATGATACCTACCCCCCAAGACCCCTAGGGAAACCGGCGTGCACCGTCATTGTGTAGCCCCACCTGTTGAGTGCTTTACAGTTGTTGCCAATAAGGTGTGTCTCCTGGAGCAGGACGGCATCCGGGAGGTGGCGTTTTATATGTCGGAGTACGACACTCCTTTTTATTTTGTCCCCCAACCCGTTGACGTTCCAACAATAGCTTTAGGCTTTTATCCCAGTGTGTACTTATTGTGACAGTGAGCAGTTCTGTACAACCTGCAGCAAACGCAGCACCAATGCACGGCATTATATTGTAGCTTACATGACCAGTATGCGAGCCTCTCATTCCCTCCCCTCCCAACCAAAACAATATAGAACACATTGAACCTTCAATCCTCCCCTGTTCCCACCCCCCCTCCCTGCTACCCTGCCATGTAGACCTGAAACTACCCACATCCCCAACTAGCAGAGTGCCTACCGCCCTAGCAACTAGTCAACAATGACACAGGGAATGGGCTAGTACCAACTCCGGCCGCTAGAGGCCCCTCCTGATCCTTTATGAAGCTGTACCAGGCATGTGCTCCCAAGGCAGTCACTGTACCATAGTCAATAACTTTTGGTTTCTCCCCCCTATTTTAAGGGTCCTACCTGACCCTTAGTGATGCATGTTAAACTTTTTAGTCCGGAACACCCCCAACTTAGGATGGAGTTTGTTCAAGGTCCGTAGATGCCCCCTGTCTACTAGTCCGAGTGTTGCGGGCCACCCCCCCAATTTCCCAACAAGACATGTTATACATTACGGTTGCCGATATAGTTCCATCCACCCCAGCTCAGGAGTCCAGCGTCAGTCCATTTCATTGGGTTACCGGCAATCCCGGGCTACTTGATCTTGATCTCCAGGAGCGCAGGCTACGCTTGTCCGAGTCCGATCTTTCTCCTGCCGAGTCCGACGCCCGGGCGTGTGTCTTTCTCTCACCGTCCCTGGTCCCTTCTGTCTTCTCCCGAGTTGCTTGTCCTTCCAGCCAGTCCTGCACTTCCATGGGGGTGGTGAAGAAAAATGATTTTCCGCCAGCTATTACTTTACGTTTCGCTGGGAAAAACATCATGTATTCGATTCCTCGTTGTCGGAGAACTGCCTTCACCCCCTCGAAGGAGCTTTGCTCCTGCTGGACTTCGAGTGTAAAATCTGGGAGTAAGCGGATAGTCGAGTTTTCGTACTGTAGATCTCCCTGGACTCTTGCGGCCTGCAGTATCGCGTCGCGGTCTCTATAGTTAAGGATTTTTGCGATAATAGTCCTGGGGGCCGCACCCGGTTTAGGCTTGGGGATCGGTGCACAGTGCGCCCTCTCAATGGTGAAGAGCGAAGAGAGCTGCTTCGGTTTGAGGTGATTTAGGATTAGATCTTCAAGGAACAGGTCCATGCTTGGCCCCTCCAAACCCTCCGGGACCCCCACCACTCTAACGTTGCTGCGGCGGGCCCGCCCTTCTTGGTCCTCGAGCTTCAGGGCCCTTTGTCGGTGTTGGTGAGTCAGGACGTTGATCCGCTCCTCAAGCTTTTTCGTACATGTCTGAAGTTCCAGGACATTAGCTTAATTTGTTTTCACTTTGTCCGCTGTTTTGTGCATATCTGCTCTCATCAAGTTCATTTCAATGGACATTTTATCAATTTTCATTTCAAGGGTGGTTCCCAGTCCCTGGATAGCAGCCATTATGGATGTGAGGGATGGCTCATCGTCCCCAGGTTGCCCCCCCTGAGCCCCCTCCTCCTGTGGAGTCGGCTTCGGGACGGCATATTTGTCTAGTTTGTTAGATTGCACCATCGAGGCATTCTTGGGCTTCATTGTGCAATCTCACCATTTAGGCCCACACCGCTTCAGACTGGAACCTTTCCTCGTGATGTTCTACTCTCTTCGCGAAAGGTTGAGGCTACTTAGACCGCCACCGCACCGCAGTTGCCGTCCGCAGTCTCCACACCAGAGTAAGTTTCAGGAATAGAAGTTCTCCCTGCTGTCTCCGGGGTATATTCTTGTATGTGCATAGTATTGGTGGCGTCTGGGGAGCAGACCAATTGGGTGGGGTTCACTGAGACAAGTCACCCCCAACCGCTATTGCCGCATCTGCTGTCGCTCTCGTTACGGTCCCAGATCTGTTGCCCCCCGATCCAGCAGACGGTTCGACCCCCTCTGCGACGCCCCGCTGCAGGCACAGGCTCGCCGTGTAACTGTGTGGCACTTCAGTTAGGTCGCGGTGCGCATTTATGGATTCATTCCGCAGCCGTCATGTGTCTTAGTCCGTATTTTGCGTTGTGGCGCACCCCCTTCCGAGGCCTGGCAGCGCACCAGTCCCAATGTGGCACAGGCGGGCCCTCGCTCACAGACCAGCGTCTCAGGGGGACACCTAGTATCACCACGTGTGGTTGCCTACGCCTGCTCCCCAAGTGGTAGCGTCTTTGCTTCTGTGGGCTGGAGAGCAGCAGTGCCTCTTCCACACCCTCTAGTCCAGTCCCGGGTGCTGAGGACGGTCCCCCGCCGAGCCCCCCAGATGTCTCGCTGGGGTGTGTGGGGGGGGGGCAAATGCACAAGTTAATCAGGCCGTTTGCTGCTGCGGTGTTTTCCAGGGCACCAGGCCTCTTCTCTGCCCCCATCCGCCTCCAAAGATATGTGGGCGCCGGTCCGGGGGGGGGAGCACAGGCAAGCCCCCGCTCACCCGGTCGTCTTCCGTGGCAGGGCCCGCTATGCCGCACCGCCTCCCGTGGCTTCTCTCGCTCAGCGCTCACCGCCGCTGTGACGCTCTCTCCCGGAGGAGCCGGATCCGGCAGCTTCGCTCCCCAAGCAGGTATCGATATCTGAGCGGGCCTCCCGCGACGCCGTCTGGAGTTCACCAATCCCCACCGGGGGGCCCAGGGGTCCATCCCCAGCAGACGTGACGGTAGGCGATCCGGGGCGCATCGCACACACATCAGCGACCGCCCACAGCCCACTCGGCCGCTCCTCCACACCAGGTGCCGGCGCGGCGTCTCCTGGTGAGCGGATCTGCTTCAGGGACCGTCTTTGCGGGCTATATTTTGCATCGATCTGGGCCCAGCCGCGTTGTATGGCACTTGAACCACCCTATGTCTCCTCCTGGCGGTTGAATTACAGATATTTAGGAGGATTCAGGCCTCAGCTCCGGCGGAGCTCGCTGGTTAAGCAGCCATCTTAGTTGGCGCCAAACTCATGATCCATTTTGATAATGAACGTAGATCCCCACAAAAAAGGTCTAAAATGTTCCGCACCCCACACACAGGCCAACTCTCTTTCAATGACACAGTATAATTAATCTCCGCATCATGCAAAGCCCTTGCTTTCTGCATAAGAATGGTACAACAAATGCCTTCAGTTCAATTCTGTTAGAAAAGAGATTTATGTTGGATACTGATATGCTGCTTGCCTCACCTTCCGCGAGGCAGGCGCATGCAGTCTTCTCGAAACTTACAAACATGTTATTGTTTAAAGTTATGTTCCACGCTCGGTGACGGATCAGCAACTGCGGGTCTCCCGACCACGAGTCAATTGCGGCGTCCGACAAGTCTGCAGAGGTCGGACGTCCCCGGTCGTAGGTACTTTCTACCATACGAATAAAACGACTCTAACTTACCGTTCCTGCCTCTGATTCATTCACTTTATCTTGCCGTCTATTTTAGAGGCTTCTGCGCACCCACTGACCACCATTCTGGAGAAAAAAAATCCTGCGCGTTACAGACCTGCCTCGCATTCATCTCCAGCTCATCGAACCTTATCAGCCTGCCGCACCCTGTAAGACATTCCTTCCGGCGGACTCCTGTTTGCTTTAAGAGACCTCTCTGCACCCCTCCGTGCCCGACCACACTCGGCACATCACGAGCGGGCGCTCACGGCATGGAGTGCCCAATCAGAGCGCGCCACTCCCACTTCCTTCGTCTACGTTGAATGTGTGCATGCCTTCAGCCAAGTGGTTAACGCTTGGGTGCACACTTTTTCACTTCAGCCAAGCACATCGCATCCTACCGGCGCTGTCTTCAACTGTACCATGCACAGGCTTGTCCATCATCCCGAACCTTCACTGCCCGTAGCAGTTTGGCAGTTGTCAACCACAAGGCATACAGGTACTGCTATTTATTTATTATCTTTTTTTGGTTCTCCTTCGATTGTTTGCCCTGATTGGTTGTTGATCTTTCATTCTGGAGCTTTTTGGGGGATCAGTGCACAGCGTTTCTTTGGATTATTTTGCCTATTCTTATATATCTAACATCTTTGCCATTCAGCATCATATTTCAATACCTTCTAGTGGAATTAGTAATTACCCTAGTCGTGGCCTCAACACAACAAATCACAGCTCCTCCACCCTTTCTACAATCTCTTAGCAAACCAATTATTAAGTGGTGCCAAGGGGTAAGAATTTGAGAACTATTTAGTGGCAATTGATGCTACACTTTTTTCTACTGTACGTAAAGTGGCAGTACTTTACAACTGCATTGGTCTCGCAGCCCAGCAAGTTTTTGACAATTTGCCCCACTCCATACCTCACGGAGGATCAGGTGATGATGGGACCCTTACAAGGCAGCATTGGCACGTTTGGGCAAACAATATGATGAGGAACCAAGCATTATGCTGAACGTCATAATTTTTTTTAAATGAAACAAAGTGTTGATGAAACTGTTGAGGAATACATAGCAGCACTAAGGATCCTTGCCTTAACTTGTGAATTTGGAGCAAGTGTGGATATATCTACAAGAGATCAATTTGTTTTTGCATGTCATTCTCAAAAAAATCAAGATAGAGTTCTAAGTTACAGGAACCCCACTTTATCTGAAACTATTGATCTAGCTAAAGGAATAGAACATTCAATGGTTATGTCTAGAGCTATCCATGAAGGACAATCTGTTAACTCAGTTAATGTACAAGCAGAAGACACCATCAGCTCTATATCCACTGGCAACAATTCTGGAAAGGCTTCATTCAAGAAAACTGCCATGATATAGATGGGAGTCAAAATCTCACATTGGTAACTCTCCGAATTGTCCAGCCAGTGGTAAGAGGTGCATGTCATGTAAAAAGATAGGTCCCTTCCAAGCCGTTTGTAAGAGTACCAAGAGATCAATGAAGATCAACAGCATCGACGTTACTGAAGATGCTCACACATGTACTTAGTGATGTAGTGTTAATAATTGAATGTAACACAATAAGTGGAGCAGGTAAAGCTAAAGGTCCATGATGCGAAGCCATGATTGGTGGTGTACCGCTTCAAGTCATGGCTGACTCTGGTTCGCCAATTACAATTTTATCTGATATTACTTTTCAGGAAAAATTGAATGGTACGGTAATACTTTCTCAGTCTGATGTCAATCCCAAAGCTTTTGGGGAAACTGAGATTGACATGCTTGGTTATTTCAAATCAAAGTTAGTATGTCTAGCTCGACATACCATCACCAAAGTGTATGTTGCCATTAAAGGCAGAAACATTTTAGGTTGGCAAGATCTATTAAAAAATGGGAATTTTGGAGGAGGAGCCTAGCGCGCAACCAAGATGGCCGCGTAGGCACAGGGCTCCCGAGGGCCTCCACAACCTCCCACGTCTATCCTGAATTTATCCTGATTCTATCGACGGGCTTCTACGGGCGAACCTACGTGGAGGTGATACCTGCTGTCCAAATTCAAATCGGACATCGGGAGCTGGAATAGTATCGATTCCAAGTTGGCGGCCCACTCCGGACCTTGCCCCGGACTCGAGTTGGCATGGTGCCCGGGCAGAAAGTGAACAACAACGGCATGCAGGACTTGGGCCGGTGCGCACCCCCTACTTTCACTTTCGGTTTCGGGTCTCCTCGCTGAAACTGAGGGGCCTTGGATTGTCAGCACACATTTATAGTGGGACGATTGGGTAACCTGCCTGCTCTTGGACACTAGCTGGGACTACCCCTTGGGGTCTCCGAGGCTTCCTAGATTGGTTCTCCGGTGATCGCTCATCGTGTTGGTGGCCGACACCCTTGACGACCATCAGACAATGGCGGCTAGATTGGACGGAGATAAGCAAAAATCCAAGACGACTAGGCGGGGAGCTCATACCCAAGCTAACATGGACCGCTATACCCAGTCGAGAGGTTCCCCTGTTGGCCCGCATAAGTCGCCGGAGAGACCCAAGGATGGCCCGGGATCGTCAACGGAGTTAACATTGCAGGACGTCATGGGTGCCATCGAGGAGATGAAAGCGGCGGTCGGCCAGCGATTCGATACATTGGCCCATAAATTGGACACAGTTTTGATCGATGTTAAACTAGTCAGAGCAGACCTTTCACAAACGAATGAAAAGGTCAAATCCTTGAGTCTGATGACGTCGAGTCTGGTAACGGACGTGTCTGACCTGCAAGCCGAGGTCCGTAATCTGCAGACGTCCACTGCTTTGTCTGTCCGTCGACTGGAGGATTTTGAAAGTAGGGCTCGGCGGAATAATGTGCGCATAATCGGGGTGCCGGAGAAATCGGAGGTCCCTGCAGCTGACCTCTTTGTGGAAGACCTTGTGATCAACCATCTCGCACCCAAAGGCTTGAGTAAATTCTTTGCGGTTGAGCGGGCCCATAGAGTTCCGGGTGGTAAGCCCAAACCGGGCGCTCCTCCACGGCCCATCATCACCAGAATTTTTCATTTCAGGGACAGGGATGCTATACTGCAGGCCTCGAGGGTGAGTGGGCCGACGAAGTTCGAGAACACTCATATAAGTTTCTACCCGGACTTCACACAATTGGTCCAAAAGCAGCGACAGGAGTTCATGGGTGTCAAACGGCGACTGAGAGACATGGACCTGAAATATGCGATGCTCTTTCCGGCCAGGTTGCGGGTTGAGTTTGAGGATCGGACGCACTTCTTTGATCGGCCGGAGGAGGTTGGAGATTGGCTTGATACCCTGCCTCAGCAACGACGTCGAGAGGGACAGACCGAAGGGAACGGAGTGGGCTCGGCTGAACAGGAGTAGACTTTTGGTTCCCGGTGACTGACTATTGTGATGGCACTTCCATATTTTGGTTTGGTGTTTCTATTCAGCGCCTTATCCTTCAATGCCCGGGGGTTGTGGGATGCTCAGTGAGGCTCTTTCCTCCTCTGGGTTTTCTTTTGTAGCGTAGTTAATGTTAGGGCGACAGGCACACTGCAAGTTGGGGGGGCTACATGGGCTCACGCAGGGGTGCAGGGTGGGGGGAGTTGTAACGGGAAGGTTGGTGGGGAGGGGGGGAGTTGGGGAATGTTTGTTTGTTTCACAAGGCAATGTGAGGTTAGCTGCTGATTTGTCCTGGTTGTGTTCTCCGGGATGTGGGCATCATGCACGGGAGCGGGGTGGGGGGTAAGGGATTGAGAATACTTTCGTGGAATGTGAACGGACTGGGGGATAGGATCAAGCGCGGGGTGGTGTTGCAGTTTTTGAAACGGATCTCGCCCGACATTGTTTTCCTGCAGGAGACACATCTGATTGGGAACTCCTTCCATGCCCTGAATAGGCGGGGCTATCGCCTTGCTGTTCACTCTGGTTTCACTTCTGGCTCTAGGGGAGTGGGTATCTTGGTCAGGGCCTATCTCCCGTTGGAGGTGGACGAGGTGCTCCACGATGATAGAGGGCGATATGCAGCATTGGTGGGGAGATGGGAGGGTAGAACTGTTTCGCTCGTTGCTGTTTATGTGCCACCGGGATTGCAGACGGCTACATTTGCGGATTTGGGGCGTTTGGTCCTGGGACTCCCTGGGGGGGTTCTGGTGTTAGGGGGTGATTTTAACGCTGTTGTATCCGGTATGGAGGAGCGCCACCCCCCCCCCCCAGGGATCTCCCTAGAGCCCAGGCCTGGCTGAGTGGCTTTCTAGATACCTTAGGACTTATAGATTGCTGGAGACTGATGCACCCAGGACAGGCACAATATACCTTCCACTCGGGGGCCCACGGGAGTTTCTCGAGACTTGATTATATACTTATGCCAGCGTTCCAGGCTGGAATGATCGGGGAGGTGCGTCATTTGGCCCGAGGTATTTCTGACCATTCCCCTCTATTGTTGCAGATGGAGGTTGTTCCTGGGGCAGAGGGAAGAGTAGCGCCAATTAACCCCTGGTATTTACGTAACCCTAATGTTCGCGCTGAACTGGTTAAGTCCATTGATCACTACTTCAATGATAATGTAGGGTCAGTGTCGTCTGCTGTCTCCCTATGGGAAGGTTATAAAACGGTGATCCGGGGGCATGCCTTGTCTCTTATTTCCCATGCTAGGAGGTGCGGGAGGGAAGAGGTGGTCCGCCTGGAAACTGACATAGCTGAGATGGAGGGGGATTTGGAGCGGGGTGTCACGGATGAGAAATTGCACGTTCTCAGCCTTAAACAGTCAGATTATAGAGCGCTGGTCACGGATGCTGCTAAAAGGATGAGTAGAGAGCAACAAGGACGACTGTATGATGTGGGAGATAAGGCCGGAAAGTTGATTGCTTGATTGGACAGGAAGGAGAGAGCGAGTAGAGTGGTGCCGGTTGTGGAGAGAGTGGATGGCGTGTGTGTGACTGACCCGGTAAAAATTGTTGACTGCTTCGCGGATTACTTCCGTGGGGTATACTCTCCGGTCTCCGGTCTCTGGGTGCTCGGAGGAGGACTCTCATCTGTTACTTAGAGATATTGCATTGCCGTCCCTCTCGGAGGCTGATAGCATATTGATGGAGGCGAAGTTGTCGCCAGATGAGATTGCTCTGGCCATTCGCTCTATCGCTTCTGGTAAGGCCATGGGTCCCAATGGTCTCCCCATTGAACTATATAAGTTGCGTCCAGATAAGATAGCACCATATCTCCGTGACATGTTCCTCGCTGCACGGGCGGCGGGCTCCCTCCCCCTTGACCAACGTCTCGCTACCATAGTTGTGATACATAAAGAGGGGAAGCCGCAAGACTGCTGTGCCTCCTACAGGCCTATCTCGTTGTTGAACGCAGAACCCAAAATTCTGGCTAAGGTATTGGCCAAGCGACTGGTTCGGGTCGTGGGCGACTTGATTCATCAGGACCAGTCCGGTTTTATACCTCATCGTAATACCGCCCTGAACCTGAGGCGGTTGCATGGTGTGCTTGCTAGAGCGGAGTTTATGCGTGAGCCGGCCATCTTGGCGTCTTTGGACGCTACCATGGCGTTCGATACTTTAGAGTGGCCGTATATTTGGGCTGCGTTAGCTAAATTCGGGTTTGGCCCTGATTTCATTGGGTGGGTAAAATTGCTATACGCTGACCCATTGGCGCAGGTTGTGGTGAATGGTAGGGCGTCGGCTCCCTTCGCGCTGGGGAGAGGTACGCGACAGGGCTGTCCGTTGTCGCCCCTTCTCTTCGCACTTTCTTTGGAACCTCTCGCTGCCTGGTTGGTTTGGGAGCCGTCGTTGTGGGGCATTAGATGGACGCCGGAATTTGAGGACCGTGTCTCCCTTTATGCGGATGACATTCTTCTGTATCTCAACTCTCCTCGACAGTCGCTAATTGTATTGGTGGACGTATTGAATTCCTTCGGTCGTAATTCTGGCCTGGTTATCAACTGGGCCAAGTCATGTGTTTACGTCCTCTCGGGCGAGGCCCCCCTCCTGCCGCGGGGGTGCCCTATTCAGATTGCTACATTGGGGTTCAAATATTTGGGAATCTTCATATCACTGGACCCCACGGTCCGCTATGAGCGAAACCTTCTCCCTCCACTCCAGCGATTGAAGGCCGACGTCGCGAGGTGGCGACGGCTTCCGCTCTCGCCGCTCGGACGGGCGGCATTGTTTAAAATGATGTCGCTGCCTCGCTTTTTGTACGCTTTACAAAATACGCTAGATGTCGTGCCGGCCCGTTACTTCCGTGAGGTGGAGGGTCTTCAGCGCCAACTGTTTTGGGACGGGCGACCGAGGATCGCTCTCGCCAAGTTGACACTCCCTTGGTATGATGGGGGTGTTGCTCTCCCCGATATTAAAAGATACTATTGGGCGTCTCAATTGGCGGCGGTGAACCACGGGATATACGGTCCTGCTTTGAATCCGGCCTTCGAGATGGATAAGTTATTACTTCCGGGCGGGGATTACAATAGGGCACTGTATTCGGCGACTCCGGATGCACGGTTGACAGGACCAGCGCAAGTTGCGGTACGCGTGTGGCAAGCGGCGAATGCTGCGATGGGGTGGAGGGATCGCTTGACTCGAGCAACGCCGTTGTATGCCTCCCAGCGCTTGGGTTGTCTGTGGAAAACGAAAGGCTTTGAGAAATGGGATATGATTGGTATAAGTAAGGTGGGTGACCTCTGGGCGAAAGGATCCTTTAAAACGTTTGAAATGCTCAAAACTGAATACAAATTAAATGATAGGGAGTACTTCGATATGCACAGGTCCACCATGCGCTGTGTTCGGTTTTTCCGGATGTTGCTGCTATCCCAGAATATTCCCCGTTGGAAGATAGGGTGTTAGACGGCTATGTGCCCGACAGCACTATTTCCCTGATCTATAAAAAACGTATTAATGATCGTACGGACTTGCTGACCCATCTGCGGGAGGCGTGGACGGCCGACGGATTGGAACTGGACGATGCGGATTGGGTATCGGCGGTGGCCTCCCCGAAAGAGGTGGCGATCCCGGCCCGCCTTAGATTTGTGCAGCTGAAGATACTCCATAGAGTGTATGTCACAGGGCCTGGTTTGATACGTATGGGTTATTCGAGGGATGGACTGTGTAAGCGTGGCTGTGGCTTGTTGGGTACCTTTCTTCATATCCTGTGGGAATGTTCGGAGGTCGTACGATTTTGGAACGGGGACATACTGTAATGGAGGAAGTCACGCATGTCGCTTTGTTACCAGAGGCCAGGAGGTGTTTGCTGAATGTCTGGGAACCAAATGACTATAATGCGGCGCAGACGCAGTGGGTGACTTTGGGGTACATGGTGGCTAAGCGCAATATCGCACAGTTGTGGGGTTCCTCGAGGCCGCCTACGATTTCGGTATGGAAGGAGAATATGGATTGGTGTATGTTCAGGGAGAAGACGGTGTATGTGGCGAGAGGCAAGCCTGGGAGGTGGACTAAGGTGTGGGGTCCATGGAATTCCTATCGTGGGAATATCTGCGCTCCGCCTCTGCCGCGAGAGGTCGACGTCGCTTTGTCCCCCTAGCCGCACATTCTACGTAATTGTGCATGCTTTGTCCTCTTCTCCGCCGCCCCCCACTACCACCTCCTGTCAGGAGTTATTCCAGATAATGTGGATCTTCCCCCGTCCTGGGGAGCGCACGCTGCTATTTCGGACTCTCATTGCCTTGTTTGTGTGTTATTGTTGTTTTTTTTTCTTTTTTTTAGAAAATATGAAACCGTCCTTTTTCGATTGCCCTTGGACTATGGCCGCGGCCTGTTATATGTGCTTTCGAACTTTCGGGAGCTTTTGCTTCTGGCTCATTTGAATGTATGGAGTTGCCTTGCTGGCTCCCGAGCTTTCTAGCGGCCGGCCCTTGTGGTTGTAGGCCCTTGTTTGTATCTCTTTAATGTGTAATAAAAGGTTTCTTCTTAAAAAAAAAAAAAAAAAAAAAAAAAGGGGAATTTACTTGAAACCGGGTTTGGATAATTCTGTTGTCCCGGGCGATCTGCCGGAAGGTTACATAGAAGATGATATGTGTACTGTAGATACTATAATTGACACTAACAAACCTTCTTTTCCAGATACCACTCCAGATATTGAAACCATCATTAGCCAAATTCCCAGTTTTTATTGACAAAATATGTACGTACTAGGTTTTGAGCACCAAATTCGATTAAAACCAAATGCTCAAACCATAGTACATAAGGTTTGACCTTTACCCGTGAGTGTTTGGGATGGTCTGGAAAAGCCCTGAACAATCTTTGCTTAGGAGGAATCATAGTTCCATGTGATTCTTCATCCTTGGTTTTTTCCATTGTCGTCATACATACAAAATCTGGGGAGGTGAGACTTTGTGCTGACTTGAGCCCCTTAAATACTAACATTATCATAGACTGTCATCACCTCCTCAGAAATTAATGACCTTTTAGCTGGTCTTGGAGGCTCCAAATTCTTTTCTGTAATTGATTTGCGTTCTGCCTATCACCAAACTCCCCTAAGCGTTGAGTCTCAGGAACTTACCACCTTTGTGACTCCGTTTGGTACATTAAAGTACTCCAGACTCCCATCTGATTTGGCCTCCGCTGCTAATGTTTTCCAGAGGCTCATGGACACACTTTTTGAAGACATTCCTGGAGTCCAAGCTTACAAGGATGACATTCTGGTGCATGCTAGCAGTTGTGAGGCCCACAATAACACCTTGTCCAAAGTTCTCTCTAAGTTAAGCATGTCAGGCATGACCATTAGACATGAGGAATGTAAGTTTGGTGTTCAAGACTTGACTATTTAGGACACACACTGTCACCAGAAGGTATCAAACCCAAATTGTCTTTAATCAAGGATATTCGTGATGCTTCGCCACCTAAAGATAGGGATGCTTTACATTCATTCTTAGGGTTCGGCTGAATATTATGCTCGATTTGTGCACGGGTATGCTCAAATTGTAGAACCTTTGAGAGCAATACTTAGAAAGGGTGCTAATTTCAAATGTTGTGAAGAATTACACAGCACTTTTAATAGGGCCAAACTCATCATTGAGCAGGCTCCTGCATAACAACCTTTTCAAGGTGAATGTAAATGTTTTTTTAATTTAGATGCAAGCTTGTCTGGACTTGGGCAATGGGTTGGTGGCAAGGAGCACACCATTGCATTTGCTACCAGAGAATTACAACCTGCAGAAACACGTAACAGCACTATCGAAAGAGGAGCACCTGCATGTGTCTGGGCAATATACAAGTTTAGATCATACATTTGGGGTAGTGAATTTGATGTTTTTACAGATCACAAACCACTGAAGTACATCCTCAATGGTGGGGGAACAAATAAGGCGTCCACCAGGTTAGTACATTTACTTTCAAAATTACAAGAGTATAATTTTGTTATCAAACATCTGCCTGGTAGGAAGAACGTTAGAGCTGTTTATCCTGCATGTCCCTGGAATGTGAAGAAACTGATACAGAAGATACTGAACGTGTAGTTGCAGCAGTGGATGCTGTAATGGAATGTGCCCCCATTTCTGAATGTACATGGACAGAGGAGTATGCCAAAGATCACAACCTCAATAAAATGAAAGAATTTATTGTGAAAGGTTGGCCAGAGAGTAGAATGCTTTCTGGTGAAATTAAAAATGTCTCTTTTGTGGCACCTGAACTTTTGGTTGTTGATGAGATGGTGATGCGTCATGATCTGTGTATTTCTCCAGAAAGTTTGCGCAAGGAAATCATCCAGACAGCTCATCATGGTCACTTGGGTATCACCAAAACATGCCAGTGCCGTAAATAATATTATCGGTGGCCTTCTCTGGAGAGTCAGGTTAGATCAACCACTGAAAGTTGTATGGAATGCTTACTCTCTGACAAAAGGGTGGGGAAACCATTAACGTACCCCTACATCCTGTACCTTTTCCAAGGGGTCCCTTGGATAAAGTTGGTCTTGACTTTTCTGGTCCTTATGAGGTGTTACCTACTGATAACCATGTTTTAATCTTAATAGTAGATTATTTTTCAAAGTGGATGTTTTATTGGTTTTGTGAAGGTCCCACTACAGATCATGCCATAAAGTTTTTAGAACATATCTTCATATTAGAGGGACCACATAAATCAATCGTCACAGACAATGGAACTCACTTCATTTCTCAACGGATGTGTGCGTTTTTAGAGCATCATGATATTCAATATCTCAAAGTAGCTCTTTACTCACCTTCTTCCAATGGCCTAGTCGAAAGGGGGAAGAGAATAATCAAAGAGGGTGTGTAAAACACAATATCGTCAGGTTTGAATGTTTAAGAGTTCTTAAAGAACAAGATTTGGTCATATAATATCACACCTCACAGTACCACTGGGGTTCCACCTTCTACTTTGCTCAGAGGAAGAAAGGTGCACTCCAATTTGTGTCCCACCTGGCTTTCTAGCAAGAGTGGCCAACAAATCGAATCTCTGGACTTAATTAGATCCAAGGTTGAGGCTAATCAAGATGCTATGAAGCTTCATTTTGATTCTGGTAAACATTTTAAAAATAAATCTTTGAAGGTGGGCGATTGGGTTCTAATCAAAAATCCCCAAAAAAGTCATGAAAGATATGTCTAGGTATTTTTCACATGCACTTGTCAGTCCGTTAAGCAAAGGTTCTCCTCTTTTATAAAACAGAGGTTGGTGAAACAAGAGGAATTTTGTCCTCGCCGATTCACAAACAGACATCATTAAGAAACGTTCTGCTTATAATGCGGATCGTATTCAATCTTATAGTTGGTTACATGATACTGTTGTTTCTAATTCTATTACAGGGCCGGAGGCTTCAGATTATGCTTTTTCTTTCTTCAATGTTTATACACAGCAGCCAATGAAAAACAATTAAACACCTTTTAACATACTATATTTCCCATGTTGCAATGGGGCAGTCCAATAACGATAGAGACTATGCTCTATATATGTAACCTTGCACACTAGCACTTCCTCTTTCTTTGCACCCTTGCAGCCGAGTCAAGTGCCTTATACCTTTCACTTATTATTCCGTTTGTTAGATGCTGTAGGTGTATTAGTGCATTTCTGTCGTCAGTATTGGCAATTTCTGTACGTGCCACGCTTGCGCTTTAGCGCAGCTGTCTTTATTGGGTGCATTTCACGGTCGGGTGGAGGCGACACAGCCCCCGCTCCCGCTTGCCAGTCCCGCCCCCCTCCCCTACATAATAGCGGCCGCTGCAGGGGGGGCACGTGTGATCCTAGACCTCGGTCCAGGCCAGCACTCTCCCCAGCAGCTTCGCTTCCTCCTACGCTTCCCCTGAGCCCAGAGCGCCTCCCCAGAGCAGGGTTCGCTCCTGCAGCCCGCTCCTCTGCAGAGGTGAACAGAGTGCTCCCTCCGCTACTTGCTGCCTTCTTCTGCCTGCCCTTTGTTCCCTGACGCTGCCACAGGTATTTCCCCCTGGTGTATGTAATTTAATTCCCCTGGTGTATTTAATTTATTTATTTTTACTTCCTGTAACCCGCCGATTTTTCCCGCCGCTGCTCCCCTGCGGCCCCTCCCCTTGACACAGCCCCCGCTCCCCCCTCCCCTACATATGGCGGCCGCTGTGCGGTTGCGCCGCTGTCGCGCTGAAGGCGTGCCTAAGTCAAGCCTGTCTGCGCCCCGACCACGGCCAGCGCCAGGAACCCTGGATCTCTGGAACCCTGCCAATACATCTCCGCCGCCCTCCATGCACTCAACCCCAGAAGACACAACAAAAGACACAACAACTGCCACAGAGCAACACCGAACACCACCCAAGGACAGTTCTCCTGCAGACACTGCCGACGATCCTTCACCATCGACCGTGCCCCCGAGACCGTCAAAAATTTGCCAGACCTCCGCACCTCCGGAGCCCTGACATGCATCCTCCTCAACGTACGCTCCCTACACGGACATGCCTTAGTGATCTGGAACCTGCTCGACACCCTCTCGCCGGACACCTCAGGTCCCGACATCGCCACCGCCATCCCTGACAGATACAAGATCCAGAGAAGGGACCGTCCCCACCGCCCTGGAGGAGGACTTGCCATCGCCCACAAGACCCCCTTTCGACTCTCCACCTCCTACATGAGCGACCCCCACTGCAACACAGAACACCTCCACTTCCAGATCCACCCCAGGACCACGCTAATGGGGCACCCTTGCCTACAGACCCCCTGGACTGCGCACCCAGTCCGCAACCACCATCGCCGACCTATACGCACCACACGCCATCACATTCAGGGACTACATTCTACTCGGAGACCTCAATTTCCACCACGAAAACCGCAGCAAACTCGACTACATCACCCTCCTCGACAACCCCTCCAACCTTGGACTGAAGCAGCTCGGCCCCACGCACAGGGCAGGACACACCCTCGACCCCATCTTCGCAGGAGGGACAAACATCCAGTTCAGCCATACCTCGCAGCCCCCCTGGACGGACCACCACTGCGTACACTTCACCTCAAACGCCTCCACCGGACCCAAACACCCCCCACGCCCACCTAGGATTCTGTCCCCACTACTGACACAGACTCTAATGGTACTCTCTCTCCTAAAAAGAAGGCGGCACAGAGGGAGCATCTACATCCGCAGGCTGGCACCCTTCAGGTCTCAACCCCCTTTGATTTTAACCCTCTCGACATTGTTCACCTGAGGTCCTCCGATTAGGCTCCGCCCCCAGAGGTAGCTGATTACTTTCACCAGAAGCTGAGGAGGCCTTTTGATAAAGAGGTGCATAGCAGACTCCGCTCGGAATGTCCACAACCAGATATTCCAGATTTGGTTGCAGATATCCCGGACACTGACCCCAACATGCTGGCGTTTCTAAAAAAGTTCACCAAAGATCCGAAGAAGGGTATCGATCGCGCTTGGCGTGGATGCCAAGATAGGTTCTTAGACGTCACAGGGCCCTTAGCGATGATTCTTGAGATGGCACTGGTAGCCAAGGACACTGGTATCCCCATCGACCCAGACATATTGGCGGGGAGGACACAGCGCGCTGTTTCCTGGGGAACGCGAACTGCGCCATTTCTGCAGAGGGGAGAAAGTCGTTGCTCATGCGAATGGACAGCAACCTCACGGACTTAGCTTCCGCGGAAGCAGGTCCTTTAGCAGAAGGGCTCCTTTTCGGCAACAAATTTGTCAAGGACGTGTCCAAATACGTGGGCACATTCACCACCCTGGCTAAGGCCCAATCAAACATAAAACAAGTTTTTCAGCAAGGCCTTTTTTGACGGGACGGGCGAGGACGAGCCGATCGACAGGCCGTCAATATTATCAGGGCCCTCCCAGAGATGGCTATGGTCGTGGTAGAGGGGATTGGCAGGACACTACCAGAGGGGGTACCTTCTACTCGATGAGAAGATTCTCTCGATGCAGATATCATCGAGGCGGACAAAGAGGAAACTACCAGCCTCAGGTCACTTTAGGTAAGAGCTCTTGCTCCTCTGTCTTATTCTCTGGGGGATCACATTTGTCATTTCATACACAATTGGGCTCAAATTACAAGAGACGCCTGGGTATTACAAACCGTTCAGGGGTTTCAAATAGAGTTCTTCCAATCTCCAATGCAAGATTTTATACCACCCCCATTGTTTTTTCCCCAACAAGAACACATTTTTATAGAGCACGAAATAGCAGAATTGCTGGAGAAGCACACAGTAGCCTACTGCGACACCAAAACCGAGGGCTTCTGCAGCAATGTCTTCCTGGTGCAAAAGAGGGGCGGTGGTTACAGACTCGTACTAAACCTGAAAGGTTTCAATTACTTTGTCCTCTACAGCCATTTCAAAATGGAGGGAATACACCTACTGACAGATCTTTTGAGACAGGGAGATTGGATGGTTCGGTTGGACCTCAAGGATGCCTATTAACGGTACCAATCTTCCCTCCCCACCGGCGTTTCTTACAGTTCCGGTGGCAGGACCGGTGGTTGAAATATTTGGTCCTTCCTTTCGGTCTTTCCTCAGCGCCTTGGTGCTTCACCAAGCTGATGGAACCGGTAACCGCTCATCTCAGAGAGCAGGGTATTCATCTTATAATTTATCTGGACAAAATACTCATCATGGCACCATCAGTTACCCTAGCATCTCAGCACCTTCAGATCACGGTGCAGCTTTTGGAGAATCTGGGTTTAGTAATCAACTCAACCAAGTCTGTCTTGTCTCCGACGCAGTCAATAGAGTTTCTGGGTTTCGTAATCAACTCTCAGACAACTCAACTTCAACTGCCCAAGGCCAAGTTGAGGGATCTGAAGAAGGAGCTGAAGGTAACATTAACCAAGCAAGTAATGTCGCTGCGAGCCATTGCTTGTCTGGTACGACTGCTTGCATCCTCAATTCAAGCGATCTTCCCGGGCCCTTTGCATTACCAGGCCTTGCAACGCTTGAAGATTCAGCACTTGCAGAAAGGGCTTTCCTTCTCCGACCAGGTTCCCCTCACGGACGAAGTGAAGGAGGAGCTCAATTGGTGGCTGACACACGCAGATGCTTGGAATGGCCGAGCGATATTCGGATCTCGCCCGGAAGTGGTGATAGAGTCCGATGCCAGCTGTTGGGGCTGGGGGATGAGATAACCACAGGGGGCAGATGGTCTCTCCAGGAATTAACATTACACATCAACTGCCACGAACTCCTGGCGGGGTATTTCGCGATCCGCGCTCTCACCCAAGAAGGTCTCTTGTTGCATCCTTCTGAGAATGGACAACGTATCTGAGGTGAGGTATATAAACAAGTTAGGGGGGACGAGAGCACCGATGTTGGCGGAGATGGCCAAGGACTTTTGGCATTACTGCCTGGCTCACCAGATTACGGTGATAGCAGAATACCTTCCGGGGCAGTACAATGCAATAGCGGACTGGAACTCCCGTCACTTGAGAGATTACAACGACTGGCAGCTACATCCCTCACTTTTTCAAATGATTCAGGAGACTTGGGGTCCTTGCATGATAGATCCGTTTGCATCCAGACTCAGTCGCCAACTAGAAGCGTTTTTCAGTTGGAGGACGGACCCTCTGGCGAAAGCCACGGATGCGTTCACACAGGATTGGTCGAGGTCATTGAATTATGCATTCCCCCCATTTACTCTGATTCCCAGAGTAGCAAACCAGATTGTCCTTCAACAAGCGGATCTTGTTCCAGTCACACCGGTTTGGAAATCACAACCCTGGTTCCCAGTACTTCTGGAGTTGACCTGCGACTTTCCGCTTCCCCTTCGATGGTCCCGGACGATGCTCCAGGGCCCTCAGGGAGAACCACACCCATTAGTTCTAGCGGGGCAGCTGTCCCTGACGGCGTGGAGGCTTTCAGGCAACGATGGTCGTTGCTAGGACTTTCAAAGGAGGCTTCAGGTTTCATCCAACAAGCCTGGGCTCCCTCTACCTGGAAACTATATTCTTCAGCATGGCTGGGTTGGTGCCTGGAGAAACAGGTGGATCCCGTGGAGGCAAACCTCTCTCAGGTTGTGAATTTCTTATCCAAAAAAGCCTCGGAGGGGCTGTCCTACAGATCGGTTAACAATTTCAGGTCCGCTATCTCGGCGGGATATACGCAAATCAACGGTAAACCGGTGATCTGCAAACTCCTCAAGGTATAGGAGTGGCGAATCCTCCTAAGGCTAAGTATTCTGCTTTATGGGATGTTTCTAAAGTGTTAACTTTATTTGATATCTGGTCTCATAATGAGGAACTTTCGAGAAAGCAATTATCTGCAAAGCTAGCCATGCTCTTTTGTTTGTCTGCTTGTCGACGAATCTTTGAGATCAGAGTCCTAGACCTAACAGGTAGAGTGTTTTCCCCGGAAGGGGTTTCTTTTACAATTTCTGCTCGGACAAAGACATTTTCACGTTCCATTGAATACCATGCATTTCCTGTTAACGATAAATTGTGTGTTGTAAAATGCTTGAAAGCTTATGAGCAATGTACCAAACGGTTAGACCGGTTGGTTGTTCCAGACTGTTAATTGCATTGCAGAAAATGTTTGTCAGTTACGTCTGTGACTATTGCTACATGGCTCAGATATATAATGCAGGAGGCCGGTATTGACACTGAGCTCTTTGGGGCCCATTCAGTGAGGGGCGCTATGGCCTCCAAGTATTATATGTTAGGCACTAGTTTACAGGATATAATGAAAGCAGCTGATTGGTCATCTAACTCTACTTTTAAGCAGTTTTATTACAAACCTGTGGGTGACATTGCTTCTGTTGTGTTGGTAAAGTGTTGAACTAGCATAATCTGAAACCCATGGTCCTGTAATAGAATAACAAATTTGCTAGCATTCGCGCCAAGAATGTTCAATTCTATTAAGGACAAGGAGGCGAAGATTGTCCCGCCCAATGTATTTATTTCATATTCATGACTGTAATTTACTATCCGCCCTGACATTTCTGCTTATTATGGTTATTACGGTTTGCGAATTTCTGTTTTAGGGGCGGAGCAGAAAGGTGATCAATAATCATCTAATTGTTTGCAAGTTTGGATGGCGTGCTGCACACCTTTCAGTTACATGGACGCCGGCGGCTCTGGCATGAGAATTTGTGTTCTGTGTTTCTACAAGTTCTTTTGATGGACATAAGTTCGGTTCAATTGGACAGTGTTCATTCAAGGCAAAGAAAGAGGAAGTGCTAGTGCGCGGGGTTACATATATAGAGCATAGTCTCTATGGTTATTGGACTGCCCCATTGCAACATGGGAAATGTAGTAGGTTAAAAAGAGTTTTATTGTTTTTTCATTGGCTGCTGTGAATAAACAGTGAAGGAAGAAAATGCATAATCCTCGCCTCCGTGTCCTTAATAGAATTGTTTGTTACTTTTACCTCTTCGTTGTTGTATTCTGCAAATTTCCATATTGCATGACAGTTATAGTATTTATTATATTTTTGTATTCCCGTTGAAGGAAGAAATTATGTGATTTGCTGCTTGTCTCACCTTTCGCGAGGTAGGCGCATGCAGTCTATTCGAAACTTACAAACATGTTATTGTTTAAAATGACTTTCCACGCTAAGTGGCGGATCGGCAACTGCGCGTCTCCCGACAACGAGTCAATTGCGGCGGAGATCTGCAGGGGTCAGACGTCCCCGGTCGTGGTTGCTTTCTACCATACGAATAAAACTACTTCCCGTTCCTGCCTTGGGTTCATTCACTTCAGATACACAGCATAACCTTTTCAGGAGTGTTACGGTTGTTTTAAGACTGTTCATTTATCATTACAGTGTACAAAAGAGAATCCTCGGTTAAATACAACTAGTTATATGGGCATGGCTGCTTTACTGCCCTCGCGATAAAGCGTCACTCACTCAGTGTCACACTGTAAAGTACTGAGGAACACAGGTTGAAGAATAAGTGTACTTTATTCCATTAATGCCAACACGGACTCCAGGAAGATCTGGAGCAAACAATGCGTCTCGGCTGTTCGTGATCAGCTGTCAACTGTCATCGGACAGTTGTCAGTTGATGACGTCACAGCTGGTACAGAAACCCGGGAGGGACAACAGGTAGTGAACATATTACGGTGTCCACGCAGGGACACACAACAATGCAAATCACAACACATCTTCCCCCTATGAGCTAAAGGAAGAAAGGAAAAAAGGGGGGGAAAAGAGGAAGGGAAAACAAGAAAAAGGAAAAAAAACGTTTACTCACAAATGTAGTCTCTAAGCCTAGCAGGTGGGCCTAAAATTCTACCAGACCTATTAATTGCTACAGGTTTGCATGGGGTTATTCTGTACGCCCAAACAGTCTTTAGAGTCTCTTGTTTCCAATTTAGATTGTTTCTGTTGGCAATCTGAATAATCCCCTTTATGACCCTGTTGAACCTTTCAACTGCTCCATTACCAGCAGGATGATAAACTGACGTGGTTTTGTGAAGTATACTATTTTTCCTTATATAATTTTTGAATATTTCGGACGTGAATGGAGTGTCGTTATCACTCACAATCTGTTTAGGCAGTCCCTCGCGAGTGAAGATTTCATCCATGAATTTAACGATGTTAACTGCCGATGGGTCGTTGGTGAACTTCACCTCAGGCCACTTGGTTAGGTGATCAATCATTACTATCACATACCACTTCTCTGTACCATCTGATATTGGACCCATAATGTCTATCCCAACTCTTTCCCATGGCATACCAGGGCTGGAAATGGGCTGTAGAGGCGGTCTAAACGTCACCTGTGCCTTGTCAGAGTTCATGCACAAAGTACATTCCCTTACAGTTCTCTCGATTTCTAAATTGATCCCAGGCCACCAGTACATGTTTTTACTCTTTCTTTAGTCTTTGCTATGCCTAAGTACCCTTCATGACAAAGGCTTAGTACTTTGTCTCCTATTTTGCTTGGTGGGACATATTTACCGCTTCTTAAAAGGAAACCATCCTCATATGATAATTCATTCCTTACTTCCCAATAGGCTTTCAATTTATCAGTTAGTTTGTTTTTGTTGACCCAACCTTCCTTTAACATTTGAATGACAAAATTTATATTGCTGTCAATTTCCTGTTCTTTGAACCACTCATCCTTGGTTATGCCACAGGTTTGTTCTAAAACACTAGCAACAGCACTCTCCTCCATTTCAGAACTCTCTTCGTTGTTCGCTTTGCCTACTGGCATCCTGCTTAGGAATTCAGCTACGACATTTTTTACTCCCGGTACATATTCGATACTGTACATATAATCGAATAGTCGTACGGATAGTCTGGCTAATCTAGGGGATGCTGTGTACAGACCTTTAGTTGTAAATACTTTTGTCAATGGTTTGTGGTCTGTGCATAAGGTTACTTTCCTTCCCCATACAAAGTGCCTGAAGTGCTCCAAGGCCCAAACACAGGCAAGAGCTTCACGCTCTATAACGGAAAAGTTTTCCTCTGTGGGAGTGAGCGAGCGTGATGCAAAGGCTACTGTGTACTCCACTCCCTTTGAGTCCTTTTGGGTGAGTACTGCACCCAACCCCTTGTTACTTGCGTCTGTGGTGATAAAGTTATTTAAGCTTGGGTCAGACCCTTGTAGAGGAAGAGCTGTGCACAAATCTCTTTTGGTACTTTTACATTTTTCATCACATTCTACTGTCCACTCGAATTTATTTCTCAATTTTAGGAGCTGTCTTAACACATGAGTTTTGTGTGAAAAGTTTTTGATGAACTTCGAATAGTACTCCACCATTGCCAAGAACGACCACAGCTCATCCTTGTTGGTGGGGACAGGTAAATTCTTTATTGCTTGCAATAGCTACTTTTTTGGGCTTATGCCATCACCCGTAATTCGGTGACCCAGATAATTAACAGAACTACATGCAAACTTACATTTTTGATATTCAGCTGTCAAACCCTTTTCTTCCAGAACTTCAAGCACCTGTTTTACTCTCAAGTCATGCTCCTCCTTCGTTCACCCCATGACCAGGATGTCATCCTGAAAGATTAGGATGTCAGGCACTCCTTCAAAAATATTATGCATAAGTCTCTGGAACATTGCTGCCGCTGATGCGAGACCGAAAGGAACTCGTGTAAATCTGAAGCATCCAAATTGTGTAATAAAAAATGTTAGTTTCTTGCTATCCCGATGAAGTGGCACTTGGTGATAGGCCGACTTCAAATCAATAGTAGAAAACCACTTAATTCCTTTTGTAGTGGCCAATATTTAATTTATTTTCGGGAGTGGATATTGCTCTACAATTATATTCTTGTTTAGATCACGGAGGTCCACACAGTCTCAATTTGCCATTGGACCGTTTGGCCAGGACCACAGGTGCAACCCACTCTGAAGCATCTACTCTCTCAATTATGCCTTCTTCAAGGAGTTTGTCTAGTTGGTCCTTGACTTCTTTTCTCACTGGGAAGGGTATATTCCTTACCTTATGTACCACTGGGGTTGTTATAGGTTTTAGTTTTATTTTGTGTTGATAACCTTTCAAAGCACCTACTCTTCCACTAAAGACATTTCTCATGTAAGTACTTAGCCTGATCACTGTGTTCTGTTACACTCAATATGGGATCGATTTTTCCTGGATCTAAAATTATCCCCAGGTTCCCTTGGTCCATCCACCCCAAAACTGACGGACCAACCTTAGACACGTATAATTTTCCTGTTGACTCTCTGCCTTCGAATGCAAACTTTAGGTCTCTGTAACCACATACATCGGTTCGCCTGTGAACGATTTTATAATTATGACTCTTGGTTGTTCCCAAGATTGTTTTCCGTGGGTAACTCACATTCGGAATCATAATCGGAAACAAAAGGACGTGTTAGTTTGTTGCCACTGGTTACCTTCTGGGATGTGTCAGCTGAGGTGTCAAAACAAGAGTGTCTGAATGGTGAAAGATTGGAGAAATGCCATACCCGTCCATCACTAAGGAGTGCAGAATTGCAATAAACGTACAGTCATAGGAGGTGTAAACTTCTCCTGACCCTTAGCAATGTGGCCACTTCTCTTTACTTTGACGATGTCACCTTCCATGAGGACTACAGGTTTACTTCCATGTTTTCTGTCATAGTTCTCTTTAGCCGTTGACTGGGACTGCCGGGACACACAACAATGCAAATCACAACACACACCTAGGACACTGAAAAGGCATCCATACCCATAACCCTAAAAACAGAGAGATTTCACAATGAAAACTTTACAGCTATGCTTAAGTGACGTGCCAGCGAGGATTGTTGCATGCGATCAGCAATACACTGTATTTTTTTGTTGTTGCAGATTTATATAGCGCGAACTCGACCCGAAGGTATTGGAGCGCTTTACACGAGCACCCGTTGCATTACACAAGGGCACATTCATTACTTGGGAGGCGTGGTGAGATTAAGCGATTTGCCCAAAATCACAGGATGCCAAGCCGTCTCCGAGGCTCGAACCCGGTTCCCGAAGCTCCAAAGTCGGCAGTTCTAGCCGTCAGGTAGCTGTAAGGCTACATCATCTCCCCAAGAACAATCACTGGTTGCTAAGGGATCGGGCATTCCGTTCAAATCCGATTTTAACTATAAATATGAAAGCTGTAGTATCGCTATACTGGTTACTGCGGTATTCCTGCGCACACCCATTATCTTCGCTTCAGAAGAAATAAACAGACAGGTACCTCGCATGAAATAACACCAACAGTGCAAAACAACAGAAGCAGCTGCGTACGCAACGCAACCTTGTTGGGTCACGCATGGGGCGTGGCAGGGGTCGTCACGAGCTAAGCCAATGGCTTCTTTAAACGAGAACGAGGGCGTGCCTTAGAAGGGAGGTACTTCCTAGACGTTACCCAGAATAGGGCCTCGTCTTTCTTCTTTTTGCCTGATATCCTTCTGCCCTTTCGTCACTTTCTATGCAAACCATTAGCCAATTCGCAAGAATGTGTACTAATGGAGTTTCCGCTTCCGGGTTGTGATGTGCAGACATGGAGTGAATGAGAGTGTTATAGTAAGTTGTTTTGAGTGGTTACTACGTATCTTTTCAGATTTCTTTTGGTCCCGTAGTCTTCAGCGGCCTAAAGTTGAAAGACTTGGAAGGCAGCACATGGTGTGTGGGGTTCCAAAAACGTCTCATACAAAAGTACAACATTGAGTATGGGCTGTCACTCTACCTTTGTATTTCCGTGTCCCACAGGCGTGCAGCTCGCCAACTTTCATGTATATATCGGCCTGAGTTTGCATGTATATGACATAGCATACCTTACAGCTATCTCTGAATTATAGAGCACAACATTCAGTTCTCGCTGATCGTATGGGTCTTAAAACACGGTCTCTTTGAGCATCTTGGACGTATTTTAGCATGTAGCTTTCCCTTTATGTGTGACGCAGACTTCATCATCTTTAGTATATGGTAGAAATCTCAACACGCATCCCCTTGCTTCAACCCACCTCCAGAAGTTGTTTTGGGATCTCCATGGAATTCTTGTGTGCATGGGACAGGTCTACCTATGCATATGTGTGACACCCCTGCCATCTTTGTATGTAGATGGCATTCCTTGAGCATAACGTTCTCTACATGCCATCTATATACGTGAGTGTGGCGTGAGGTGAACGGTCACCTATGTTAAAATGATGTGTGCTGGGGTTATGGTAAAGGAGACTTAATTCTCCTATAGGTAAAGTGAGTACCATTTTCAAAGAGTAACGCTAACATCTGTTAATTACATATATTAGAAACGGCAGAAGTAAAAACAAGGTATGGTTATGTCTCTGTGGGACGTTATCGTATTCTTCTATATTTGGATTGCAGTGCAACATTTATATACTGCTTTGTACTCCTTTGTGGAACACTGAAGTGCATTCCTACACTAGCATCAAAGTAAACTGTATAGGGTGTGTGGCTTGGAAGGGGCTAGGAGGGTATTGTCTTGGTTGTTGATCCTAGGTGGACAGTGTTTCCATGTCGTACGTGGTGACCACTGAGTTGTGGTTATCATGTCGTGAGACACACTGCTTAGAAGTGTTGTGGATAAAGAGGTACGAGAAACAGAGGAACAATTTATGCTTTTTAGTGAGCTACAGCTGGGAACATCCCTTTGTGGAGTTCCTTATGAACAAGCTTGCCCACTCTGATATTTTGTTTACGTTTTTTTGGTCCTGAGCAGGCGTGGCTGGAGAGAGAAGTGGTGGATGGGGGGGGGATCTGCTGGGGTAGCCTTTGTAACTATCATCCCGTATCTGAATGTCATTGCGATATGTAAAGAAGCAGTCCAAGCATCTAGCCACAGTGGTAGACTAGATAAGAGTCCTCAGATTGGCCAGTTGTATGCAACCAGTCTCTTTAGTTGTGCCATGCCTGATCAATTGGTGATAGGTGGTTTATTGGCTGCTACAGTACTGAGTAACGGGCAGTACCTGTAGCAGATATGTCTTATGTGAATGTGAGAGGAGTAAGCTACAGTTGGCTGCTGACTGATGAGTATTATAGTATTAGTGTGGGTCAGATGGGTCATACATGAATTTAAATTACTAGCTTACCTGGATATAGAAAGTAGTGTGCTGACTGGCTTTTTCCATATATGTGGCCTGTAAACTGTAGGTTGTATCTGAATGTGTGATTATGTTTCAAAGTTCTATCCAAGGTGTTAGACCTGGCATATGTATGTTCGAGATACATACCTGGGGCATGTATCTCGAATGCTCCTCCGTGGACCTGCCGCACTGGTTGTGCCATCCAAGGAAGTATCTCATCGATTGTGCCACAGGTTTACCCTGGTGGGGCCTGTGTGCATGGGTTTCTGTTACTCGACTTGGCATTTACCAAGCTATGTGTCTAGGTTCTGCATGTCTCTTGCTATATTAGTGTTCTCCCTTGTGACTGTGTGGTGTTGGGAAGAGGTTGGGCTTGTGCGTGTATGCGCTACCTGCAAGGCTCGTAAATGGCATTGAGGGATGTGCTCGATATGACAGGGCATGCTTCTAGTATTGGATTAGCATTAGAAGGTGTAGGGAATGGCTATTGAGCATTATTCCCAACTGGCAGAATAGTAGCAATGCAGTGTTTGGTATCAAATGGCTTGTAATGGCGAATCTTCTCCGGTATTGGGAGTGGGTTCAACATTACGGTGATGGGAATGTCACTTTGGGAAAGTGGGCATTTGCATGCTCGTGACTCTGTGTGTCTGTCGGCCTGTCTCCTAATTCACAACTGGGTGCTAGGGAGACAGCCACATCTGTGCATTCCTGATAAAAGGCCATAAACTAGGGACTTATGGGAAACTGCAGACCTTTGACTCTGAGTTGCAATTCTGCTGTGGTTACGTGGGGGGTGGAATTGGCACCGGCATTTCCAAGGGGTAGGATCCTGGCCCCACTAAAGATAGTGATCAAACCTCCAAGGGTAGGATGGCAGACAGGACAAAATCTAGAGAGGGCCTGGTCATTTCAAAGGTGGCCATCTGAACTGATTGTATCATCAAGGCCAAAGTGGGTATAACTACTGAGGCTCTGGCCTCCGAAAGTAAGGGACATCGACTCTTGACCCTTGAACCAGCCAGGTCATTCTACAGTTCCAGGGGGGTATCGGCGGACCGGAATTCCTGACGGGACTGCGAGGTCCAGGGTGCACGCCTACAACCTCCACGAGCACACCTGGAGCCTCTTCCCTGCCCCGCCCCCGCTAAACTCACGCCTCGCGGCCCCCGCTTCGCGGGTGCCGCTCGGAGCCTTGTGTATTTATAGCCAGCTCCTGGAGGAGCACGGTGGGACATCGACTCTTGACCCTTGAACCAGCCAGGTCATTCTACAGTTCCAGGGGGGTATCGGCGGACCGGAATTCCTGACGGGACTGCGAGGTCCAGGGTGCACGCCTACAACCTCCACGAGCACACCTGGAGCCTCTTCCCTGCCCCGCCCCCGCTAAACTCACGCCTCGCGGCCCCCGCTTCGCGGGAGCCGCTCGGAGCCTTGTGTATTTATAGCCAGCTCCTGGAGGAGCACGGTGGGACATCGACTCTTGACCCTTGAACCAGCCAGGTCATTCTACAGTTCCAGGGGGGTATCGGCGGACCGGAATTCCTGACGGGACTGCGAGGTCCAGGGTGCACGCCTACAACCTCCACGAGCACACCTGGAGCCTCTTCCCTGCCCCGCCCCCGCTAAACTCACGCCTCGCGGCCCCCGCTTCGCGGGTGCCGCTCGGAGCCATGTGTATTTATAGCCAGCTCCTGGAGGAGCACGGTGGGACATCGACTCTTGACCCTTGAACCAGCCAGGTCATTCTACAGTTCCAGGGGGGTATCGGCGGACCGGAATTCCTGACGGGACTGCGAGGTCCAGGGTGCACGCCTACAACCTCCACGAGCACACCTGGAGCCTCTTCCCTGCCCCGCCCCCGCTAAACTCACGCCTCGCGGCCCCCGCTTCGCGGGTGCCGCTCGGAGCCTTGTGTATTTATAGCCAGCTCCTGGAGGAGCACGGTGGGACATCGACTCTTGACCCTTGAACCAGCCAGGTCATTCTACAGTTCCAGGGGGGTATCGGCGGACCGGAATTCCTGACGGGACTGCGAGGTCCAGGGTGCACGCCTACAACCTCCACGAGCACACCTGGAGCCTCTTCCCTGCCCCGCCCCCGCTAAACTCACGCCTCGCGGCCCCCGCTTCGCGGGTGCCGCTCGGAGCCTTGTGTATTTATAGCCAGCTCCTGGAGGAGCACGGTGGGACATCGACTCTTGACCCTTGAACCAGCCAGGTCATTCTACAGTTCCAGGGGGGTATCGGCGGACCGGAATTCCTGACGGGACTGCGAGGTCCAGGGTGCACGCCTACAACCTCCACGAGCACACCTGGAGCCTCTTCCCTGCCCCGCCCCCGCTAAACTCACGCCTCGCGGCCCCCGCTTCGCGGGTGCCGCTCGGAGCCTTGTGTATTTATAGCCAGCTCCTGGAGGAGCACGGTGGGACATCGACTCTTGACCCTTGAACCAGCCAGGTCATTCTACAGTTCCAGGGGGGTATCGGCGGACCGGAATTCCTGACGGGACTGCGAGGTCCAGGGTGCACGCCTACAACCTCCACGAGCACACCTGGAGCCTCTTCCCTGCCCCGCCCCCGCTAAACTCACGCCTCGCGGCCCCCGCTTCGCGGGAGCCGCTCGGAGCCTTGTGTATTTATAGCCAGCTCCTGGAGGAGCACGGTGGGACATCGACTCTTGACCCTTGAACCCGCCAGGTCATTCTACAGTTCCAGGGGGGTATCGGCGGACCGGAATTCCTGACGGGACTGCGAGGTCCAGGGTGCACGCCTACAACCTCCACGAGCACACCTGGAGCCTCTTCCCTGCCCCGCCTCCCACACGCCCCCTCTCCTGTAGTAAGGGCCAAGTAAACACGCGCTAGCGGTACGCGCGCGGTCGCAGCTCGGACGAAGACCGGACAAAGAGCGGGCCGTTTGAGGCCGTTAGAGGACGGGAGAGGTCGGGCCTGGGCCACTCCCCCTGGATTTTCCAAACTACCAGTAGACACAAAGGGTCACTACTGGTACGTGTTTGCAGGGATGCCACCAATTGAAACCAGAAGCAAAAGCGCCATGGTTGGCGCATCGACCTCCAAGGGTACACTGGATAAATACTTTGTAAAAGCTGGGTCGTTGCTAATAGAGGACATTACGTTACTGGAAAGACGAATCTCTCAAGAACTGGACTGGGTGCGGAGATCGTCCATGGGTCCTCTGGCACAGGCAAAATCTCCTGTGGTAAGCTCTGAACTGATTGTGTTGGACACAGGGGGGGAGGGCACAGGGGGGGATGGCACGAATAATCTCACTAGGTCCCCAGATATATTAAATTACACCTCTCAGTCAAGTCGAAAGGACCTTAGTGACTCTATTGATTTCAGCATGTTAACCCTCCCGCCTGCTCAACCCCCTTCTAAATCTACAAATCAAAGCCCTGTGACTAATAGGGATAATCCCAACTCTATAACTGCTAAAGTGAACAAGCAAAAGGGGATTAGAGAAGGAGCTATCCCTAAAAAGAGCGGAGGAGCTAAGACAAGGAGGGTGCGCAAATTAACTTCCACAAAACCTTGCACCAGCTTGCCAACAAAAAGCTCCGTTTTGAATAACAGGGAAATCTTACAAAAGGGCAGAGCTGGGCATAGCAGCTCCGTAGTAACAGGGGAGACAAACAACCATCCCGATCTAAATCCATGTGAGTCTGTTGAAGAGGACATTACCCTAGCTGACATCGGCACCCTTATCAGGAAACTTCTTAGCCCACTTGAGGAAAGGCTGATAAAAATAGAAGCTAGGTTGGTGGTTATTGAGAAATCGACAGTACAACTAGCTGATAGTTTGAAACCAGCAAACAACGGGGGAACAAAGGGTCTAAACGGGGTTGCAAAAATTGGCCGCCCTCAGCTTAATAACCAGGCCAAAAGCCCCGCACACCCAATACAGCAGGCACTACCCACCCCGCCGACAAATACCAATACAAAATCGAGGGCAGTCGTTCAAAATAACCACACAGACCAGCTCAATCACCCATCCTCCCCTCTAACAAGGGTTAGCAGATCCGGGCAAAGCAATCCCGCCCCCAGTGAACTATTGAATAAGGTGGATCCTTTGGGAGAGGGAGCGAAGAAGAGACCAAACCCTGGGTTAATAAACCTACTACCAGAGGCAGCCCCATATACCGTTGTACTGGTAGGAGTGCCAGAATTGAACGCTTCCACTAATGAATCTACTCTTTCCCTTAAAAATAAGGTGATCAATTGGTTATGTGCCTTTAGACCGCTACCTGAAGGTATTTCCAGCCCCGTTCTAATGGTACGAAGGGTCTCGTGGCTGGGCAGTCTAACCAAATCTATCAACGGTGACTGTATCATAGTCAATTTTAAAGACCCAAGGACAGTCCGTTATATTAATGGTTGGGCTGCAACTGAAGAGGGAACGACCATTCAATCCCTGCCCCGCTCCTTCTTCTATCCCCCACGGACATACGATAGGGAAGGCGAGATTTGGGAGACCCAGATGCAAAGACAGGTTGGGTGGGGAGCCCAAAATGCAAGGGGAATCTTTCACCACCCTAGTAGACAGCACCATGGGCACCCCGATCCGAACGCAGTCCACTCCCACCCAGAGAGATTGGGAGGGGGTCTTTTCAGAGGATGGAGAGCATCATCCAACCTTAGAAGAGAGGAGTCTGCCCACCACACTCCCAACGTGGCCGAAGAGGGCTGGGAAATTTATCATGGGAAAGGAGGCAACTGGGGTGCAGGAGAGCACAATTATCCCTCCCGGAGGCCCCACCGCCAATTCCATCTTCCAACCTGGAATAGCTACAGCACTTTAGAAATGGTCGATTGACAGCCCGCAGACCGCAGCGGGAAGTCTAATCCTGCAGCACAGGAGATTGAAGATGAAATAAACCAAGAACTAGAGCACCCCACTGACCTGGAACATCACGTCCCCCTGAGTAACCCCACCAGCAATACATCCCAGGATGCAAAGGGACAAATAATTATGCCTCTATTGCATAGGGAGATCTCGAGCAACAATAAAGGGAATGATTGTACCAGTAATATCTCCCGGAGTGACAGATCTTTGCCACTCAAAACTTTATCGTGGAACGTTGCGGGTTTGGGAAACAAGTCTGATTGTAATGAATGGATTGAATATATTGTTACCAAAGACCTCTGTATGTTTCAGGAAACTTGGGAGAGAGAGGTACTTGAGAGGCAAGGTTTTGCTGTATTTTCCATCCCTGCTAAATGGGGTGGCAGGGGGCGGCCTTCAGGTGGTCTTGAAACGTGGGTTGCTGTCCATTTGGGATGTAAAGCAACACAATTCCCAGTGGCCTCAGATGATATACTAGTGGTTTTATTGGAATGGTCCTACCACTGCAGACTAGCGGTGGTGAATGTCTATTCGAGACCGGTTCCAACCTCTCAGGAATCGCCTACCATTGACAAGCTCACAGATTTTCTAGCTGAACTGCCCCCTGGGTTCCCTTTTATTGTGGGAGGGGATTTGAACTCACACTATGAACCCCTACCCGGTCTTTTAGATGGGGCAAGTCTAGAGGAAGAGGCAAGATGGCATGTCCCATTGATCGAATCCATTCCCCCAAAGGCCTGGAGCCCGCTGGCAGTACAGATTACAGCCCTAACTTTGAGACATGGACTTAGGGCTTGTAACGGCCGAGCCAAGTCTGACATCCCGAGTAAACCCACATTTAATCGGAAGGGCAGGGAGTCAAGACTTGATTACATCTTAGTGCAGCTCTCCTCATGGCCACGTGTCGTTGACTTCAAGGTCACCGACAGAGAAGATAGCGACCACAACGCCCTAGAACTGGATTTTCTTCTCCCCGGCCGGGGTCGTGGGGATGGGGAAGGAGAACATCACAAGATACACCCCGACCTGGTTGTAGAAAATAACAGGAGAAGAATTAAGTGGGAAAAATTAGTAACATGCGTAGACAAGTTACCTCGGCTTTATAATAGCCTCATTCCCACTTTGGAAAAAATGGCGTTCTTGGGTGTTGAACCTAGTACAGGGGCCAATAACAATCAAATATGGCTACTCCATGAAGAACTCGTAAAGACCCTATCTTCGGAGTTATTCGATAATGGTCCTAGGAGGGGCAGAGGAAGGAACCACCCTACTTGGTTCAATGCGGCGTGTCGCAGGGCAAGGAAGGATCTCTTGTCTAGTATCAAGAACCGCAACGGCAGGTCGGAGATACAAAATAAGAGACGCGAATATAAGAAATTAATTACTAATGCCAAGCTCGAGTGGGACCAGAATAAATGGGAGAGAATTGCAAGTGCTCTAGCCTCTATGGACTCGCGGAAGTTCTGGAGAATTGTGAATTCTGGCTCTGAGGAACTTGTCTCGGCTATAGAGCCAAATATTTCTCCAAAAGCCTGGCAGGAGCACTTTCAGTCACTGTATTCAGAGGTGCCAGGCAACGGTAGCACTAGTATTATTCGGCAGGTCCATAATTGCAAGGAAGGGGATCCATTTACTATAAGGGAAATCCAGCTTGCTATATCAGGCTTGTCAGCGGGAAAGGCACCTGGTCTGGACGGTCTCCCAGGTGACCTCTTCAGGCAAGAACCAGATATATGGGCCCCTTATTTTATGGTGTTGTTTAATGCGATCTTAAAGGGCATGGAAATACCTTGTACTTGGCTGGGCGCAGAGGTGGTCCCGATTTTCAAAAAAGGCTCCCCCCTGCTCCCATCCAACTACAGACCCATTAGCTTGATAGACGTGTCGCAAAAGCTTTTTGGGAGGGTTATTCTTGACCGTCTGCAGAATTGGATAGAGGACACCGCTATCATGAGCCCTTATCAGGCTGGGTTCAGGAAGGGGGTATCCACCATTGATCAAATTTTTCGCCTTAGTCTCATATATTGGAGGACTGCGCATTTGGAAGGGGGCAGCCTGTACACGGTATTCGTGGATTTAAGGGCTGCCTTCGACCTGGTGCCTAGATCAAAACTTTGGAACGTCCTGGGTGATATGGGAGTCCCGCATGACATCCTAGCCATACTGATTAAATTACACCAGAATAACTTTGCGCAGGTCAGGTGTGGCAGGATGGGAGGCTTAACAGAAAGATTCCCCGTTGATAGGGGGGTGAGGCAGGGATGTGTATTAGCACCCACCCTGTTCTGCCTCTTTGTCAACGGGATAATCGCCCACTTGTCCAGGATAAATGACATTGATGCTCCAAGATTAAACGGCAGCAGGGTGCCCGCTGTAATGTTTGCAGACGACACCCTGCTGCTCTCCAAATCCCCCATGGGAATTCAAAGGATAGTGGACGGGTTTTTGGAATTTTGTATTGAGAGGGGTTTAGAGATTAACGCCTCCAAGACAAAGTTCATGATTCTGAACCCAACACCTTCAACACGTCCAAACCCCCTCTTAGGTAAGGTGAGACTGGAGAGGGTCACAACATTTGAATATTTGGGGGTTACCCTGAATGAGAAAATGACCTGGGGGACCCATCTGGCTAGGGCAAATTTGAAACTATCGCAGAAGACGGGGGGAATCCTAAGAATGGTGGGTAAATCCATATATCGCCCTCTGGGCCCCATGATACAGATCTATAAATCTCAAGCTCGGGGTTCAGTTGTTTATGGGGCGGAGCTCTGGGGCCACGTATCCACAGATAATTTAACAACAACTGAGAACAGGTTCCTCAGGCAGTTAGTGGCCCTTCCTTCGAGTACCCCACTGGTGCCCCTAAGATTGGATCTAGGCCTAAGGCCAATCGCCGAGGAGCTAGGACTTAAGCCCCTGGCCCTTTGGCGAAGAATATGGAACAGCCAAGACCTCGAGGATTATAGAAAAGAGCTCCAAGAGTTCATGGCCTTACCAATTATTTCTAAAATCCCATGGCTAAAATACATAAAGAGTACATGTGAAAGTCTAGGTCTTTCCGAACTTTGGATCGACCCTCTAAACACATGTAACAGGATTTCTAGGAAGGCACTTTCACAACTATACTATCAGTTGAAATTGTCAAATTGTATAGCCAATACACGGATGGGATCTTTAACCTACGCATTTATACAACTGAAAGATTCCTATAAAATGGAAAGTGTACTGGATGGAATGGGTCCTGTGCTGGCAAGAAAGTTATACTTACAATGGAGATACGGATCTCTCCCACTGAGGGCCTTTACGAGTTCCTGGTTTAGGCCCCCGGGGGTAGAGCTGTGTCCTGCCTGCACATACCCTCATGAGAATGATCTACACGTGACTCTCTTCTGTAAAGCTTATCAAAGAGCGAGGAAATATTGGCTTTTACCTATTCTTAAAAACATGGGCTTTAGGAATTACTCACAGGCATTCAGAATTCTTAAAACTGATTTGTCACCTCCGATCGTTTTTGCATTATCAAAGTATTTGATGGCAATGTGGCATGTTCGATCTCGCATTCTAAAAACAGGGGCCTCTGTATAAAGTTCAAAGTATAACTTATTGGCGTACTTTTTAAGATTATTTTAATGTTTTTAAATGTTTTGGAATATGACATTTTTTTAAGGTATTTGATTGACTGAACCTGTTTTAAATATTGTTAAATGCTCAAAGTTCTTTTTATGTACTCTTATCTTTGATGGTCCAAGAGACCGAGAATAAAGATTGAAATCGGAGTAAAGGTGCTTTTGGATTTAGAACTATACTACGCTGATTCAATGCTGGGATATCGATACGAGGAATCATTGGGGCAGAAGGGATTGCAACTGGACTATCTGCAGATTTGTGGTTACCTGGAGCTTGTCGTGCTCCAAAAGGGTACTTTCACTTGGTAGATTTTTCCTGGATGTTGCTGGCCTGCAGCAAAGTGCCAACTGTTGTGGCCTTGGTTCCAAAGTACTCTCTCTCCAAGGGCTGGTGAGCTGGCCTCCTGTCCACGAGATCCCAGGGACAAATAGGATCTCACTGTCTCCACGAGATCATAAGTACCTCACAGTGTTCGCCGGAGACAAGTGGAAGTGATCGTGGTTGGGACAAGGCCGCCCTGATGTTCACCATCATCTCACTGTGGAAGATAAGTATGCGCGTAAAGATCAGCAGCCACCTGAGGTGTTGGGACGTGAGGAGATCAAGGAGTTTGGGGAAGCTTGCAGAGTCCGAGGGACCCATGCTTGAAACCAGGGGACATGTGCTAGATTGTGCTACAGAGCGTGTGGTGTCCGAGGGGTGTTGGGGGAACCTCAGCTGGGAGGTGAGACTGTCTTCAGCCTCCAGATTAGGAGGATGACAGTGCCTGACATCGTGGCCTCTGCCTGAGGTCTTTGGCTCCCTCTCTCTGGACCCACGCCACAAGGTTATTTTGTTGTGGAGAACACCGTGACAAGGCCTGAGAGGTTCCTTATGGGCACCTACAGCTGACTGTCGGGGGACGACGGCAGGTCATACCTCCGCCTGAGGGGAAAACATTTCTTCAGACTTGGAAGCGCACTAGCTTCCAGGGTCACAACCTGTAGTCTATGGGGGGGATTTCCATCTTGTGTAGGTGCCTCCGGGTGCCTGAGGCCTAATCCGAATGAACAAAACTAAGTAACTGCTTCTTTCTGTGTTAGGTGGTTCTGACTGTCTAGTCAACGGTGCATGAGCAGGGGCAACGTGTATAGTTGAATGACTGAGGGGGCTTGGTCACAAGGAGTAGTCCAATGCCTGTGACTCTTTGACCTTTCTGCTAATGGGAAAGTCCCAAAATTGCATATAACTCTAAAGTGTATATACAATGTGTATCTCGTTAAGATTTCTGTGTGTGTGTGTAAAACAAAACAAGTGTTTTATACATATGGGTGGAGTCTTTTTGTGGCATGTGCAGTGTGTTGCGAGGGTGGGAGTTGTGCCAACACTTTACACTCAAGCCCTGACGTTAAGCTTGCCTGCTCGGTGCCAAGCTACCAGAGGGTGAGCACAGGTTATCAGACTAGAGTATCGTACTCATTCTATTTGCAATGGTGGATTCTGACTGGCTTCGATGCATCTCAGCCAGTCTGAAACCGCTGGGTCTAACACAAGGGTTGTGGGATGATGTAGTTATCTTAGAAATAGCCATGTTTTTAACTGTCTTCTGAACTGTATAGTATCCTGAGTGATTCAAATCTTGACTCGTATCAAGTTCCAGAGTTTGGCAGCTTGTAATGAAAAAACAGTGCCTCCTGTGGATTTTTTATGGTAAGGTGGTGTGGTGAGCTGTGATGCAAGCTTGGCGCGCAGAGTCCTATTTTGTTTGTATTGCTTGAATTTGCCTTGTTGGTCCTTTTTCTTGGGAGACTTTATGTACAATGCAGAGTGCCTTGAACACTTAGCTGTAGGCAGCCAGTGGAGTGAGTGTAGGCTTGGAGTCATGCGGTCTCATGGGTAAAGGCAGAGAAGGAGTCTTGCTCTAGCTTTTTAAGTTAGTTGTAATTTGAGTATGATGAATCTGGGTGCACCAAGGTATGGGCTGTTGGCATAGCCAAGCTTGGCGATTACGACTGTGAGGATACCTTGTCGTTTTTGTTGGTATGCAATGTATAGGAAGATGCGATGCAGCATTTTTATTGTGTAGAATGGGCTCTTTGCGACATTGCTGGCATGGTATCAAGGATAGGTCTGGATCCATGGTTTCCCCTAAGTTTCTAAATTCTCTTGATGTTGTTGGAGGGACCTTGACTTCCTGTGACTGTGTGGCAGTAGGCTGTTATTAATTCCATTATCCTCAGGTAATGATTTCTTTCTTTATCCTGTTGGGCTCTAGGTGGTTACTCTTCACTACGTGTTTATGCAGCAAAGGCAGTCCTCAAACATTTAGTCGTTGATATCTTCCTGGCCATTCATTTTTAGAAAGATTTACATGTCATCTTCATAGTTCTAACAGATGAGGTCGAATGATTTTATCTGATTTGAAAAGGGGGGATTAGGTAGATGTTGAATAATAGAGGGGCTTTGTCTTAAAGGAAAGAAGCTATCCATTTTTAAATATTTTCACATATTTTGAGATGAAGGAGTCTTTCAAGGAGCATGTGGTGTTGGGCACTGCAAAATGCATATGATAAATCCAGAAACAATAGGGCAACCTCTCTGTTCTTGTCCACGGTGAGTTTTAGGTCATCCCAATTGGATATGATAGCTGACTCCGTGCCTCTGGCTGGTCTGAAGTTATGAAGTTTACAGTTTTCAGAAATGGACACAGTGCATTTTCTAGACCGCCAATGTTATCCCATGGAAGCAAAACATGTATTGCATTTGGGCACTTAGCAGTGACTTATGGGACTGTTCTTCAGGACTGAAGGTGACTATGAGGCAAGGCTAAAGGCCACACCAACAGGTTACCTCAGGAAGCTCTGGTGCGTCCGGGTGCAGAGGTTTGTCACGCCTTCGGGTGTCCCATTCACTTAAATGGGAGAACAGTCCGGTTACAAAGAGGCTGCAAGCAAGGACTGGGGCAGAAGTCCGGAGGAACCCAAATGGGGGCTAGAGCCTTGAGATCCTCAGGCACGTTGGGACGTCTTTGGTCCACTTCTCCTCGGGCTGTGGTGCTTGGGTACAGTGGTGTCTTTTGACGTCGGATTCTGGCGCAGGCGTCTCTTGCAGTTGGAGGTGTCCTGCAGAAAGAGGCTGCAGGCGGCGACTGGAAGTCCAGTCTAGGCAAACCCCAAGCACTGGCTTGGCTCTTGTGAGTCTGGGGACCCTTTTGGCACCGTCACCTGCCTTGGATTCGGGCTCTAGAGCACGGGTGCATAGGTGCTTTGAGGCGTCGGGTGGCAGCGGTCACAGACTCACGTCTTGGTGTTTATTTTGTAGAAGAGGGTCAAACAGGACAGCTGGGCCACTCTCAAAGTGGTTCTCACTGTCCCTGAAGTCCCTTGGCGTGCAGGTCAGTCTTCCTCGACTTTGGTGTCCGGACTCGGCACAACAAGCCTCAGCTGCTTCAAGGAGTCCAGTACCCAGGGTATCGGTCCTGTCCAGCTCCAGTACGTCCTGGTGTCCTCTCACTCAGGAGGACAAATCTGACCTCAGGAGCACAGGGTCATCTTCCTGGGGAGCGGCAACTAGGTGGAACGCACCTTATGTCTTTGGTGCCTGTGGCTGCAATGGAGTAGCTCCTCTACTCCAAGGGAGTTTCTTTGGCAATTTCTGAAGCACTGGCAGCCCTCTGGGTTTCTTGAGGTCTGCATAGCAGCAGGACAATTTAGTTGCTCCACGAAGGTCGGCTGCAGCAGAAGGAGCGGAAGAAGACTGCTGACCGGAGAACCGAGTTAGTAGTCTTCTTCCACTCTTTCTTTTTTGTCCAATGAAATCTGAAGATCCGGTATGGGGAGGGGTTCACCTAAATACCTAATTTAGGGGCTTCCCATGGAAGTGAGGGGTAGTAGCCAATCGGATACTTGCGCCTGGGGTCCCTACATCCCCTAGATGACCACTTCCTTTGGGGAGTAGGCATCATATTGTCCCAGAATCCCTGATTCCACCACACACAATATGATGGAATTTCTAAAGTTGTGTTCATGTCATGGTCACCCTGGAGGTGTGCCCATCCTGGCGTTCCAACACACCTCTTGCCTATCTCATTTTCCCCGTCCTGCCCAGGTGCCAAATGGCTCTGGACAAAGGGGGACGGCTTCCTCACCTGTGAGAGAAGCCAGATTCGCATTCCAAGGGCAGTGGGCTCTTTGAAGCTCCCCTGCCTTGCAATGCTAATTTTCAGGACATTCTGTGGAAGGGGGTTGAACACCCTCTGCCCAGGCAGGCTTTGTTTCTGACCTCATGAGAGCAAAGGCCCTCACCCTTGGGGACCAGAAACGTATCTCTGGTGGCAGGCTGGCAAAAAACAGTCAGTCAACACCACAGTGGCTGGTAGATTTTCAGGGGGCACCTCTGAGGTGCCCTTTGGTCGTATGTATTAATAAATCCAACACTGGCATTCGTGTGGGTTTGTTAATATGAGATGGTTGATACCACAAATCCCTATTTTCTGTGAAGCCATCATGTAGCTGGGGAACTCTTTCACCAGTGTCCAGCACATGCTATTAAAATGGCTTCTCTGATCACTTGTAATATCTAGTAATGGAACTAGAGATCTCAGAGTCACATCTGCTCATGCAGATATGTCCTCACATAAAAGTTAATGCACCCTGCCTTAGGGCTCAAAGGCTGGCTGTAGAGGTGATTTACATATATTAGATGCAGTGACTTTGGCATGTCACACAGGAGCGTATCATGTTGTGTTTTCACTCATGGTTTGCACCATGACACACAGCCTCCAATGGCAGTCTGTGTTGTATTTGTATGTGTATGTGGGCTTTGATATGTTGCAGCCCCTTAGGGACCCTCTTTCAGGGGCGGTTTCCTGATTAGGGCGGCAGGGCTCCGCCCCGTTTACATTTCTGTCTCAATTACTGTTTCCAAATTCTTTTTAAAGAACGCTTATTGCATTACACCTGCGACCCTCGCTTTGCGCGAGGGTCAGGCAAAACCAGGCACATGTGGTGCTAGAGCGCATTCGCTGGCCATCGCAGGTTTAAGAGGGCTTACCTGATTTCAGCCCTGGCCCCCGGTGGCTTACAATACTGAAAGTCCTTGCCCTCTGTTGATGCACTGCAGCCTCGTTGATTGCAAGCAGCCTGGGCGCTTTAAGCAGAAGCCCTGGGTTTCAAAGGCTGCTTGTCAATCAGTGAGGGTGCACCTCCATAGCCCCACCCTATCCTGGGAATAGCTGTGCACACAAGGCTGTCTACGAGTACGACCTGATCTGCAGCACACGTGCTCTTTGTAGAAACAAGCAGCAGACTTGCTTGGATCGGAGGATGCTGGCAGTTGGTATCGCAGGCAAGTTTCATTTAATGATTCTACAGCACCTTTGCATTCTGTAAAGCTGCATGCATTGCCCACTCGAGGTTGCTGCATTGGCACAGAATCAGGGGAATCGAGAAACCACATAAGCTCCTGATGCAGGCAAATAATGCGTAGGACCATGGGTGACGTAACTGGTGCTCTAGCGAAGCACTCCGAGACAAATGGGGTACTCTCATAATGCGATGTATGTTTGTTTGCCAAAGAAAGAGCCCCACGTGTTCTAGCAATTTATTTGGATTCACAACAAGCATGACACTGTCTGACGGCCTTACTGGTTATGTACACGTTATTGCTCAATAATTGACCCACGTAGCCTGCACTAAACGGAGTGGGGGCCAGTCCTGCCACACTGCGTAGCCATGCACAATGTCCTGAGCTGAGCAAGCAGGCAGGTTGACTTAAAAGTACTATTACTGCTCAACTCGTTATCTTTTAGCATATACAAAATTATGAAAGGGCGTGTTGTAACCAGAGACACTCGAACCACTGACTGTCAAGTTGATCACATGCGTCTACAGCAGGCGCTTGAACCGGCTGAGCTTTCTTTCACACCACTCGATGTCACTGTTGCTCTTCATGCTAAATTGACCTCAAATATATTTTGCTCATGGATTTTTGAGCTATCCCTTAGGTGCTAGGTCTCCTGGCTGTTTGAAATGAGTGTACCTGCTGAGTTTACCGTTAGTTTACATTTGAAAGAATTGTCGGTTTGTTACATGAGAGTTGCCAATATCTGTGTGTGGTGTGAAAGTCACAACTTTGAATCCCAGCATGGCCAACAGGGCCGTTTAGCCTGCTGACATTCAGAAAATGAGTTTTATTAAAATGAGAGAACGTAGCGCCTATTTCCATGTCTTATAAAAACAAAATATCTGCAGCGTTAAGTGGCATTAAATCAAGTGTTTAGCACGTTAATTGAAAGTGAACAAAAGACCATGAAATATTTGTGTTTCTATAATTGGAGATGCAGATACTGAGCGCAAACAGCCACTGCACGTCATGTTTTATTAAACCAAGCAAGGATAGCTTAGAGTGTGTTTACTTTTATTTCCTGAGGAAAATATCGCACATCACAGCAATTTTACTGCAAAAATGTGCATGGGGACAAGGGGCCTGCGTGTTACTAGTGACGGAGAGGGGGCATCCATCCAAAGTGATCGCGAAAGAGAGAGACAGGAGGTTTTACACAGTACTCGTGAGACTTTCATGTGAGGTGAGGTCTTCAGTGTATCCTCATTCCAGTAAACAAATAATAATAGCAAGTGTCTTCTCGTGATCACCCAGACACATTTAATAGTGCTGTAGGTGCCTGGCATCTGTGCACAGGGGCATCAAGGGCTCCTGGAACCCTGAGTATTGCTTTATTTTACTATGCATATACCAGGCAGGGGGCCCAGTTTTCCTGACTGCACAAGGTTAATTGTTTCTAGGCCAATCCCTTTCTTTCACCTCTTGATCTTTTAGTGATATTTTATTATTATTGCTCTTTACTATTTATTTATCTACCTTTGCTTGGAGCTTATTTATTCTCTATTTTATCTCATCCTGCTTGTTAGTTTCTGTATTCCCCTAACTGCCCTGGTGGAGTAACGAATTGAGTTTGGATGCAGCCTATGCAAGGGTGAGGCTAACAGTACTCCAGGAAGAATTTGACTTATGCCCTCGGATTAGAAGATCTATGCAGAGGGGCTTAGAAGCCCATAGGCATCCGCCAAGCACCCTCAGAGATAACTGTCCAGAATAGCTCTTAACGCACTCATAGATAATGCGAATAATGAGGTGTAGAACATGCACATACACACAACAGGGACACCATCCTGGGGACCAGTGTGCTAGAAAGAGGACCTGTAACGTGGTTATGTCCCAGTCTTACTTTTTAAATCGTACCGCTTTTTAACTGTTGCTGTCTGCCAGCCACAGAGTCTTTGGCTCAGTCTGTCGAAGCTGGCCCCGGAGGCTTCAAGCAGTGATCCCTCACACTTTCTGTCTCAGCCTGACTTGGCTGGAGTCTTCATCAAAGTCTGTGCCTGCTCCCCCACTGAGCGTAGGGCAGGATGCTCACATCCACACACAGACCTGAGATATCACTGCAAAAAGACCTAGATTATCAATGGCCATAGAACAACCACATACCTACTGTGAAAGAATAGCACACAGTGGCACAGATAGACAGAGCACGTGATACGCCGGCGTCTGATATGCACCCGATTAGACTGACAGTTTTGCTAGTCACTGTCTTTGTTTGAACATATTCACAATTGCTTTATTAACCTTCCTGCTTCTCAAATTGGCTTGAAAATGCACCATTTGTCCGCTCTTTTTTCAAAATGTTCTAGGTGGGAGAGAACTCCCCCAAAACCCCCGTAGGTTGTTTGGGCTCGCTCGCCACAGTGCAGTACAACAATTCGTCTACGCCGCGCCACTTTCAAATGTCACCAGCCAACACTGCCCTCTTTAATACCCCGGCCCTAGGTACATTGGTACCATTTACTGGCAACTTACAGGGCACCTAACTCCTTTGCCAACTGGAGCACAATTAGACCACACATTGTTTTAGGGAAGGAGCACTGGCACTGAAGTCCGGTTAGCAGGCCTCAGTGAACTGTTAGAGTGGAAAATCAGCATCTTGTAGTGAAAAAAGGGGGAAAAAGTGTGTGGGAGGGAGGAGGCGGGGGTAAATGCAACAATAGTCCAGTTCTCTACACATATAATGGTGGAGGATTGCTTTTCTGTCCGTAATGGTTGGGTCATGTGTTGGGATGATGTCTGCGTACTGTTTTGAAATCAATTCCATTGGGATTTTGTCACAGAAGTCTTGCAATCATGGTGTTTCTGTATTTTTGCACTGTGTATTGAGGAATTATGCTAAAATCCTTTGGAGTTTCCTAGAAGTTAGCTGCAGTAATGCATATGGATTGATGTTATCTTTTCATGGTTCTTGTAGCTCTTCTGTAGGCTGTTATGGCGGTGAAATTCAAATTGGTCTTTTTCACCTCTTGATATTCTCCTCTTGTATTCTAGTATGTTGAATACTCTCAGGCACGTTTGTAGAGGACGTTTTGCACATTTGCCCTACTCCATGTGCAAGTGGCAGCCTCTGAACGCAATCCTTAAGATTTGGTGGATAGAGATCTATGCATGTGTTTGGGTAGCTCTGCATGTATGTTGGAAACAGGTTATTGGGAGAAGCTCTGCATATCTGCTTCCAGCTCAGCATATCAGTTGTGCACAAACCAACATGCAGCTTGCACTCTCCCATCTATGAACCTTTCAGTATACATCACTGTCTGTACAGGAGGCTTACATTCGGTGCACACTCATCCGATCTATCGTATGAATGACATGCTATGTGGAAATCTTTCAGCTTTGCCGCCATAAAAGGAACAGCCACTCGTCCACACCATAATTGTGCATGGTTTGCTTCTATATACCAGCAGACCATTCACATGCAGGTATACATGTGTAACAATCATATCATTAAAGTGAGCTGTGCATACGTTACAGTGCTTTAAAAACCCAAGCTGAATTATCAAAGGAGCTTAAAGTTAAATGTTGCCCGATAGTATGCTAATTAGGGCATTTACGAAAATGCAATGACAGGGCTATCAGAAGGACTCTTGTGTAGTCTGTTGTGCAGAGGATGTCGATGTTGAGATTTTTGTACGTATGGATGTTGTCCATGATGTTACTTTGTAACCCAATTATTACAGCTTGTCATAGAGATCGTTCCATACCTTGGCGTTGGATTGACACTTAAATAATCGGTAATGGTGGGGATTTCATATTCGATGCCTCAATTTGTAAAGTAAATTGTATTGATTTTTTTTCTCAATTTCTCAGCTTCCTTTTGAACCACTCTCTGACAAGTCATGCACAAATTCCCTATCACACTTGCTATGTGTAACAGTGTGTTTTATGCTGATTTTGGGTTCCATTTATTTCCGTTTTTCAGAAACCATTTAGCAATTAAGGAGAATACAACTGAGTGTCAGAAGAGCTTCATCAAAATGAATCGTCCTAAACCCACCACGGTGCGAAGACCAAGTACTGCTGCTAAGCCTTCTGGTAAGTGTGACATGCTGCTTCCAGTTAAATAAGTTTGATTTTGGCTGAAAATTAGTTTGTCCCTTGCATCCTTTCTTCTATAAATAAACGCAAGTGTGTTGTGTGGACATGTTTGATCGTTTATCCATAGCTGATTGACATATAGATGTACAGGTCCTTTTTGGCCCCAGTTAGAATGGTGTGGGATGGTGCTTTTTTGAGACCAAACTTAATTGTACAAAATAAGTTAAAACATGAATTGTCAAAATCACTCTTTTTTTATTTTCTCCCGAAAAGTTTGGGGAGAGAGTATTTTAAGGAGTGATTGTGACCAGGAAAGATTACCAAATACTAGGGAATGCAAAAGTGTTTTTCAGAGTAGTACAATCTTCAACCTTTCACACATTGTTAAGATATATTTTTGGAGGAGACTGTGTAAAGGTATTTACTTTACGGCTGTGTGTTCTATGATTCTCTGCTGTTTCTTTTAAGATTACTCGGTATTTTGAAAATGAATGGAAACGTAATTCTTATAAAATAATCCATTTTCAAGGTTTGTTTACATTCTTCACAGTCAGGATGGTCATCTTCTGAGTATGTCATAAGACCATCATCCAAATTAAGCATGACAGCTCTGTAGTTAAGTGTTGATCATTTTTAGCAGGTGGCCTGTTTCATTATTGTTTTTTGATTGCCAAGCAGGACCAGTGCCACTTGTACGCCCATAGCGACTCTGGAGACATGTATACCAGTTTAGGCTGGGATCTTGTATAGTGAACTTCATTCTTGTTTGTAAAGTCTGTTTGTTCTTGCAAAGAGCGTTTTGGGACATGTAGAAGGTTTTTAGAGAATGAACGGTACTCACTAGCTACACCGAGTATATGGAGAAGTTGGATCTACAAGTTAATATCACAAAAACTTTCATAATGAACTGTGGTAAAAATAGTCTAGGTGTAGGGGCATTATTATTGGCAATAAAAAGGTGGAACCTACTAAAACATTTCCTTACCTAGGTATTTTATTTGTTAATAAGGGGACATGGTACCTGGCAGTAAAAAACAGGAGTTTGCTTTTTATGAAAGCTACTGCAGCCCTAGCCGATTTCGCGAAGAAGTTAGGCAGAAAACCACCTGTGAAGCTTCTACAAATTTATACGGCAAAATGTATTAGTATAGCGACGTATGGTGCGGGTGTGTGGGGCTATCGTGATACCAAACCTATTTACAAGTGGAGAATGCGTTCTTAAAATATCTCCTGGCGGTCCCAGATAGTACTTCCACCTACGTATACCACTCAGAACTAGGATTGCCTTACATTTCAGACTTTTTAAGTTCAAAGAAAATGTTATTGAGAATAAAAGAGGTGTCAATGAGCATTACACAAAATCACATTATACCTTTACAGAGTAAGAATCCTAGAAACATATTACAATAATTGGACTAAGTAATGCAAAGAGAAACAACACAACATGTAAATATACAATAATAACCTTAATGGAATATAGAGATTGTTTGGAACACTTGAGGGAGTCAGGGAGGTTTTGAAACTTCCTGTTGAGATAATTGTAATTTGGAGTTTCGGTGAGCGCTTGCATCAATACAATTTGTAACAGGTGACCACAAGTGTAATCTCTTAGTCGCCAATTGTAAGGGGTAAACAAAGGAAGTGTCCAACCTATGATTATGGCAAACAGCATACCACCAGGCCTTAAGAGATTTTTGTAAACTTTTTCCAGTTGATGGTAATCTGCTGAAAAGCAACCGCTAGCAATGAATCGAGAATTCTAACATCAAGGGTGACATTTTGCCAAATAAGTGAGAGGACTTCCTAAGAATATATGAATAAAGGTGATAGTAAAATTAGTGCCAAAAATTAAATTGATTTGATTCCAAACCTGTTTCCAAAAATTATGTACACAAGAACAGGAGAGTAACATATGAAATAAATCTGCATTGGGGGACGAGCACGTCCAACAAGTGTCTGATATGGTCAAAATTCTTTTACTCAAAATAGCTGGCGTCAGCAAAAGCCTATTATACACAAAAAACAGTGTTTGCGTTGTAGTCGCAGCTCTAGATGATCTACGTAATTTAATCCATATATTCTGTCAAATGGACAATGACCAAGATGTTTTAAAATCAGTTTTCAATTCCTCGTCTAATTTGGATTTTAATCTAGCAGAGTGTTTACCTTGTAAAAATCTATATATGGTGGATGCTTTGGGTGTATTTCTTAATAGTGTGTGAAGATGTGGGTGAGATTCTGGGAGAGCAGATGTATTGGATGTAGTAGTGAGTTGGGTAAGTGCATTCATCACGGCTAACTTAAGTAAATTGTATTTATGAGAGAAGGAAGTAGGTAAATTAAATGAATGACTAAGTGAAGGAAAAGGTAAGAATTCAGAACCGGAAAATAATTGATGAATCCATAACAGCCCTCTCTGTCTCCAAGTCTTCCAGTAGAAAGGTTTATTTCGGATGAGCACGTACTTATTATGCCATATTGTGGAATTAAGGAAAAAATCTGTCGTATTGTGAGATGTAGAGGGAGTGGAATCCAGAAGTTTGGATGTCTATTTGATGATAGGAGTAGAAAGAGTTTGTGGTTTGCGCGAGAAAGAAAGGTACTCATGATAAAAATTTACGTTCCAGTACTGTCCATAGGGGGCAATCCTCTGTAGAGTCCAGCAACCAATAAGAAGCCTGGCGTAGGAGTAATGCTTTCTGGTATGTTGGAAAATCTGGAAAATTAACTCCGCCCTTGGACTTGGGATGCACCAGTTTTGATAAAGACATGCGGGACTTCTTGTTATTCCACAAGAAAGAAGAGAGGATAGAATTAATCTTTTTTTTAAAAGTTTGGCCGAAATAGGAACTGGAATATTGGAAATAGTGTATAGAACTATGGGGGACACCATCATCTTTATAGTGTCTATTCTACCCCACCAGGATAAGTACAGAGGATGCCACTTGGTGGTTAATTCAGAAATTTTCTGAGTGCATTTATTTATGCACAGTGCTACTGTATCCTTAATTGAAGAAGTAAAGTATAATCCTAAATACTTGATATGATTGGCGCTCCACGTAAAATTAGAAGCATCAAATTCCGCTTTGAAGGTGTATTTAGTTAAGGGCAGAATTTCACACTTATCATTATTTAATTTGTATCCGGAAACGAGAGAGAATGAAGCTACTTCCTCCAGAAAGGCTGGAATTGAATCATTTGGTTGTGATATGAAAAGTAAGATATCATCAGCATAAGCTGCGATTTTAATGTGTGAATTCGATGTTTGGAACCCATGTATATTTGGGTTCTGACGTAATTTGGAGAGAAATGGTTCCAAAGCTAAATTGAAAAGAAAAGGGGAAAGAGGACAGCCTTGCCGTACTCCCCTCCCTAAATCAAAAAAAGGGGAAATAAGACCATTAGCACAGATTGCAGCGCGGGGGTTAGAATAGAGGAGAGATATCAGAGATATAAACTTGGGGCCAAAACCAAACCACTTAAGTGCATAAAACAAATAGTTCCATTCAACTGTGTCAAACGCTTTTTCCGCGTCAAGTGCTATTGCCGCAATAGATTGTTTCAGGTGTGAGAATTTTGATACAACGTCGAAGAAAAGCCGTGTGTTATTAGTTATAAATCTCCCCTTATCAAAGCCAGATTGTTCTTTACCTAACAGGATTGGTAAGTAAGAGTCTAAGCGAATAGCTAAAGCTTTGGAGTAAATTTTGTAATCCATGTTTACCAATGATATGGGTCTGTAATTTTTACAATATTTGGGATCTTTGCCTTCTTTAGGAATGAGACATTTGTGAGCTTCTGAGAAGGAGCCAGTTGAGCTATTGGAGGAGGAAAAAGACACTATCAGGGAGTGTAATTTAGGTATTAAAAGTTTAGAGAAATGGAGATAAAATTCAACGGTAAATCCATCTGGTCCTGGTGCTTTATCCTTTTTAAGGCATTGAAGGGCTTTCAAAAGTTCTAGTCGTGTTAGGTCTAATTCCAGAGAAGTCAAATCGGGGTGGAAATGTTGGGGCTTCTGAATTGTGGAAAAAAAGTGTGACAATGAGTGTTCTGTGGACTGTGTTTCAGATGCATAGAGTGATTTGTAGAAGGCTGAAAACTCATGCAATATATCTTCATTCTTAAATTTTAGAGTGACGTGTTCAACAAAAATGGACTCAATGTTTAACTTATTATGTCGATTTTCAAATAATTAGCCAACATTTTGCCTGCTTTGTTTTTTCCCCCGTAAAATTTTGCGCTACCTTTTAACAAATAAAGGGAGACATCATAAGTAGATTTTTTGTTAAATCGTAATTTAGCATCAATAAGAGCAGTGAGACTATCTTTCGAGTGAGATGTATAATATGAGTGTTCTAATTTCTTAATGTCTTGAAGGAGGTCATTAGTAAATTTACGTGCATTTTTTCGCTTTCTGGCAGTAAAACCAATAGGGAAATCTCTGGCTGAAGCTTTAAAAGCATCCCAAACAGTTGAAAGTGACAATGAATCATTATGGTTTATTGCAAAGTACTCATTGAAAAAGGTGGTAAAGGAGGCGATGAACGTTGGGTCTAAAAGCAAGGAGTTATTAAAACGCCATCTTCTAGGGCCAATAGGTTTGGGAAGCAGTTCAAGATCAAGTATAACAGGAGCATGGTCTGACAATAGAATTGGTCCAATGTCTGCATTTATGAGATTTTGTGAAACATTGTGAGAGACAAAAACATAGTCTATTCTTGATTGAGTCTGGTGAACTGGGGAATAAAAAGTGTATTCTCTAGAGGATGGATTACATAAGCGCCATGCATCGAGAAGTTTATGTTGAATAATAGCATGAACAAAAGATTTGTGGGATTTGTTGGAAATAAAGGTAACCTTAGAATTCCTATTGATAAAAGGGTCAAAGACTTGATTACAGTCACCAGCTAATATAAAATTGTCCTCAATGCAATGGGTGATCTGCTTCGCCAATGTGTACCAGAAGGATGCATCACCACCCGTAGGAGCGTACACATTAAGAAGAGAGAGTGAAACTCCATTTAAGGACAATTTAACATGCAGCCATCTACCATTACCGTCTGAATTTTGTAATAAAATTTTAACTGGAAGTGTTCTACGACATAAGATCACAACTCCATTACGTTTACCATCTCCTGGAGAAAAAAGAACTTCCCCCACCCAACTTCTTTTCAATTTTAAAGATTCAATCTCAGTAAGATGCGTTTCCTGCAAAAATGCTATATCAACATTTAATTTAGCTAAATGAGTTAAAACTCTCTGCCATTTGATAGGAGAATTTAATCCCCTAATGTTCCAAGATACCAATTTTAAAGACATGAGATATCAAAGAGAAAAGAAAAAAGAAAAAGTAACAGAAGTCCAATTTTAAAAATGAGAAAGATTCTGAGAAACCAGAAGAAGAAAGAGTAAAGAGTAATAGTGACACCTGAGAAAGGAACAAGAAATATGTGTGAATAAAAGGAAAGATAGGAGGATAGAAACAGGAGGAAAGTGGGTAGAATAAACATACCTACACATGAAGGACTCGGGGAAACCCGAGGGAGGGATGACGCCACATTGAGCAAACAGGGCATCCGGGTTGACCACACGAGGGACCAGGGGGAAATCCACGCCAGAAGGTGATAAATCTGTAGAAATGAAAAAAAAATAACAGTTATGCAAGGGACATTATATAACGCAACGTGAACCATAAAACATTGAAAGCATGCTAATCAAATAACCAACTTAAATCTAAAGTAAAACAATAAATACATCCTTAGTTGGATAAGTACAATCCTAGTAAGAGAACAAGCTACAGAGGAGAGAATCGAAAAGCAGAAACTGAAGAAGAACCGATGAGTAATATGCAAAAGCACCAATGAATGAGTATAAAGATTCAAAGGGAACCATTACCACTAATATACAAAACACCAAGGTACTGTGTTAATACATCACATTCAATAAGTCAAGTGTTGTTTGAAGATGAAGGTCTTGAAGAGTCCATAGCGCTAGGGCCGCAGGAGTTTATGAAGCTTTGTAGACGTACCGGGTCTTCATATGTTATTGTTCTATTGTTGTAGGTAACCTTGAAAAGGCAAGGGTGAAAAAGGCCATAACGGGCACCCATTGACTGGAGATCCTACCTCATCCTTGGAAATGCCTTACGTCTGTTGGCAGTGGCTTTAGCGTAATCCTGTGCAAACAATAGAGTGGAGCCTGACCAAGTGATTCGTTGAGAAGATTTGACCGCTGACAGAACCTTTAACAGATCAGTGTACTCTAAGAAATATAAGATAACTCCTCTTTGTCGTTGTGAAGGTGAAGTAATTGAAGAAAGTCGACCCAATCTATGTGCTCTCTGAATGTTGAGTACTGTGCCTTCTGCCAGGTGTAGCAATTTGGGAAGGAAAGATTTAAAGAAGGTAAGGGGGTCAGACCCCTCAACTCCCTCCACCAGACCATAAATGCACAGATTGTTCCTCCTATTTCGATTTTTGAGGTCCTCAACTTGCCGCTGGAGCGTGGATACTTGAGATTGCAGATGGGAAACATTCGCGCAAGTATCTGTGAAAGAAGATAGGCTCTGTTCAACTGCAGTAACTCTTGTATCGAGTTGAGACCAATTATCTGTGAGGGCTTGTAGCTTAGAGTTAGTTTCCTCCATAAAAGGCCTAAGAGCTCTGATTTCTTCCAACAACATCTCCATGGAAACAGGTGAGGTTGATTTAGGAGGAGAGGGAGGATTTTGCTTTAGACGTTTAGTGACGGACTTTCCAGACAATGCCGTAGAGGATTCCTTACCTGTCGCCATGGTTGGAGAGGAAGATGACAAAGAATCCTCCAGCTTAGAATATGCGGTAAAAATCTTCGAATTTTTAACAAAGATATTCTTTGGTTGCTGAATTGTGGACAAAGCACCTTTCGTTCTGCCCATAGGATAAGTAAATCAGACTGCCCGGCAAAAAAAGGCGTAGGATTAACCAATATGGGCTAAATTCAGAAGGAACACCACACGCTGAATGTGTAAGTATAAGGTTAAAGTGAGACTCACAACAACTTCAGAAACTTGAACAGGCTACATAAATTCTCAATTGTAGCAAAAGTCTTCAAGACATAGGAGAGAGAGTCATTGTAGCACAAACAATAACAAAAAGAGCGCTGTGATAGGAAGCCTAAAGCTCTGGCGCGCACGCAATGAAATAAAAAATGCGCCAAACAAATGATAAGGAAGAATACAACAAAGAGTCTTCCATCGTATGATCTACTGTAACGACCAGCAAGTGCTTGAGGGAAATAAGCTGTAGGTGTTACTACTCAGGAAGAGCGCCTTTCGTCCAGCACACAAGTCCAGCAGGATGACTTCCAGGCAAAAAGGGCATCAAAAACAGACTGAGATCATCAACTGAAGGTGGAATAAGTTGAACAAAATCCAAGTCCATATTGCTCAGACACTGGCCACCAGAGCATTGATGTATGGGCAAATGGGCACCAGGCGTTCCGTGAAGACAAAAACTCAATTGCGCAAAAAAAAAAGTGAAGCACAAAATGGCTGCCAGTAACTCCTTCTTGCCATTACATGTAGATGTTGGAGCCAAAAGCCTCATAATTCTGTGCAGGGATTGAAGGAAAGAGGAATGATGTGAGGCAGATCAGGGCATACTGGAAGACAATTGAAGAAAATGTAGGCGCTTGTAAAGCAGTATTCCATAAATGAAAGAAGCCCTGCCGCTCGAGCGGTAAACAAAATGGCAGCTGCGAAATTGCGTCTCCGCTTGAGGGGATTCACCGTGGGTGAAAAAAAGATGCTTCTTTCCCTTATTTAGGGATGCCAAGGTTCACCGAGTGCTCTGCATACCTTCGGAGGCCCTGTGCGTGTGTCCGCACCACCGGCAACAGCTGCAGAGCGCGAAATTACCGGTCCCATCGGAGTGCCTAACTCAGACGCCGCCATTCCCCTCGGGCGCCAAGCCATGCCCCCCCCTACATTTCAGACTTAATAAAAGTCCAACCAGTTCTGTTGTGGCATAGGTTCTGGAATTCTCCCAAAAAACAATTTTAATATTAAAAGATAGCCTCATGTTGGATCGGGCCCTGGATATTCCTTGGCTGAAATATATAAAAAAAATTAGGAATGATTTGGGCCACTCTGAATACTTTAATAATCCTGGAATTTTACATTCTGTCACCAGAAAGCACCTTAAAAAATGCTGCTTGACACACATGGAGGCAAATAGATTTGCTGTCGAGGCAGCTAAGTTGTCGGTACAATCTAACCAGCTCATACTCACCACTTATGGTATGCAGCCGTACCTAAACTTTGCATTAAGTGGGTATGACCGATTTGTCCTAACCTGTTTCAGATTCTGATTTTTTCATCGCTTGATAAGCTTTCCTGAATTAAACGATTGGTCCACAGCATTAAGTAGTTGCCCATGTGATAAACAATCTCGGGAAACAACAATGCATGTGTTGTTATTTTGTAAATGTTATGCTATGCAAAGAAGGAGAAGCATTTGACCAATCTTGAGATTGTAAGGATTGAAACAATGTAGGCCAGCGCTTTTATCACTACAATTTTTAGAAAATGAATGTTTTGTAAAGTCAATAACATCTTTTTTTCCAAAGTATCCTAAACTGTAGGAAAGGAATTTTTTATATGAAAAGCACTGGGGACGACAAAATGAACTTGTAAATTATTGTTGGAATCAAACACTGTATTATCGAGTAATTTGTATTTAAAAGTACCCAATGCACTTTTTTATCATGTAATATTGATGTTTTAAACTGTATGCTTTTATGATTTTTGTACAAAAAATCGAATAAAGCTGGCATTGATTGAGAAGGAATGTTTAAGTTGGACAGTTTTGTTATTTTCATTAGTTGCTTTGATGAAGGCTTGGCCATTTAAATCTCTGGAAGTTTTTGAACATTTAAAATTCTGCTCGTGCCTTCCTTAATGAGAACAGGATTTGAAACTTTACTTTCTGCATAATTGTTTGAATAAGAGGTAAACACGTTTAAATCCCTGGAGGCCATTTGCTTTTTATTGTATAGGTATTCAGGTTTGGCCCTTCTTACTGTGAATGGTTTGTTTGGTATTTAGTGGTGTATCATTTCGAGCGAGGTCAGTTTTATGTTGGTGCTTTTGACATGCTCTTTTTTGGGTTGTCTGATCCAGAAGTGTAAAGCTTAGCTTTGCTTCTGTTTTGCGTGCATGCCTGGTCATGGTATGCATCCTATGCATTATCTATTTCAGTGATATTGTTTTATTATTTTCTGAGGATTTGCATTCCAGTGTCCAGAGCACATTACCACATTTTAGCTACCCTCAGATGACTGTTCAATAATTGTGTTAATAGACATTGTCATTGTAATATTATCTCTGATGAGTTATTTTCCATCCTTTAATAAGATTTTAAGAATCCTTGTGAGTCTACTACTCAACACTGATGGATACAGAAAACAATGCTTAGTGTATTACTGACTGCTGCATGTTGCTTATTGTTTTGTATGTTGATCGTGTGTGTTTGCTTACCTGTGCGTTTCTGTATTTGCTGCATGCTGGTATTGGTTTGTGTATTCCGTCAGCTTTTGATGTAATATGCTTTGCTAGTTATGTTCCAGGGGAATTACTTATTTTTTAATGAGATGAATAACTAGTGCCTTGTTATTACTTAGTGCACCATGTGAACAGCTTAATATACCTTCTTCACTGTCTCGTCTCAGTCTCTGATTGTACATTCCTTTTTCCTAGGCCACCCCCCACCTGGGGACTTTATTGCTTTGGGCTCCAAGGGCCAGACCAATGAGCCCAAAGCTCCTGCAGCTATTCTGAAACCCACTCCCACAAGTTTATCATCAGAGCGCAAACGTGAAGCTCCTACAGCTTTAACCAGTACCTCTGCACTGACTGGACTCACCAAGCGACCCAAGCTTTCATCTACACCTCCATTAAGTGCTCTTGGGCGACTAGCAGAAGCTGCAGTGGCAGAGAAACGTGCCATTTCTCCTTCCATAAAAGAACCATCTGTGATCCCGATCGAAGGTAAGAGTCCTTTTAGACACTGCCAAAGAAAAACCTTATGATGGTACTCCTGAATGGTGTAACATATTTCTCGGTCACAGGTTTGCTCTTTCTGTAGTTTGCTCCTTTCTTTGTTCTTTTTTTTGTTATTCATGTTTTCCGTTTTTAAAAGTAGTAAATTGAATATTTGCGGTATCCAAAATGTTGAATTTCAATGGTCTTTTGGAGAAAAAATTATAGCCAGAAGTCGACAAGTTTCATCATAGACACCAGCCACATACAGTACTTGTTCGCATAACACATAATATAAAACATAGTTGAAATAATAAGCAAACTCCTATACTGACAAGTGACTCATCCATTAAGCTCACTTAAAATGGATAAGGAAGGCGTTTGTGAATTTAAAGAAAATGTAACTTTAGTCTAGCTTTTTGGGCTCAACCTTACCTTCAATGTACAATTCACGAAAGAAAAACATTTTCTCATTGAAACCCAGCATCCAAATGGTGAGGTTGCTTTGAAAGTAATCGCAATTCCTAAAATTAGGGTACTTTTGCTATTAGATAATTTAGTTTGTACGTAGGAGCCTTTATAATTTTTTTTTGTTTTTCCGATTCTTTTTTTGTTGCAAGTCTCAAAATATTTTATTTGTTCCAATGTGTTTCAGAAGAAAGTTCTCCTTGGCGCTCACTCATATTAAGTGTTACCTCAGAGAGGAGAAAAAAAGGGCTGTGTCTTTTAATCTAAGTTGAGCAATACAGTAACCCTTCTTGTAACCTTCCACTTAAAACAGTAATGTGAAAAAACATATTGTCTTACAAACATTAGGAATAACACCAAAGATTTCATAGATCCTATTTATGGTGGCAGTATTAAAGAGGTGAGAGAGAATCCAGCTAGTTATTGAAAATAAGCTGTACTAAGGACCATAGTACTTTGGGGAACCTCACTAGCAGAGGTAATACCTCAGAGCAACAACACACATGTTATGTTTATTTGTATGGCGTGCACATCACCAGGAGGTTATATTGGAACCTAGAAGGGTGGAACTGCCCTAACTAGAGTCAGGTTTTTTGTTTCTTGCAGAATTCTGTGATGAAGGTGGCAGCTTTGATGTGGAATGGAGGGTTGTTCCAGGATTTGGGGTCAGGTAGGAAAAGTCGCAGCCCCCGGCTCTGGTTCAGTGAATGCGGGGGGAAGTGAGTGAGGAGGTGGTGACTGGTCGGTGTATGGAGCTGTATACGGTGGATGGAGCTGTATACGGCGGCTACGGTTTCTGGGCCTTGCATGTGTAGTACCTTGTAGGTGTGTGTGGGGAGCTTCAAGATGGCACATATGTGGATTATGAGCCAGAGGAGGTCCATAAGGTGTTTGAATATGTTAGAGCAGAGTGGGAGTTTTAGAGTGAGTCTGGCGGCTGCATTCTGTATGACTTGGGGTCTTTTGGTGAGTTGAGAGATGAATATGACATAAAGAGCATTGACGTAGTTGAGTCTGCTGGTGATCGGGGCTTGTGTGTCGTATCTTTAGGTGTCCAGCGGAAGTCATTTGTATACTTTTTTGAGGAGCTTAAGGATGTGGAAGCAGCTGAAGGTGCTGTGTTGATCTGGTTGAACATCGGGAGTAGACAGTTTTTTTTTTAACAGACTTTTATTGGTTTCCTGAAACAGCGATACAAACAGCCTCATGGGCATCATAGCGGAGTAGTTGGATAGGCAATATGCGGTACAATTATAATCATTAGCATCCCTGCGGCCGTCCCAGATGGCTACAAGTACAAGTCTTGCCTGAGTCCCCCAGGAACATACTACAGGATCACCCCATTCACCCCTAGTTACCCTAACATATAGGTCCGTTTACTTCCATGTCTGTAATCGGGATTAGACTGTTGATCACAATTCCTAAGTTTCTGACTCAGTTTGGCAGGATTGACATTGGTCCTAGCTATGAGGGCCAGTAGGCGGATGACCAGATAGAGGTGTCTTTACTGAATACCACCACTCCTTTATTGTTGTGTTGAGATTCAGGCAATTGGGTTTCATCCAGTTTGCGACCTTGCCCATGCAGCTGATAAAGTTCGCAAGGGTGTTCCTGGCTGAGTTGGGCAGGATTGCCATTAGTCCTAGCTCTGAGGGCCAGTAGGCGGAGGACCAGATAGAGGTGTCTTTTCCGAATAGCACCACTCCTGTTTTGTTGTGTTGAGATTCAGGCAATTTGGTTTCATCCAGTTTGCGACCTCGGAAATGCAGCTGATAAAGTTTGCCTGGGTGTTTGTGGTGTCTTCTGAGAGGGAGAGGATGGGCGGATTGTTGTTGCCATAAAAATTATGCGGAGCCTGTGAGTGTGGATGATGTTGGCAAGAGGGGTCATGTAGATGTTAAATAGCATAGGGCTGATCGAGGAGCATTGAGGGACGCTGGAGTCCTGGTTGTAGGCAGTGGACAAGTATGGAGTTAAGATGACTGTTTTGGTTCATCTTGAGAGAAAAGTGCTGATCCATGGATTTCAGTCTTGTGGAGGCATTGGGCGATGATGGTTCGGAGAAAATCTTCAAATTACTGCACAAACTTTAAGGCAATTTCCCAGACTAATCTAATAAATACCATTGCCAACTTGACGCCTAACCATTTCTCAGACCCAGTCAATGCTTCACTGGCAAAAGACTTTATGGATCAATTCTATCTTTTTTTTTAGAGCATAGGTTAATCGGTTGAAATAAACAGCTGTCTGCCTACAACCCTGGGGTCGTCCGCATCATCAATGCAGAATAAAAACGAATCTCATAAAACCCTCATAACAACTTCCCCCCCACCCCCCTCACTCCTTCTAGAATATAGACCACAGGGACCCATGACTGCAGTATGGTGGTTCGGGTTTAGGACTGGTGTGAGCGTGGGCAGGTAATCCGCCCTCAAGCCGAGACTGCTCAGTAGTTGTCTGCTCCAAGAGGAGCAGGCGTAATATTTGGAAATAGTGCGGACAAGTTAGTTGATTGAATGTGATGGACAGGATAGTGATGAATGGGGCCCACAGTGCAGGATAAGAGTCTTACTTCATCTCCACAGCTAAAGATAACTTTCCCATCCCAAGGATGTACCATCATTTATGCAACCAAGCTGTGTAGTCTGGGATTCTGTCAGTTCAGCAGGCTGATAGTATGACCTGATGTCCAGCCCCAAGAAACAGGGCTATTTGCCTCCCCCTCAATGAGCGCAAAGGGTATGTTACAGGGTTAGGGATGCCTAGGATAATGTAGGCTGGAAACCTCTGTATTGTTGTATTAAAGGCCCTGTCTATGTCATCTAGGGTTTGTTCCCAGTAATGGACCATCATCTGGCAGTGCCAGAGTAAGTGCACTAAGGTGCCTGTCTTACCACAACCTCTCCAGCATTTCTTACTGTGGTCTGAGCACCAAGTTTGAAGACTTGTAGGGGTACAATACCAATAGCAAACTACTGTACTCGCCATGTTGTGTTCAATGTGGCAGGCCTGGTAGTAAATGTCCTCCTAGTCTTTGAGGCTTAGTGCCCTGCCCAGTTCTTCCTCCCACCGCCTCTGACCCGTGGTCTTGTCTAGTGATGCTTCCTCACCCAGGAGTCCATAGAGCTCTGTGATAAGTCGTCTGTCATCACTCTTAAGGAAACCCCATCTCTCAAAGGGCATCTGGGGCCACTCCCTGTACTGCTTGATGAAAGGCTGCAGCACCCATTGCTGGATTTGTAAGTACTGGAAGCAGTCTGTCTCCTCCAAGCCATAATCCGATTTAAGGCAGTCAAGTGGGATTATCCCTTGGGTGTCAAACATGCAACCTAAATACTTGCAGCCTCCCTCCCTCCTGTGTCGGAACCCCTCCTGTTTCATGCCTCAAGGAAAGTCGGGATAAGCCAGAATAGGTGTCATGGTGGAGGGAAAAGAGATCAGTCTAGCACGCAGTGCTACAGCATCCCAACCTGAAAAGTGGAACCAATCACCAGCTACAAAATCAAGCATTAAAACAGTTGCCTGTGGAGCCGAGGTTTCTCCCTGTCCCAAATTAATTTCTTGATCCCCAGCTGTAGGGTCCGTAAGGTGTGTTTCTGAGGAGTGAGTGGCAAGGCTTGAAAGACATAAAGAATCTGCGGTAGGGCTGTCATTATGGCAGCTACTATCCGTCCAGCCAGGCAATTACAACTGGCTCCAGCTTGACAAGTCAGACAGGACCTGGGAGGTGAGGGCAGTATAATTGTCACCGGCTTTGCGGCCGATCAGGTCAGCTTGGTGCCAAGGGAGGGTATAAACTCTCCCGCCCATTCAAATGAAAATGCACATTCGAGTTGCGCTTCTTGAGGTGGAGAAAGAGACAAGCTTATTATTTGGAACTTTTGTACATTAACGTTAATCCCAGTGACCTCGCAGAAGGAGGAAAGCTCCGTCACCAGGGCAGGGAGGGACGACATGGGGTCAGAGAGGGCATTAATAACGTTGTCTGCGTAGAGGCTAATGGCGTGACGATCGCTTAATGGCTCGCTCCATTCTCACCCTTTGGGCTAGGGGCCCATGTACAAAGCACAAATGTAGGAAGGTGGAATCTTACTATATGGTTGCCCCCACTTTTTTCCTGGTGTTTGAATGGTTTTTGACTAGTCTGGCTGGGATCCTGCTATCCAGGACCCCAGCCTATCTGCTTACTCCCTTAAATGATTGGTGTGCATATTAGATAGCACTAGTGATTGGATACTGTGGTACCTTATGAGCCCCTAGTATATGGTACCTTAGGTACCTAGGGCATTGGTACTTCACAGGCCTACCAGGGGCTGCAGCATGTATTATGCCACCCCTGGGAAGCATACACAATCTGACACCACAGGCCTGCTACTGCAGCCTGTGTGAGGTAGTGTTAGCACTCCTCACTGAGGTATAGGTTCCTATATCTCAACCATACACACACATATAAACCTATCAGTCACCCCTATGGTAGGCCCTATCAATCCCAAGGACAGGGTGCTTGGTTTACTATGTGAGGGGGTGCTTCTGCCTGAGCAGGACCCCTCTGCAGCTGGCAGAGTCTATTCTCTGCTGCTGTTTGTGGATGCGGTTAAACCATATACTCTTAAGTGCATTATAACCTCGCGGTAAATGCTAACTTTGGAATGACTGCATCAAAACATGTCGTGTTTGGTGTCAAACAACTTGGAAACCTACCCCCACACCAGTAACTGGTGTGGGAGTAGGATCCCACCCTTCTAGAGGGGACGACATGTACCCACTGTACTACACGGTAGAAATCTTTCAGAGCCCTGGCATCACAAAATGGATGCCACCAGCACAGACACCGGGCTGCCCTCCTGCTGCTGACCGAAACTCCCCGTGGAGGGAGCCCCACAAAGGGTTTCCTGTCACAGGGAGGTGTCACCACCTCCCAGACAGGATTTAGTGTATTGGAGCTGGGTGGGTGCTCTCTTAAAGTGCTTTGAAGTCCTGCACTGGGGGAGCAGTAGGCTCCTCTGTGCATATGCCAGCTCAAACCGGTTCAGGGGCTACCTGCCCCTGCTCTGGCGCGAAACTGGACAAAGGGAAGTGGGTGTAACCACCCACTACCCTGACCCTCCTAGAGGAGTGGTCATAGAGCTAGTCCCTCCCATCTTTTCACTATAAGATACCAATGCTTGCCAATGCAACTTAGATTACACCTGGACGACGCTCAACTAAGAAGAATCCTGGCCCTTCGACGTTCCACTATCTCTGGAAGACTGAAGAATCTCCCTTGGAGTGACTCCCCTGCTTGGCAGGCACCAAAACTCTCTACAACGGTTGCAAACTTTACCGCTCCCGCCGGAGCCCGAAGTCCCTGCGTCCCCTGAAGCGGATTTCCTGACCTCTCGACGGCCATTTTGAGTCCCCAGCGAAGCTGTGGCATCTGGACCCCACGAATGACGAGGAACAGCAATACCAGGGAACCGTGCACTGATTTCGAGTGCAAGCCCTAAAGTACGTCCAACGAAGTTGTGCTTTGGACCACTTGTTGTACAAGTCCCGAGCAGGTCTAGTACCAAAGATCAGCAGCCTACCCCGTCCCGAGTGACCGTGGGCTGTTGGTAAACTTTTCCTGCAAAGGCGTCTTCGCGGTTGCTTGCCCGTTGGCTAGTAACTCTTCTGAAGACTTCCACATCGACTTCAAGGGCTCGCCTGGTTGCTCTGGGCCTGCCCTCACTTACCCTCGCTGGGTAAGTCCATCAGACCTTGCTGGTCTGCACCATTGCCAATCTTCAATCCACACGAGACTTGCGGCTGCCAAGGCTTGTTGGATCCAATCCGAGTGCCGACACCGTCGACAGCTGCAGACGTCGTGGGACCTCCCGAATCCAGCTGCTGGTCATCGTCGAACCTTCCTGGACCTCGTGAGCGAAGAGACAAAACACCATCATCGACCTGAAGAGACGCGACAGCTGTGGTCATCTATCTTGCTGGCCAGCGGTCACTGGCAAGTGACTCAGAACTCTGTCCCCTCAATTTCTAGGTCTTCTGCAACTCCAATCCATCTTCGGATTCCAGCGGACACCTCTCCAGTCGTCACAAGCAGCAAGTCTTCAGTGATCTCCATTGAAAACAGCATTGCGACCCGACACCAAAGGACACCTATGCACCCGGCTTCCCTGGGTGAGGTAACTCGTGCACTCCGGTGCCCAAGTGTGTGTTGGCTCTCGAAATACTTACCCTGTAAGTTGCTTGCTTGTTGACTTTTGCCAAGTGCCCTAAAACTGTAAAATACAAACCGCGACATTTGCCATTGAAACGCATTGAAAACCCGCGTGTGTGTTTAGACACTGCACGCGTCTCCTGTGGGCTGATTACTTACCTGCTAACACTGCAGCAGTGAAGCCCCAGCGATTCCCAAGGCCCTGGGCCTCTTCATTTTGCAAGTCGAGTTTGTTACACCATTTTTTTAGTATATGGTCTGGTACGCCCCTAGGGCTACAGCCATATTTGTGCTTAATTTATTGAGAACTGTTGATCTTTTGAATGTTTACCTGGCTCTAATCTCATAAAGAGATTAGTAGAGTATATTTAGAAATAAATACATATATATTTGATATATATACCTGTGTGGTGTCTTTTCATTTGGTAATTCAAGAGATTATAAGATAAAACAAGCTGCTTTACATTCCTCAGAGACTTAGCCTGAAGGCTGCTCTCCACAGCTACCACTAGGATAGCTTTCTTTAAAGGTTGTCTTAAACCTATCTACCACAAGAGTCGAATTGGACTGGTGCAAGGTGGCCACTATAACTAGTGACCAGCATATGCCAGGCCAACTTCTCACAACAAAGCAGAGGGGAGAGTGGGCACCCCTGTTGTGTGCCCCTTCTGGATGGGAAATGATAAGGACCACACTCCACTGACTCTCTTCGAAGCCCGTGGCGTGCTATAGACACTCAGAACCATCTTCGAAATCTCTATCCATAGCCTAATTGTTTCGCGAAGAGATAGGGCCAGTGCATCCTATTGAACGCCTTTTCGGCGTTGATTGAAACAAGAGCCTCCCTCTGAGACCAATGGATCTTGTCCATAAAGTGAAGGATACGTTTGATGTTGGCCCCGCATTAGCGGTTGGGGATGAAACCAGCCTGGTTGGTGTAGACCAGCCTGGCACAAGAGGATTGAGGTGGTAGGTGAGGATGTTGATGAACAGCTTGTCATCGACGTTAAGAAGAGAGATAGGTGTATAAGTCCTGCATGCCGCGCTGTCTCCCCAGGTTTAGAGATGACTGAAATGGATGCCTCGAGCGTGGTGTCAGAGATAGTCCTTGTGTCAGCTAAGTAGTTGAAAAGCTGGGTAAGCAAGTGGGCTAGTGCCTGGCAAAACGTTTTATAAAACTGTGTGGAGTGGCTCTCTGGTCCCGGATCATTCAGCGGTTTCAAGCGGGCAATTGCCGATATCACCTCTTCTATCCGGATGGGTTTCTTGAAGTTGTCAGTCATGTGTCATGAGGGGGTAACTGGTGCTGCCTCTAAGGTATGGTGAGATACCATCCGCAGGACAGTCAGAGGCTGTGTATAATGTTCTATAGAAGTCACAGAAGACTTCTGCAATTTGCGTATCACCCCGATACTCGGTTTGTTGACTAATATATATCATGTTGACAGTATCTTTGTGCATCTTTGCCCGCAGATGGTGGGCCTGGCAACTGGTCACAGCGATTACTACCGAGATAGAATTTATGCTATAGATTGTACAGTGCGTATTCCCTACTGTCGAGGTCTAAGCGCTTAAGTCCTAGGCGCCCCTTTTCCAACTCCCACTGTACTCTTGGGGCCCGTGGGCATTTGTAGATTGCTTTGAGTTCAAGAACCGTGTACTTCAGACCCTGCCGCTTCTCTTTCCTGCAGTGGTTGTCAGCCGCTGATATGGCTATCAATTCCCCTCTGACCACCAGCTTCAGAGCTTCCCAGAGAGAAGCCACCAACGTCTCCCCTGTGTCATTGGTCCGGAGGTAGTCCGCGATCACCATTTGTATTGCAGCTACCATGGTCTGGGACTGGAGGAGGCCGTCCAGTAGCCGCCAGTGAGAAGGCCTGGCTTCACCCCGGTCCAGCCGCATGACCTTTGAGAGAGAGGAATGATCAGAGAGAGAGAGACATGTGGGCGATGGAAACATCCTGGACCATATGTTGGTGCGCAGGGGAGGCCAGGAAGTAATCTGTGCGAGCATATGTTTTATAGGTGGCACAGTAAAAGGTGTAGTCCAGAGTTTGGGGGTGGGAGAGTCACCACCATCCCCTAAACCACAGTAGCCCAATCATAGCAGTCCCTCGGACGAGAATTTACCAGACTGACCAAAACACTGACCAGATAGGTCCAGGTCTGTGTCAATGACCAGATTCATGTCACCCCCAACCAGAATGGCTGCATCAGGAGAATTCAGGACTGAAATAATATTTTTATTGCTGTTCATTGGGTGTATACAGGGAAGCAATCGTAATGTGTAGGTGAGCCACTTGTATTCTATATACAAGTAACCTCCCTTTGATCTCAGCTACTATATTCAAGACCTCGTCTTGGAATGCCCAGGAGAGACGGATCGTCATCCCACCCTTTTTTGCAGGCCCAGAGGATTATAGCTAGCGAGGCAGCCAGAGGGATTTCATCCTATGCTCATCCTTGGGAAGGTGGTGTGTCTCCTCAAGGAGGCACATGCCACTGCCAGAGCATTCCAGGAGAGGCAAGACAGCAGCCCATTTAATTGGGTAATTAAGGCCTCCCACATTGAGGCAAATAACTTTAACCTCCTTGGGGCTGAGAAGAGATATCCGCTTTGGTTTCAACCCCCAGTACAACTCCCAGGTCCCAAGGCTAGTAGAGCCCTCCCAGGAGTGGGGTTGGGGGAGGTAGCAATTGTGTCCCTGATCATATGCGAAGTCGTGTGATGAACATGGCCAACAACAATGGGACTCTGTGCGCTGTGCATAGTCCGTTCAGAGAATCCGTATATAGTTTGCACTGGGAACGGTTGTCAAGCCAGACCTCCGCTGCCTCTGACCAAAGTAGAACAGAGCAATCCCTGGGAGAAAACATGTGGTAAATGCGGCAATAGCAATCTTTGATTAAGATCACTCTGAGTTCATGCTGTGACCAGATGTCAGAATAAGACAGCTTGGCATTCCTGTGCACGCTTCTTCGGCCCGGGGCGTAGGAATTTCTTATGTTTGGCAGCTTTCTGCCAAAGCGAAGTACGTGGTGGGAGCCCCAGGGAGGAGATTGGAGGGGAGGGACCCAGGCGTCGAGCGGGCAGGTGATTCCCCGGTAGGTCCAAGATGTGACGAGCTTCCTCCAGGGTTGGAATAATTTGACCTCCGAGTGAAAGACCAGCCTGAAGGGATGTCCCCACCCGTAGGAGACTTGCTTGGAGTGCAAGAAATCGGTGATAGGCTGAAAGTTCCTGTGACGCTGGATAGTGAGCCCATAAATGTCTTCGTAGACCCCTATTTGATGTACGCGGAAGTATATAAGTTGCGAGGACCTGGCTTTATTGATAATTTCTCCTTTAGTCTTGAAGTTGTCTATACACTCCAGGATGTCCCGTGGCCTAGCTTTGGGGTCCCAGGACGGCCAACTCGGTGCACACTGTCTAGCTGCATGATGGAGTCCTCAGCCTGGCCCAGAATTGAGCGGAACATCGCCTGGACGCAGGCCTGCATGTCCAAGCCCTCGAAAGTTTAGCTTATTGTTCGTGCAGAGGTATAACCTTTTGCCTCAGCATCTCAACTTCCTTTCTTCTGGTCAATTCCTTATCCTCGAGAGAGAAGAATCGCCCTCCCATAAAGCTCAGGTCGTGTTTCATGTCCTCCCCGACCCTCCCTCAAACAGGTCTTGGCTGGACCTGGAAGTCTTCTCAGCAGGTACTCTAACGGTGGGCTGATGGCTGTAGGGGACCATGGGGGCAATCGGGTGCGCGAGACACTGGCAGGGATTCCCCATGGCAGGGGTGGACAAACCTACTCTTCTCTGCCCGCACCATCCCCCAAGGCCTCGTACTCACTGCACCCCCAAACTCTGGTCCAGCAACAGATGGACTGCGCAGGGGCATGAGTCAAGCTCCGTTCATCCTAGTGTGGGTCCTCCGGTATGGGGGCAGCATGCACCTCCAGCTGATCACCGATCAACTCCTACCGCAAGTGGGGTGGGGCAAATTGCTGAGCTGGCCCTCGGCTGAGCATCTCCAAGGGCAACCTCTTCCCTCGGGATGTGTACAAAGACTTCTCTGCAGGCCGCAGGGCCATGCCAATGTACCAGGATGTCCAGACACCCCCACTCTGGGACGGCCCCCGGAAGGCACTGACTGTGTGGAGGGAGTCACGCTAAACGGAGATCCTTGGCTGGGGATCACTCGAGGGACCCTCCAAGCCTTTGGGCTGGTCCAGCAATCAGGTTCCAGGACAAGCCTAACGTCCCTAGGCATCCTGGGGCCAAGATCTAGTCACTGTTGGAAGGCCTACTGCGGGATGACGAAGCAACTGCTGCCACGTGTCTGGGGCCCCGTGGCAGCCGCGCACTAGCGGGGCAGCCGCTGGAGCTGCAGTACTGAGCCAGACCACCAAAGTTCATCATGTAGACTCTTTGCTCCCCTCTGCTCCACTATCTCTATAAGGGTGATTCTTGCCTTGTTGCTTTTTCTTGACTTGCCAGCAGCATTTGGCTCAGTCAGCCAGAAAACCTTACCAGTATCAGCCATCTCAGCACATGCAGCAACCTACACAGCGCTTTCAGGGCTTCAAGGTTCTTGGTGGAACCAGAGGGCCACCTTCAGCAGGGTCTGTCCTCAATTTTCTCTTCTCCTGCTGTTGCAGCAGCCATGATGCTCTAATTCCAACTTCAGGAGTCAACCGTGGCCAGTGAGGGACAGAATACACTTTAACCTGCCCAATTCGCTTACAATGTCAGTCTTGGTTCAACCCTTCTCTTTCTATCAGCCCGTAGTTCCTCCTGTTTTCACATGAATTTAGCCAGAACATAACTCCATCCTTGCCAAAGAGGTTCAGTCCTTGTTGGACAAAGAGAGGTAGAGTCCCTGAGATGGAGAGAGACAGTAGGTGCTCCTCCTGTTACTTCTCAGTGCCTACAAAATAACGATGAGCTCAACACCGATTTTGGAACTTTGTTTTCTAGGATAGTGCCTCTATTTCTGTCATGGTCACCCCCACGTTTTGCCACTGGTACTGATGTTTTTGCAACTAATGTCCACTGGTATCCTGCTATTCAAGCCCAAGTGCCAATGCTCTTTCCCTAAAACAAGGTGAAATGTTATAATTGTAAAACTACTGGCACACACTTTGGCACCCCTGTAAGTCCCTAGAAAGTGGTACCCCTGATACCTAGAGCATCGGTACCAAAGAGGGTCACTATGGGCTGCAGCATGTAATATGCCACCCTAAGGAACACCCATACAAATTGCATGCAGCCTGCCAGTGCAGACTGCATGTCCCAGTGCAAATCATGGTAGAAAACACGACATGGCTCACTGACTGTGTGCCATGCCAAAGGCACTGCCTGTAATATATGTACGCCACACCTACAGCAGGCCTTGTAGTCCTAAGGCTGGATGCATTATATTACATGTGAGGGAATATCTGCATGAGTAGGCATGCCCCTGTGCTGTGTAGTCCAATTACTAGATGGTACAAATGAACAGAGAAGCCATCTTGCGTATATGTACTGGGCACTGTTCATTATGAGTTCCCCAGCTACATGATGGCTTTACTGAAACCTATGGTGTTTGATATCAAACACCTTATTTTAACAGATCTATACTGATGCCAGTACCCGATTATATCTGACATACACACAGAGGGCACCTTAGAGGTGGCCCCTGAAAGCCTACTTGTCCTCTAGTGTGCTGGCTGACTGGTCTCGACCAGCCTGCCACCACAGACGAGTTTCTGACCCCCTGGAGGTAAGAGGCCACGCTCTCAGAGCACAAGAACAATTCCTTCTCCGGAGGAAGGTGTTCACATCCCCTCCTGCAGGATTGACATTGAATTAGCATACCAAAGCCCAGAGTCTTCAAAGCCTCTGCTGCCTTTGATATGTGACCCCAGCTTCCCCCATACCTGGGAGATGCCACCCCCTGCCCTAAGGCCCATTTGGCACATAGGACAGGCGGGAATATAGCTATGCAAGTAGGTATGTTGCGCTATCAGGCTAGTCAGACCCCTAAGATGAGCTGCCTGACGTGATCAATGAAAGAAGGGTTCCACCATCTTGTTTTGGTGTAATTTGGAACTCTGGGACATAGTTATGACTACTCCCCACAGGAAGTGGTCATATAGGGGGTTTAGTGATCTCAAGGGTAAGTAGCCCATTGGCCACTTCCCTTCACTCCCCTTAAATATCTGTGCTATTTTTCTAAATTGGTGTCGCATTTCCTTATTGAGTGTGTCTCATTTATTGACTCTGTGAGAGCAACAAATCCCGAACACTCCCCTCTGATAAGCCTAAGGCTGCACGACCACAGTATCACAAACTGAGCACCTTGGGATTGTTAAAGCAAGCCCCTGTACACTAATAGGGGATACCTGGACTCTCTGCACAGTGCACCTCATTTTGGTACACTCTTATAGTGAGCCAGTGTGAGAAGTTGGCCTGGCATATGCTTTTCCTAGTTATAGGGACACCTTGCACCAGTCCAATTCGACTCCTATTGATGATAGTTTTAAGACAACCTTTAAAGAAAGCTATCCTAGTGGTAGCTGTGGAGAGCAGCCTTCAGGCTAAGTCTTGAAGGAGTGTTAAGCTTATTGTTTTACCATAATAACCTCTTGAATAACCAAATGAAAGAGTAGCCCACACAGGTATATATATAAAATATATGTATTTATTCTAGACAGAATCCCACAGTCACTTTATGTGGCTAGTGGCAAAGTTACAATTCAAACAAGCATTTCTAAACACAATAAATAGCACAGAAATCAATGGGCCCCAGGGGGGGACCAAACCATATACTAAAATAGTGGTATAAGAACCACGACAATTCTACAGGCAATGCCTAGGGCATTCAGGATCGCTTGCCCCTTCAGAATCCACCCACAGTTAAGAGGAAGGGGACCCACGGGAGACGCGTGCAGTGCAAAGAGCTGCTATCGGGATCGCAATGTTAGCCTATGGAGAATGTCGCGGTTGAATATTTAAAGTTTAAGGACACTTCTAGCAACAGTACAAAGTTAAGGCTTGAGACTTAAGGCTTTGGAGAGCCCACCACCACGGGAGTACCGGAGTACCACTGTTACCTGCCCCAGGGAAGCCGGGTGCATAGGTCGATTCTGGTGTCGGGTCGCGGGCTGATTTTCTATGGAAAAGGAGTCCAAACTGCTGCTAGCTGAAAGCGTCGTTGAAGTCGTGAAGATTAAAGATGAAGAGAAGATAAAGATGAACCTGAAAGCAGAGGGGACAGAGTCTGGGTCACAGCAAAGTGACCAGGGAGCTCACAGGAAGGAGCTCGTGGATGTCGGGTGCTTCAGGTGTCGAAGGTACAGCTGGGCTCTGCAGTCACGGGCTCCGGGAGGCTTCAAGGAAGGCCAGCTTCTGGAGGGCGACTGTCCCACGTCGGCTGAGGGTCGCTGCGGTGTTAGTGTCCCGTTTGGATCCACTAAGCATTGGCAACCGCAACCCACGCAAGATGAACAAAGCAGCTGCTGGTGCAGACCCACGAGGTCTGCGGGTGCTCACTTTTGCAGGGAGCGCAGAGCAGGCCTGGAGCAACCAGGGGAACTCTTGGAAATATAGGTTTTCCTCCGTCAGGGCCCACAAGTCGAGAGACAAGGGACCGCGGAGGGCAGCAAAATGGAGTGCGTAAATGGGCTCCCATGGGCCACCGGAGCGGACTAGGGAGCTGAGCTTTGGCACGGATGCTGCTTGGAGGTTGGCTCAGAAATGGGCCGAAGCACAACTTCCCCACTGGTCGGGGTCGTGTGCTATGCAAGAGGTGGCCGGGGTCTCGGGGTATGCAGGGATCTCGGCACCCACGTGGTCCACGGTGCTCAGGCTTGCTGGGCACGCTCACAGGACTCTGGGATGCACTGGAGACCCACCTCAAGGTTGATGGAAGGCGTCGAAGTTCGTGAGAGCAGCGAAGTTCCAACCGGGTATCTTGCAGTCTTTTAGGTGCCTGCCAAGCAGGGGGATAACTCCTTTATCCCAAGGGAGATTTCTTCAGTCAGCTGGGCAGCAGCTCGTCGAAGGTCAGTTCTGTGAAGTCCTGTACGAATCTGAGGCTCTGGGGCAAAGTTATTCACATATATCCCCAAGATTAGGGGATGGTCCCAAATAGAGCCTACCAATCAGAGTAGAGGCGGGAAAGGGTGGCTACACCCACTCCCCTTTGTGTGTTTCCCACCTGGGCGAGGGGCAGGATGCCCCTGAACCGGTTCCAGGCGGTGTATGCAGAATTGGGGCTCTGCAGCTGCCTACGTGCAACTCTGAAAGGACATTTGGTGCACCCACCCTGTTTCAATCCACATATCCTGTCTGGGGAGGTGCTGGCACCTCCCTGCCACAGGAGCCCTATTGTCCAGATGGCGAGGCTGGGGTTTTCCCCAGCAACAGCCAGCCAGAGTCGTGTAGGTGGCGGACAGTAGCCATTTTGTGGTACATGTGCACTTTTAAATTGGTGTCTAAATTCTACCGCTTTTCCCATATCACCCTCCTAGCAAGGGGGAATCGTACCCTCATGCCCATGGCTGGACTGGGGGTATGATTCCTTCATGTTTGACACCAAACACGATATGGTTCTGTGTAGCCATTCCCAAGTTACAGCGATGACGCGATAACTTATAATGCGGTTAAGAGTATATGGTATGGCTACACTACAAACAACCCAGTAACGGTTTTACGAAGGTTGCAGAGAGGTCCTACTCACGTAGGGGTCCCCCCTCACACATACCTCAGCACCCAGCCCTGTAGGATTACCAGTGCCTGCCATAGGGGTGACCTATGAGAGTATATGTGTTGTAATGGTATGGGACATAGGGTACCTACATCCCTGTAAGGGGTGCTAGCACCACCTTACCCAGACTACAGTAGTGGTCTGGTGGTGTCAGTTTGGGTGGCTGTCCCAGGGTGGCACAATAAGTGCTGCAGCCCTGGTAGGCCTACTGGGGGACCCATGCCCTGGGTACCTAGGGTACCATCTACAAGGGACTGGTAGGGCATGCCCAGCATCCAATTAGGTTTGTACCTAGAGTACTCACATCAGTTTTAGGGAGAAAGCAGATAGGCTGGGGTCCTGGATAGCAGGATCCCAGCCAGACTAGTCAAAAACCACTCAAATACCAGGCAAAAAGTTGGGGGCAACCATTAGTCAGATTCCACTCTCCTACAGCCAGCTTCCTACATGTCTCTTGACACTTTCAATCAGAGAGATACATTTAGGATGCGGACTGTGGCCCAGGTCCTCTTGGATCCTGAAGATTCAATGGTGTCCATGGAACTCGTGATGCATACTTTCATGTACCCATGCTGTAGTGTTGCTGGTGGTTTCTCAGCTACCTGGTCAGAAAGGGCTATATTCAGCTCACGTTCCTGCTTTTCAGCCTCACCTCATCCCCCAAGATGTTTACGAAGGTTATGTTGGTGTTTGCAGACCATCTTCACTATATGGGAGTGCCCCTATTCCCACAACTCAACGACTGGCTGTTGGAGGTGAGTTTGTCACTGTTAGTCTTGGACCACTGGAAAACAACCATTTTGTTGCTTTTGTCCCTGGGGTTTAGTGAGCCAAATCTCCAGCTGAGACCTGTGCAGAGGACTCCCTTTATGGTACAGTTCTGAGCACAGTGGCGTTCAAATCCTTCCCACCCCTGCAGTGAGTCATCTTGGACATTCAGAATATAATCCTGAAGTTTCAGGCTCGATCTTGGGTTCCAGTCTGGCTGGTTCTGAGGCTTCTTGATCTCCTGGCCTCATTTTTTTTTTTTTAAAACATGTTTTTTATTGCAACATTTTCAGCAAAATAACCATCTGGGCAACCAGCACCCCCTACAATCTCCGATCACATTCTTCGGTTTAGCAATGCACACAGCCATTCAGCCCACATCCCGGGGGCCGGGCGGCATATATAGACAGTTAAGCATTGTAACACAACTATCGCCTCATAGCGGTGCCTGGATCATGCCCCATGGGAGCCTCTGCTTTTCTGTCCCAACAGCTACATTCCTCATCCAACTCAATATAGCATTACCCTCCCACCTCAGGAACTCCCCCCCCCTCCCACCCCACCCCCCAACTGCTGCTGTTGTGGGCCCCTCCAGTGGTCCCTAACTCTAAGTCGTGCCATCCGTCAGGGGTTACATCTATTGTCCTCAGCCTCAAGGAACTCCGTTCTCCTCGCGCTCCCGTTCCGCCCGCTCGAGCCGGCAATCCTGCAGGGCCTGCTCGATCAGCTCCCATGCCCTTACCCACTCTAACCCCTTTTCATTGTCCGCCTTAATCGCTTGCCGCCGTCTGACTTCACTCTCGCATCTAGACCATTTTAATAACTCGGACATCCACCGCCCGATTGATGGACCCTCCCGGGACTTCCAGTGCCACGTAATCTCTCTCTGAGCCAACATAAGCCCCAAGTCAATAAATTTACTCGTCACTTTTGTCTTTGCTGTGTGAGGGAACCAGAGCAGCAGGCACGCCCCCATATCAAACTCCACCTCCCGGTCCGTTATAGTATTCAAGATCTCTCCCACCTCAGTCCAGTACGACCCAAGCTTCGGGCACCCCCACAGCATATGCTCTAGTTCAGCTCCCAGTGTGAGGCAGCGCGGGCAAGCGGCCTCCTGCACCTTAAAGTACCGGCTAATCTTTCCCGGGGTCAAATACGCCCTGTGAATGATGAAGAAGTGCACCTGCTGAAAGCGGGCATTCCCGCTACCCTTCCATGTCCTCCGCATGATGTGGCTCCAGATCGTGTCCGGAATGGGTTTGCCTATGCTTTCCTCCCACCGCTCCTTTAATGCCGCAAGCGGCTCCAACCCCTCCTGCAGCAGTCTAGCCTGTAGGCATGTCACCGCCTTAATCGTTCCCGCCGCCATTGCCACGTACTGACAGGTTAGTGCCACAGAGGGCTCCTCCAGCCCCTTTCTCCAGTGTTTTTGTATTGCCGCGCTCACCGCCGCGTGCAGGAGATAACTCCCATCCGGGAGGCCAAACTGCTCCTGCAAAGCCCCGAAGGGGGCCAGCACCCCATCTATATAGAGGTCCCCCACCATCTGCAACCCCAGCTCCTCCCACTTCGCTAGCGGGGACCAGTCGCCTCCATGCGGCAGCGCCGTCAGCATCCCCAGCGGGATCTCCGGTGCATAAGGTCTCACCGTCTTTGCTCTCCGCATGCCCCTCTGCCAGCATAGCCGGAGAGTCCGCTCCTCGATGGACAAATCTCTCAGGTCTAATTTCTGTTGCATGACTATGTAAGACAGGACATGTCTCTGGATGCCCGTCCCTCGTCCCAGCTCCGGGCCCCGGAACACCCTGGCCACATTCTGTGTCAGCACTTGTAGCTGCGCCGCCAGGTAGTACAATTCAAAATCGGGGACCGCCAGTCCCCCCTCTAGTTTAGGCCGCAGCAGAACCGTCAGGGCTACCCGTCGCCGTCCCGACCCCCATAGGAAGCTGATGATCTGCGACTTCAATTCTTTAAAGATCCTCTGCGGGATCCATATCGGCAGTGTGCGGAAGTAATAGAGCAGTCGGGGCAGAGCCACCATCTTCAGCAACGCGACCCGGCCCAGCACCGAGAGCGGGAGGGCAGCCCAGAAGGCCATGCATCCCCTCAAAGCCCTTATGCAACGCCCTACATTACCGTCCAAGAGATTTTCGACATCGTGGTATATCCGGACTCCCAGGTAAGTAAAGCATTTAGCTTCCCATACCACATCCCGAGTGGGAGGGCAATATGGGACATCTGCTAGCAGCGGGAAAACGCAGGTTTTGGTCCAGTTGACCCTGAGGCCCGAGAGCTCGCCGAAGCGCGAGAGCATCTCCACAGCCCCCTCCAAGGCGTCACCGGAGTCCTCAGGTACAGCAGGAGGTCATCCGCGTACAGGGATATATGATGTTCCTCCTCCCCACAACGAACCCCGCCGTACACCGCTCCTGTCCACGCTTGCGCCGCCAAAGGCTCCATCGCCAAGGCGAACAACAGGGGAGATAACGAGCAACCCTGCCGTGTGCCCCTGCGTACTGGATATGCTGCGGACACGACCGCTCCCAGCCGCACCCTGGCTGTAGCAGAGGAGTAAAGGACCCGTGTCCAACGTCCGAACCCCTCCCCCAGGCCGGACTTCTCGAGCACCGCGTCGAGGTATCCCCATTCGAGGCTATCGAAAGCCTTTTCGATGTCCACGGCGAGCACTGCCGGCCGCTGTGCTGGGTCCCAGACGCTGTCCATGATACGGACCAGGCGGCGAATATTCCAGGCTGTGCTCCTGGTGGGGATAAAACCGGCTTGGTCCCCGTGAACCAATTTGGTCATGTGCGGTAATAATCTAGTGGCTAATATGCGACTCAATATTTTGTAGTCGACCGTCAGCATAGACAAAGGTCGATATGATGTCACATCCAAGGCATCCCTGCCGGGCTTCAACAACGGCACCACCAAGGCCTCCCTCATCGACTGGGGGAGTCTCCCCAGCTCCATGGCCTCAGTGTAGACCAGCAAGAGCCTGGGCGCTAAGGCATCCACAAATTGCGCGTAGAATTCGATCGGCAGGCCATCGACCCCCGGCGTTTTGTTTCTGGCCATCTGCTTAATAGCCACCCGAATCTCCTGCAGCGTAATGGGGCCTCCCAGCACCATCGCAGTTTCCGCATCTACCCGGGGGAGGCAAAGAGTCGCCAGGTATTCAGTTATCTCGGAGTTCTCCACCCCCAACTGGCTCTCATAAAGGACCGAATAGTATGACCTGAACCGCTGGAGCACCGCCCCCTGCGAGTAAACCATCTCCCCCGTCTCCGTTCTAATACTTAGAACCGGGCAGCCCCGGGGTTCCGGGTTCGCTAGTCTAGCCAGTAGCGTTCCTACCTTGTCCCGTTCCGCATGCACTCTGACGAGATACCGCTTGTAGTCAAAGCCCCGCAGCCGCTCAGTTTCCGTCGCTACCACCTCCTTCGCCTCAAGCAGCCTGTCCTGCAACTCTGGTCGCTCAGGCCTACGCTGCTCCAGCTCCCTCAACACCCCTTCCGCCTTCTCCAGAGCCGTCAGGATAGTAGTCCTCACATTCGCAAATGTTCCCATACAAACGCCTCTGGTCACCACCTTCATGGCATCCCATTCCATCGCCCTCGTGGCCGTTGAACCCTCATTCTCCGTAAAGTACTGCTCTACGCCCCGCTTGACCGCATCACTAAACACTGGATCTTCCAATGCCTCTGGCCTCAAGTGCCATGTCGGGACCGCCGATCTCGGCCGCCGCCACTGCAACGTCAACAGCAGCGGGTTATGGTCTGATATAGTTCTAGTGAGGTACTCCGTATGGGCCATCACGGGCGCCAAGTCCCTGCTGCACAACACAGCATCTATCCTAACGTGCAGCGCGTGTAACGCGGAGAAGAAGGAATAGTCCCTGTGTCCCGGGTGTTGCTCCCTCCACACATCTATCAGCCCCCACCTCTCCTGCCAGTCCGCCCTGTGCGCCGCTAATCGGCGCACCGGCGAGTCAGCCAATGGCGGATGCGACCGGTCCAGTGCCACATCAGTGATCGAGTTGAAGTCCCCTCCTTGGCCCGCCAAGAAGTGCGCCATGGAACCCGTCAAGCTAACAAAAAAGCGGGCCTGGTCCGTGTTGGGGGCATATATACTGCATAAGGCCACATCCTGACCATAGAGCTTCCCTCCCACCACCACAAATCTACCCCCCGGATCCACCAGCTGAGTCGTGGCCTGAAATGGGATTCCTGCCCGCACCCATATCAACACTCCCCTGGCAAACGCTGAGCATGTAGTCCCAAACACCTGGCCACGCCATCTCCTCTGCAGCGCAGTGAGTTCCTGTTGAGTTAAGTGAGTTTCCTGCAGGAGTGCAATTTGTATGCCTCGCCTCACCAGATGGGCATGGACCTTGTGTCGTCTAGACATAGTGCGGAGGCCACGAACATTCCACGTGAGGCATTTCAAATTAGGTAATGTCCCCATTGCAACCAGTACCCCCCCAGCACACCAACATCCCCAGCCCACCTACAGCAGCGCAACAGAACCCCGCAACCCGAACAACCCCACAAACTCCCCCCCACCCACTCCCCAGAACAGGACCTAATAACACACTATCAGCCCCCATCCAAACCTGCAACCCACCAAACCGTCCCTACTCTGTGGTCGTCTCCACAGAAAGCCTTAAGGGCCGCTCGAGGGTGGTCAGAACCGACCTAGGGCAGGCCAAGCCCCCCGCCCCGCACCCACCATCCCCCGAATGTCTCAACACCATACCTGCAAGTCCGTCGAGCACCGGGACCCCCAGTCAGACCCGGAGTCACAAATGTGGCCCCACCCTCCGCATCACCCGTTAAATAGTCCATCCGCCGTCTGTGGGGTGACCACCGGCCCCCCGGAGCTGTCAACCTCCGACATCTCTCCGCCGGACTGCCCGGCCTCCTCGCCAGAATCCGAGCCCACTGAAGTCTGCTCCCCCTGAGAGCCCGTTATGATCGCCGTTGCTGCCAGCGCCCTCCGCCTGTCGTCCGCCATCTGTCCATCCCGCTCCGCTCTCTGAAGTTTATTGCGCTTGCGGATACGTTGAGATTTCCGCACTTGGACCGGTTTCTGCCTCCCTTTTTCCTCCGTCCTTCCCCGGGCCGTGCCCGCCCGATACGACTCCAGCCATGTCCACGCTTCCTCAGGGGTCAGAAAGAAGTGGGTCGTCCCGCTCAGGATTACCCGCAGTTTCGCTGGGAACAGCAGGGAGTACTGTAGGCCCTCGATCCGTAGTTCCTTTTTTACGGCCAGAAAGGAAGCCCTGTTCTTCTGTACCTCCTGCGTGTAGTCTGGGAACACCGTGACCGAGCTGTTGGCCACCTGGAAGGGGCCATTTGCACGCGCCTTCTGGATCAGCAGGTCCCTATCCCTATAATGCAAAAGCCTGACCAACATGGGTCTGGGAGGGCGGCCCTGCGCCGGCGGGCGAGCCGGGACCCTATGCGCTCGCTCCAGGGAGAAGTAGGGGGAGAGGCCCTCCGGGGCCACGGTCTTCCTGAACCAGTCCTCCATGTATGCCACGGCGTCATCCCCTTCAACTTTTTCCGGCAGGCCCACCACCCTCACGTTATTTCTCCGATTGCGACCTTCGGCGTCTTCCGCTCGCCTCTCCAGCGTCGCCAAACGGCCCAGGATCTCAGCGATTTTGCGTTCTGCGGTCGCCGCCGCCGGCTTGAGCTCCTGGATCGCCACCTCGTTGTCTTTGACTCTGTCCGCCAGTTTTGCATGATCGGCCCGTAAGAGTCCCAGCCCAGTAGCCACCTGCGCTATGTCCTGATGCAAGGCCTCCTTGGTCGCCGTGATTGCCTCCAGGATCCCATCCAGCCGTTTGTTTAAGCGCCGTTCCTGCGCTGTGTCCCCCGGGTCATCTTGGGGTCCTTCATCAGCGGCCGATTCCGCCGCCCGGTCGTGCCTAGGGGGCACATGCGGCGCGACACCCTTCGTGGCCATCCCGCCCTGCACCCGATCCAGTTCAGGGCCCCACCAGCAGGCAGATCTATTTCGCCGTCCGTCCACTCCGGGAGAGAAGAGCCAGGGCCCGGCACCCGCTCACCGTTCTCAATGTGCTCCTCGGGGCGGTCCGCTCCCCCAGGGCCCGGCAGCCCAGCAGCCCAGGGTCCCTCCGCTCGTGGCCAGCAGGTCGTCCTCCCGCCAAGGCCACCCGCCACCAGCGCACGGGTCCTCCGCGGCTTCACCCAACGACAGCACACAGCGCGGGCTCACCACCTTCCTGCTCCGGGGTCGCTCCCGCTCAGTTCACCCCAATGGGTCAACCTCACCTCCGGGGGGAAGGCGCCTCCACGCGGTCTTCAGGCCCTCCGTTCCGCAGCGCTCCCGCAGCCCAGCGCTGCTATCTCCTCAGGCCGCCATCACCATCCGCCACCACCAACGGGCGCGAGTCGCCCGGCTCCGCCGCCAGCTCCTCCGCCGCTCTCACTCTCGTCCCCTCCACAGCCCAGCTGCCGCATTCGCCAGCGGGCAGGCGCTTTGCTCCGGTGTCCGGCGCCGGCTCCGCTGTCCCCTCCGTAGTCTGTGCCGGGTGCCCCGAGGGGGGAGGGGCCGGCGGGATCCGCCGTCACCGCCGCGGCGGAGAGCGCCGTGCTCCAACACCGTGGTCCCGGAGCCCCGGGCAATAGGCGATCAGCCCCGCCCCGCTACACCATCGGCCGGCTTCTCCGCGGTCACCAGCCTCCGTCTGGGGCTGTTTACTCTTCTCCGACTGGGGCCGCCGCCATCTTGTGCTGCATCCACCGTTCGTCCCGCTCCGTGTCCCGGCTCCAGCACCTCGCCCGGAGCCCCGCCGTCCCGCGTGCGGCGTCCACTGTCGTCCCGGTGCTCAGCGCAGCAGGTTCGCGCCAGCTGCGGCGCGTTTTGGCCGGAGTTCAGGATAAATATCGGGGATTAGGCACGGAGCTTCAGGCTCACGCCGCCATCCCGATCGGCGTCCAAACCACGCCCCCCTTGATCTCCTGGCCTCATGTATCCTTTTGGCGCCTCATGCCCGTTGATGCATAAGGGCTATCCTGTGGAACCTCCACCTTCAGTGGGCTCCACACTTAGAATGCCTCTCGGATAACATCTGTGTGTCTTACATGGAGGCCACCTGGTTTGAGCTGGAGATCAGAGGCCTCCAATTCTGAACTGTGTGCCATAGGGCTAGCTCTTAAGGCTTTTTTGTACTTCGTGCAGAACAGCCCTGTGCACATTCTGATGGACAATATGACCACCAAGTGGTACTGCTATAAACTGTGAGGTGCGGTTTAAGAGTGCTGTGCCTGAAAGCTCTGAAACTGTGTCTCTTCAGGGGATCTTCCTGACTGCTAACCATGTAGCATATTCTTTGAAATCCATGGCGGAGGAGGTCAGAAGACGCCTCCTAGCCAACCACAAGCAATGCCTGCACCTGGAGGTAGTTCAAGGCATCTTCGCTCAGTGGGACTTTCTTTGGGCGGATCTTTCTGCTATCACCGAGAACACTCCATCATAGAGCCTTTTGAGCTTTAGAGTTTCCACCTCAAAGCTCCCCCCGGATCCTCTGACAACATCAATTGTTCTTCTTGAATTTGTCACCCCCGAGTGGGACGGTATGCCCAGACCTAGGTCCCGTGTTCTCCATGCCACTGGAATCACGCTATCCTGGCTGATGAGGGGTGAAACCCCAAAACCGGTCCTAGTATGCTTGTTTCCAGTCCAGGGAGGACCTGGCCTGGCAGTTCGGGCTGGACTGTTCCCAGGAGGCACAGGGTTAAGACTGATTTGCATATGGCTGGGTTCAAACTGGAATGGCATGGTGAGCAAAAAAACGATGGATTTAGGCCCAGATCTCTGTACTGGGGTAAATGTATGATATTGTTCTGCATTCTGTCCATCAATTGTTCTTTTTGCATTTGTCACCTCGAGTGGGACGGGTATGTCCAGACGTGGGTCCTGTGTTCTCCATGCCACTGGAATCAAGCCATCCTGACTGATGAGTGGTGAAACCCCGAAATCGGTCCTAGGATGCTTGTTTCCAGTCCAGGGAGGACCTGGCCTGGCAGTAAAGGCTAGACTGTTCCTATGAGGCACAGGGTCAAGACTGATTTGCGTATGGGTGGTTTCAAACTGGAATGGCATGGTGAGCAAATAAACGATGGATTTAGGCCCAGATCTCTGTACTGGGGTGAATGTATGACATTGTTCTGCATTCTGTCCATCAATTGTTCTTTTTGCAACCATCTCCAAGGGAGCATGAGGTTTCCCTCAGGTCTCCTACCTCCTTTACGCATTCTCACCTTTGTCACTTCTTCCAGTTCTGAAGAAGATCAGGAGAGACCGGGCTCGAAACCTTCGGACAGTCCTGTACTGGGCTCAGAGAGTGTGATACTTTGAGAAACTGAGCCTGAGCCTTTGCCCTCTGCTCTTCCTACCTCTAGGGGAGAATGACCTGTCCTAGCATTAGGATGAAGGTTCTTCACCCTAATTTCCACAACATACACCTCCATGCATGGAGACTGACTAACTAACCAGCTGATTGATTTTGGCCTAACCATATAAGTGGTGGACATAATTTGTAGATGAGCTGTCATACAATGAAGTCAATCTACTTTGGACATTGTTGGGGCCTGATGCAAGGACTATTGAGTCGATCTGTTACAGGCTAAACTTTCATATACCGTTCTATTTGTCCCGTCTTTTACCCAGCAAGGCCCTTCTGTGGACACTGTAAAAGGTTATTAGACAGCCCTCTCACCTATCTAACCCTCACCCTACTCTACCATCTAAGTCACAAGTTGTGATGACGTTTTTGAAAGGGCTTACATATGTTTTCTCCTGCATGTTTTGTTATGCTTCAGTGATCCTTACCATGGTTCTAAGGTTCTAACTCTCTTAATGTGCACATCTTTCGAGCCAATGCACAACTGTTCATTGAGGCTCCTCACCGTTAAGACTGTGTTCCTCATTGTGATTACATCTGCGTGCTGTGTCAGTGAACCGCGGGCATGTCAGTACAATGACCATATACCATCTTCTTTCTGGGTAATTGGTGCTTCAGACTTGGACATTCCTTTCTACCAAACGTGGGGTTGCCCTTCCATGTGGGGCAGTCTGTCAAGCTCCTGTCTTTTTTCTGTCCTGCAGAGCCCGCTAAGCAGGAGGAGAGGCTTCATTGTTGGACCACAATAGATCTTTTACTTCGATTGTACTAAGGAGCTCCAACTAAATGCCCAACTCTTTTGTGGGGTTTTCTTGTGAGGAGAAGAGGATGTTGTTTCAGACACAGACTTTATCGAGATGGATTCTTTTCTGCGTAAAATTATGTTATGTGTTTGGTAAAGAATGAACCCCCTGATGGACTTAAAATTCATTCTGCTAGCGCTAAGGCTATCACTCTGACCTTAGCTAGGAGTGTTACAGTGCTAGACATCTGCTTTGCAACCTCCTAAGCATCCGTTCACACTTTCATCAGGCATTCCTGCTTTGATTTGTATGTTCTCAGAGAGGACCATTTTGCTCACTGGGTCCTGCAGAATTTCCTGGTGTGAAGGCCACTCCTCAGAACCTCCACCTTTTGGGACGTACTATTTTGGTATCTATTCAAAAGGTGTATGGTGCTGGCTTATTATGTAGTGTACCAAAACGAGGTACACTATATAGGAAGTCCAGATGGCCCATATTGGCTTACAGGGCTTAAATTAATAATTCCAAATGCTCTCTTTTGTGGTAGTGTGGGTGAGCACTTCAGGCCTATCAGAGGGTAGTGTTGAGCATTTGTTGAACACAGAGAGTCAATAAATGACATGCACGCAAGAAGAAACTTGAGACCAATTTAGTAAAATAACAGGTATTTTTATATATAATTTTGACACCAAGAAGTTCGTAATTGGGTAAGTAGTTTTCTTAAATATTTTTTATTTACAGGTAAAATTGTAGCACAAATGTGTTTCTATGCAGTAATGCTTTCTTACGGAGAAAAAGGCTTATACTGCATAAAGGTATTTGCAATAGTATTCCAGGGGTCCCCTTAATGACTTAAGGTGCTAGGGGGGGGCAAGGTACAAAGTACCACTAGCAGTTCGGATTAGCTTGCCCTGGAGAGTCTGGGTGCAGAGGTTCTGGATGGGTTGGTAGACTTGCACGCTACACCTTTGGCAAAGAAGGGGGGACCACCTAGAAGTAGGCTGCAGAGGGGGACTTGAGGACAAGTCAATGAGGTCCCAAAGGGGGGCTCAGGTCGTGAGGGTCTTGGGAGCAAGGGGGCACAGTCGGTGTTTGTGGATCTGGGCCGGGGAGTACAGAAGCAGATGGTTTTGGCCGGCTGTCCCCGTGCGTCATACTCGCTCATGGTTCTCGGTCACACATGCACAGGAGGGTGGGGGGGGGGCAAAACAGTTCAGCTGGGCCACTGACCAGGTCAGCCCAGTTGTTTCCATTTTCCCTGGGTGGGCAGATCGGTCTTTGCGGCAGTGGTGTCTGGACTAGACACACAACAAGCCTTGGCTGTGGCAAATCCCCTCTGCTCTATGTAATGGTACTGTTCGGCTCCTGGAGGTCCTGGTGTCTCCAAACACGGTGGGGAGACTGATCTGATCTCACAGAGCACGAAGACCTCTTTCTGGGGTGCTGCTTCCTCGGTAGACCCAGGGGTCAGCAGAACAGTGTACTGGACAGATGCGGTCAGTGCCTGCAGACTACAGGGAAGTGGCTCCTCCACTTCAGGGGAGATATTAACTTGGTGTTGAAGTGCTGGGCTGTCTTTCCAACCTTGTAGTGGATGCATAGCTTCTGGACGAGTCTGGTCTTTGCCATTGTTGAGTTTACAGCAGTTTGGCAGGGATTTGCGCCAAGTTCATGGTCAGTCCTCTGTTCTTGCCTTCACCTCTTCATTCCTAGGAAGTCGAATCTAAGTTCCTGATGTCCGAGGGCCACCTAAATACTAAATTTAGGGACATTAAAGGGAGTGTAAACGAATAGTCAATGGGCTACCTACCCCTGGGGTGACTACACCCCCTCTATGACCCCTTTCTGTGGGGAGTGGGCATAACCCTGACCCAGAGTTGGTGAAACCCTTCTTTGACTGTCCACTTCAGACTGCCCTCCTTAGGTGTGTGCTCAGTCTGCAAGTATGACATGTCTCCTGACTAGCTAGTTTTCCCACCTGCTCTAGTGCCAAATGGGCCCCAGGGAGTGGCATATCCCAGGTCTTGGGGAAGCTGGGGTCGCAAATCAAAGGCTGCAGAGGCTTTGAAACCTCTGGCCTTGCTATGCTAATTCACTGTCCATCCTGCTAGAGGAGGTGTGAAAACCTTCCTCTGGAGCAGGCATTGTTCCTGTCCTCTGAGGGCACGGACTCTCACCTCCAGGGGATCAGAAACTCTTCTCTGGTGGCAGGCTAGTCGATACCAGTCGGCCAGAACACCAGAGGACTGGTAGGTTTTCAGGGGGCACCTCTCAGGTGCACTCTGGGTGCATGTCATAAATCCAGTATTGCCATCAGTGTGGATTTATTAAGACATTGTGTTTGTTAACAGACACCATTATTTTCAGTGAAGCCATAGCGTTGTTGGGGAACTCGTAATGACCAGTGCCCTTTACATACACTTAAGTTGGCTTTCCTGTTCACTTGCAATATCTAGTAATAGAACTAGACATCATAGGGGCATATCTGCTCATGCAGATATGTAATATAATGCCCCCTGCCTTAGGGCTGTTAAGACCTGCTGTTGCGGTGACTTACATATAATACATGCAGTGCACAGGCATTGCACACAAGCAGTGTGCAATGTTGTGTTTTCAGAAGGGCTTGCACCCTTTCGCACACACTGCAGTGGCAGTCTGCACGTGATTTTTGTATGGGTCCCTTAGGTTGGCAGAAGACAATGTGCAACTCTTAGGAACACTTTTTAGTACCCATACCCTAGGTACAGGGGTACCATTTACTGCGGATTTACAAGGGTGCTAAAGTCTTTGCCAATTCGGTTACAATTAGACATTTCGTTTTTAAAGGAAAGAAAACTAGCTTTGGAGCCTGGTTAGCAGACTTCAGTGCACTGCCAGAGTCGAAAAACTAGCATCTAGCAGTTTAAATGGGGGCAAACAGTGGGGGGACATTTGCAGAGAAGTCCAGCTTCTTACAGTGAGGAATCTGAAGTTAGAAGTAGCCTTCAGAAGAACAAGTTACTTGTCTTCAGTAACACTCTTTCTGGTGGGCACTATTATCTATATACAGATTTCTCACCACCCACCCTCCTTCCCATGTTAAATTCTGCACACTGTAATGGTTTGTAATCTGTTACTGATTTTCTGCATCTGTAGGTGCCGAATTCTTCATGGTAAACTGATGCCAATCCCTACATATGGCTCCGTGCCATGACATCTGTAGATGGAGCAAGGTCACTGCTAAGTTAGATGGTGCCACCTATCAGCACACGGTAAACAGCGTTTACCACGAATCATTTTCCCCGCAGGGAATTACAACACATGCGTTACAACAACCGCGTTGTGACAACGCATACCATTACTCCGCAAGTCGGAACAACGACTTGCTGAGGGGTCAGAAGGTCCAACACCTTCCCCACTGTTGCGCATACTGGAGTTTGAATAGTAAATTATACTATTCCAACATACAGCTCAACTTGCCCCCCCCCCCCCCCCCCCCCCCGAGCAAATCATTGTTACGACTTGCGGGGTAATGGTATATGTTGTTACAACGCGGTCGTGGTAACGCCCGCGTTTTAATTGCCTGTGGAGAAAAAGCATGCGGAATAAAGAGGCATATTCTCAGCACCAGGAGCAATTGCTGAAAAGTGTCCAGGTCCAGTCTGGTGACATTCAAAATGTGAATAATCTGAAATTACTGAAGGTTAATAACTTGTTCTTCTGTACTATGTGGGCATTGTTTTATACACCTTTTTATTATTTACTTTGTTTTTAGTTTACATTTTATATTGTTCTTTTTTTATATGCTTCTTTATCCTAGGAACTTTATTAACTAGTTCTATTTCAAAGTGAAGAGGCTATGTAAAGGAATGAAAATGATCATTGATTGAAGTAGGGGTATCAAAAATGGATGGGAAATAGAGAAGATTGAAAGATGGAACAAATAAAGTGCCAGAAAGCGGATGGTTAGGGGGCATCAAGGTTATGATGTGGACTTTGGGATTCAATGACTGAAAGAAAAGAGGACTTGTTCATGTGGGTAAGAGAAAGCTGTAAGTTAAAAATCACTGTTAATAAAAAGTATAGGGAACTTCAAAGATGGGAATGAAGATTCCTACAAAAAGAACAACTAGGGAAATGATATATGACAAAAGGTAAGAAAGAGGGGTAGAATATTAACAAGTAACTAATATGATTTTAAGAGACTTTTTGGATGGACTGACTTTGGAAATTTTAGGGACACACTTATTGAACAAGCACACAAGGAATGTAAGATGTGAACTTGTATATATAAGGACTTTATTAATTTGTTATGATTTGATTCTCGTATGTGTTGACTGTAATATGTTGACTTGTATGTGTTAATGGTGTGGCAATCCTATAACTAATTAAAGAAAATTGAATTTTCATGATTAATAGAAATGACTAGCGCACTCCCATAGTGCATCAGTCTCTATGGTTGAGCTTAAACGGCTAGTGCTGATTTATGCCTATAGGTAACGCCTGTTGAGATGATGGTACAGCGAGAAATAGGACACTCTCTGCCTCCCTTCAAAAGGGGAGGATACTGGAAACCACGGTAGAGCTGACTAGAACAAGAGCAAGTAGGACCCATGAAAAGAAAATAAGTCTGATGAACTGACCCTCCAAGTCTGGACAGTACAAAACAGGGGTTGTTTTAAAGCTTGTGATGTGTATCCTCATTTATCCGTGTACCCCCTCCTTAGAGTTGATCATTGCTTTGTTCTCACTTGGAGAAAACATCTATTCAATTAAACAACAAAAGAGTGACAAGGGGATAGGGAGCAAAAAAGAGGCACGGGCAAAAACCAAAAATATTTGTTAAAAGAACCCTCACTCACCAACCTAGTTGGTGACATGCTTCATCATCGGGTTCCCACCAGAGAGGCCGAATGCCTCTCTGGTGTGCTGCGACGCCTGTGTTACAGCGGAGCGGGTTTCTGGTTGTGAAGGGGAGTGAGATTAAAAGGTAAATGATTTTAACCAATGACAAGTTTATTCTTGGCAAATCAAAAACCGATAAAAACGTGAATTGGGCAAGGTCTGGCCAGTGATGTTGACCAGGGCTTGACCAATTTTTAGGTCGACATGTTTCTGCTTATGGTGCTTAATCGGCTAAGCTTTCATCAGGACCAAGGGAGTCCCCACGGCGGTATGCACACTCTAAGGCGCACCCTAACCTGTGGAGATCAAATGGTAAAACTCACGGTTTTACCCGGGAGCCTCCTATATATCCGGGGCTCAGAAAGTTTATGCTGTTGTTGTAACTAACATCCGGGCCGAGGAGGACAGATCGAGGTTGATCGCGGGAGTGTGCGAGCATGGAAATACTATAGCCCACTACCCCCCTCCCGGACCCATGATGTTAGTTACAACAACAGCATAAACTTTCTGAGCCCCGGATATATAGGAGGCTCCCGGGTAAAACCGTGAGTTTTACCATTTGATCTCCACAGGTTAGGGTGCGCCTTAGAGTGTGCATACCGCCGTGGGGACTCCCTTGGTCCTGATGAAAGCTTAGCCGATTAAGCACCATAAGCAGAAACATGTCGACCTAAAAATTGGTCAAGCCCTGGTCAACATCACTGGCCAGACCTTGCCCAATTCACGTTTTTATCGGTTTTTGATTTGCCAAGAATAAACTTGTCATTGGTTAAAATCATTTACCTTTTAATCTCACTCCCCTTCACAACCAGAAACCCGCTCCGCTGTAACACAGGCGTCGCAGCACACCAGAGAGGCATTCGGCCTCTCTGGTGGGAACCCGATGATGAAGCATGTCACCAACTAGGTTGGTGAGTGAGGGTTCTTTTAACAAATATTTTTGGTTTTTGCCCGTGCCTCTTTTTTGCTCCCTATCCCCTTGTCACTCTTTTGTTGTTTAATTGATTTAATCTGGGGGAACAAGAGTGATAGTCCCTCACCCTCTCTTTGTTTTTGAGAAAACATCTATTCACCTGTAACAATAGAACTCCAATGTAGATGCCTTCTGTAGAGTCACATATGATGTGGTGTAAATGTGTTTAAAGACTTTAGCAAAAACATATCAAGATTCTACTCAGCCAACAAAAGAGTATGTCAGATATGTTCATCTGTAGTCCATGGTCATATTGGAGAGCTTTGGCTACAGGTAGATAGCTGTTTCCTTGCCATCTTCAACAGCGATTTCAAAAGCTGTTTGGAAGGGCATTGATAAGATGCATACACCCTCCTTTGAGCTGTATATTTACAGACACTTCACACCTTTTACCCATCTCCAGTTAACCCTGCTACTCTTCTGGAAGAGATTGAAGCTGCTGAGGCAGAAGGAAATGATGATCGAATCGAGGGAGTGCTGTGTGGTGCCGTGAAGCAGCTGAAGCAGAACCGAGCCAAACCAGACCCCATCTGTTATCTGAGTCTGATGTTTCTGGCAAAAATAAAACCCAACATATTTGCAACAGAAGGAGTCATTGAGGTTAGTGATCCTTTATTTTCCCCAAACCATGCGGATGCTTGTGCTTATTTACTATTAGTTTCTTAAGTAGGTGCACAGATGCTATACCACCGCTTCTAGAAACAATATAATGCAAAATGTCAAGCTTAGTAAAAGCAGGTCATTCATAACTGTCTGCTTTGATACTTTAGAAGCACTTGAACATCTACAGAAACGCTTTCATTAATATTCGCAGTACAATTCACTGTCTGAGTGCTGACCATATTTTTCCAGTTTACTTCAATAATTATTTTTAATCTGATTACATTTATCTGCTATTGATCACTGTGTTTTCTGGTCAAAAGTAACCTCATTGTGGAGCAAAGGCACAAGCATACTAGGTTCTTTTGTGGGGATATTTGTGCTCACACACTAAATGTTTGTTGAATTAGAAAAAATCTGTGCTATATGTTTTAATTTGTTATCCCTTTATGGCTTTTGTTAATTGGTGGTGTAACTATGCTATGGAAAATGGCTAAGAGTGAAAGTTAGTGAAGGGGAATTGTGGTTTTGAAGAAGTTGTTGATTTCCACTAAAATATTGTAAATATCATATGAGCAGGGCTGTTGATTTTTAAAGGAAATCTTTCAGATTTATTCCAATGGAATAAGGGGTGCACAGTTTGTCAAATAAATTGATTGCAGTCCCTGGAGACTCATAGCAATCATGAGACTTGGTAGTGCAGGTGAGGGTAGTGAGTACAAAGTACAGGGAAACCAAACGGGTCCTCCGGGACAAAGAACACCACTCCTGTAGCAGAACCGTTTGAACATAGAGAGGAAATATTCAAAGAATAACATTTTCCAGTTGAAAATACTATTTAAAAATCTTTGTGTAAAGAGGCTGATCCTCTCACATTATTCTTGCAGAGGTTGTGAGGTCATGTCTTGATGTCCTGCAGCAGTCGGTGTTCGATAGTCATGGTTCATTCTGAGCACTGTCATTTGCCACTGGTTTCCAAGGGCCTCAGATACTACCCAATTCTCCTTTAGAGACCTAGGATTTTATTTAGCCCCTGAAAGGCTGCCTGCAATATTTGGAGATCCCGCCTACAGGGTGGGAATCTCACGGCCGTGAAGGGAGCCGTCACCACTACTGTAGGAAAGTGGGTTTCTGTTCAGTAGCCCCCCACGCCCCCCTCAATTTTTGCCTGGCTTTTGATGCAACTTTGACTGTAGAGTACTGAGGCCCTGCTAATCAGGTTCCCAGTACCAATGTTCTTACCCTAAAACTGTACCACAGTTGGCACAACTTCAGACCACCTTGTAAGTCCCCTGTAGATGGTACCCCTGGTATCTAGTGCAATGGGACTGACGAGGTTCCCCTAGGGACCCCTCACCAAGGCCATGCAAACAGCCACTGCCGTCTGCTTACCTTGCTGCAGAGAAAAATGACAAAGTCGACAAGGCACACTGCCTGTGTGCCATGTCAAGCAGCACTTCCTAAGATATAGGTAAGTGACCCCTCTTGCAGCACTTACAAGCCCTAAGGCAGGGTGCACTATATCTCAGGTGTGGGCATATCTGCATGAGCAGATATGCCCCTACAATATTCAAGTCTTTTCTTAATATTGTGAGTGACAGGGAAGCCACAGAGAGTACATGGGCTGGAAACCTGACAACTCGAATTCCCCAGAACCATGATGGCTTCACTGAACCCAGGAGTGTTTGTTACCAAACAACTCTTAATAAAAGCACACTGATACTAGTATTGGATTTATTAAAACATATACCCAGAGGGCACCTCGGAGGTGCCACCTGAAAACCTACCAACTCTGGTGTGGTCTTTGACTGGCTTTAGGCAGCCTTCCACCACCAGGCATATTTCTGGACCCTTGGGGTGAGAGCCCTTGCTCTCTGAGGCGAGAAACAAAGCCCATCCTGGGCAGAAGTGTCACACCTCCTCCCCCAGGCAGGCACAATGCGCCAGAGGGGAAGATTTGAAGGCCTTGCTGTCTTCGTAATGCGACCCCAGGCTCTGCTGCTAGCAGCAGATGGCTGCCCCCTGTTCAAACCCCCACTTTTGGCAGGAGAACCAGTGGCAAAACTAAGTGAGAATAGGAGATTTGACCCCCTTTGCCAACTCCACCTCTCAGGTGCTGGAGGCAAAGTGAAGCACATTTTCAGTGTCCACCATCATGGGACTTATCCAATTAGTGCTAGGACTATGCCCCGCTGCCACAGGAGTGTGGCTTAATAGAGGGTGTAGACACCCCATGTAAGGGACCCATTGGTCCCTGCCTGTCACTCCTCTGTAATGCCCCTAAATCTCATATTTTGGTGGCATCCCCAGACCCTGAATCGGATTCCTGACAATCTACGAAGCCCGGGCACTGAAGTCCCGCAACAAAAAGAAAGGAGGAGGACCAGTGACTTACTCAGTGCCAACCCTGCCGGCTTGTCTGCTGCCTTTTGCCCCTGCTACAAAAGTCGACTTGTCCTGCAGGCCCAGCGACCTCCAAAACCCTGGAAGGACTGCCTGCCTTCAATAAAGATCAAGAACTCCAGTGGACAGCGGACCTGTTCAGAAGAAACCAACTTTAAAACCGAAGAGCTCTGCCCTGAGGAACCGCAAAACCCCTGCCAACTTAGTATTCAGAGAGGCGTGCTCACCCTCAAGCTAGTTCCACCCCTAAGATATGCTACCTGATGTGGACACGAAATTTTAAAGTCTGCCATCTTTGTGATGACAGAATTAGGAACTCTGGGATAGGGTTATGCCCACTTCCCACAGGAATTGGTCATATAAGGGGCGCAGTGACCACAGGGGTAAGTAGCCCATGACTATGACCCTACGCTCCCCATAACACTGAGAAATCTAGTATTTAACAGAGCCCCTGGCACCAGAAAATCAGATCCTGCCGAACCGAAAGAAGACTATAGACACTGAAGAGTTGCAAAAGCAAGAACAGAAGACCAGCAATTGACTTGGCGCCAACCCTGTCTGCTGCCCTCAACAATTGCGCTAAATACGACTTGTCCTGCAGCTGCCTGTGCCTCAAAACACCTGGGAGGACTGCCAGCCTTCACCAAAGACCCAGCAACTCTTGTGGTGTGGCGGAACTGCTCCTCTTCATCCTGCAGGCACCGCAGAACAGCTGCGAAGACTCCGGACCGTCAAAAGTCCAACACCGGAAAACACCCCTGCACCCGTGTTCTCTAGCCCGAGTTGAAGGAGGCCAACGTGCCAGTGTGGTCCCCAGACTCTCTAGAGCCAAAGCCCACCTTGGGTTTGCTAACTGTGGACTTCCCGACACCACCTGCAGCCTCTTAGTGCAGGCCCCCTCAACCGTGAGTGTTTCCAGTGAAACAAACCTGACACCTCAGGACACCTCTGCACCCGACTGCCCCGGCCCAAGGAGGAGAGGACCAAAGGTGTCCCCACGTCCCCAAGCATCGTGAGACCCGATTCCTCCTTGTTGATTCAGCCAGACTGGTCTCCCAGTCCCAGCTTGAAGCCTCTTTTTTTTTTTTTTTTCTCTCTACTCGTTTTTATTAAACTTAGGTAGTCATACAGCAGATGTTAAGTATAGCCACAATATTAGACAAGCCAATATTGAATTACTTTTCAACATTCAATTCAAACCATCAGTAACCCATTACAGTTGTTCACCATTTTCATCTATAATATTCCCTTCCCAGCTGGATCTGCTCACTCGACTGGAGGGCGAGATACAAATACCGCCCCTATGGGCATTCCTTTTGCCCTGTATCCGGTCCAATTTCCGGGGGCACCCCCTGCTTTCGTAGACTGCCCTTTCTGCTAACATGCGCCAGTCCATGTCTCGTTCTCATTCCCCTATCGTCGGCGTCTCCTCTGCTCCCCATTTACGGGCTATATTTTGTTTCACAATTGTCAGTCCCAGGGTGAACCAGAGCTGCTCCATGTGAGTCAAGTCTGTTGCCTCCCACACATTGAGAAGACATATTTTAGGCAGCGGATGAAGTTCCCCACCACACACATCTCACATCTGAGACACCACAGCCTCCCAATAAAGTTTGATGGCTGGGCATTCCCATAGTATATGGTAGAATGTACCCTCCTGCATGCAAAGCATATTACACATATTGTCATCTCTTCTTCCAATCTTGACCAGGGTACCACAGGAAAAATATGATCTATGAAATATTTTAAACTGTATCAGTCTCAGTCACAATGTTATGGCTACTTTCCGTGGGAAGTAGAGCGCTTCCTTTCAGTCCTCATCTTCTAGGTTCCCCAAGTCTTCCTGCTAAAGTTTGCGAAGTTGCGAAAGGGGGTCAAGTAGGTAGGTTATTGATAAGTTTTTGGTATGTCATGGAGATAGCCCTTCGGTCCATGTAGTCTGTTAGGGATCTGTCTCCCAGAGGAGAAGCCTCTGGTAGGTTTTTGTCATGTGGGATGACATCAGAGGGTGTCATATTTGTATTTATTTATTTAAAATATTTATAAAGCGCGGCTGTCACCTGGCAGGTATCCTGGCGCTGGTAGCTACTCCGGGGGTTTATTGCCGGGGGGGGGAAAAAGACTGTGGCTGGCCGGTCTAAAGGGGTGAAGGAAAGAGCCATGTTTTGATTCGTTTCCTGAAGGGGAGGAGATGAGGGATTTGACGGATGTCGACAGGCAGACTGTTCCACAGCTTGGCTGCAGTTACTCTGAACGATCTTCCCCCCGTTCTGGCCTTCTTACATCTGGGTACTCTCACAAGGCAGGCAGTTGTAGACCTGAGTGTTCTGATGGGAGTGTACCAAGAGAACAGACGTTGAAGAGGTCTGGGTCCTGCACCATGTAGTGCCTTAAAGACCAGGCAGAGGGCCTTGAAGGCAACGCGTTGCTTCAAAGGCAGCCAGTGCAGCTCGGCCAGTGCAGCGGTGGCCAAGGATCTCCTGGTCCATCCCAGAGCCAGTTTGGCTGCCGCCGACTGGACTCGTTGGAGTCTGTCCAGTAGTGTCGCAGGAGATTCGAGCAGCAGGGCATTGCAGTAGTCAAGGCGACTAAGAATAGTACACCTGACTACTAGTGCTCTGGCGGAGGCAGGTAGCAAAGGCAAGACCTTGCGCAGCGAGCGCATAAGGCCAGAGCAGGTGGCGACCGTTCTTGAGACCTGCGTTTCCATGCTCAGTTGGTGATTAAGCATGACGCCCAGGTTGCGAACAGTAGTGACAGGTGACGGGTTGTTGGAGTTTTCCGGGGGCCAGAATTCAGCGGGCAGAGGGCGGGGTATACGACTCGCAGGGCAGAACAGCACCTCGGTTTTCGAGGCGTTGAAGTGAAGGGAGTTCTGATGCAGCCAGCTCGCAATGTCTCTTAGACATTCATGGAATGCTTGCAAGGATATGGAATCTTCGCCTTCCCAAGAGAAGAGGAGCTGGGTATCGTCTGCATAGTTTACTGTGGTCATGTTATGTGATTTAATTAACGTGACCAGTGGTTTCAAGTAAACGTTAAAGAGAATCGGACTGATAGAGGAACCCTGGGGGACACCGTGAGGGACAGGGAAAAAAACCGATTGGAAGGGAGGGAGGGATACGGCCTGTTTTCTTTCGCTGAGATAGGAGTGAAACCAGATCAGGGCCGTGCCGTCGATCCCTGCCTCTCTCAAGCGCTCGAGCAGAATCCCATGATTAACAGTGTCGAATGCGGCAGACAGGTCTAATAAAATCAGGGCCACGGCTTGGCCCCTGTCTGCGCGCATTCGAAGCTCCTCCATGGCAGTGAGCACAGCAGTTTCAGTGCCATGGGCTGGGCGAAAACCAAATTGGAATTCGTCCAGAATGTGGTGCTGCTCGAGGTAGGCTGAGAGGCATTTGCTGACCCAACGTTCGAGCACCTTCACCGGGAAAGGCAGGAGTGATATGGGGCGGAAGTTGGATAAACATTCTGGGTTTAGCGTGGGTTTCTTTAGTAGCGGGGTGATAAGCGCTTGCTTCCAGGAGCGGGGGACGAAGCCGCAGCTGAGGGATTGATTACAGATCATCCGGAGAGTGTCAAATAGTTCGTGCCCACATGCTTTCCAGATTTTCGGAGGCAGAGGATCAAGGGGAGATCCCGAGGTGATGCCCTGTGCAACTTTTTCAAACTCGGTTTGAGAAATAAGGGGGAAAGCCAGTAGCCTATACGTAGGAGGGCAGGCTGACCTCGAAGAGTCAGAATTGGTGGGGCTGACTACGGGAAGGGAGGGATAGGTGTGTGACGGGGGCATTGCCAGATTGATGATGATGTTCTCAATTTTGTCAGTAAAAAACTGAGCAAGGCTGTCACAGGCTGTAGGTATCTAAATGTCTCCGCATCTGACATTTCGTATTCTTTCTGTAAATCGGAGAATGGGACTATTTTCCCCTTGCCCACAGGTCACCCACCCTCGAAATACCTATAGTATCCCACTTGTCAAAGCCTAGAGCTGAGTCTGCCCAATCTCTCAGCCTCCAGTAGGGGCATAGCTTGCGTCACTTTGGTGTACCATCCCAATCTCTTAGTCACAGGGCGAGTGTTTGGGCTGTTGGGCCCGAAAGGTATTGATGTTTAGGGTTTGTATATAGGGCTCTTCTATAACCCCTATTGCAGCCTCTTTTTGACTGGACCGATCCCCATTGACCTCAACGGGGCACCCAACGCTGTATTGCACCACTGCACCCCGCGCCCCAGAGCTGCCCGAGGTGACCTGTTGATGCTGTCTTTGACCCTGCCCCATACTCACCTTAAGTCCGAAAGATTGGTCCTGTAAGTCGCTGTAAAGTACCTTTACGCAGAATATGCCTTTCCTCCATAGGATAACATTACAGCTTCAGAAATTGCACTGTGTCGACTTTTGAAAATGGTAAATATTTAGATGACGAAACGTATTTACCTGATTTTGATGCTCTAGGTGCCTACATTTATATATTTTTATAAATTGGTGTGGCTCTCCTTATTGAGTCGTGTGCATCATTTATTGACTGTGTGTATGCAGCAGATGTTAAACACTTCTCTCTGATAAGCCTAAGGCTGCATAACCTCACTACGCCCTAAGAGCAACTTGAAATTGCTAGAGCAAGCCCCTGTCCACTTATAAGGGATTCCTGTACTCTTTGCACAGTATACCTCTTTTTGGTATCCTATATGAAGAGCCAGCTTCCTACAGTTACCGCTAGTGAAAACCTGCTGGGAGTTACCCAGCGTTTTCTCTTACTCCAAAGAGATGAGGGAAACCATGGAATGAACACAATTGTTCGGCATTCTTCTGCTCCTTCAAACCCTAAAAAAAGCCTCTAAGTGTACACTTAACTCTTAAAGGCTATATAGAGCTAGCAGTACCAGGCTCAGGAGATAGTAGTAGATTAGTAAACCCAGATAATATTTGACCCAATAATCCCAAACAAACTTAATGTACAGCAGTAGCTCTTTTTTGCAGGTAATTAAAGTAAGGCGGTTGAAATTGTAGCAGGAATCCAACCTTTTTGTATAATGCTTACGTGGTAGTACACTGTAATAGATAGAAAATGGGTGTATTCTCTGTAATGCCGATCGTGAGTTCTCTACAATCTTCAGCCCATCTTGGGTCTGTACTAATTACTGTGGTGTTTACAGTCCTTCGTCAATGAAACCAAAAGTCCCAGAAAGAATGTGACAAATGTATGGATTAGTCTATGACGCGTTTTCTATATTTACTAGTCTTTCCACTGTATCTGACTACAAGCAGAGGCAACTAATTGGGAATGACCTAAGGTTGCTAAGAATCTGACACACATGTTGTGAGGCCAAACCATGTTATATAAACATCTGTTAACCCACCTCCCATAAGTGGACTGGGATTCCAGACTGACTGGAAATTAATAGTTTCTGGATAGCCCAAAAACTAGTCCGGGAGTCTATGGTTCCAGTGACTAGCTATCAAGGCACCATGGAATCCTCTTTTTGTTATTGAGGGCACTGGATACAGCTCAGAGGCAGAAAATGACAACTCCAGATGGTTTCCATGGTCTGTGCCAAAGCCTGGTGTCTATTGGTGCCCGAGATGAAAATAGCAGCCACATTAGGTCACATTTAACAGACCCATTTTACAGACCCATTTCTCACAAACTGGTGAATACAGGAGAAATGTTCAAGTAGCTGGGGCACCCACTGGTTCCCATTGTCAACTGAGATTTACTGTTAAAGTCCAGCAACACCTTTTGAAATGCTATATATATGTAATTGTTAGACTTGGAGAGAGTGAGAGAGAGGGGCATCATTTTGCTCTTCTTGGGGCAGTAAGAAGAGTGGGTGATAAAGGTTACCACAGTTTATTTGATTGAGCAACCAAAATAGCATTTTAACAAGAAACACTGGGCATAGCACCAGTAACACAGTAGGCAAGATCAAAGTACAGTTTAGCTGGAAAATGTTTAAGTAAGATGGCTATGAGGCATGTAAATGATGTATGAGAGACAGTACAAAGATTAACAATAACATATATTTAGTCTAAATTTATTTATATTATTTAGAGATAGGGGGAGCGTTGAGATGAACAAAATCCATGCCTTTTCTCTCATGGTTGAGTAAGTGAGACTTGAGTAAGTGAGACTTGAGTGCAATTTTAAAGTTGGTCAGAGGCTAGATGGAGTGAAGGTCAACTGGGAAGCTGATTCCACTGTTGAGGTTCATATCTGAGATGGTACAGGATGGGTCAGGATGATTGAGGCGAGCAATCCGTGCAGTCGTGGAATGTGTCCTTAAGGTCCTTGACCATATTGCAAAGCCGGTTTCTATAGTTTGGCTCTGACCAGTTGGCCTGCAAGGTTCTTGTGGCCCCTGTGTTGCTCACTTTTGAGAGAAGGCATCAATGCATGATCCTATTCATTGGACCTTGCTTTAGTGCACTTGGTCAGTGGTCAGCATTTGACTTTTTCACTGAGCAGTACAACGCCTTCTTCCTCCATGCAAATCATGAGCGGAAATGCTTCTAGAGTCCAAACACTTGGTCCTGCCCTTGAATAGGAACGAACAAAGTTCTTTCTCAGTCTGACATCCTTCTCAATTGTTAGAGTCAAGCATCTACAGACATCAAGATAAATATAAGGAACAGGTGTTGAAATATCACTTTATATCCTGTTCAAGAAAGAACGGGCTGGGAGGCAGAGCAAATCAAAGGTTTTTTCTTTGCTTTGTGAAAATCAATGCCTCTGGCTAACCTTAACAAGCCACGTATTCTGAGGCAGTTTCCAAGAAGCAGGAGCGGGGGCTGTGAGCAAGTGGGCAAAATATTATGTACTTGGATAGATACTATGTAAACCTCTGAGTGTGGTCTCTGTATTTTCCGATTGCTTCCTGCACGGTACAAAAGTAGGAGGAAACAGGATGTTTATTAGACAGTGACCATCAGAATTCTCCTGTTATCTCCAGAAGATCTCAGAGCAGAGCTCCCAGAGGTGCAAAGCCTGGTTTGTGTGGCCTTTTGCCCTCAAGCAGAGTGTCCGCTTGATAGGGTGTAAATATGATTTCCTCCAGCCCAATCAGACAGGCTGCACAGGGAAATCTACATCTAAGTTGTCACATACACAAGGCCTCCTGAATAGTAACCTCCATCTTGTGCTGCCATCATTCACTTAACACATGGCTTCTTAAAGCTGTAATACATAGCACATACACAGCATAAAGCTGCCACACTTTACCACATACATGCTGGTTCAAGTGAAGAACCCCAGATATACGGCACTGAACCTATTTTTCCATGGAGAGGGTATGTAGGCTTTCCTTTTTGGGGCTTCTGATAGAGAGGCATGTCTGTTCTCATCAGTCTCTCCAATCTAGTATACATAGTTTAAGAAAGGCTAATCTTGAAACGTTATTCATTATCAGTTTGATTTTATAATTATTGCAGTGATATGTACATTTAAGTAGGGATACCATGATTCCAAGTAGTTTGTCATCAAAGTAATGAAAGAAAGAAGGGCTCCTCTATGGGTTCTTTTTGAAATAGACCAAATTTGCCGTAATGTTTGTACCAGTGCATGAGACGTATTGTACAGGCAAATGGCTAGATCATTGTTAATAGATAACAAATTCACAGTGCATGAAAGCTCGCACAGAGTCCATTTTCTGGACATTGGGATCAAAGAACAAGAAGACACTGTTTTCTCAACTTTGCACACAAGGCACCCCAACAACACAGCTAGCTTAATTACAAAGGTTTCCATACAAGGAATCTCCTCTTTATTCAGTTCCTTCAAATCAGACAGAATTGCACCGGAGTAGTACTTTACTGTAGAAAGCTGGCTCTGTATATACTATACCAAAGTGAGGTATATTGTGCACAGAGTCCAGTCGAACCCCAAAGGTATGAAGAGGTTAAAGTAGATAGCACCTTACTCTCTATTTGTGGTAGTGTGGGCGAGCAGTAAGGCTTTATCAGACGGTAGTGTTAAGCATTTGTTGTACACACTCAGGCAGCAAATGATGTCACACACTCAAAGACTGAACTCAAACCAATTTGTTTGTATCAAAAATTTTAATCTGAAAGAGACACTTTAGTGATAGATTCCTTACCTTAGAATGTCCCCAGGCGTCAGACTGGATCTTGAAAGTTTCCGTCAGCAGTACCTTTGCGCATTGGTAGGCGTCGTCGTGCGGCTCCGCGTACGTCGCTGGCGTCGTAGTCACCGAGATGACGTCGTCGGAGCTACTTAGACGCTCCCACACACGCTGACGTCAGTTCTTTCTTTTTCACCGCCAGCAAGCGCAGATCCGAGAGAGAGCGGTACTCCTAGTTATTACTTTAACTTGGTTTCTGAGAACTTTGTTTCTCTTGTTTTGTCGAGTGATCGACTCCTGGTGCAGAGGGATGCCCAGGTTTAAGTCCTGTAGGGCCTGCCGTCGGAACATGTCGGTGGCGGACCCGCACGACGTGTGTCTCTTCTGCTTGGGGCACGCCCATGACCCCGAGGCGTTCCCGAAAGTTGTTGGAGGTCCGGCAATCTGTTCCGCACCTTTCGAGGTCCCGCTCCCGTGGGCGGTCGAGGGACCGGCCGCGGAGCCGGCACCATCGCTCGTCGGAATCGGGGACAGGTAAATCACGGCGCCATAAAAAGTCGAAGAAGTGACGTCACTCTTCATCTACCCCTCACCGGTCGCGGGACGCGGTGGAGGGAGGGGGCAGTCGCTCCTCCGATGGAGCCTCCATTGTTGCCTATGGCCTACCCGCCCTTTCCAGGCCCGCACGCGACTTCGGATGAGATACAGGCCTTCGTGTCAGCCATGAGCCGTTTGTTTGACCCCCTCGGGTCCCTCCGGAGCGCCTTCGGACCCCGCGGACCAGTTGGGTGGTTCTGCCCCCGTGCCGCCGCCTTTGGCCCCGGCACGATACCTGTAGCGCCGCAGTCTCCGGCCTCGGCACCGCCTCCGGCCCCGGCGCCGAACTGGGATTGGCACATTACACCCCCCCCCCCCCCCCCCCCCCCAATTCCATTTCTTGGTGGGGAGTTTATTCCTTTTCCCCGGGCGCCTCGTCCTTACCGGCCTCTTCAACAACCGGTGGGCGAAGGAGAGTACTGGGAGCCTCTCGCAGTTCAATGCGAGGATCAGCTGGACTGGGAGGGTGATATGGAAGGTCCAGAGTACCTGGATTTCTCGCCACACTCTGGTATGCTGTCCCCCTCTTCCGTGGCTACGGAGGAGGTTGGGACTTTTTCTTTGGTGTTGCGTTGGGCGGCTGAGGCTCTTAACCTAGAGCTCTCCTCTGTACCTGTCAAGACCAATCTCCTGACTGAGGTGCTGCAACCAGCGTCCTCCTCCGCGGAGCCGCTGCTGCCCTTCAATGACGCAGTTACTGAAGTACTGTTGAGCACCTGGAACAAACCCAACACAGGGGCTTCTGTGGATAAGGGTGTGGCGCGCCGCCATCGCCCGGCGATCCCAGCATTCTCACACAACACCCAATGCCTCAGAGTCTGGTTTTCCAGGCCTCTGCCTTGCCAAGCGCATTTCCTTCTGCCCCTCCGGATAAGGAATCTAGGAAACTGGAGCAGTGTGGGAAAAAGATTTTAACTTCTGCCAGTTCTGGGTTGCGGGCGGTGAATACTGCGTGCTTGTTGGGCCGCTATTCACATTCTGTGTGCGACACTGTGGCACAGGTGCTGCCTCAGTGCCCTGTAGAAGCTCGGGCGGTGCTTTCCCGGGCTGTTACCGACGGGAGAGATGCTGCTAAATTTACTATCCGTTGTAGACTTGACACGGCCCATTCACTTGGCAGGACACTTTCCTCAATGGTGGCGCTCCGCCGTTACGCTTGGCTCAGAACGACTGGCTTCTCCGGGGATGTCCAGAACGTTTTGTTGGACATGCCATTTGATGGCACACGCCTGTTTGGTGACCAGGCGGATAGACCCTGGAACGCTTTAAGGACTCTCGGGCTACGGCCCAGTCCTTGGGTCTCGCTAAAACGCGCACCCCTTCGGGGTCCACTTTTCGCTCCTATCGGGGCCAGGGTCAAGGCACCCAAACACATTCCTTTCAGACTCGCAGGCCTGCGCAGTCTCAGTGCAGCCGTGGGGCCCGCCGTGGTTGTTCCCGGGGCCAGCAGGTGGGTCAATTCACCACCGCCCCCGCCAACGCTGCCTCAAAACCTTCCTAGTCCGGTGTTCCAGACCCACCAGACGTCAGGATTCGCCATTACCTTCTCCACTGGCGCACCATCACTTCGGACAGGTGGGTTCTGCAAATAGTCTGAAAGGGCTACTCCCTCCCCTTCGAGTCTACCCCTCCAGCCATGCCACCTCAGTACCACTGCATGTCGGGGGATCACTTGGCACTTCTCCAGCAGGAAGTTGCAGCCCTCTTGGCCAAGGGGGCCATCAAGCGCGTTCCGACACCAGAAGTAGGTCGTGGTTGTTACTCCCACTACTTCTGGGTTCCAAAGAAGGACAAAGGTTTGCCTCCTATCTTAGACCTCCGGAACGTCAATTGCTTCTTCCTCCGGAAGAAGAAGTTCAAGATGCTCACGCTTGCTCAGGTCTTGTCTGCCCTAGACCCGCAAGACTGGCTGGTAGCGTTGGACTTGCAGGTTGTTTATTTTCATATCCCCATCCTGCCAGCCCACCGGCGTTACCTACGGTTCACGGTGGGCCATGAGCACTTTCAGTTCACCGTGCTCCCTTTCGGCCTTACCAGCGCCCCTGGGGTGTTCACGAAAGTGATGGCGGTGGTCACAGCTCATCTGCGCAGATCGGGGGTTTCAGTCTTCCCCTATCTCGACGACTGGATGTTTAAGGCGGGCTCACCCCAGGCAGTCGTCTCCCACCTCCAGACTACGGCCAACCTCCTGCATTTGCTAGGGTTTTCCATCAACGTGCCGAAGTCGCACCTGATTCCCTCTCAGAAGCTCCTCTTCATCGGAGTGGTTCTGGATACGGTGCAGTTTCGGGTTTATCCTCCCGAACAGCGAGTCCGGGACATTCGGGCTATGATTCAGATCTTTCGGCCCTGGTCCTGGGTTTCGGTCAGGAAGACCCTGAGGCTGCTGGGCCTCATGGCCTCCTGCATCCTGCTGATCTATCATGCCAGATGGCATATGCGGGCTCTGCAGTGGGACCTGAAGTTCCAGTGGACGCAGCATCGGGGAAATCTGTCCGACTACGTCCAGATCTCAGAGGGCACTGCACAGGACTTGCAGTGGTGGCTCACGGACCAGCGTTGGGTCAGCGGCAGATCCCTCTCCCTTCCCCAACCAGAGCACCCAGTAGTGACGGACGCGTCCCTCCTGGGATGGGGCGGCCACATGGGAGAGGCGGAGATCAGAGGACTCTGGTCTCCAGCGGAGTCCAAGCTCCATATGAACCTTTTGGAGCTCAGGGCGATCCTACTTGCACTGAAAGCATTCCTTCCCTCTGTCTAGGGGAGAGTAGTGCAGGTGTTCACAGACAACACCACCGCCATGTGGTACTGCAACAAGAAAGGCTGGGTGGGGTCGTGGAGGCTCTACGTCTCTGGACGTTGCTGGAACGTCAAGGGATTTCCTTGATGGTTCAACACCTGGCGGAGTACCCTGAACGCCAGGGCGGATGAACTCAGCCGCAGGTGCATGTTGGATCATGAATGGCGTCTGCACTCAGAAGTGGCACAAGGTCTATTTCAGCAGTGGGGAGAACCTTGGTTAGATCTATTTGCAACCGAAGAGAACACGCAATGTCAGCTGTTCTGCGCGTTGATGTTTCCAAGGCAGCACTCACTCGGAGATGCTTTTCGTCGCGAGTGGAGTCTATTGTACGCCTTTCCGCCTATACCACTTCTGCCCAGAGTGCTGAAGAAGATCAGACGCGACAGGGCCCCAAGGCATTCTTGTGGCACCGGACTGGGCTCGAAGAGTTTGGTATCCCGAGCTACTCAGTATGAGCGTGGATCCCCCGATCCGGCTGCCTCTTCGGGAGGACCTCCTGTCGCAGCTGCAGGGGACAGTCCTCCACCCGAACCTGTCCAGCCTCCACCTCCTTCCGTGGAGATTGAGCGGCGACAGCTGATTCCATTTGACTTGCCTCCTGAAGTCTGTAATGTGATCCTGGTAGCCAGGCGTCCCTCCACTAAAACGGTATACGCCGGTCGGTGGAAAACATTTGTGGCATGGTGCACAGCTAAAACTGGGCGACGGCAGCCACTACAGCATTGTGATGCGGTGTCCCCCTGCAAGACATCTGTCAAGAAGCCACTTGGGCTTCGTTGCATTCTTTAACTAAGCATTATTGCCTTGACAGTCAGGTCCAGAGAGACGGCTTCTTTGGTCTTTCGGTTCTCCGTGACTTTCTGGTGTAATCTCACTTTGCAGACCCACCACCAAGGTAAGGAATCTATCACTAGCGTGTCTCTTTCGGATGCACAAGTTACTTACTTGTGTAACGATATATCTGTAAGAGACATTAGTTAGTGATAGATTCCTTACCGCCCGCCCATCCTCCCTGTTCTTCGAACTGTTCTCTAGGGTTCAGGTAATCCCTTTCAGGGCCCTAGTTCTGTTGCACCAGTAGTCGGTCTCTGGCACCGAAAAGTTGTGTACAGAACTGACGTCAGCGCGCGTGGGCGCGTCTAAGTAGCTCCGACGACGTCATCTCGGCGACTACAATGCCAGCGACGTACACGGAGCCGCATTACGACGCCTACCGACGCGCAAGGGTACTGCTAACGAAAACTTTCCGGATCCAGTCTGACGCCTGGGGATATTCTAAGGTAAGGAATCTATCACTGACTAATGTCTCTTACAGATATATTCTTACACAAGTAAGTAACTTGTGCTTTAGTTATATTATATCTTAAAACCAAGCCAAGCCTGGTGCAGGTAAGTGAAATAATACTTTGCAAAATCTTATGCAGTGATTTGCAGTTGAATGCAGGTTCAAATGCAGTTGGTTGAATTACCGGTAAGTCAACAGTTTGAAATTACTTTTCAGTTACTTTACAGATTACGATGTACATTACTTTTTAGATGACTTTTCAGATTACGTTTGCTAATCAGTGTGATATACCTAGATATCACTCTAACACATCTCCTAGATAAAAGGTAAGTAATTCACTTTTAGTACATATGCAGTTTTTCAATGTTCAGTATAAACCAACTCCACACAAACACTTTTCAACGAAAAACAGCCAATGTATTCCTACGGAGAAAAATGAAGTCATCGGTTAATAGGTAAGTACTTTGTTTTAGGAGTTGGTTTTCTGGAGTTAGAACCAGCGTTCATCCAGGGTCAAAGATGCATTCTTGAAACCCCCTCAGCGGCACTAGGGCGGCCGAGTGCTGAGGCCCAATGTTACCCAATAGGGGGCACTGAAGAGTGGGGTTCATCCCGCCTTTCCCACCGGAAGTGTGGGGTTGGCAGAGGTGAGCACACCTTCTGGGCTGTGCTAATTTTTCCCGCCTGTCTTCCTGCTGAAAAAGAGAGAGACAGGAAGGGAGCCTGCTCCTGATAGCAGGAGAGGCTGGGGTTCGCATTACAAAGGGGACAAGGCCTTTAAAGCTCCCCTGCCACAGAGGGCTCTTCCTGGCCGGTGGGAGTTGTGACCACCTCCGCCCAGGAAAGGCTTTGTTTTTGGGCTCGGGGGAAAGAAGGCTCCCACCCCAGGGGTTCAGAAACATGTCTCGTGGTGGCAGGCTGGTGTGTACCAGTCAGGGAACCCACCAAAGGCTGGTTATTTTTCATGGTGCATCTCTAAGATGCCCTCTGAGTGCATTTTTTCATTGAGTTCCACACTGGCATCAGTGTGGGTTTATTGTGCTAAGAAGTTTGATACCAAACTTCCCAGTTTTCAGTAAAGCCATTATGGTGCTGTGGAGTTCGTAATGACAAACCTCCAGCACCATATACTCTTAATGGCATCACTGCACTCACAATGTCTAAGAATTGGTCTAGACACTGTTGGGGTACAGGGCTCATGCACCTGTACCCTCACCACTAGTATAGTGCACCCGGCTAGAGGGGTGGCTGACCTATGCCAGGGTAGTAGGTTGTAGGCATGGCACACAGGGATGTGTGCCATGTTGACTCTTCACTTTGTTCTGCACCAAAACACGCAGCCTGCAATGGCAGTGTGTGTGTGTAAAGGTACAGGGCCTCTAAGGGTGCCACAATAAGTGCTGTAGCCCTTTGAGGCCTTCCCTGGCCACAGTGCCCTTGGTACCCATGGTACCTTTTACAAGGGACTAACATATGGTCAGAAAGGTGCCAATTGGGGGTACAAGGTACAGTTTTGAGAAAGAACACAGGCCCTGGGAATCTGATTGGCAGGAACCCAGGGCACATCAAGTCAGAGTGCATCAGTAGCCTGGCAAAAAGTGGGGGTTTACCGCAACTGAAACCCAGTGTCCTACATTTACAAACTCTTATATTCACATCCAAAAACTTAAAAAAGGAAGGTTATCACAAAATCGACTCTAAGTGGGGAAAGAAGAGCACGATTTATGTAGAGGGATTCATTACTGGAGAGGAAACTGAAGACTACCACTGAACCCAAGGTATGCGTTTCCACTTTCTCACCTAAAACCAAGGATTTTAAGAATATTGCTAACAAAAATTGGCATGCACTGCGCATTCTCAGTTGCCCATTAGAAACAATATTCTCTTGAGGAAAAACAGAAGCATTCAGGATGAATTAATAAGAGCTCACCTTGAGAGCATCAAAGATGACAGTAAAGCTATTCCATGTATCTGGAACCACAAGAGCTTTTCTAGACACTTCACATGTGGCAATTTCACCTGCTGTGATCAAGCAGGTACAGGTGAGGAATTTAATTACCAACATACAATGATCAGGTTGTGCAGTTATGCAAATTTTAACACCAGAAATGTTATCTATGACCTAATTTGCTTTTGTAGAAAACTATTTGTGGGAAGTGAATCAAGAAAAAAGACTTGGGGAGCACAAATCCAGAATTGGAACAGATCCCATTGCTAAACATTTTCTTGCTGAAAAACGTTCATAAAATGAATTGAAATCGACAGTCCTAGAGGTAAAAAAGCAAGACCCATGAGGAGACAATGTGTAAAAAAGACTGCAGAGAAAGAAGAAGTGATCTTGCGCCTCAGGACCAGAGTCACGGGATTCCAGGAGGCAATGGAACTCCAAAATGTATAATGCAATTTAAATGAAAAAACTATTTAGTACTGGCTAGGATTTGAGCCCCATGCTTACTTCTTTTTGGGTCGAGCCTGGGCAGTGCATGTGCTGATCTGCAAGGTATGCTGTATTAAGGCATGGGCGTGAAGCTCCTCCCACTCTCTGCCCAGTTTTTTCATTGGCGTGTGTTTCATTGTCCACTGTAAACTGTGGTTTTTCATTAGTCAATAGGCTTAGTAGTCCCTCCTTAGTAACACCTTTTCCCATTTTGTAACCTCTCATGGCGAAACCCCCTGTTACGTGTTGTTGTTGCTTGGTAGGCTTTAATTACAACCTCCGAGCACTGTTTTCACAAAGAACTTTGTCCTGCCTGCTCTTGCCAGCAGGAAAAGGCAGGACCCGCTCTCTCCTTACGCATTTGCAATGCTATAGTTCTCGCATTTGCGAGAGTTCAAACTATTGGCATTGTAAATGACAATGCCCTTTATCTGTTTTTAAAACAAAAACACATAAAAAGCATTGTTATTTACAATGCCAATAGCTCAAACTCTTGTAAATGCGAGACCTGTTGCATTGCAAATGCTTGTTTGATATGGTTTAAAGATATCTGAATCAGGATTAAATCTAAAAAGATATAAGAACACATCGGTGGCCACAAGACAAACTTATAATTTCACTTTTGTTCATTCCTTGTTGTACAATGAGGTGACCAGGGACAATATTTCAAACTGGTATTTCCCCAGGTCTCGCCAAACGATAAACAATTGCAAGAATCGCAGTTTAGTTAAATTAAATTAAAATACATGATTTTTGTTAGCAGCTCTCAAACAATGGATATATTTCTTTAAGAAAACTAAAACTAATAGAAATGTTTGGTGTAGAAAAGTTGCCATGGCAACACTTATGACATCACATTGTTGCCTTCAAGCATGAGAGGGAAGAATGCCCAGTGAAAATTGCAAAGCTGCAAGAGTCTGTCGAGCAACCAACAAGTTAAGGCGACTCCACAGCCTAATGCTTAAGGAATTAGTCGCAGGTATGACCATTTCAGATTAATCAAGAGGTTTTTTACTCTCCAAGAGTGCATATTCCTCTTCTTTTTTCTTTCTTGCTATTTTTCTTTTTTTTTTCTCGACAAAACTCTTAGGCTTCCGTCTCAGATCATCTGAATTACCTGATTTAACTACTTCGATCATCATTCATCAGCAGTCTCCAGAAGTCCCATGATTATCAGTGCTCAGAAGTACATCTCCTCTTTATAGTTACTCAGATGCCCTAACTTACCTTTAAATGTGTTCCACTGGGTGGCAAATATTTCTTTGTTTCAAGAATGATGCAAGTCAAAAGTAATCCCCTCTCGTCTTGAACAACTAATGTGTGCCCACACAAACCCAAGGGTTTTTGACTTTGTCACACTCACACATATTTCCTTACCTAATATATTTATTATATATAATTTATGGGTCCTTAAATGGGCATGATCTCCTCCCCGCCACCCCCTCCACAGACTGTTTCTTTTGTGACAAGAGTCTCTTAACAATCACACATGGTCGAAGGGTGTCAAAACTTCAAGTTAGGGATCCCGCATACGAGGAACATTAAACAGCTCCAATTTAAGCAACAATCATTACAAATAAGAAAAGCCAACCTACCTGCCTCCATCCCTTTCCCCTCCGTTCCTAGAAGGCACAGAGAACAACAGTAAAATAGGAAATTTTCAAAAATGAACTGACAGATGTGTATCATTGCTGTTTTATTTTATTAATCTTGCTTTTTTTTCAATGCTTAAACAATTCTAAGTTTTCACAATTACTACTGTAGGAACATGCCCCTTTTTGACATGGTCACCCCCACTTTTTGCTTGCTAGCCGAGTCCCCAGTGTCAGATCTCTTTCCCTAAACAGTACAATTGTTCCCCCAATTGGCAATACCCTTGGCACCCCTGTAAGTCCCTAGTAAATGGTACCCCAGGTAGCTAGGGCAGGGATACTAAACAGGGTCCCTAAGGGGTGTGTTGTACTTACATTTCCTGCTGCTTAGCCAGTATGCATGTGTGTGTGTATGGAATGTTGGAATGCCTGATGACTGTGTGGAATGTTGGTGTGTTTGGTGGACTGGAGAAATGACAGTTAGAGTGGGCTGAGCAGCAAAGATGCAGCTCCTGGTGGGGCCATGAACTGGCAATGAACTGGCGATCAATCAGCTTGTAACAACTTATCTACTTGTAACTACCATCCAGTAACTTACCAATAAACCTCTACTTTGGTTTCCCTCGTGACTACAATCCATCCTTTCAACAGGCAGCAGCATGAATTGTGCCACCTTACCGGACCCCTCTCCTAAATCTTGCAGACTGCCATTACAGGCTGCGTGTCTTTGTGCTGTCAAAAGTGAAAATACAACATGGCACACTTCCCTTTGTGTCATGCCTGCAGACACTGCATGCATTATAGACAAGTCACCCCTACAGTAGGCCTTACAGCCCTAATGCAGGGTGCACTATGCTTCATTTGTGGACACATCTGCATGAGCAGTTATGCCCCTGTGCTGGCCAGTTCAATTACTGCCAGTGCAAGTGGCCAGGGGAGCCATTAAAAGTACATGTACTGGACACTGATAAAAACGAATTCACCAGCTACATGATAGCTTCACTGAAACTAGAGTTGTTTGGTATTATATATCTTGTAATAATAAACCCACACTAATTCCGGTGATGGATTTATTAATGCATTCATCCAGAGGGCACCTTAGAGGTACTCCCTGAAAACCTACCAGCTACTAGTGTGCTAGCTGACTGATTCTGACCAGATTGACACCACATACAAGTTTCTGACCACCAGTGGGGTGAAGGTCCATGCTCTCAGGAGGTCAGGAACAAAGCCTCCTTCATTTTACAACCTCTACAGCAGGATGACCTGTAATTTATCATTCCAAGATGGGGACTTTGAAGAGCCCGCCACCTTTGGTATGCAAATCTGGCTTCCCTCCGAGGTGATGCCACCCCCAATCAGGTCCCAGCTGGCGCTGAGACAGGTGGGAAAATTATCAGTCAGAGAGGCGTGTTCACCCTCAGGCTAGTTTCACTCCTAAGGTGGGCTAACTGATGTGGACACACAATGTAAAAGTCTGCCATCTTTGTGGCGGAATTAGAACTGTGGGTTATGCCTACTTTCCACAGGAAGTGGTGATGTAGGGGGCATAGTGACCCCAGGGGTAAGTAGCCCATTGACTACTACCCTACACTCCCTTAACATTCTTCAAACTAGTATTTAGGAGAGCCCCTGGCACCAGAAAATCAGCTCCTGCTGACCTGAAAGAAGCAGACAGTCACTGAAGAGTCGCAAAAGCAAGAACCGAAGACCAGGAAATGACTTGGTGCCAACACTCAGGCCGTAGGAAGCTGGCTCTTTATTTGGTGGACCAAAAAGAGGTACGCAGTGTAAAGAGTCCAGGCAAGCCCCAAAGGAATTTCTGAGGCACAATGTCACCCCAAATGCTCTCCTTTGTGGTAGTGGGAGCAAGCAACAGGTCACCTCAGGAGGCTCTAAGGCGTCCGGGTGCAGAGGTGCGTCACAGTGTCTGTTATCCCATTTACTTCAATAGGGAACGGTCCAGTCAGAAAAAAGCTGCAAACTGGGGAACCAGTCCGGGTAAACCCACAGGTGAGTTGAACCCTTGAGATCCTTGGGCACGTAGGGACACTGTTGGTCCACTTCTCCTCGGGCTGTGGTGCTCAGGTGCTATGGTGTCTTTTGGCGTTGGATTTGGTGCTAGAGTCACTCGCAGTTGGAGGGGGCCTGCAGAAAGAGGCTGCAGGCGGAAGCTGGATGTCCAGTCTGGGCAATCTCTTGGATGGGTTTAGCTCCTGTGGGTCTGGGGACCGCATTGGCACCTTCACCTCCTGTGGACTCTGGCTGTGGAGCGCGGGTGCGTAGGTACTTTGAGGCATCTGGTGGTGACGGTCAAGGAGTCACTCTTTGTCTTGGTCTTTGCTGCAGAGGATCAAAACTGGACAGGTGGGCCACTCACAACCCCTGAATTCCCTCGACGTGCAGGTCAATTCTCCTCGACCTTGGCGTCCTGACTGGACACAACAAGCCTTGGTTGCTGCAAGGGCTTCAGTACCCCAGGTATTGGTGTTGTGCGTCTCTGGTCAGTTCTTGTGTTCGCACATTTGGAAGGAGGACAGATCTGACTTGTAGGAGCACTGCTAACTCTTTGTGGGCAGCTGCTGCGTTGGTAGTCCCGAAGAACGGCAGGTTGGTGAACTGGGTCTTGCGTCTTTGGTGCCTGCGGCTGCAGGGGAGTAGCGCCTCTTTGGCAATTGGTGAAATACTGGCAGCCCTCTGGGTTTTTTTGGAACCTGCTTAGCAGCTGGAAAAGTAGGTTGCTCCATGAGGGTCGGGTACAGCAGGCAAGCCTGCAGGGTTGGCGCCAGGTCAGTCAAGCTCCTCCGTTCTCAATTCAGCAGTCTTCTTTGTCCACTCCTTCTTTTGTGTCCATTGAAATTTCATGTCCTGGTATCAGGGGGTTCCCTAAATACTCAATTTAGAGGCGTTAAGGGGAGTGAGGGGTAGTAGGCAATGAGCTGTTTACCCCTGGTGGTCACTGCACCCCCTATATGGCCACTTCCTTTGGGAAGTAGGCATCACCCAGTCCCAGAATTCCTAATTCGACCACACACAAGATTGTGGAATTCATAACTTCGTGTTCACTTCAAGCTGTTCACTCTAGAGGTGTGTCCAGCCTGGCTGCAACACACCTCCTGCATGGCTACTTTTCCCACCTGTCCTGTTGCCAGATGGGCCCAGGGCAGGTGTTTGCATTTTCCATATCAGGGAAAGCCTGTGTTGCATTTAAAAGGTGGTGTGCTCATTGAAGCTCCCTGCCTTGACATGCTAATATACGATCCCTCCTGTTTGGAGGAGGTGATCACACCTCCTGTCAGATTGTGCAGGCATTGTTCCTGACCTCCTGATAGCATGGGCTCTCACCCCCAGGGGTTAGAAACTTGTCTGTGGTGGCAGGCTGGATAGGACCAGTCAGCCAGCACACTAGAGGACCAATAGTGTTTAGGGGAGTACTTCTAAGGTACCCTCTGGGTGCATATATTAATAAATCCATCACTGGAATCCGTGTGGGTTTATTAATACGAGGTGTTTGATACCAAACACCATAGGTTTCAGTAAAACCATTGTGTAGCTGGGTAACTCGTTTTCACCAGTGCCCAGTACATACCTTAAGATGGCTTCCCTGCTCACTTGCAGTACCTAGTAATGGAACTAGACATCACATGAGCATATTTGCTCAGGCAGCTATATCGTCACATAAAATGTAATGCACCCTGCCTTAGGTTTCAAATGCGTGCTGTAGGTGTGACTTACATATATTAGATGCAGTGACTTTGGCATGACACACAGGAGTGTGTCATGTCCTGTTTTCACTCATGGCTTGCACCATGTCACGCAGCTTCCAATGGCAGCCTTTGTAGAATTTGTATGTGGGTCACTTAGTGTGGCATAAGATATGCTGCAGCCGTTTTGGGACCTTGTATAATACCCATGCCCTAGGTCCCTGGTGTACCATTTACTAGGAACTTAGAGAGGTGCTAAAGTCCTTTGTCAATTGTAGAACAATTAGACTTCATATTATTTTAGAGAAGGAACACTGGCACTGAGATCTAGTTAGCAGGGCTCAGTGCATTGTCAGAGTTGAAAATCAGCAATAGTAGTTAACAAGCATTGGCATGGCCAATAGGCCTCGCCATTGGGACTTTTTAAGTGTTTAGCTAGGGCTATTGGCTTTACCAATGTGTTAATGTTATGTTGTAGAATATTGTGGCTGCTGTCTAACCTGTTGAAAAGTTATAATAAAAAATTGTTATAAGCATTTCTATTTCCTTATATACTACTGAATGATCCTATTTTTTTTTAAAAACCCACAAAAAATGCATTCTATTGTTTTGTGTTTGTAATGCTGGCAACCTATTCCTGCCTGTTGTAATGCTCATTTGTTATATATTTATTTTCTTGTGAGGGGGGGGGGGTATAAATAATGGGAAGGTAGATGTTGGGAAATAGTATTTGAATTATCAAACTAGTAGGCGATGGGTAGTAGGGAAGAATGAAGAGATGTTATATTCCGTGGTCAGACTGAATGTTTGGTAATGGGGCATATTAGAAACTGTGTGGATAGAGGGTGGAATCAGTACATATAAATACGCATTGAGGTTAAAGATAGAGAATGAATCTGTGAGGTAAAGAGGGTGTGTGAAGGGGTGAAAAAATAAATATATGAAAAAGAGTGAGTCAGTATGAGAGGACAGCAATAGAATAGAAAGAATAATACCTAGAGGAAGGAATAATGGTGAAAGAGAAAGAAAAGAGAGCTAGAGTAAGAAATTGTGTGTGTTTGTGGTTAAGAGAGAGTTAAAGGAGATAAAAATATATTTATAAAAAGAAAGAGAGAGTTAGAGGAAGCGAGAGAGAGAGAATAAGTATTAATTCATCATTTTTACACGTTAACACTGTCTGGGAATGGATTTCACCTAATTAGTACCGATTTAGCACCAAAATACAGCAATAAGCACTGAAAGACGACCAGTCAACCTTTACAGAGGGCCTTCCCGTGCACAGTAACACGTGTCGGCATATTTTAGTAACTTTTGATCACTTTGAGGTAGAAATGTTTTTTTGTTAAATTCTGCAGATGTGCAGCAGATGATGGATTTTGGGTCACATGCAGCAAATCCATAATTATGAGGAAAATGCAGCAGAAGTCTTTAGTTCCATTGCCCTTGTTTTAACTGGGACGCGTGTGCTGCAACTTCCATTTGGGAAGCTGCACTCTAGAGTGGCTTGTACTTCACTTGAACAAACATATCTTTATCTTGAACTGTAATTGTGATTTTGTGCTCTGAACTGTATTAAAATTTATCAGAAATACGCTTGCATTACTTGGTACAGGCCTTGAGCTGAGGCGGTGGTTGAAAGTGTTCAGCACCAGCACTTAAGTCTCAATGGCAGCACTTATGAGAGTCTAATTCTAAGTGCGGCACACCAACATGGTGTTTACTCACTCAGTATACATTAAAAAAAAATATATATATCTTCTGCCCAAGCCTTTCTTATAGCTTTGGGGGCCTGAAATAGTCTGCATTGTCACACTTGTAGCTGTGTGATGGTTAGTAGTTGTGTTGGTATTTCTATTGGCTGCGCTGGCAGCGGCAAAGTGTGTTGCAAGTTTCAGTGGCCTTCCAAAAAGGGCCTTGGCACTTACTGTTTTTTAGAAATTAAGCACTGCTTTGCTCTGTGTAGGGTCCCTAGACACCCACTTTCTGCCTGCTATCCCGATCTCCAAAGTTTCCCAGATGCTTCTGTGAGCAGCTTAACCACTTCAGGGCTTTCCTCTTTTCATTCTGGGATTTGTAGTCTTGATTTTATAATGGGAGAATCAGGACTACTGGTTCCAAAATCAAAGAAAATACTAGATGAGCTATTCACACGTGGAACTGGGGGAAGTTGAGCCCTCCGGCCACATTGTCATTAGTGAGGACAGTGAGGAATGGAGGAAGAGGGAGTAACGCCCTGATTACTCAGCAGTAGTCATCATTTGTGAGGACCATGATGAGGGAGGGTCAAACCCGGTGTACTTGGGATTACCAGATGACTCCTTGGGACTGAACTTTCCCAGTTCTGGGCTTTCTGTTCCTTGATCACCATTTTCACTTGTGTTAGGTCCAAGGAAGCTACAACCCTTAGAATGCAGACATTTGATAAATGAAACCTGGGGCTCGGAACAATGTAACTGGGAGAAACACAGTGTTTTGGTAACCCTATAAATCCATCTTTGTGTATCGTCGCTAATTTTGATCAAAAACTTGAAAAAACGCCAAATCCCAGGAAGCACTTGGTACGTACTTTATGTGCAAAAATGAAGATTTGACGTTTCTCTAATTTGTCGTAACCAGCGGAGATATGTCAATGGGATGAGTGCTGTCTCTGATGAGTGGAAAGGTTAACTGCTCAGTGATTGTGAACTCTACACACCTTTCATTACATGAGAATAAGTCAATAAGAGGCTGCAAACCAATTTGGAGAAGTTTGCCAAATATGAATAAAAATTGGGATGGTACAGATTATTTAAAAGTAAAATTATTCAAAAGCAGCCAACAATACGGCTCAACAATTTAAACACTCACCACTGATAACTGTTGTGAACCACTGGAGAGGTACACAAATTACGACATGCCGCTCATTCTTCCAAGGTCGATAAATTGAGCACAGTTAAATTTGTTACCCCTCACACCTGTTGTTTGGAGTGTTTAGAAAAGGTAAAACTGCAATACAACGCGCTATGTGAACCAGGTTCTACATTTACTCAGTTGCTATTTGCCGGACATGCATCCTCTCTCTCGACTTGGGACCCCGCTGGAAGGCGAGTTGGAGGCTTGTGATTGTTTTTACTTGCATAAGAAAAGCACAGCCCTAACCACTGTGCTCCGTCATGCTTTACTAACCCAGAATGCTCGGCAGGAATCTGATCCTGCGTTTTCGTTAGACGGCAGAGCCAGGGCTGTGTTTGTCTAGCACAGGGCTGCAGAACAGACTCTCACGAACACTTAAAACCAAGCAGTAGGGTGGCTCGTTTTTTGTGTAAAGCTAGATGAGAACACCCAGCGATATAAAAATCCAGCAAAATCTTCTGAAACTGTTTATTCTGATGCATTCTGAACACCTCCCCCAGTTAAGGTCAGAAGCTCAAGCATTAATCACAACCATCCCCCCAAAAAGGTGTTCTAAACCGCGGCAGACACAGATTACAAAAAAAAAAACGTAAATGCTCAGTGGCGTATATCATGACCTGGTACAGGCTAGGTGGCTCAGTTCCTTAGAAAGCACCAAGTGCTGGTAAATTGCTCGGGCAGCCAGGTTCATGTCTCGGCATCGCACAAAAACATATGAATTGAGTAAATCATCTAATCGCCCGTGAAAACAATAGTGGTAAGCGCTCCAATACCTCCAGGTCGAGTTCGTGCTAGAGGGGAAAGAAGCACCAGGCACAAGAGGGAGTGAGAGGGACTGCAATGCCTCACGCGCTCCACCGAAATCTGGCCCGAGTGCACGGACCAAAGGCCTCCAGCCACCTCTGCATCCAGCCGCCCCGGCTTGAGCTGAAGAAAACCAAAGGTGTCCCAAGCACCGTGAAACTTGAGCCCCCTTGTTGGTTCAGCCAGTCTGGTCCCTCAGTCCCAGCTTGTAGCCTGTTTTGACCGATCCCCATTGACTTCAACGGGGCACCAAGCACTGCATTACACCTCTGCACCTGTCTGTCCGAGGTAGCCAGTTGGTGCTGCCTTGGACCCTGCCCCATACTTACCTTAAGCCCGGAAGATTGGTCCTGTAAATCGATGTAAATGACCTGTATGTAGTATATGCCTTTCCTCCATAGGATAATATTACTGCTTTAGAAATTGAAAAAAGTGTTGACTTTTGAAAACTGTAAACATTTTCTAACTTGAGATATACTTACCTGATTTTGATGATGGTGGAATGAGCTTTCTTTCTTTATTGTGTCTCGGCTTCAGACCGTTGTAACTGTCTGTTGTTGAAGACCTATTGGCCCTATTACAGTAAAATATATACATATTGTGGTATTTGGGTCAGCCCTTTGCTCTTTATTGGGTGGCTTTATTGTCTCTCTCATTTCTTATTGGCTTTCCTCCCTTTTCTTTATTTGTTTCCAACTGGACCATTTTTTCTTTACTGTGTTCTGTTTGGATGACTTGTCTCCATCCACTACTTGTATTCAGAGAGCTACTTTTGACCTTTTCTTCTAACTCCTCATGGGAGTGGAGGTGTTGTCTTGGTCACCCCTTCATGTGGGGCTCCCTTCCCAGACCCACTCTTTCTCCGTGTTGCTCCCTGTCCCACCCACCGCTATTCCATTGCTCTCCCTGCCTTTAAATTTTTTTAACACAACCTGTCCCCCCTTCGGGTGCTATCACCAGCTGCAACCACTTGGCAGCGTTGACATAATTCCCCAATGCACTCCTCCATTTCTCCCTTAGAAGGAACAAAGGGGCGTTTTTATGTTTTAAATTTATCACATAACACCCACTCTACAGTCCACCATGTTGGAAGAGTACATGAAAAAACCAAGGTGTCCACTATGTCATGATGTATGCATGCGCATACATCATCATTCAGAAGCCTTCATATTGTCATGACATAGACAGTGTGTAGATGATGGTGCATGCGTTGGAGAACGTCCTGCTGACTTTTAACCTCTCTTCTTGCTAGACCATTCTGCTTTGCTGTTTGTATATGTTGAAGTTATCTGGCCCATCACCTCTGGTCTATAAAAGGACCATACTATCCATTTGTTTTCATTTGTACACCTTTTGCCATAGCTCTGAGACAAAAACAAATTGGCAGAATGTGCTAACTACTTAACGCTTTAGATATTTGAACTGATTTCCGCTTTAAAATTGTTTGAGTTTACTTACTCTCTGTCCACTAGACTAAACTTTGTATTTATGGATGTTCAAATCTGTCATGCAAAAACCTAAATCATGGCAAACTCTTGAGTGAATGAGGTTAGGCGTGGGAACTTTTACCCTATTGGGTAATACATGCCCAAGAGTTTTTCTCCTAAATGTCAGGCATAAATGTGGCATCTCCCCCTTTCATAACACTCCAGGACCTGAGCAAGAACAGAAGAGTACTGGACTTTCTGACTTTAACCTAAAAAGAGCACTGAAGAACTGGTCTTGTCCCTCTTGTAAATAACAAGTCGACTCTAAGAGTAATAAGGTTACCTCCTGTTAAAGCTACAGGGATACTGCAAGCTGCAAGGGGCCTTTCTTGCAACTGCACAGCTGACCAGTGGCAACTGGACCTGGGTTAGGTCCTGCTGTTGGCCTTTGCCTTACATCCTCTGAGTTTGAGGGCCTCCTCTGACATCCTGAGGGACTTTAGAAATGTACTGGGACTTAAAGTACTAAGGGCCAGATTCAAAGTTTGGTGGAAAAAGTATTCTTGGTTGGCTTGACGGAGTACTTACCGTCTTCCAGGCCAAATTAAGAAACGACCACCAGGCTGGCGGTTATTTCTAAAGCCTTGGCAGGAACCGCTGTCACGTTGGTTCCTGTCAATGCTTATTTAAGTTTGATGCACGTCTCTGTCAACAGGATAGAGCCGTCCGGCAAATGTAATTTTTTTTTCTTCAAAAAGAAAATTCGAAAAATTGGATTTTCTTTTTGAAAATAAAAAAAAATGATCCCCTCACCATTGGAAATTTCATCCATGGCTGGGGCAGCATCGAGCTGTTTCCACTGCCCCTTACTGCCAAAGTGTTCATGGCGCTGATGGGCATTGAAAACTGATTTGTATGTCCGCCCATCTAAATGGCCCTTGCTCCATTTGGCCGTCAGAGGGTTGTAACCATGGCGGAAACTAAGTAGTGTCCACCTGATTACACCAATAGTCCGCCCAGATATAAACCTAGCAGTCGAATCGTTATCTTGGCAGTAAGGATACTCTGTTGTCATTGCAACGGAGTATTCTTATTGCCAAGATGTAAATCTGGCCCTAAGTCAGAGGGCAAAATCTTGGATCAGGGTGAACCTTGTTGGTGTATCTGACCTACGCTTCATCTCAGGCAGCATTAAATTGTGCATATGTCCCGGTCTACCACAACTATTGACTATCAATAGCACTTTATGCTTCTTGGTGCTATTGTTACTCAAAACTGACTGACATTTTGTTTATTGAATTTTAATCTATTTTTCTAACTCGTTTTTTGGGGATTTTGACTTTTGTTACCATTTTGGTACTGCATAAAAACTTTACAAATTGCCACTAAGATAAACCTGTCTGCCTTGTTCCATTGCTGCCAGGAGTTCGAGCTCAGTTTTATTTGCTGACTTTAGGGGTTCACCTTGGCAAGGGTTGTGATTAATCCCTGAGGTGGGTAGTCACCTACTCCAATTAATAATCTAATTTCTTACAACTGCCCTATATGAGAGGACAACCCCCTATCCCACATCATCACAAAACATAACCGTCGGCATGGTAAAACAGTCGCAAAATATTGTGAGTCTTATGTTTTCAATCTCCTCTGGTTTGATTTTTGAGGGTGCACGGCGTGCACATGTCGCAAGTATTAACTAAAGGTATGTGTATATGGATAGGAATCATGAAGGGACATTAAGCAGTTTGTTAATCAGCGCATGCTGACCAAGGAGCAGGAAGGTACTATTGCTTCAAGTCTTTCTTCTTGGGTGTAGCATCGCAATAGTCAAGAAAGTGACCTCAAAGCTTTCTAAATATTGGCAGATTATCTTTATACTGTCATTTTGTACGTAGCAAAAATAATCAATTCTTCAAGCCACTCTGCATAGACTCAGGATTTCTTTTATTATGCTTTCTTCCTTTTAACCCACCATTAATATAGAAATTGACAACCAAATCTGAAAGGGGTGCCCTCATACCCACATTGTCTCCACCGTTTCCCAGATTTTTCCAGAACATATTTAGGAAGCTCCTGAAGTGTGTCGTCCCAATTGTTCTAGGCCTTGTATTATGTTTTGTTGTATTGCACACACTCAAATACTTGAAATGTTCTCATCTTTACATCCTCCTACTCTCTGTATTTCTCCGCAGTTCAGTCTCCCAGTGCACCTTACATGTCCATCCACTCTCTATTTTCATTGAGTGACGTATAAATGAAACAATTGGTTCCCTCACAGGTTTTGGCAAACTTGCAAGAGTAACTTTTTTTTAATTGCCATTGGAATCTTAGATAAACATTTATCTCTGTCTTGTTTGACCATACCCCAACATGTCTGTCTTTTATGAAGCGTAGTCCCTCGTACATGGCTCAATTGACTTCATCTTTACCATTCAGGCAAAACACTTAAATTCAGCCCTTCAGTTAGCTAGGTTTTCTCCCTGTGTTTCTGGAATGAAGTTACAGTAGTGCACATGGGTGAGAGGAAATGAGTAGACCTTCGGTTCCTTTTTTAGGGCCATCTCTACCAGAGTTTTTATAATTGTTTTGTTGATTGCATTTAAATAACGATTGCTAGATATATTTGACTTGTTAAGTTACATACAGTCTTCTTGTTTCAATGAATCACTTGGCCAGTGCAAGAAGGATTGCGATATTAGGTAGGTCATGTTTTGATAAAGAAGACAAATGGGCCAACATTCCTTTTCCTTTATGCAAACACCTGATATACAGCTATCCACCGCCTTTCTATTTGTTGTTCTTACCTCTTTTAATTGAAAGCCCCCAGTTGCTGTAAATCTGTGAGCTTTTAATAAAGTTTTTGTTACAGCTAATATTTGTTTGGTTATGAGAACAAAGTAAAATGGCCCTAAATGCTGAAGATGCAAAACTGTGAGTCATAATATTTTTGGATCTAGTAAACCCTGAAAATAATACCATATCAGGGCATGCAGGTCTTGCATTCCTTCTCTTAGCATTGCTAAGTCTCTGTCCTGAGAGTGCTGAGCATAATATCCATTGTATTTTGCAGGCACTTTGCAGCCTCCTTCGTAGAGATGCGTCCATTAACTTCAAGGCAAAGGGGAACAGTCTTGTGTCAGTGCTAGCCTGCAATCTGTTGATGGCTGCGTACGAAGAGGATGAGAACTGGCCTGAGATTTTTGTGAAGGTAAACTTGAACACTCAAGATGCAGGACTAATCTGTCACCATGAGAGTACAAAGAGCACATGTGAAAACAGTTAATTTGATAACTTAATGTATATTTTTCTCTACTTTCTTTTTTCATTTCCCTTTTTGATCCTCCAAATTGCATTTCTTTGCTTGTCTTGCTTCCCACCTTTTTAGTTGATTGCTTTAGATTTTCATCTCCCTTTTACAACATGTATTTCTTCTCCACTCTGATTTTTACATGTTCCAGTTTTCCACATACTTTTATTTTTTTTTTTAAATTCTTTTTATTGACATTTTCAATAACAAACTTAAAACATTGCTTCACACTGCTATGTACGCATCGCGGACAATGGCGACAAGCTCCCCCCCCCAACAAGGCACAGGGTGCGTAATGTACAGGATATCAAGGCAGCCTCACATGACAATCCACGCTTCAACCAACCGGCTATCTGCCTCATCTGCCCATCTAGGTATCCCACCTCGACAGCCACCAACCCGCCCCACGAGTAGCAGCAAATATTAACGATTCCCCCCCATCCGAGGGGAAAGCAACGTGTTATAGCATTTGTAGCGGGGTTTGCTCCAGCCAGTGTATGAAGGGCTCCCAGATGTCTCTGGGTCTGGACCGCGCCGGCATAAGCTCCCAGTACAGGGCCAACTGGGTTTGGCAGTAAACAGCGCTTTGAATCCATACCTTAATGTGAGGTGATGTGCCCGCCCCCCAGTGTATAGCAACCTGTCTCTTGGCCAATAATAATAGTATTGCTGGCAGTTTCCGGTGTTTGGGCTTAATCATGTGTAAAATCCCCAGTAGTGCAACCTGGGGAGTGCAGGGAATCAGTAGGCCCGTGATAGTGCATATTATCTCCAGCACCCTTGTCCAGAACAACGCTATTTCAGTACAGCCCCACGCCATATGCATAAAGGTGGCCCCCGGTGCATGACAGCGCCAGCATTCATCGGTATCCCTTAGACCCATGCGGTGCAACCGTCTTGGTGTGCGGTAAAGCATGTGTATGTACTTGAAGTGGATCAGGCGCAGCCTGTAGTTGGGGGATAGAAGCTCAAGCTGACGACAGCACAGATCCCAGTGTACATCAGAAATTTCAGCTCCCAATTCCGCCTCCCACACGCCCCGCGCCGCCGGAAGCAACACGGGGTGGTTAGCCTGCATTCGCACATACAGTCTGGAGACCAGCTTGCGGCCAGAATCCACGGACAACACATTCTCCAGAGCAAGCAGATCCGGCGGTGGCGCCGGGAAAGTGGGGAACAACCTACGACTTGAGTTGCGGAGCTGGTAATACAGAAGCGTGTCTAGTAGCGTCGGTGTCTCCGATCCACACATCTGCTCCATCGTTAGGAAGGCGTCGCTCGGAAACAGATCGCCTCCAGTGTGGAGGCCCAGCTCCGCGGCTCGCCCCCCGGTTCGCATAGTCTGCAGCGACGGCCACATCGGGTTCCCACGTAGGGGCACCGAGCGGGTATAAAGCACATCTAAGCCGGCCCTGCTTCGCAAACCATTCCAGGCCCACCTGAGCGCGTGCACCGGGTCGACATCTGTGCACCGTCGGGCGTGCGGCGCGTATAGGGCAACCGCCAGCGGCAGCGGTGCCGCCCTGTCGGTCTCGAACGCCACGTGCGGCTGAAACGGTGTGGGGTGCGCCCAGTAGTGCAAGAACTGTGCCTGTGCACAGTATGCATATAAGGAGAAGTCTGGCGCAGCCAGGCCACCCTGCCTTTGTGGGAGAGTGAGGGTCTCCCAGGAAACCCTCGGCTGCTTTATCCCCCACGCCAACTCCACCATCAATGATCGCAGTCGTCGCAGAAAGTGTGCGGTAAGGGGCAGCGGGATATTCGCAAATAAGTAAAGGAGTTTAGGCAGGATCACCATTTTCGCCACAGCAATCCGGCCAGCCAGCGAGAGGGGCAAATGTTTCCAGCGGCCAACTCTCTCCTCCACCCAGCCGGTCACCCGCCCATAGTTTTCTGTCCAGATCTGCTGCATATCTGTGCTCACCCAGATCCCCAGGTATCGCACCGGCCCAGTCGCCCATTTCAGCGGGCAATCCGGGGTAAAGCGGGGAGTCCCGGTGGTCAAGGGCAGAATGACTGATTTCTCCCAATTGATAGTGACACCTGACAGCCGTCCATAGTCCAGTAGCTCTTGTGTCAGAGCGGAGAGGTTGACCTGAGGATCAGAAACATACAGTGTAACATCATCAGCATATAGCGATATGGTCAGCGCCCTCGACGAGAAGCCAATGCCCCTGGCCGCGTGATGTTGTCTAATACGGGCAGCCAGAGGTTCCGTGGCAATGGCAAACAGCAGAGGTGACAGGGGGCAGCCCTGTCTCGTGCCTCTCCGAATGGCAAAAGGCTCAGAGATCAACCCATTGACCCTTACCCTTGCAGTAATGTCTGTATAAAGTAGTCGTATGTAACCGATAAAGGCCTCACTTACCCCCATGCGCTGCAGCAAAGGGAACAAGAATCCCCATTCCAGGGAGTCAAACGCTTTGGTGGCGTCCAGTAGCACAGCCGCTGCCTTAACATGCGGGGCCAAATAGTGCAGTACTCCGAAGAGGGTGCGGAGGTTATGGGACGTTGAGCGGCCCGGTATAAAGCCCGACTGGTCCGGGCGGATCATCAGGGGTAACACCGGCTGCAGGCGAGTTGCAAGCATTTTCGCAAATATCTTGGCGTCCGTGTTGATTAATGAGAGCGGCATATAAGAGTCGCACTGCTGGGCATCTTTATCTGGTTTCAGGAGGGTGATGATGACAGCCTCCCTCATGGAGCCCGGAAGCACACCCCTCTCAACCGCCTCAGCAAAGACCGCCAGCAGGCGGGGGGCCAGGAGATCCGCATATTCCTTGTAGAACTGCGCCGGAAGGCCGTCCGCCCCCGGCGCCTTACCAGCAGCCAATGACCCTATGGCCTCCCGCACATCCTCTGCTTCAAATGGGCGATCAAAATAACCTTTCTGGTGTGCATTAAACCATATAAGCTGTATGGAATAGAAGTATTCAGACAGCTCCGCCTGAGTGTGGGCCGCCCGAGATCTGTACAGATCCTTGTAGAAAGTCCGGAAGGCATCTAGTATTTCCGGAGGGCTATATACGGCTTCACCTCCCCCAGTCATCATAGCGGGGACAAATGTCGAGGGCCGCTGCGAGCGCAGCAGGAGGGCCAGCGTCTTGCCGGGGCGATCTCCCTCCCCATACCGGCGGGCCGTCGCATATTTCGTCAGGAATTTGAGCTCCCTGTCAGCCTCCGCTTGATATTCAGTGAGCGTGGTGCGTGTTGTTGCCAGCGTAGCAGCCGAGGGGTCCGAGCAGTACTGCTCCTCCAATGAGTGCAGACGTTCTTCTAATTTACCGAGCGTAGCCCTTAAGGTCTTTAGGACTGCTGCCTGTCCCGAAATGCAGTGGCCCCTTATCACCACCTTAAATGCGTCCCACAGGGTGCTTAACGATGTCACGGAGCCCTCATTGTGTTCAAAGTAGTCTAGTATGTGTTGGTGAATGTCCTCTCGAAACACCGGGTCTGACAGGGCCTGTGGCGGCAGGCGCCACGTGAAGGGCGTGATGTATGGCTTGGGGACTTTCAAAGTCAGCTCGACAGGGGAATGGTCTGAGAGGGTGCGCGCCTTGTGAGCCACTGAAGACACCCATGTATGTGCCTGTGGGGTCAAGAGCCAGTAGTCTAGGCGGGACCAGGCTCCTTTGTGCGGGGTGAAACATGTGCCCTCCCTAACCGCGGGATGCAATACCCTCCACGAATACAGTAAATTATAATCTGCCATTAGGCCTCGTAGAAGGCCAGCAGCTTGTGGGTGATGTGTGCGGGCTGCCCCTTCCCTATCCAGGTCTGGCGATAGCACGGCGTTGAAGTCCCCTCCCCACAAGCAATCTCCGCCACCCAGTGATTGTGTCAAGTGCCAGACGTGACGGAAGAACCCAGGGTCATCCGAGTTGGGCCCATAAGTGTTAACTAGCGTCAGCGGCGTGTGAAATAATTTCCCACTCAGTATCATGTAGCGCCCATCTGTGTCAGCATGTACCTTAAACGTTTGCCAGGGAAGGCCTCTACGGATAAGAATGGCCACACCCCGGGAATAGCTGGAGCAGCCTGAAGTGTGCACCTCGCCCCATCTAGCGCCTCGCAGCCTGTCTCCAGCGCTCCGAGGCAAATGAGTTTCCTGCATGAAACATATGTCAACGAGGTGGCGTGTCAGATAAGCCTGCGCCAGGCGTATTTTGCGGTGGTCGTTAAGACCGCGGATATTCCATGTTAGGCATCGTAACTCGGTCAGGGAGGTTTATATGTGTGTGTCCCATACGGTGGCAAGGATGTCAGCGTCCCACAGACCAGGGGCCCTCGGGGATCCCCCCGCCACCCAGTCCCCGGGAGGAGCAATATCATACAATCAGCCTGCTGTACGGGTGCGACGCCATTTCGTGGTGTACTAAGAAATCGCAGTGAGTGAGCAACAACCAACAAGAACCAAAACCCTCCCCCACTCACTCCAACCCCCCAAACAGGTTGAGAAAGAACCCCCCCCCACCTCCCCACCCAACAGGAACTTTCATATAGCAATGTCTCGGGAATCATCCCACAGGGCGTGGGGTCGCCGGCTCACACCCCCGTCGAAAAGACGACAGGGTGGCCGAACAGTGCTGCCTTCGATAAATACAGTACAATGAGCCACAGCGTACGGCGGCCCGACAGACCTCCCCCAGCAGCGTTCCATAGTGCCTTAGCGGTGCGGGCCTCGACAAGTCAAGCCAGTGCGCACAGGTTCGGGACACATCCCACGGCCCTCAAGGGCCCCCTGGATTCCCATACGCGGCTACGGGCCATGTATCTTACAGTTACGTTGTCCAGCATCTCTTCACCTCTCAAAGGGATAACACGCTATGTCACTCTGTGTCGCTCAACTGGCCACGCGGAGAAGCGCCCTGGTCGTCTTCTCGCCCGCGGTGCGAGCGCTCCGCCTGCCTGGAGAACCTGAGGGCATCCGCCGCGGTCGTAAATAACATAGGCTTCCCTTTGTGGTGTATCCGTAGCTTGGCCGGGTATAGCATGGCATATTTAGTCCCCACCTTCTGGAATATTTTTTTAGCCGGTATAAATTCTCGCCTTGCGGCCTGCACCGCCTGTGTAAAATCCGGAAATAAGGAGATTACCATATTTTGGAATCGGAGCTCACCTTTTTCACGCGCCAACCGCAGGATGGTGTCCCTGTCCCGGTAGTTCAGAACACGTGCCAGGATCGGCCTCGGCGGCGCCCCAGGCACGGGCCGCGGCCCTAGTGTGCGGTGCGCCCGCTCGACCAGAAACATGGCCGACAGGTCCGCACCAAACAGTTCGCGGAACATTCCTTCAATAAATTGTTCCATGTTACCAGTATTTGTGGATTCTGCAACGCCAATAATGCGAACATTGTTCCTGCGGGAGCGGGCCTCCAAATCCTCATTGCGCCCTCGAATCACCTCCAGGACCTTATCCATGCGAAGGAGCCGCTCCTGGGTGTCTCCAATGCTCTCCTCGCAGTCGGTAATACGCGCCTCCGCCGCAGCGATCTTCTCCTCGTGCTGGTCGACTTTATGAGATATGCCATCAAGCCGCTGGGCCATGGAGTCTAGCTTACCATCGATTTCCTTGAGGCACCCTTTAAGATCTCGAAACATACTTCTGACATCGTCCTCCGGCGGTGGGTCCAGCTGCGTTTCAGGGACCACCGGCGGCGATGGCGGAGCCGCCACCGCGCCGCGGGAGGCCTGTTTCTCAAAGTAGAGCTTCCGCTGCTTGGCGTCGGATTTCCCCATGCCGCCTTTTGGGCCCTACACACCCCGGCACCGTGGAAAAGGGGGCAGCCGGCACCTCGTGGGCCCCGGGCCCCGGCCAGCACTGGACCGCAAGGCCAACACGTGTCCCCGGGCAGGCTAGGCCCGGCCAGCCTTCGTCTCGCCCAGGCGGTGGGTCAGCAGCAGCTACTCATCCATCGGGGGCTCACCGCGGCCAGGCAGCAATCCCAACGGGCACCCAGTCGCTCCAGCGCCACGTTTACCAACTCGCAGTGTCCTGTGGCAGTCAGGGGCCTGGGCATGGATCAGGCTCCACGCCTCCCGTCTCTCTAGGCCAGCAGGATTACCGGCTCCGCCAGCAGCGCCAGGCCACGTCGCAGTCGGCCAGTCAGCCAGATCGTCAGGCCCGCACACCGTGTGCCCCGGAGCCGCCGCCAGGGCCGCGCTCAGGCCAGCAGGGGTCCGCAGCTGCGTCTATGGTTGCCGTCGTCGGGTATCCAGCACTCCGCCGGCGTCCGCGCCGGTCCCAACCTCGCCACACAGGCAGCGGCCTCCGACCAGGGCCTCGCGTAGCAGACGGCGCCGCCCAGCGCGGAACGCCCCAGCGGCCGGAGTCACGAGGGCCCGTAACTCCGGATTTCCACAGCCGATTTCTATCACAGAAGCACCGCCGGGATCCTCGGCGTCAGGGCACCTCCCGCCGCAGCTCCCCCGCTCGTAAAGTCAGGCAGAGAACGGATGGGCTAACGGATTGTTTGTTCGGCCGGCAGAGCCCCGTTACACGGTGGCCATCTTGCAGCTCGGCTCGGCCACGCCCCCCAGTTTTCCACATACTTAACTTCAGCTGCATATCTTTACTGTTTTTTCATTTTCTTCTTCTTTTCATCATAGCTTGCCTCTGTGGCTTTAACTGTATTTCCACGTCAGTATTTCCGCTTCAATTGTAATTCTGTTTTTCTTTTTCTTTGAGTTTGTTTCCATTATTCCATTTTGTCTGGTCATTTGTGTCTGATTACTGCTTTCCTTTGTAGGTGTACATAGAAGATTCACTAGGGGAGCGAATTTGGGTGGATAGTCCTCAGTGTAAAACATTTGTGGACAATATCCAGACTGCATTTGGCACAAAGATGCCTCCTAAAACGATGCTTTTGCCCGGAGATACAGGACGCATTGGAGGCGATCTCAGTGCAGGTAAGATGGCTCATTGTATGTGTTGTTGTGTTTTCTTTTTCTTTTTTTGGTCTACAGGTTTGTTCATAATGCAGACATTTGGAGAGTAAATTAGAAGAAATGCATCTCCCTATCAGAGGTTCGGTCATTCCTTTACAACAGAAATAGTCAATGATTGCGAGATCTTATAGCAGCTTCAGGGCCATGTTCTAACATTATAGCAAGAGTGTCCAAATAAATTGCTAAAATTTCAGTTGTGTTAGATTTTTTCGGGCAGGAGTAGGAAATTGGAAGCTCTACCAGTTACATGCACAATAAGAATGCTATCTCTTGGTTGTAAAAGTTTCTGTGTTTTATACACTGTGAGCCGTTTACCCATGATGCGTGAAAGGTTTAGATTTTACAATGCACCCATTCAGCCATGTCATCCAGCAAGCTCTCCTAAGTCAGGTACAGAATCTCGCGGGACCAGATGTAATCGAGCCAGTCTTTATGGAAAGTACACAGCTTTTATAACCAGCAATTTGCACTGAAAACAAAAAATAAAGTCTTAAACATATTAAGAGTTCATAGTCAAAAACTCACCCTGTCTTTTGAAATTCAGTATCTAAACTGGGGCTTCAGCAGTGTGCATTACCCCATTTCTGCCTCAAAAGGCCATTAAAATCTCCTTCAGTTCATTGCAGAGCTGTAGGGATAATTCTCTTTGTGCAAGGACTTCAGTGTTGACCGTGGCACATCTTGGGTTATCACCTAAGCCTTGCAGCACTTGACTGCATTATTTAAGGGGTGCACATCTCTTATGATTACCAGCAGTTGAAAGCTTCGCCTCCAAAACCATATACATCTTCGATCTAGTGTTGGAAACCCCATGTTCCCTGCTAGGTTTTGTAAACTGATGTGAATTTGTGCCTGCAGACTTCAGCGCTATCTTGAACTGTGAATAGAAGAGAGCTTTTGTTCCTGTGCCAGGTTCTCGATCATTCAGGGGCACTCTGCTCCACTTCTAGAGCCAGTAATTGTTATCGCTCTAGTGAATGTTCAGTTGAAGCACTCTTATCTGGATTGCAAGAATGAAGAAGATTATCAGACTATCTTCCAAGGACTCAGGATAGAGCATGAAAGAAAGCTTTTGTTGCCAGGTGAGCCCTAGACTGTAACCACCTCAAAGGATCTATGTTGATACACCTAATCCATTTAACTGAACTTTCTTGGTTAGTAAGTGGAGAAGTATGCAACTCTGGTTCTTTGAAATTACATATCATTTTCTGAAAAGAAGAACACTATCTTCACATTGACAACTTTCACCTGTAAGCCGGATTTACACTTCACAGTGGAAGGTGTAAATATGGTGTATTTAAAGTATTTTGCACTACTACAGTGGTAGTTTTGACCCCTAGAGTGGCCATCCCTTCCATGAGAGGAACCACTATGGGACAAAGAGGCGGGGATGTGTTTCGCAAAGAAATTTTTGATGGAAATTCCACCATGCCCCAGCCAAATGAAGGCATTTCCGTTTCCTTAAAAGTGGACTACCGTGTCAGTACCTGGATGTATTTACCTGACTTTTTGTGTTTTGTTTTTCTGCATCTTACGCCGACAGGACATATTGTGGTGAAAGACCACCATTCTTTTTGTGATGGTCTTTCAAAGTGCACACATCGTCAGGTGGTGGTTGGTGATCCTGCGGCGTACCAACAACAGATACTCTACTACCATATACTCACCTGGGCCCATAAACACACAATTGAGTAGACCGCTGGGTTTAGTTAAAGTTTCTGTACTTTCCACAATAATCAGGATTAGTTATTTGGTACCTCTACTAAGCCTTCACTGATCAAAAAGTTATTTCGTCTGGTCGATGGAGTATTAGTTGAACTAGTTGACGATGGTGATTAACATAATTCTAACTTTCTATACCTTGAAGTAAATAACCACAGATTCAGGAAAGTTTAAAATCTTTATCTAAATTAAATGCATGTGAACCATTTCAAAAATACAGTACAGTCACCATCATTCTTAGGAGAGAAAATTCAATTAATTAAACATCAAGCATATACTTCGGACTCACACAATAACTAATGCTCAGAAAGTGAGAGGATAGAGAGAAAAGAACATCTGCAAATAACGTGAAATTATAGCTACCAAGAATGGTGTGAAAGACCAACCCCCTGGCCAAAGGGCTGGTAAAGGTCCCCCGGGATAGTTCAGGCGACAAAGACTTCAGGACAGGATAGTTGACCTCTCTAGAATACCAACGGTTGCGCCGCACCCCTCTCTGACACTCTCTTTCTCCTCGAGATTCTTCCGCGATCTTCTGATCTAACCCAATTAAATTAGGACAGAAGGTTCTGCATTCAGCTCTTCATCAGCATCTCACAGCATCTCTCCCAGCAAAAGTATCTCCCGCTACACAGACAGACTCCCGAGCTCTGCATCTGGTTCTCTCCTTCTCTATCTAACTAACTAAAGCTATCTTAATTATACCTTTCGTTCGTCATGTTCCACCCACTAAAGTTTCAATATCTTAAAAATATGAAATATGATTGGTCAGGCAAGGGGGGGGGGAAGCTCCATCACACCATGCTTATATGTCATTAATATCAGTCCAACTATTGTTCGCAAACCCATCCCCTTAATTTTTATTTATCTTTTTAGTTCTCATCGGTCTTTATTTCAATCTTTGCAACAATTTATTAACATTCTGAATGTGAGTCCTCATTGTCGAACTTTTCAACATCCGTTCCCATGCTTGTATCACTCTAGTTTGGCTCCCTTTCAATAGCTCTGTCATGGCCGTCATGGCTTCACTCAGTGGGCATGCACGGGCTTCGCATCACTCCATTTAATCCGGCTATGCAAAAGAGGCCCAAATACGCACTAGTGATAAAGTCAGAAAGACAAATATTAATTTCACAAATAAAATGGTCACACTGTATACCACCCACCTCTACTCTATTCCCTTTTATTTATAATACTTTCCCCACATTAGCATTGGTAAAATAGCTTGTTTCCGTTCAAAGTAAGCAGATGCCATGCACACGAGTCTGCAAGACTTCATTTTAGTGTCTTCTGCTCATGCGCCAGAAATTCCCTCCAAGCGATAGCTCATCATACTACGTAGATGCAGTTGACGCATGCGCGGTAAAGATTTCCTGTTTAAAGCATTTGTAGTCCTCCGTTCATGTTATCCACGTTAGAAAACACACAAGTAAGCTTCACTAACCCGCGTATTCATGTGGTGCGCATCATTTTTACACAAAACATTTTAATAGCTTGTTAGTGAGTTAAAGGAGCGGATTGCTTCAGAGCAAGTCTCTTTTCTACGAGTACTTGCTCCATCAATCCCCTCTCTGATGGCATTTTGAGCCATCACAAAATTACCCATCCCTTCTCAGATGCCAACTTTCAGCATTTCTCATTCTCATTCTCCTCTTTTTCTTTCTTATTTCCATCTTTGTTTTCTAAATCTTTCCTCTTTTTAGGTTGAGCCTGTAACAGCGTGCATGCGCTGTTCTGGCGAAGACTTCTTGTAGGAGCTTCTAAAACTAACTTAAGAATCGCACATGCTCGTTTTGGCCCACACTATTGGCCTTTGCGTGCATCTTTTTAACAAAGACAGCACGCAATTGGCCTAAGGCGGGTGCATTGCTCCGCCCATGGCCTATTGGTGTCGGTTACCCGCAGGCCCGACATCTGTTTGCAGTTATCGTGCACAGAGGCGTGCACCATAGTAGGAAAAAGATGTCTCAGTGTGGGGCACGCACCACTCGTTTTGTTTTTTATTCTCGTCTCATTTTTCAGAATACTCAGTATCCTCTGTTCAAGCTCCTAATCTCTGTTACACACTAATGAGTCGATGGTACAATTATTGATCAGGAAACCAACAGCAGAAAGATAAATAATCCTGCCCTGCTGCAGATAAATCTCCCAGTTACAAACCAAATCCATGTACCCGGCAGGTAGTAAGAGAAACGGGCACTTATCTGGCATGTGTTGGGAAGTGCTTAAATGACTGAGACACTCGACCCAACTTCCCCCTCGTCCCATCCTCGGCCAGTCTCCACCTCAGAAGGTTAATGCGTAACCAGTGAAAAATCGACCTTGAGTCCTCAAGTAAAGCCTGTCAATATTTAACACGACTGGTATTGAGGACGCCATTTCCCACATGGTTGCATAGTCGATGTTATGTTACTGTGTTTATGCTTGTTGGCTGTCCTGACGCATTGACTCACGGCACGATTGTGTCGGATGTTCCTTCTCCTCAGGGGATCACTTTCCACAGGGCTCAGGCAGAATACACCGATTCCTGATATGCTCTTTTTTACCCGGACCTTGTTAGAATTCTGTTTCCCCCTGCTGGATACGAATAGAGAACTTTACACTCCTCAAAGTTTGATAATATTAGAACAAAAAAAAAGTGTGACCAAATCACCGTTTTTCTTCTGCACTAATCCGCCACCATTTCTTGGTTTTATTATTCGTAAACAGTATACATATACTATTTTATTTTCGGTTACAGCAAGCTGTTTACGTCTAAGATGCTTCACATTATTTGAACATGGTACTAAACGTCAACACATTTTTATCTCTTAAAACTTTGGCTGTTGCAGAAAGAAAACAACTGTGCTTTAACATTAGAAAAAGGTCCCTGTTGTGTTGTAGCTGACATTATATTTGCTATAAATATAAACATTTACTTTTCTTTAAGGCAATGTAAACCAGACGGAGGACCTTGATATACTTTGTTTTGGCTCTGTTATCGGGTACTGCTGCTTAAAAAGACTCCAAACAGATTGTAATTATAATTGGTAAGTTCAACAGCCACGTCAGAGCGCTGTAGGCAGACTGCAGGAAAATTCTCAACTATTACATTTTGACAAAATAGAGACGCGCCATTGATCGTTGTATATACCGCTCCTTTATTCTACGCCGGCACGCATGAGACGCATCACCATTTAAAAGCGCAGGTGCTGACACTGAGCCTCTATATTGTAAGCATCGCCTTTCCTGCGTCACCAGGCTTCTTCCGTTAGAGGGAGCCCTGGCATTTTCTGAAAAGATTTTTCAAGATGCAATTTTCCTTCGTAGTAGAGTTTATAATTCCTAGTCCACTCCAAAATGGTTGTGTATTAAATCTGTATCCCGGGGGTAGTCACAACAAACCACATTACTTATGTACCGCCATATTTCCTCGCATTATGTTGAAGGAGCTTGGGAGAGTATGGCTCAAAAGCATGCACTGAGATTAGCTCGTTTATTTACCCATTTGCACAAACTCTTACGAGTCCTATGGGGAATGGAGTGCTTTACAGGAGCACTAGATTTCAATACACATTTTTTTTTCTTGCCACAGGAGATTAAATGTTGTGCCTAGAATCACACAGCTTGGTGCACCCACGCCGAGACTTGATCTTCGTTCTCTGCTGTAGGATGTGAGGTCCGCAGACTGCCATCCTAGGGTGGTCGAGAGAGGGACATTTGTGGGTTTTATCTGGCGTAATGGTCAGAGCTGCCGGCTTCAGACCTAGGGAACCAGGTTCAAGTCTTGGCGTCGGCTCCAACAAAAGAAATTGTGTCATTGTGTAACGTAACTGGCAGTGTGCCCCCGTGCACTAGAGACAACCTTGCACTAAAATTCCTATTTTGAACTTCTACATAAAACATTGAACACCAGCGAATGTATTTCCGACGTTCTTTCGCTGCAATTTGTAACAGCCTCGGAAAACAAGCATTTGCAATGCAACAGGTCTCGCATTTACACGAGTTTGAGCTATTGGCATTGTAAATGATAATGCCTTTTATATATGTCTTGGTTTTTTAAACATAATTAAAACGCATTGTCATTTGCAATGCCAATAGCTTAAGCTCGCGGAAATGCGAGACCTATTGCATTGCAAATGCTTGTTGTATATTCTCCCTTTCATTTCCTCCATTTGTATCTCCCCGTATTCCCTCTTTCTTTTCTTTCCTTTTCCAGTCTCTTCATATTTTCTTCCTTTTCCTTTGTTTCTGCAACATTTACACCAAATCATTATTGCTAAAATTATTATCATTATACCAACTACTAGAAGAATTATTTGACCTAAAATACTTTTCCCTAAATCAGAAAACCAAGTCCCTATTGAAGAAATACTCTTTGTTAGTCTCTCCCATACACTGTCAACCTCCAGTAGTTTCAAATCTTCACGAACTTCTGTAATATTCTTAATATACCCTCTGATTTCCCTACTTTTATCAGGAATTTAAGTGCAACAGTGTTGAACTTTCAGCATTCTACAGACTCCGCCTTCTTTTGCTAATAAAATATCAAGCGTAAGTCGATTTTGTAAAACCATAGACCTAATCGCAACAATTTCTGTATTTATCATCAAGAAACCCCCAGCAGTATCAGTCGAGAGACGATCAACTACTGTCGACAATTTACAAATTCTATGTGAATTCAGAATGACTCCCACTGAAGGTATCAATGCACCAAATATATCACCTACTATTTCTGAAAAACTAGCTCTCTTTCTCCTTGTGGGTCAATTAATGTTTTCTTTGTTTCCAGTGATTCTTTTTACATGATAAATTTTCGGAAATACTATTCCAAAGTAGCAGCTTCCGTAGCATCGTGCAGGCAACTTATAATAAGCATTATTCCCACACACGTAGTAAATCCCAGGAAATACTGGATCAGTTCCCCAACCTCCCAAAATTAGGAAGTTATGTTCACATTCACTGGAACCAATAAATATGTTATTATAATCTCTCTTTAACCTATGTAGGCAGGTTTTCCCGTTCTGTACAAAGTCCAGGGGCATTGCAGCATGAGCCTTGTCAGTTGTATACATTTCCTCTTTCCCAGCCCATGGTGGTACATGGGTTTTTTTCTTCAGCAGCTTTGTTTTTAAAATCCTGTCTCCTTTCCTCAACTAAATTCAAAAACACTTTTTCTTCTTCACGCAATATACATGTTAAATTATTCTTCTTGTGTGCCTTTACTATGTCTATTGATTTCGTTGTTAAGAAAAACTCACCCATGAACTCTGCATCTTGGCTACTAAGTACTGCATTCATATTCTTTTGAATAAGAAGCTCTGAAAATACTACATCTAAGTTTGAATAATAATACTGAAGTTTTCTGGTTTCATAAAACAGACTTGCTAGAACACTACATGATATACCATATGTTAAAGGTAAATGGTGATAGGTAACTCCTTCTGATACTGACCCTGGTAATTTCATACAGACATAACAATTGCTAATCTCCATTGTATCTACATATTGAAATAACAACTTTGTAAAAACATTTAAAGATGTGTCATTATCTGATACTGTGTGATGAAAATCTGTCTCACCTGCTGCTTCTAATTCTACTCTATCTTCCTTTATTGTAGCTGCTTTCTCATTAGTAACTGTATCATTTTTCTTATTTGTTATCATAAATAAAGGTACCGCCACTGTCAGAAATAACCATACTGAGATCACTAATAAAATACTACATATGCGGGCTCTACAACATCTTCGTTTTAAACTTTGTTTCGGTTGCTCAGCGACTTCATTTCGCCGTTTTAATCTGAGAAGATATTTTCTTCTCTTTCTTTCTTCACTTGGAAATTCGAACTCTTATTTTTGAGGTGGCCTCAATTTTCTTTAATCAATCTGTGTAGAATCTACTTCTTCTGATTACTTACTTAAGTCTAGATTCTCAAACTCTTCTAATATTACATAGGTCTACTCGGGGGCCGATTGTTCAAAATCCTCAGTCTTGGGCTTCTTCATGTGTTTCTCACAATTGACTGGTTAGACTGAGTTTGACTAGTAACCTCATTCACTTGCTCTGGTCTTTCTCAGATAGTATCTCAATCTTTTCACTCCTCCTGGCCAGTTATCACCCTTTCTGACCCTTTTAACCTGAACTGCACTTTCACCCTCTCCGTCTTTTTCTAAAGTTCTTTTATTTTCAGTATGTCTAGGCACAATCTGTTCTTCTTCTTCTGAATCACTCTCTGTCTGTTCCTGTTCAGGTCTTGTTGTTATTTCATCCACCTGAACCTGTTCTTTTTCCTCTATCTGGTCCTGTTCAGGTCTTATTTTAAATTGATCTTCTTCTTCTGCCCAAACGTCGTCTTCTTCTCCTAACTGATCCTGTTCAGGTCTTACTACAATTTGTTCTTCTGCTGCCTGAACGTGTTCTTTTTTTCCTGACTGTCCCTGCTCAGGTCTTTGGATAGTTCTTTTAATCTCTGCCTGAGTGTATTCTTCTTTCCCTGTCTGGTCCTGCTCAGGGTTTTGAGTAGCTTTATTCACTTCTACCTGAGCGTGTTCTTCTACATCTATCTGATCATCACTACTTTCCTGTCTCTCTAATCTGGTTCTTCTTCTTGTTTGAATAACAGCTTCAGGTATGTCAATCACTGGTATCCATCCCTCCTGATTTGTGCTCGGTTGTTCCTCGTCTATCACTTCAGAATCTATCATTCTAGATTCCCCGACTTCACAACCTTTAGCTGTTTCAACTTGTTCAATCAGTTGCTGTTCTTCTTCAGTAGGCCTGGAACTCTTTTGGTATGACTGGCATGAATCCAACTGGGTAAACCTGCACACTTCACTGCTGTGGTAGTGACCAGTATGACTGGTTTATCCCACCTGGGTGCTAGGCACGACTTTCTGGCATGTTTCTTCACTACCACCCAGTGTCCAGGATTCAAATCATGCGCCTGTGTTGGCTGCCTGGCAACTGCGTCTTCTCCAACCTGGTGAGAGACAGAACGCACTAGGTCAGCCAATCCTTTGCAATGGTCCAATACCAGATCATCAGTTATATTCATCAATTTATGTCCAGGAATAAATGCTTGTCTCATTGCCCTTCCCATAAGTATCTCATGTGGACTCAATCCTGTTTTTCTGTCAGGAATACTTCGGAGTCCCATCAACACAAGAGGCAATGCATCTGGCCATTTCAGTGATGTGGATGCACACACTTTTCTTAACCTTGACTTGATTGTGTCATTTAGTTGCTCAACCACTTCAGAAGCCTCTGGACTGTACGCAAAGTGCAGTTTTTGTTCAATTTTGAATGCTTCACAAATTAATTGAATTATTTCATTATTAAAATGAGGTCCTTAATCTGATTCTAATGTAACTGGAAAACCGAAACGAGGTATCAACTCCCTCAACAGTAGTTTAGCAACTGTGAGACTAATTTCTCCTTGTGTGGTATGCCTCTACCCATCTCGAGAACAGGCACACTATGACAAGTGCATACCTCAATCCATTGCACGGAGGCAACTCAATGAAGTCGAACTGCAATCTTGTGAATGGTCCCTCTGCCTTTCCAATTTTTCCCCAACTGACCACTGTCTTTCTGCCCGGATTTAACTGCTGACAAATTAAGCATCTTTGGCAAAGGCTTTCTTCGACTACCCTAAACTTTGGATTGTACCAACTCTGTCTCAATAGTCAAATCATCGAATCCCTGCCAATATGTGTTGTCCCATGGTATACTGGTCTGCTATCGGTGTATCTTCTCTCCTTCTTTCACAACCTGACTTTATCCAGTTATCCTTTTCTTTCGCCTCAACTTCATACTGCAACTGTCTAACCTCATCCTATGTTTCTAGAGCTGAGAAAAACATAAGTTGGCAGCTGATTTCACTTGTTTCAATCTTTCTGTTAAGTGCAAAGTTATTCGTTGCACAATATTGAGCAATTTGGTCTGCATATCTGTTACCTGCCGCCACATAGTAATTTACGGACTGGTGAGCAGCACACTTGACCACTGCTATTTCTTTTGGCAATTGTATTGCTTCCAACAACTCATTTACATTTTTGCCATTTCCTATAGGGGATCCTGAAGAAGTCAGAAATCCCCTCTGCATCCAGAGCTGGCCAAAATCATGCACAACCCCAAAACCATATTGACTGTCTGTGAATATGGTTATCCTCCGAATTTTTCCGAATTTTGCATGCCTTTGTTAAGGCCACAAATTCGGCTACTTGTGCAGATTTGACTCCCGGTAAACAGGATGCTTCAATGACCTCTGATATTTTACATACAGTGTAAGCTGCACTGAGCCGCCCTCCTTCTGTTCTCATGCATGACCCATCTACGAATAGTTCATGATCTGGCTCTTTCAAGGGCACTTCTTTTAAATCTGGACGGGGCTTGGTACACATCTCAGTCACATCCAGACACTCATGATCCACTTCATCTTCATCTTCTTCACAGCATGGGTCTGGCAACAATGGGGCAGGATTCATTATTGTATTACTGTCACATTTTCCACTCCCAGAATCACTCTTTCATACTTAGCCATTCGACTAAGGGTAAGGTGCTGCATTCGAGTTCTTGTTAAAAGAATCTCAACTGAATGTGGGACGTAAACTTTAACTGGATGTCCCATCACAATCGATTCACTTTGTTCCAGACTCATACAAGTAGCAGCTACTGCTTTTAAGCAGCCAGGTAAAGCTTAAGCCACAGGATCCAGAGTAGCAGATAAATATGCTACTGGACGTCGGCTTAATCCATGCCTTTGAGTCAAAACTGAAAGTACACAGCTTTCTCTCTCACAACAGAACAGTGCAAATTCTTTCGTATAATCAGGCATGCCTAAGGCAGGGGCCTCACACAGACAATTTCGCAATTTCACAAACGCTTCCACGCACTCATCATTCCAGACAATCGGATCCTTTGCTCTTTTCAGAGTCAACTGAATCAATGGTTTTGCCAGCAGGGAAAACCCGACTATCCACTGCCTACAGTACCCAACTACTCCAAGAAACATTTTCATCTCCTTCTGTGTCTGAGGTAGTTGTATTTGCTTGATTATCTTTATTCTCTCTGGGGTCACTTTTCTAACTCCTCTTTCTATTTTGTGGCCTAAATATTTAACTTCTTGTTGACAAAACTTCAATTTCTCTGGAGACACCTTGTTCAGCCAAATGGTTCAGTAATGCAATTGTGTCAGTGACACAATCTTCTTGTGTCTTTGATGCCACCAGTAGGTCATCAATGTACTGAACCAAAACTGAATTTCTGGGCATGACCAATGTTGTGCAAGGGAATAGAGAACAAGCATTGAAATGCAATAGGTCTCGCCTTTGATTAAGTTAAAGCCATTTGCTTGCTAATGGTATTGTATAGCAAAGCAAATGGCTTTAACTTAAGGAAAAGCGAGACCTATTGCATTTTTAATGCTTGTTCTCTTTGGGAGGCGCAGCCAGATGTTTAATTGACAGAGGCTATTTCCGAAGAGTGGAAGACAGGCATCACCTGTGGTTCAGTTGTTTACAGCAAAGGTTCAGTTACATGACAATTGGCCAATTATGATCTAATTGGTGAACTGGGACAACACAATCAGAGGATGAAAAAAGAAGAACTCCAAGTAATCATAATGGAAACATTTCCGGTTATGTTAATGATGTTCAAGATAGGAGCAAAGGAAAACGCATGATAAAAATAAAAAAAATGCAGAGCACCCTTCTCTTAATATGACGCAGATTAAAGAGAGCGCCCCATGAAGGGAAAGGCGTGTTTCTTCGTGTAGCACAGTAGGACGCCATTGTTTATTATTTCACTCCTACAAATACCATGTCTGTTAAAAATGTCATATTCAGTAAACGTGGGCGGCTCTGAGCAGACGGCTGAATGGTCAGCACTAAATTTGGTACGGAGTCAAGGGCTCCTTTTATTTACTGGCTGCATGACTCCCTACGCTGCGACGGGACGTTTTTCCTAAATCAAATTAAACCTCGGCTCACATAGTGGGAGAATTATGAAGAGGCGTAGGCTTGGCTTACAGCTGAGCTGTCGGTTGCAGAACCACCTAAAATAAACTCTAATCTTGGCACCCTCGCCTTCTTAAACTGTGCGACCCCGGGTAGATATTGTGTGCCCCTGTGCCACCTTAACAGTAGGGTCCAAAAAAGGTGATGGTTTAGAAGTTTAGCACTAGAATTAAGCGTTTCTATTGCCCAACGAAACTTGATGTAATACAGGTTCCCCCTCACCTCACCTCCCCAGAACATTATTCCAGCTTTTCCAAAATATCTATGTAAAAGCGCAACAAACCATAATACAGACTGAGTAAATGACGTTGGTTTTAACGGTAGGCACATTTAATAATTTTGAGGGACCATATTTACATTTTAAAACTTGGAAGCACTGCATGTGAATTTGTTTTTAGCCAAACCCTTCTGAAAAATGGTGCGTGTTTTTAAAATAATAATCTTGGGAAGAAGCATGGTTTTGGATTCAACATTTTCGAACACTAGCTAATGGCAATAGGGGCTACGGAAAAAAAAAAATCCTGATGGATGGACGTGGCTGTATAACAACCTACTTAAGTACGCGAGGCTATACCGCAATGATAGTTTACTGGTAATAGTAAAACGGCACACTTTACGGTTTCAGTAGCATTAGTCGCTCTTCATTTTTTTTTCTTAGATACCACTCCAGTTATTCTCGGTTTCACATAAGAAGGAAAGTAACTCGAGGGAAGGAAAAGAACATTGAAAACAAACACTTCAGCATGCATGCGCTAATGGTCTTCAACTCCAAACATTTGTCATTACCGGATTTGCATGAAATAGTAAACTTCTACAGGGAAGTGGTTTAACCCATCAGCTGTCGTTAATCTTAAGTCAAGGTAGTTTTCCAGCCACAAACTCCTACAGTGCCACAGATTGAAGGACCTCCATCCATCAAAAAAACACGAAAAACGCTTAATGTTGGTCTTTTCTACAGCGATTCGCACATAAGGGGGATTGCGTGGTTCAGAGGCAGCCCTTTAGTGTGCAAGTCGAGAACAAAGAAAAGCGCGCCAGCCATTGTTCAAGGCAAATGCGGTAATACGAAAAAATAGTGCTTAGCGGATAATTAAGAGACACTGTCTCCCGCCGCAAGTAAAAGATCAAATCCCGGTGGGCGGGGCCAAAAGCAGACAGGGTGGCAACCCTCCGTGTAATGATTGCCTCCGGTGCAATCATTACACTGTGTTTTGCATCATCCATGATGCAAACCAATGCAAACCAATCAAAATTGGAGGCGGAGCCGCACCACGACTTTTGGAAACATATTGATTCCAAAAAGCCCTCGTGTGACAAAAGCAGCGCATGCGCTGCTTTCTCCAGGCCGAGACCTAAAAAGGCTTGGCATAAATCAATTACTGTAAACCAGCCTCCTTTCCAAGGTATCTGATAAGGATCACTGCTGGATTTGGCACTACTGGGCAACGAGACGCTACAATTTAGTTGATCTTTCTCAAATCCTGCACTATCCTGTATTTTCTTCTAGGCTTTTTAAGTCACATTATTGGCGAATTACAAGGACTACCCATTACTCCTTTTAAAATGCCTTGTTTAATCATTCGGTCAATTTCAGGAGCAACTCCTGCTTTCACTTCTGGACTCAATTTGTACTGTCGTGTGTTTGGATAAACTGCACCTTCTTTCACCGTCACTTTCACTGGATCTACATTTGACATCAGCCCAATATCTTTTCCTGTAAAATCCCACACATCTGGATTCACTGTGGTTCTCAACTCTTCTGGCAATTCACTTTCAATAATCAATGAAAACATCTCATCTACTTCAGTACCTTGCTTAGCTAACATCATTTTGTATACAACAGCTTCATCAGGGGTTTAGAAAGCAACACCATCTGGTATACAGTAGATCGTGCAGTTCATTTTGCACAATAGATCTCTTTCCAACAGATTTACTGGACTGGAATCGCAAACTACAAACCGATGCATGTCTTAAAAATTTCCAATATATACCTCCATTGGTTTTGTGATTGGGGTTCTAATCTGTTGATTCGACAATCCTACAACTGGGATAGGTTCTCCCGAGAGGGGTAGGTTTGGGATGTCTGCTGTTCTCACAGTAGACCAGGTAGCACCAGTATCCAATAAAAAAGTGATATCACTACCTTCCACTTTCCCATCAATAAATGGACCTGACTGATCTACCGGCACGCACTCCTCTTCCTCCCCCTTAGGCACCGTCATTGCGCACAGTCCATTTCATCATTCTCGTTCTGTGAAAAATATTGTGTAACCACAGAATTTTTCTTACCACTTTCTCAGTGAAATCCGGCGTTCGCACTGTATTTTTGAGTGTTCACAAAGTTTGGCATAGGAGCTGGTGGCACCTGAAACTGTGGTGTAACTACCTGCTGCGGCTGAGTCATAATCACTTCATTCTGCATCTGTGGATTTAAATTTTGGTTTGGCCCATTATTATTCTGAATATTCTTACACTCCAATGTCCAAGCTTTCCACACGCAAGACAAGGAAACTTCTTCTTTGTCTCCTCTCTATTCATTTGTCTTCTTACTTTACCACCATTCGCCACTTGATCATTCTGATTCTGATTATCAGTCTGAGTATTTAATTTATTTTCCTGCTGTTCTGCCAATTTCACTTGTGCCCACATAATTTTTTCCTTTAGCTTTCTACGCCTTGCCTCAATGTCATCTCCACAATACTTAATTCTGATAACTGGGGGTATACCCATCAATTACCCTCCCATTACCTGGGTAAGGAAAACACAGTATAAGCAAAAGTGGTATGGAGGAAAAAATAGAGCAATATTGTTTGCCAAAGGACACTTTTAATTATCCTTTCATATGTGTATAAATTCACATCTCATTTTCTTCGTTTTTTGCTGAGCATATACAAAAGACATATATTTACAAAACAAAACCTCTGTACATTTGACGAAACTAGCATTTTGTGGAAATTGGCCATAATGACGATGAATTCAGGTGGACCGTTTTGGCAGTTATGCGTCCTCTGAATAAAACCACTTTGCAAAATACCTTGAATCGTCAGGAGGCTAGGTTCATTGAGAAATATCGGACAGCAATTGATGGTCTTAATGATAAGGATGAAATTTGGGCCTTGATCCAGTAGGAGCTCTACATGAGAATCAAGATCTTGAGCTCAGGGATAACAAATGCACTAGGTTTCGTCAGAAGAGTACCCTACATGTACAGACACTGTGTATATATAAGCACACATTACTATGTTTTTTTTTAGATTGTTAGCCTTTATGTTTACAGGTTCTTCTCCTCTTTTTTTTCCGCACACTGTGTAGAATTTTGGTGGTAGTTCCTCGGATTTACTCTATCCTGAATATTTCTTTCTCTATATTATTTACTATAAGAATTGTTAAGTTTATATATCCCTCTTTATTATTATTTGGCTATTACTTTTGTTTAGATAGTCTATATAGCTCTGTGGGCACCTATAGTATAACATAACTATTAGTGGATGCACACAACTAAATGAGAAAGGAGCCCGTTAAAATGTTGGTTTTTGCAAACGCTCTCTTCCAATATGGCCGATTCGTTGCTCCGCTCCCCTTGGAGGCCTTTAGTCCCTCGTTACTTTCCATACTAGGAAATAAGTCTCCGATAGTCTTTCCTTGAACACAGTCGCGCAGCGAGAGAGTTAACACTGACAGATGCGGGATAGAAACCAAGGAGAGGGTAAAGAAGTAAGGTAAGAACACGATGCATTTAGCTTAATATACTTAGACTTTGCAGTACCTCCCGACTTATACTGTATTTCCGCTTGTTCGTTTGTTTTCGAACCAGCGAGTAATCACGTCGGATGAATTTCTTGGAACCTTGAAACACGAACAGGGGGCCTAGTTGACTTTCAAAAAAAGTATGACGAATGTAGCCTTAGTTAGTATCTTGAGTTATTGGACATATGGAGTTGTGATTAGTCTATTTTGAAATGTTTTACTTTTTGTTATAGAAATGGCAGAGGGGTCGGACACCTAACACCCTACTCCTTGCTAGTACATTGCACTCACGCTTGATATGCTGAGCGGACACATTAGCCTGAGGTTAGTCGAGTAGTACGTATTCACTTGGAGAGAGGTTCCTAGATATGTTCATGATAAACTCCTCTTAAGAGCATCTGGATTTAAAGTGTATATACGTTATATCGGTTGGTGGAGGTGTCTGAATCACCATTTTCTTTATTATAGAGAGGTGGTGGAGATGTACACATCAAAAAAAAAAAAAAATTTTTGGCATGAATCTTATTTGGATTTTTCTTCACGTCATTCGGTGTTTTTCCCTTGTGGTGGGACTCTTGGTCTGCTGTTCACATTTGGGGTTCAGGACCTGCATATATATTGGCGAGTATAGAGATGTTTATGTAATTTTTATGTTACTTGAGTGAGTGTGTTTCTCTTTATGTAGATTGCTGCTGTTTTCCTTGTCCTGAAGAGGCCAAAAGGAATAGATTGGCTGAAACGCGACCGCGTCGACATTTTGGTTTCACAGAGGGCCCCTAAAAAATTGGAATGTGTGGGGATTTAACAACTTTGCATTGCCTTTGAAATTGTGGAGATATTGATTTCCTTATGCAATGTATATGCCCTCTGGGGTGTCCACACTATTGAAAGGTGGACCCATAATTGATAATTATTATTTTTTTTTTATATATTTTTTTTTTTTTGAAACCGTTTATTACAAGTCTCAAGAATATACACGTATGGGCCTACAACCTTCCGGCCGGCCGCTAGCAATGATAGGAGCATAAGACGTACATTTATAAAACACTTGACGTTGCAGAGGAGCATGCTCAGGAGGTAACAACGTCGAAAGCCACAGCAGCCGGACCTCACTATACGGTTTCATTTTAAATTGAGAACAACAAGAAAAACCACACCCACAAGGCAACCCACAATCGGAAATAGCAGCACGTGCTCCCCTAGAGGGGGGATCCCAACTATCCACAGGAGTCTAAAGAGGGGGAAGAGAACAGAGCGAGGACTGGGGGAACCCAATGCCCGGTACCGGGGAAAGGAGTCGGCTAAGGGGACGGGGCTGGAGAGGTATCAGGCAGCAAGGGTGGTGCACAGATACCCCCGCGGTAGGCGTTCCAGGGGCCCCATACTTTCACCCATGTCCCAGGCTTACCCCTCGCCACATACACCACCTTTTCTCGAAACATGCACCAGTCCATGTGTTCTTTCCAGGCCGATACCGTCGGGGGCCTCTGGGATCCCCACAGCTGAGCAATGTCACGCTTGGCTATCATATATCCCAGAGTCACCCACCACGTCTGCGGCGCCGAGTAATCAGTTGGTTCCCACACATTCAACAGGCATCTCCTCGCTTCAGGCAGCAGCGCCACATGCGTAACCACTCGCAAGACCTCATGCACACCACGCCAGAATCGCTCCACCTCCGGGCATTCCCACAAGATATGCAGAAAGGTCCCCAGAGCACCACACCCACGCTTACACAACCCATCTTCAGCATAGCCCATACGCAGAAGCTTTGGCCCCGTCATGTAGACCCGGTGGAGTATCTTGAGCTGGACGAAGCGAAGGCGAGCCGGTATGGCCACCTCCTTCGGGGAGGCCACCGCAGAGGTCCAGTCCTCGTCGTCCAACTCCAGCCCGTCGGCAACCCAAGCCGCACGAAGGGCGGTTAACAGGCCCGAGCGGTCGTTAATCAGCTTTTTGTATATCAATGAGATCGTGCTGTCCGGGACGTGCCCATCCAGCATTCTGTCCTCCAGGGGGGAATATTCCGGGATGGAGGCGACGTCCGAAAAGACGGAGCCCAGCGCATGACGGACCTGCAAATACCGAAAGTATTCACTGCCCTGCAACTGAAATTCCGTCTGCAGCATCTCGAACGTTTTAAATCCTCCCCTCGTCCAGAGATCCCCCACTTTACTAATGCCGATTATGTCCCACTTCTCGAAGCCCTTAGAGGTCCACAGGGAGCCCAACCGCTCAGACGCGTATAGTGGTGACGCCCGGGTCAAACGGTCCTTCCACCCCATAGCTGCATTGGCCGTGTGCCACACTTGTATCATGACACGCGTGGGGCCCGTCAGACGAGCGTCGGGCGCGCTAGAATAGAGCGCTCGATTATAGTCGCCACCTGGCAATAGCATCTTGTCCATTTCAAACGCCGGGTTTAAGGCGGGCCCGTATAGGCCATGGTTAATTGCAGCTAGCTGGGAGGCCCAATAGTACCGTTTAATATCAGGGAGGGCAATCCCCCCGTCATACCATGGGAGCGTCAACTTCGCCAGGGCAATACGCGGCCTCCCGTCCCAGAACAGGCGGCGCTGCAGACTCTCCACCTCACGGAAGTAGCGCGCCGGGACTAAGTCCATAGTGTTCTGCAAAGCGTACAGGAAGCGTGGCAACGACATCATCTTGAACAATGCCGCCCGGCCGAGTGGCGAAAGCGGCAGGCGCCGCCAACGCGCGACGTCCTCCTTCAGGCGCTGGAGGGGAGGAAGCAAGTTCCGTTCGTAGCGGGCCTCCGGGTCCAGAGTAATGAAGACACCCAGGTACCTGAACCCCCGCGAGGCGATATGGATCGGACAGCCCCGCGGGAGGATGGGAGCCTCCCCAGAGAGCACATACACACAGGATTTCGCCCAGTTGATGACAAGGCCGGAGTTGCGACCGAATGAATGTAAAACATCAACCAGTACTATCAGTGATTTACGTGGGGAGGCTAGGTACAAGAGGATGTCATCAGCGTATAGGGACACGCGGTCCTCGTACTCAGGGGTCCAGCGGAGACCACGGATAGAGGGATGCCACCGCAGCCACTCCGCCAGGGGCTCCAAGGCAAGCGCAAACAGGAGCGGCGACAAGGAGCAGCCCTGTCGCGTGCCCCGGCCCAGCTCGAACGGGGCCGATACCCTTCCGTTCACCACCACCTGCGCCAATGGGCCCGAATACAACAATTTGACCCAGCTGATGAACCCTGGGCCAAATCCAAACTTCGCAAGCATCGCCCAAATGTATGGCCACTCAAGCGTATCAAACGCCATGGTGGCGTCTAAGGACGCCAAGATGGCCGGTTCCCGTATGAATGGGACACGTGCGAGCACCCCATGCAAACGCCGCAGGTTAAGGGCCGTGTTGCGATGGGGAATAAAGCCAGACTGGTCCTGATGAACCAGATCGCCCACCACGCCGACCAGCCGATTGGCCAGTACCTTGGCGAGAATTTTGGGCTCCGCATTCAGTAGCGAGATAGGCCGATAGGATGTAACCCGGTCCCGAGGTCTCCCTTCCTTGTGGATCACCACGATTGTAGCCAGACGCTGGTCCAGCGGGAGGGAGCCCAGCGAGTGGGCCGCCAGGAACATTGCGCGGAGGTGGGGCGCCAGTGTATCCGGTCGCAACTTGTACAACTCGATAGGGATACCATTCGGGCCCATGGCCTTGCCAGAAGCGACCGAACGTATGGCGAGGGCGATTTCGTCGGAGGTGGGAGCGGCGTCCAGCGACACTCTGTCCTCCTCCGAAAGGGAAGGCAGCGCGATATCCCTCAGCAGGGCACGGGAATCCTCTTCAGAGCAGGAAGAGACCGGGGAATACACCTCGCGGAAATAATCCGCGAAACAGGAGACAATTTCTTCTGGCTCAGTTACACACACACCATCCGTTTTCTCAATCAGCGGGACCACACGATTCGCTCTCTCCTTTTTGTCCAACCACGCTATCAGTTTACCAGCCTTATCACCCACATCATACAGTCGCCCCTGTTGCTCTCTACTGAGGCCCCTGGCCGCCTCCGTGACGAGGGCCCTATAGGCCGCTTGCTTGAGTTGGAGGACATGTAGTGCAGCATCCGTCACCCCACCTTCTAGATTACCCTCCAGTTCGGCTATTTCAGCCTCCACCCGGGTCACCTCCTCCCGCTCGCGCCTCCGGGCGTGGGAAATAAGGGATAGGGCCTCCCCTCTAAGAACTGTCTTGAAGGCCTCCCACAGGGAGATAGCCGAAGGCACGGACCCCACATTCTCATCAAAATATCGCTGCAGGGATTTAATCAAGTCAGCGCGAATGGTGGGGTCGCGCAGGTACCAGGAATTGATTGGGACTACCCTACCCTCACCCCTCGGAAAGACATCGAGATGTAACAGGAGCGGGGAGTGATCCGAGATACCCCGTGCCAAATGGCGCACCTCTCCCACCCTCCCGACATAGGCCGCCGGGACAAGGACATAATCAAGCCGTGAGAGACTACCATGGGCCCCCGAGTGGAAAGTGTACTGCAGCTGCGTGGGATGTTTTAAGCGCCAGCAGTCCACCAATCCCAGGGTATCCAAGAGGCCGGATAGCCACGCCTGTGCCCGGGGGAGGTCCCTAGGGGGGTGACGATCCACAGTCCCAGAAACCACCGCATTGAAGTCCCCCCCCACCACCAGAAGCCCCCCCGGAAGGCCAAGGAGGAGGCGCCCCAGGTCTGCATAGGTGGTCGACTGCAGCCCCGGTGGGACGTATACTGACACAAAGACAATCACTTTGCCCTCCATTCTCCCCACCAAGACAGTGTAACGTCCCCTATCATCGTGGAGCACCTCATCAATTTCCAATGGGAGCGAGTTCTTTACCATGATGCCCACACCCCTTGAGCCCGACGTGAAGCCCGAGTGGGCCACTAGGCGGTAGCCACGCCGATTCATGGCACAGAAGGAATTGCCAATAAGGTGTGTCTCCTGCAGAAAGACTACATCGGGCGAGAGTCGCTTCAAAAACTGCAGGACCACACCTCGTTTAATCCTGTCCCCCAGCCCATTAACGTTCCAAGACAACAAAGTCAGTTCCCTACCCCCATCATACACAGAAGCCATCATTCGTCCCCCCAAGAGCACCTTAGAACCAACACAAAAATAAGTTTGCCTTGTGATAAAAACGAACAACACCCCATCCCTGCCCACCCACCCCAACAAAACTCCCCCCTCCCTGCACCCCTGCATGAGCCCAAACAGCCCCCCCCAACGTGCAGTGTGCCTGTCGCCCCATAGATAGTTGCACTAACTAGACCCCCAGAGGAGGAGGGAGAACCCCCAAGAGACCCCACACAACCTCCATAGGAGGGGAACTTACACGAACAGACGCATGGTCAAAAGTGGCATCAAGTTCGTCCCTAGCGAGGCCTAATATTAGTCCCTCAGTTCTGGTCCGGCGAGCCCTCTCCCCCCACCGCTCCCCCCCGATCCCGATCCCCAGACAGAGTATCCAGCCAGTCCCCGGCCGCTTCGGGACGATCAAAAAAGTGCGTGCGACCATCCACCTCCACTCGCAGCTTAGCTGGGAAAAGCATGGCGTATTTGAGGTTTAGATCCCGAAGACGGCGTTTGACACCGAGGAAGCCCAGTCTCTGCTTCTGGACCGCTGGGGTGAAATCAGGATAAAAATTAACGTCCATATTTTCAAGTCTAACCGGTCCCTGTAGTCTGGAGGATTGCAGGATAGCGTCTCTGTCCCGAAAATTGAAAATCCGGGCAATGAGAGGTCTCGGAGGGGCTCCGACCTTAGGCCTTCCCCCGGGAACCCTGTGGGCCCTCTCCACCGCGAAAAATTTACTCAGCCCCCGTGGCTGGAGATGGGTAACAATCAGGTCCTCCACGAAGAGGTCCGCCGCCGCCTCCTCACGTCCCTCAGGCACCCCGATGATGCGGATGTTGTTCCTCCGGGCCCGACTCTCGGAGTCCTCCAGGCGGCGATCCATCAGCGCACTCGCCTGACCAAGCCGGCGCACCTCCGTTTGTAGGGCCGCCACATCTGTCGTAAGGCCCAATGCGGTGTGGGCCAAAGAATCGACTCGGTCGTTGGTTTTGGAAAGATCGGCCCTTACCAGGCCAACATCCACGAGGACCGAGTCGATCTTCTGCGCCAGTGTATCAAAACGCTGGCCCACCGAGGCCTTCATCTCGGCGATGGCGCCCATGACATCCCGCAGAGTCAGATCCGTGGGCAGATCAGGAGCATCAGTAGGGCCCTCAGGGGACCTGCGTGGCACCTCGGGAGATCCCCTCTGGAGGGTATAGCGGTCCATGCTGTTTGACTGATGGGCTGCGCCACGCCGGGTCGGTTTTATCTTTGCCCGGTCACCATCTTGTTTCGTGGCCATGGTCCCAGTCTCCTGGTCGCAGCAGCCACTTCGTGAAGGGCAGGCAAGCCGGTTCACGGGCTCCGGGGGGGGGGCCACCTCAGATCTGCGGGGTGGATCATAGCCGGCGGGCAGGCAGGATCTCCCAGCGAGGCCACACCGACACACAAAGCCCCGCGACCCAACCTCGCAGAGACAGCAAGGGGGTGCGAAAGCGAAAGTGAAAGTGCGGGGTACGCGAGTCGCCAAGCCCTGCCTGCCGCTGTTGTTCACTTTGTCTCCGGATCGCCCCACAGCTCAAATCCGGGGTTCGGCGAGGAGAAGGCCGCAAACCTCGATCGGTGCTCACGCCGGTGTCCGAGGTCCGATTTGGAAGCGGAAAACGGGTGCCACCTCAGCTCAGGCTCACCAACACAGTCCCCTCATCTAGGACAGGATATTTTCAGGATAGTTGTAGGAGGTCGCGGAGGTCCTCGGGAGCCTCGCACCTACGCGGCCATCTTAGTTGCGCGCTAGGCACCTCCCCCGATAATTATTGTTTAGGACAGTAGCGTAGTTTCGTCAAATGTACAGAGGTTTTGTTTTGTAAATATATGTCTTTTGTATATGCTCAGCAAAAAACGAAGAAAATGAGATGTGAATTTATACACATATGAAAGGATAATTAAACGTGTCCTTTGGCAAACAATATTGCTCTATTTCTTCCTCCTTACCACTTTTGCTTATATTGTGATCTCCACAATACTTGGCATACTTTAGAATGTCGTCGATTGTTTTACTCTGCCAGCACAACATGTGCTACTGAATCATCTTACTAATCTCTGGTTTCAGACCATACACAAAGCAAAACACAAAACGTCCCATATCCTTATAACCAATGTTCTCAAAACCACTATATTGCTTAAACACTTGCAGTAACCGTTCCTAATATGCATGTACAGACTCATTTGGCTCCTGAGTTGTTCTATCTATCTTTACCCAATCTGTTTCTTTAGGAGGAATTTTTCCTTTCAGAAAAGTAATTACTTGGTGATATTTCTTTATCACCTCCTCTGAGGGTGCCCCTGTTTTCGAATCTCTAGCATACTCCTCACTTGGCCAATCAACTGTGATCTTACACTCTATCCATAAGTCAGCAGGTACCACAATATCAAACAAACCATCCAGATCCTTCAACAGAACCTTCAAAACTTTCACAAATCTTTCAACCTGTTTATACCATTCAACGGGTTTCTCTCTCAACCTAGGTAAATCGTTTGTAAATGACAAAATATCCTGTCTGCTCCACGGAACATGGACACATCCACCACCAGGAACCTCTCTCATGGGACACAATCTCTCTGCTTTTTCTGATTCTTTTAGTAAGAATGCAGATGATGCTTCCTTTGCTTGTGCTTCCTCCTTCTTTCTTGTACACCTAGTTCTCCACTTGTCAATGTCTCCCCACATCTGCAAAATGTTCATTAACTCTTTTATCTGTAGTCTTTTACCACACACATTCATATTCTCCAAATCTTTATCAGTAAACTCCACTCTATATGGTTTCCGTAATAATTTTGGTCTCCCTATATCTACTCCAATCTCTGAAGCAACCTCTGTCAATCTCTCATGAAACAATTTTGCATTTCTGGTTATGCTCCTACATATAAATAACAACTCCTCATCATTGTAATGGTTCAACCTTTCTATTTCCAGCCATCATCTCTTTCAACTCCACCTTCAATCTGTAAACATCTAAGATCTTTGGTGTTGAGCTTTGTTTTTCTATTTCCTGTGCCCATCTTTCCAAATCTTCTGGAGTGACCGCTGTCGAGCTCTAGTTCCTACAGGTACCATAGACCCTCTTTCTTTCGAATTTCCTGGCATTACACTTTGCGGAGTTTCAATTAAAAGTTCCCCTATTGAAAGGTCCATTAGCGAAATGACTGAATCGCACTCACTAGCCTGATAATCAGATATTACTACCTCTTTTCTGGGATTATTCAAAGGAATTGTTACAGTTTTAGGTTTTGGGCAACTCATTTTATCTCCATATAATGGGATAACAGGACCTATAGTCGCTGGTACTGTCAAAGCTTCAGTATTTAAATTCAATGGAATTATTTTCTGTACTACTTCCTCCCTAGTTTTATTCAATGCTTCTCTTTCTTTATCTTGACGCGCCCTGTTAACTGATGTATCATGTAAAATTTGAGGAATTAAGGGTGTTCCCATTACCGGTGCACTTGGGTTGACTCTACTGGGTCCTTCTTCATATGGTGGAGGATTTTTAGTTAGAATTTCCTCCAACAATTCGTCATCTGATTCACCATATCCTGTCACATTCATGTGTTTTGTTTTCTCCCTACACTTTCTTCCCGACTGTTCTTCGGCCATTAACACTGGATATAAACCCTCTGCTACTACAGCTCTTCTCCAGCGCTTCATTTGATCTCTACTTGACTCATACGGATGTCTAGGCAAAAACCCTCTAAATCTCTGACCACTTCTAAATTTTCCACGATCAAATGCCTCAATCTCCCATTCTTCCAAAGCTTCATACTGTGTCATTCTAGGATTTGGTTCTAACATATTCATTCTATCTCTCAAGTTCTGAAGTATCTTTAAATTCAAAGTACCATGATCTGGAAAAGCCAAAACGCAATAATCTTTTGTATAATCCACCCACTTTTTCCAACCATACACACGTGTGATATCCTTTCTCCATCATCATAACCGAAGCAGGCGTCTTAGGTGGTGGAATAGGAATTCCCTCTCTTGTCAACACAGGCCTGTCTTTCTTAAAGACATTTTTAATTTTCTTCATTAATGTCATTTTCTTTCGTCTTCCAAACATTTCAGATGGACGATATAGGAAAGAGTCTTCCGTATATCTTCTAGCTCTATTACCTACATCTCGTCCTATGTCAGTACGACTCATACGCACAGTCAAATCAGGACTCAACATACAATTCTTTTCTCACCATTCCTAGAGCGGCTTCTATCTATCAAACAATCAGGCTCAACTCACACTCGTGGTCTGACCAATGCCAGCTTGGTCTTTCTGCTACGTCAGTATCCACTCCTTACTACTGACCCCTCCTTTAAAATCTGCATCTGTCTCACGACTGCTGTTTCAACCAATCCCAGCGTGGCTCTCTGTGACTTCAGTACAACTCCGGCGACTGACCCCTCTTCACAAGGTAAAACGACAACTTTTTTCTTAATACTTTTCATTAATTTCTTCGTTAATAACAACATAAAAACATTCGCTACTCTGTCTGTTCCACTAAACAAAGGATAGATTTCGACTTTCTCTTGAGTTTCAGAATTACTCCTCTTCTACTGCGAGTAAAACCCCTGTTTACCCTTCATTCAAGCTCGGGAGAACCTGTTACTCCTTCAGTGTTACCCCTACTGGGAAATGAGACCAAAATTTCACCAGCGAACCCTCAGCTATCACTCACACTCAACTTTTATACGAAATAGTCCCTAGTTTAATACTGCCAGCCCTACGTAGCTTCTCAGTATTTTCCAACAGACGAGTAACCTCATTGCAGTGTGGCTTCTGTCACCACCTGCTATTAATTTTCCCGGGATTCTGGACAACATAAAACAAGACGCTAACTCTTATGTTAAACATAAATCAATAATCAATAATCTGATAGAGACATCTAGCCGCAGATTCCTTAACTTAGAATATCTCCCAGGCGTCAGACTGGATCCAGAAAATATTTTTTCCCCAGCAATATCTCTGCACGCCGGGAGGTGGCGTCGCCTGGCTCCGTCCTGACGTCGTCCACGGAAGTGACGTCAATGGAGCCATATAAGCGTGCTGACGTCAGTTTTCTTCTTTTCCGTGTCCTAACGCAGATCCGGGAAAGAAATACCTCGGACCTGTTATTGTTTATTACAGGCCTTTTCGACGCCTTTTGCGTCTAGGAACAGTGTGTTCGATGCCCTTGTGGCCTTCAACCGTGCCGGTCCTGCTCTCGATTGATGTCAGCGACGGACCCTCATGAAATCTGTATATGGTGCTTAGGAGAGCACTATGACTCTGTGGAGTGCGATGTTTGCCGCCAGCTGCGGCCGCAATCACTGCGGGAACGCCGCATGAAGCTGCTGTCTGCCGGATGTCCTGAACGGACCCCTCGCGACACAGTTCTCCTTCTCCAGTGGAGTCGTCCACGCGGCCGTCATTCACCTACCTCAGGTAAGCATTGCTCCCCCTCCCTGGTGCGCCTCCGGGCCCCACAGGGGGGGTAGGGACTCAGGTTGGGACACCGCTGATGGGTTTACCCTCGACTCCAACCGAATGCCCTGACTCTGTCACCAGAGTCGCCGTAGGTAAGCATTTGCGCCCCTTCCCTGGCGCTCCTCCGGGCCCCACAGGGGGGGGTATGGACTCAGGTTGGGACACTGCCGGCGGGTTTACCCTCGGCTCCACCCAAGTGGCCTGATTCTGTCACCAGAGTCGCCGCAGGTAAGCATTTGCCCCCACTCCCTGGCGCGCCTCCGGGCCCCACAGGGGGGGTAGGGACTCAGGTTGGGACACCGCTGGCGGGTTTACCCTCGGCTCCAACCGAGTGCCCTGACTCTGACACCAGAGTCGCCGCAATGTCTGGACACGGCCCGGAGGGGCATCCCACGATGTCTAGCCCTTCCGTAGCGCCGTTGCACAGCCTTCCGAGGCTCCCTGCAGCATCGCTGGAGGTGGCTGCGGCGCAGTGCACGACACCGCTTTGGCGTATTCTCTCCCCGCAGGTTTCTACCTCGGGGAATAGTGAGTCAACGCCGGTCCTACTCCGAGCGCTTAAGGCCTTTTCAGAGGTCGCCGACGCCGGCTTGACTCGGACGGTTGGGACCTTTTCGGAGGTCCCCGACGCCGGCTCAACTCGAGGAGTCGAGGCCTTTTCGGAGGTTGTTGACGCCGGCTCCAGTCGAAGAGTCGAGGCCTCTTTGGAGGTCGCCGACGCTGGCTCGATTTGAGGAGTCCGGCCTTTTTGGAGGTCGCAGACGCAAGCTCGACTCGGCGAGTCGGGCCTCTTCGGAGGTCGCTGACGCCGGCGATACTCCAGGGGTCGAAACCTTTTCGGAGGTCGCCGTCTCGGGCGGTCGACGCCTTTTCGGAGGTCGCCGACACTTGCTCCGTTCCGCCGGTCGGGTCCTTTTCGGAGGTCTCCGACACCGGCTCGATGTCGCCTCGACGCCGATCGACTTCGGTGCCGTCTCTGGCTTTATTGGTCGGTGGGTTCACTACCCCCTGCGTCATTTCACTGCTCTCCAGTGCAGGTGCCGGTGGAGCATTGGCCTACTCATCCTGCTGCTAAGCCTCTATTAAGAGGCCGGTTTAGCTTGCATCCATCACCTACTGATGACTGGCTCTCGCCGTCTCGCGGGACCACGGAGGCTAGTGGAACGTTGGTCAGGGCTATTTACACGGCTGTAGACATTTTAAGGATTGAGCCTCCCTCAGCCTCTAGTCCTTCGGAGCCTTTGCTGGATATTCTCCAACAGGGTGCAGGGAACATGGAACCATTGTTACCTTTTGCGGAGTCATTGTTTGACAACCTTCTCGGAATGTGGGCAAGGCCCTCCCTGGGGGACCCCGTGGGTCATGCCGTAGCACTTCTCCATCGGCCGGTTCCCAATGACCCCGCCTGTTTGACCCTCCATCCTGGAGCTGGAGGACTTGTGCTTCAGGCAGCTCTCTGTCACTCCTGTTCCGTTGCATTCTCCCACTCGGGAGTCTCGGTGGTTGAAGTCATTTGGGCGCGATGTGTTTGCATCCGCCAGCTAGGGACTCCGGTCCCTCAACACGTTGTGTGTATTTGCTCGGGATACGGTTGCCCTTTGGAACGCTGTTGAACGGCCCCTCCACTCCTTGCTGGAGAACTCCTGTGCCGCTCTGGTACGCCTAATCAGTGATGGCCATGATGTGGCACACTTTTCAATTCGGTCTGCCATGGACACCACCAACTCTGTGGGTCGTGCTATGGCCAGGTCGGTTGTCATACGCCGCCACGCGTAGTTGCGCGATGGCGTTTTCCCAGAGCATGTTCAGGAGCGGCTTAGAGATCTACCGTTTCATGGGGTCATTCTTTTTGACGCCTGCGCTGAGTCTGTGGTCAGGCACCTCCTGTATATATGTCTTCCTCGGTTTTAATCTTCGTGGAGGATTTTTGGTTTTGTGACAGTGCCGTCCCTTTCCTTTCTGTTACCCGTTGTGGGCTGCAGATGTTCTGGGTTGTGTGACTGCTCGTCCATCTTCCTTACTTATTCTGATACAGCTGGTTAAGCTGTGTTTGCCTTTCTTTTGAGCCTCTGCCTACGTGCATGTCTCAAGAGGGACATTTCTTTTGTAGGTTTGTGCCTTACCCTATGTGGGGTATTTGTTGGCATTCATATTGCTACTCTTCCTTACCCAGGAACTTTTGATGCACACTGACTCTTCCTACTGTTGTAGGAAGTCTCCTCTGGTGAGATTAGTTTCTCTCCAAGGGTTACAATTGGTTGTCTACGGTTGGTCCGTAATACATCCCCACCTCCGTAAGGGGTTTTGTCAACCTGGTGTGTTTCTGCAACCTCGCTGTGCTTGCCTGTCTATCGGTGGACATGTGCCCCTGGGGGGTGGGGGGGGGGAGCGGGTCTTCCCTGGCACGGTCTCCGGTTCCTTGTTTCTGGCAGGACACGGGGTCCGGTTTGTTTCTTCCTGTCCTGTGCATATTCTTAGTTCTCAAGGAGTGGCTCTTGTCTGTGCCTTTCTGCCACTGGATCTGTGCTCCGCCCCTGATGTTTTCCTGGGTGTGAGTTCTTACTCCCATTCTGGCACAGGTGCGTCTTTAGGTGGCATTACTGTGTGTGTATTCTTCTCGACGTTCTCCATTTTGGTAGACTGTGTCGGTCTTTGGCGGTGTAAACTTTTTGCGTCCGAATTCTGTTTGTGCCTTCTCTCAATTCTTTATGGGTATTCTTGTGGTCTATGTTTCCGCCTGTCTCCCAGGAGACCATGATTCTTCCCCCCTCGGGGACCTATTGTGTTTGCTGCATTCTTACCTGTTATGCAGCACACCGGTGCCGTGGTACCGCTTGCATGACTCCCCTAATTAGGATTTCGTCACTCCACGTACGTGTGGCGACATTCCTGCCTCTTTGTGTATATCGTGGATTCTACATGCTGCTGGGGCGCTCACTTACTAAGTCTTTTTGCCTTAGTGTCAGATATTCTTGCTTACTCTTCCTTCGGGATAGTGCCCTCTGTGTTCATAGCTTTGCAGGTTCTCCACTCACTGTGGTGCCTTTTAATTCGTTTGGCTGCATGCGTACCTCGTGAGCTTTTGCTCAATGGTGGCTCCTCTGTCGGCACTAGGCTCTTGGTTCGGCCCTGCCACTGTTGTCACATGTCCTAGGGGGTACACATTACGGTGTTTTTTTCTTACACCCGCTGGCCTCTTGCTGCGGCTCCTGTTCTTGGGCGGACAGTCTCCAACTGTCCCCTGCTTCTCGTGGCTTCCACTGTGGTTTGTGTTCAGGCGGTATGCTCTACCGTTGTCATGTTGTTTTGATCCTTGGAACTTCGTTCCTCTTGGATTATAGGGACCGGTGCTGGGATCCTTCTTTGAAGGTCTCACTGCATTGTTGCTTACGTTAGCACAGAACTTCTAGTTCTGTTTTCTTTTCATTTGTGTCTGGGCGGCAAAGGTCTCACACCGTCCCTTGTCGGATTTGGTGTCTTTACCATCCCTTGTTCATGCTCCTTAAGGTGGGTCATGGGTCTGATGTCCGTTGTCCTGGCATTGCGGTTTCCACCGTATTTCGTTGGCAGTTGACGAATATGGTCTCCTGGAACTTGGTGGTTGTTTCGCAGACCCTCCTCCTTTGGGGTATGGCTTTGGTATCTTTTCTAAGTTAAGGAATCTGCGGCTAGATGTCTCTATCAGATGGAAGAGTTACTTACCTTTTGTAACGATATATCTGGTAGAGACACAGTCTAGCCGCAGATTCCTTAACGCCCGCCCTTCCTCCCCGCTCTGCGAAGGCCTTTTCATATGGTGATTTTCCACCTAGCCCCAACTTTCTGGTGGCCTTGGTCTTCTGGAGGTGTACTCTCGCACCTCACTCTGGGTGTAGGGTGTGTTCTCCTGCGTGGGGCCCTTTGGCTCTCCACTCCGTCCACGTTTTTAGGTGGTTAAAGTCTTACTGTTCACTGCCTTCTCATGTTGTTCCACCTGTGTTCTTCATGTGGCAGTTATTCTGTTCTTTAATCCCTCCCACCTCCTGTGCCTCCTTTTTTTATGGAAATCTGTTGGGTTGGGTTCTCTTTGGTGCTACAGTCTTTCAATCTCTGGAGGGTGTGTGTAGTGAACTTTCCTGTGATTGTTCACTCTTAGTCACTTGTCTTGCATCATGTTGCTTCGATATTGTGGTTCTTTTCTTTTCCCTCCTGTGGTGACGAGCTGTGCCTGGCTTGTCATGTCTTTTGTGCCACAGCCGTTGCCCCCCCCCCCCTCGAGGTGGGGCACGACTTGGCAATTTGTTGGGCCCTTGCTTGCAGCAAGTGCTCTGTGAGCTCCCTTCAGTCCCTCCGGGTACTGGGTGCTTTTCTACTTCCTATTGTTTCTCATCCAAATGATTATTCTCTCATTTTCATGTTACTTATCGTTGTTTTTTCAACAATGTTGCTCTTTTTTAACACACACTGTTCCTATGCTATCGCAGTTTTTTGCATGGCTCCGCGTTGTGGTGCGGAAAAGTTTCCTGTAGAAACTGACGTCCGCACGCCGGGAGTGGCTTATATGGCTCCATTGACGTCACTTCCGTGGACGACGTCCGGACGGAGCCAGGCAACGCCACCTACCGGCGTGCAGAGGTATTGCTGGGGAAAAAGATTTTCCGGATCCAGTCTGACGCCTGGGGAGATATTCTAAGTTAAGGAATCTGCGGCTAGACTGTGTCTCTACCAGATATAACGTTCCTGAAGGTAAGTAACTCTTCCTTAATCCCCAAACTAGTCAATAATAACCAGTTTGAGGCATATGAGTTGCAGATTACACACTTGTGCATAGATCGCCATCTGGTGTTGGGCCCGGATGTTTGCAGTTTGTTTTTCCTCTTGGAAAGTCTTTGGAAGTCACGAGTTCGGTGTCTCCTTCCTTGGATCGTATTGCGCATGGGCTTCGGCTCCATCCTCAGATTGTTTTTTTCCGCCATCGGGCTCGGATGTAATCTTCGTGCTCCGGTTCCGAACAGCTTCCAGTTTGACGATCGACGCGCAATCCTCACCCCAATTCGCGGTATCGTTTTCGATCGCGATCTCCCCACTCGACGCGCCTCTCATCGGCAAGACCTTCGGTTCCAGTCGTCGACGGCGGCCTTCGGGCCTACCCAAGCTCCGGTCCTGGCTAATGGAAAGGACTCCATTTAAAAAGTGTCCTCGATGTGGGTCAAAATTCCCCCACACCGATCTCCACGAGGTGCGCAACCTCTGCCTCTCCCCTGAACACGAGGCTCAAGACTGTCCGGCGTGTAAATCCTTCCGGTCCAAGAAAAAGATGCGGGACCGAAGAGCCAGAAGAACAATGGCACACTCTTCGACGGCGATCCCGGACGACATCTTCGGGGAAGGCGTCGACGCTCCAGAAGAACACTACACCAACGAGGGACTCGTCAGCGCCTTCGAAGCCGATGATTCAGATGTGGAGGATGTGAGAAGTTGGCCTGATATATGATGTCACTAGTTCTAGTGTACACCTTGTATCAGTCCAAACAACCCTTATGGTGATTGGTTGTAAAGTCAACCTTATAGACCAGCTATCCTAGTGGTAGCATGGACAAGAGCAGTCTTAGGCTAAACTCTGAATGGCATGTGAAGCCAGCTGTTATACCAGTTGTAACCCCTTGAATACCAAATGAAAGGACACCACAACAGATATATATATAAAAATAGAATGTATTTATTCTAGTCAAACCCTCAGCACTCTTTATGAGATTAGAGGTAAGTACAACACAGTCTTATTAAGCATATATTAAATCACACAGGTAAGTAATACAGTTAGGCCCTAGGGGCCACGCAAACCATATACTAAATAAGTGGTATAAGAACCACTGTCACGAACACAGGATAGGCCTAGGCCATCGCTGGGGCTACACTACACTACCAAAGGTTAGGAAGTGGGAGGCCCACGGGATTCAGGTGCAGAGTGGAAACACTCACGCGTAATGCGTAAAAGTCGATAGAATTACTAGCAGTTAGAAATTAACAGTTTTAGGACACTTCTGGTATAGCTAGAAAGTCGAGACTCGGAAACTAGACCCTAGGATAGTCAATATCCTTGTGAGCACCGGAGTACTCAAGTTACCTAGCCCACGGGCTGCGGGTGCATAGGTATGAACTTGCGTCGGGTTTCGTCGTGGACTTCTATGGATGCCTGAAGGAAAGTTGCTGACAGGCAGTCAGTGAAGAGTGTCCGGTGGATCCCAAGGTGGGGATCAAGAAGGAAGGAACCTGCAAGCAGAAGGGACAGAGTCTAGACCACCGGCCAGGAGCCAGGAAGGAACCAGGAAGGAACCAGGCGATGTCGTGAAGATGCAGGTGAAGAGGTGAAGCTTGTCGCAGCAGCCACGGGTACCAGGAGGCGTCGAGGACAACCAGGACCAGGAGGTGAGCTGTCCCACGAAGGCTCTTGCTGTCGGCGGCGTCGAAGTCGAGTCAGGACCCAACAAGCCTTGGCAAGCGGAACCCACGCAGGATGGAGGACTTGCTTCTGGTGCAGACCAGGAAGGTCTGGGGTGCTTCTCTTTCACAGAGGAGCGGGTGCCAGTCTGGAGGAGCCGGACCAGCAAGATGAAACAAAAGGTTCGTCGTCGCAGAGGCTACTAGCCAACGGGCCAGCAACCGGACAACACGTCGAGCAACTCAGGTGCAGAAGGGCCCCACGCAGAACACGTGAAGTGTGGGGAGCTGCTCTTCTTTGCAGATGGTGCTCAGGATGGGGGCTTCTCAATTCCCCAAGCACAGCCTCGAGGAAGCCTCAGAAGTCGCGCTAGTCAGTTACTAGCCACTTTTCCCAAGTCGCCGGTCCCACGTCCCTCGTCGCCTCCACGGGTCTCAGCTTCGCTGGAGATGTTGATCTGGGTCAGAGGTGTCTGGAAGTCTCCGCGCTGGTCAGTCTCTGCAGTCGTCCCTCGTAGGATCAGTCGCAAAGCAAGCAGCGGTCGCTGGATGGTTCCTGGTTGCCCAGGGTGGTCACTCCTTGGCCACAAGGGAGATTTCATCAGTCTTCTTCCTGAGGTCGAATGTCGAAGGTCCAGAGTTTCTGTTCAAGTTGCAGATTCAGGTTAATCTAATCTAGCAGGGCTCAGCTACCTACTGATATACTGGGCTAGTGGGCTGGGCTACCTGCAAGGTCCCTCCTATGGGTGGGACCAGGAAGGGGGGTGGTTACACCCCCTTTCCTTTGTCCAGTTTCGCGCCAGAGCTGGGGCTGGAGTGCCCCAGCGCCGGTTTGAACTGGACTATGCATGGAGCACCTTGTGTGCCTGTAAGACCTGGGGTCACCAAGCCCTAAGGGGGTAACGTGACTCGAGCGGTTGGGCACCCGAAGGCTTAAGTGTAAAGCGACCATACAACACACTCATCCCCTGAAGCAGGAAACGCACACAATAATGGACGCCATACCGCAGGTTCAGTGAAAATCAAACAAGTTTATCTACGCAGTTCGATTCAAATGCAGTTCATGAGATGACAATGGGCATTACTTGAATACATTGACATTAGAATCGCCAGCATTTCATTATGGTGCCATAGGCAGTACCTGAATACATTAGCGTCAGATTCATCAGCAATTCATCATAGTTCCATTGGCAATACCTGGCGAACCTGGGGGAGCGGTAAACACAGCGGTTAACCAGCGCGCTGCGCCCCTCCCACCACTAGCGTTTCAACATGCCGGGGGGTACCTTGCGCGGTATCTAGCGATTATCAGCGCTTTGAAATAGGGCTGGAAAATGTAGCGCCACACATGGAAGGCTACTAGCGCTTAAGCACAGACTTTGAGGACCCAGCGCTACTCGTTATAATCCAACATGGGGCACTTCAGAGCAGAACTCAGGAACACCGCGCTACTCGTAATAATCAAACATTGAACATTGGTGAGCAGAGCTTAAGAATACAGCGCTACTCGTAATACTCAGGCATCAAGCATTGGTGAGCAGAACTTAAGAATACAGCGCTACTCGTAATACTCAGGCATCAAGCATTGGTGAGCAGAACTTAAGAATACAGCGCTACTCGTAATACTCAGGCATCAAGCATTGGTGAGCAGAACTTAAGAATACAGCACTACTCGTAATATCCAGGCATCAAGCATTGGTGAGCAGAACTTTAAGAATACAGCACTACTCGCAATACTCAGGCATCAAGCATTGGTGAGCAGAACTTTAAGAATACAGCACTACTCGTAATACTCAGGCCGTGGGCACTTGGTCCCCTTGTACGCGGCAGTCTAGCAGCAAGGGGGGCAATCCCACGGAGGGGAATCAGAGGTTCCGATGTCAGGGGGGAATCCCATGGAGGGGAACCAGAGTCTCGGAATGCGGTGCCGCTCCCGATCGACAGGGGGCGCACCGGGTCAACCACCAGCCTCCCAGGGAGCAGGGGGGTGAGTCCCAGGCCTCCGCACGGCCACGCTACCTCCCAGCCCCCGGGGGTTACCTCGATCTCGGCGTCCTGGGGGGAACCTTCACTGCGGCGGCGTCCGTCACGTCTCCGGCCCCCGCACTCACGGCGCTCAGCAGCCGGGAGACAGGTTACAACCTCTCACGCCTCCGACAGCAGCTGCGACGGCAGCGATGGGGCCCCGGGCTTTTCCGCGGGCCCCGACGAGGGCGCACACTTTAGGCCTCCGGGACGCGGCGGTGAGCACGCTTCAGGTCCCCACGCCAGGGGGGGGTCAAATTAAGCGGGAGCGCTCAGCGCTCAACGTGGATTAATGCAGGGAATCTCAGGCCAGGTCAGGGAGCGCAGGGGTCACAGCGCCAGTACCTGAACGATCCCCAGCAGTTCAGCATCCACTCGTAACTTGAAGTTTCAGCATTCAGTTTTGCATAAAGTTTCAGCATTCAGTTCTTGCATAAAGTTTCAGCATTCAGTTCTTGTGTAAAGTTTCAGCATTCAGTTCTTGTGGCGCAGATGTCACTGGCGCCCTTGGGGTGTTCTGTTCCTTGGGGTTAGGGATTGAGTTGGTGACTAGTTCCTTCCTAGTCAAGCTTAGCAGATGGCCCCTGGGTTCTCCTATCACTGGGCTAGATCAGTGGGCTGTACAGGATCCCTCACTCACTTAAAAGGCAGTACCTAAGTCCTGTCACTTTCAGAGGCATAAGTCCCTGGCTAGGCCCTACCGCCTACACGCCTGCGTGGATTGTCCCCAGGTCTGCTTTACCCCAACTGGCCAACTGACTAGAAAAAGTCCCCGCCCTCGCTTAAGTAGTCCTAGGTCAGGTGACCTCTATCCAAGGCGGCAAAAGTAAAAACCACACCTCCCTTCTAGAAGGTTCCAGCACATTCCAGGAGCTTCCCCATTCTACCTATGGGACAAAAAAGGCGGGCTGGTGTCGCAACATTGTTGTGGGGTTCCAACCAGCTCCTGGCAGCTAGGGTGCTACTAGTAAAGACCACTCTGCAGTAGCAGGGGCCTGTGGCAGCCATCTTGGGAGAAGGGAGCACCTGCACCTTAACACTGATTGGCAATGAAAAGGCGCCCGGAGACCTAGGCCCAACATAAAAATGAGGGTGGAAAAAATGAGGCACGATCAAAAATAGAGGGGGAGACCACCCTAGGGCTGACATGTCTAACACGCGTCCCCCCCCAGCCGAAAGAGGGGAGAGCTACCCAACCTCTAGGGAGTTCTCATCGCTAAGGCGGAAAAACCTGGAGAGACCGTCAGCATTGGCGTGGTCAACTCCGGGCTGATGTTCCACCCGAAAGTCCATCCCCTACAGGGAAATGGACCACCTCAACAACTTGGGGTTTTCGCCTCTCATCTGCATGAGCCAGCGAAGGGGCCGGTGGTCGGTCTGAATGAGGAAGTGAGTTCCAAAGAGATATGGCCTCAACTTCTTCAGAGCCCAGACCACCGCGAAGGCTTCTCTCTCAATGGTGCTCCATCGCCGTTCCCGAGGGAGGAGTCTTCTGGAGATGAAGGCCACTGGTTGATCTTGGCCCTCGGTGTTGAGTTGCGAGAGCACCGCACCTATGCCGTGCTCTGAGGCGTCGGTCTGTTCAATAAATTCCTTACTGAAATCTGGAGTTGCGAGTACTGGAGCGGTACACATCGCATGTTTCAGCGTGTCAAATGCCTCCTGGCAAGCAGCTGTCCATATAACCTTGCGAGGTTGCTTCTTAGATGTCAATTCTGTCAAGGGGGTTACGATGGTACCATATCCCTTGACAAACCGGCGGTAATACCCAGTGAGGCCGAGGAAAGCTCGGACCTCTGTTTGGGTCTTGGGGGGCACCCAAGCCAAGATGGTCTCTATTTTGGCCTGGAGGGGTTGCACCTTACCTCCGCCCACCAGGTGTCCCAGGTACACGACAGATCCCTGTCCAATCTGGCACTTGCTGGCTTTAATGGTGAGGCCAGCGCGTTGCAGCGCCCACAATACCTCCTGGAGGTGCTGAAGAGGGTCCTCCCAGGTGCTGCTGAAGACAGCTATGTCATCCAGGTAGGCCGCTGAGAAGGACTCCAGACCAGATAGTACCTGATTCACCAAAGGGCATCACTCGGAACTGAAAGTGGCCCTCGGGGGTGGAGAATGCTGTCTTCTCCCTTGCTCCATCGGCCATGGCAATCTGCCAATATCCGGATGTCAGGTCAATGGTGCTGAGGTACCGGGCTGCTCCCAGCCGGTCCACCAGCTCGTCTGCTCATGGGATGGGGTGAGCATCTGTCTTCGTGACAGAGTTCAACCCCCTGTAGTCCACACAGAACCGAAGTTCCGGTGTGGTACCCGGTGGGGCCGCTTTTGGCACCAACACCACCGGACTAGCCCACGGGCTGCTGGAAGGTTCTATCACCCCCAGCTCCAACATCTTGGCTACCTCATGCTGGATGCTATCCTTCACTCGGTCAGAGAGCCGGTAAGACTTGTTCTTCACCGGGGGGCTGTCCCCTGTGTCCACATCATGGGTACACAGATGAGTGATTCCAGGCGTGAGGGAGAACAACGAGGCGAACTGTCCCAGGACATGGCGGCAGTCCCTCTGTTGTTCTGGGGTTAAGGATGGGGAAAGGACTACCCCTTCTACCGAGCCATCCTTCTCCTGTACCGCTAGAAGGTCAGGAAGAGCTTCACTCTCTTCCTCTTCGCTCCCATCCATCACCATAAGGAGAGCAAGCTCTGATCGCTCATGGTGCGGCTTCAGGCGGTTGACGTGGAATACCCTCAGGGGCTGTCGGGGGGGTCTTTAGATCCACTACGTATGTGGTCTGGCCTTGCCGCTCCACAATGTCATACGGGCCAGTCCACCGGTCCTGGAGGGCACAAAGCTCCCCAGGTTCCATGACCCACACCTTCTGTCCAACGTCCAACTCGACCGTCCGAGCGTTGCGGTCATACTACTCCTTCATAACGGTCTGGCTAGCCTCTAGGTTCTCTGAGGCCGCCTTCCACAGCTTGGTCATCTGGCTGCGGAACGCCAGCATGTAGCTGACAATGTCACGGGGAAGCTTCTGCGAAGTCTTCTCCCACCCCTCCTTCACTAAACTGAGGGGACCCCTAACGGGATGGCCATAGAGCAACTCAAACGGGCTGAACCCGACTCCCTTCTGCGGTACCTCCCGGTCGGGGAACAACAAGCAGGGGAGGAGGACGTCCCATTTACGCCTCAAGCCCTCTGGCAGGCTACGGATCATTCCCTTCAAGGTTTTGTTGAAGCGCTCTACGAGCCCGTTAGTCTGGGGGTGCTAAGGAGTGGAGAACCGGTAGGTCACTCCACACTCCTTCCACATGGCCTGCATATAGGCCAACATGAAATTCGTGCCCCTGTCCGACACCACGACCTGGGGGAATCCCACTCGGGTAAAAATCCCCAACAGTGCCTGCGCCACCACTGGTGCAGTGATGGTCCTCAGAGGAATAGCCTCTGGGTACCGAGTGGCGTGGTCCACCAAGACCAGAATGAACCGGTGTCCCGCTGCGGTCGGAGGGTCCAATGGCCCAACAATGTCTATGCCGACCCTCTCAAAAGGGGTCCCGGCCACCGGGACCAGTTCCAACGGGACCTTCAATTTAGTCCCAGTCTTGCCACTTGCCTGACAAGACTTGCAGGTCTTACAAAAGGTGTCTGAGGCGATCCTCATCCTGGGCCAATAAAAATGTGGGACCAACCGCGCAAATGTTTTGTCCTGACCCAGATGTCTGGCTAAGGGTATCTTGTGCGCTAACTCCAGCAGGAAGGCCCGGTAACATCCATGTACCGGCACCTTAGACTCACTGTACAGGAGACCATCCTCCCAATACACATGATATCCGCCCGCCTCCTGACTGGCCACTTGGGCTTCAGCCTGTCGCCGCATGCCTTCAAGCGTGGGGAACGCCCTTTGTGCCTGACAAAATTCCTCCTGGGTAGGCCCTCCTTCCACATGCCAGTCGGCAAGTCCCCCACGGGAACGACATCCACCTCCGCGGACTCCGGCCTCCCCACCCACCTCATGGGGCGTGTCCTCTACCACCTTCTTCTTTCCGCGCTTGGCGTTGGGTTGGGCCATAATTCAAGGCTCCAACCTGGGGTGAGTTCCATGCCGGGCAGCCATGGACCGCGTGACTACGCAGGTCCACCCTGGTAATCCCAGCATCTCGGTATGAGCTCGAAACTCTACATCTCTCCATTTGGTGTGATCCAGGTCGTTCCCTAGCAAGCACCTCACAGGCAAGGCAGGGCTCACCGCAACTCTCAGTAGGCCTTTGACTCCTCCCCACTCAAATGGAACACGAGCCACTGGATAGTGACTCACACTGCCGTCAGCCAATACGGCCGGATAGAACTCCTCGGGGACTACTTGGTCTGGGGACACCAGCCGCCTCACTACGGTGGTCATGCTGGCACCTGTGTCCCTCAGAGCCTCCACCTTCTCCCCGTTAACTCTCACCCTCTGCTGATATTTAGCAGTGTTCGGGGGCAGGGACACTACGGGGACCACCTCTCTATCCCCGAGTGAAGCCAGGGTCAGGCCTGTCCACTCCCCTTCCCTATCTAAGGGCAGCTCCACCCCGAGCGCTACACTACTTACCCCGGGGCTCTTCCCGCCCGTTGGGGCTGGGGGTCGCTTGCGACACTTGGGATCTCCTCTGTAGTGTCCAATCTCCCCACATTCGTAGAACCTCACAATCCTTGGCTGCTGACTCCTGTCAGGGTAAGTGGGTTTTGTGCATGTCTCATTCCTTTCAGCCCTTCCTGCCCCAATACACTAAAGTCTGTCTGGGGAGGTGCTAGCACCTCCCCAAGCAGGAAACCTATTGTCCAGGCCTCCCTGGCTGGGAGGGCTCCCAGCTGCAGGAGGTCAGACTCGTGTCTGTGACAGCAGCATCCATTTTGTGATGCTGAGGCTTTGGTCAGAGTTAAACAGCAAAGTAGGATTTTAACATGTCTCTCCCTCTAGAAGGGTGGAATAATATCCTCATCACCAGAAATGGTATGGGGGTATTATTCCAAAGTGTTAGACACCTTACACGACATGATTTGATAAAGCCAAACCATAGTTACCATAACCGTTTAGGAATTATAAGGTACTTTAAGAGTATATGGTAGGCTATATCATAGAACAGCTATAAGGACATAGTTCCGAAAGCTGCAGACAGGCTCAGCTCATGCTAGAGCACCATCTCACATGTTACCAAGCACTCTGCCTCCAGGATTGTTAAGGCCTGCCGTAGGAGTGGCTGATAGGTACACATGTGTCTATATATAAGGTAGGTATAGGAATACTACACCTAAGCAAGGGGTGATTACACGACCTTGCCCCAGCTGAGAGATCAGCCAGTTGTGTCTGATTGGAAGGCCAGGCCAGGGGTGGCATAATACATGCTGCAGCACCTGGTAGGCCTAGGGTACACCTATGCCCTGGGTACCTAGGGTACACTGTACAGGGTCCAATAAGGTGATCCTTACCAATTGGGTATGTACCTAGGGTACATGGAGTCCATTTTAAAGAGAGAGCAGACTGCCTGAGACCCTGAATGGCAGGATCTCAGGCCAACTAAGTCGAAAAACCAGCTAGACACTAGGCAGAAAGTTTGGGGTAACCATAGTCAAATATTCACCTTCCTACAGAGGACATCACTCCGGCACAGAGGGTCGTGAGTACTACTCTACCCCCCCCCCCCCCCACACCCTCGCCGGCACCGAAAAAGGCTTTGGTCACGCCTTCGCCTACGGGCCTAAGCAAGACCAAAGACACTGCTTCCCACACCGCACCTTCGGGGCCGGTAAAGAAGCCAATTAAGCCTTCAGGCGGCTCGGGCTCGATCCAGCCCACCGTCGGAGCCGATAAACACTCTTCGGCACCGAAAAAGAAACCGGCCTCCATCTCGACACCGAGCCCCACACCGAAACACTCGGGGTCGAGACCCAGCTCCTCGGCACCGACCCCATCTTCGGTACCGACAAAAGGCCACAAGACCACCGGCACCGACATTTCGAAGCCGAAATCCTTCTCGGCGCCTACTAAACAATCGGAGCTTTCCAAGCATGGTTCCAAACAACGAACCAGCACCGACAAGCCTAAAAAATCAACGGCCCGACGCCTTCGGCGCCGACGGACCAACCAACCTCTCCAGAACTATTTATACCGGATCCCTTACAAAAAACATTAAGGATCCCAAAACTGGACATTTAATGCTCTCTATCAAAAAGAGACAATTAGACAAACCTGCTCCACCTCCAAAAAGGAAGGACTCTGCTACTTCCCCTTTCAGACTACCTTTCCCACCTCCACCACCTCCTCCACCTTCCCCTCCTCCACCTTCGCCACCCCCGCCACCCCCACCTCATCATTCCCCCACCCCATCCCCGGATGATGATGATCAAGGGGATCCATACGAGGACATAGGGGATGTACCCCAAGATATACCTACAGGGGACCCCACTGCCACAGGATCCCGAGACCCATGGGACGATTATAATATCCCTGATGTCCCTAACGTCCCACAAGACGATCTTTACCCTTCCAGACCTTCTCCACCAGAAGACTCCTTGGGGTTCAATCATTTATTGCAAAGGGCGGCACACTACCACGTGGTAGATTTACATACCGACCCAGTGGAGGAGGATTTCCTCCTAGATACATTTGACACCACACATAGGACCACCTCCATATTGCCTATGCTAAAAGGTGTTATAAAACATGCGCCGGAGGTCTTTAAGGACCCAGTCAGGGCCAGGGTCATTAACCCGCGCATTGAGAAAAAATATATAGCCGCCCCAACAGACCCCTCCTACATCAGAGGGCCAGCGCCACTAGATTCCTTGGTGGTATCCACAGCACGGAAAAGGGCCCACTGCCAGGCGTCAGGTGACGCACCACCACCTGACCAAGAGTCTAAACTCTTGGACGCATCAGGCAAGCGTACTGCATCTCAAGCGGACAATATATGGCGTATCGCCAATACACAAGCACTACTAGCGAGGTATGACAGGGCCCGTTATGACGAGCTAGAAGCCATAATGCACCATCTCCCTGATAAATACAAAGCGAGGGCCAATTAACTAATTCAGGAGGGCAAAACAATTACCAATCCCTCCATACGTTGTGCCTTAAATGCAGCAGACACAGCCTCTAGGGCTATCAATACTAGTGGCTAAGGATATCAGGGTTTAAACCGGAGGTACAAGCCTCCATCCTCAACCATCCCTTTGACCAGGAACATCTGTTTGGCCCCAAAGTGGATGACCGCCTAGAGAAAATGAAATAGGACACTGACACGGTAAAATCCATTGGAGCCTTATAATCTCACCCTCCCAGACGCTCCTTTTGCCGCTCTTCCTTTCGGAGCACATCCAGAGGCTACTCCTCAGAAACCGCTGCCACTTCATACAAATCCCCTACTCAGTCCAGCTTTACAAGGGGTTACTAAAGAGGCGGCTACAGGGGTAACAATAACAAAGGCAGAGGCAAAACAAACACCACCTGCTCTGCCACCGCGCCTACCCAATGACTTCCCTCCACTTCCTCCAGACCATCACACACCGGTCGGGGGCAGACTCCAACATTTCCTTCCGGTCTGGACTACCATCACCTCAGACAAATGGGTAACACAAATAATTTGGTCAGGCTACTGCCTAGCACTAACATCTACCCCCCCAAACATTCCACCCAGACAACGCCCAATGTCACCAGAACATCTGCGGCTACTCAAGCAGGAGGTAATCTCCCTCCTAGACAAAGAGGCAATAGAACACGTTCCTACCAACCAGCAAAATATAGGGGTCTACTCTCTGTATTTTCTCATACCAAAAAGGGACGAGACTCTACGGCCCATCCTAGACCGTCGGCCCCTAAACAAATACATACACCCAGACCACTTTCATATGGTGACGCTTCAGCAGGTACTGCCGCTACTTTCCCAAAACGACTTTTTCACCACTTTGGACCTAAAAGACGCTTACTTCCACATTCCAGTGCACAATGCTCACAGGAAGTACCTCAGATTTGTAGTGGAAGGCCAACACTACCAATTCAAAGTGCTCCCGTTCGGAGTCACAACCGCACCACGAGTATTCGCCAAGTGCCTAGCAGTGGTGGCAGCACATCTGCGAAGACAACACATTCATGTCTTCCCATACCTAGATGACTGGTTGATAAAAGCCAGTTCATACAATCAGTGTGTACAACACACACACACCACCATCCAGCTACTTTATCAGCTGGGCTTCACGGTAAACCACGAAAAGTCCCATCTCCAACCATCCCACATAAAACAATACCTAGGTGCCACTATAGACACCTCAAAAGCGCTCGCCTACCCCAATCCTGCCAGGATTGCAAGCATCCATGCTCTACGCGCAAAATTCATAGCACAACACTCCCTTCCAGCTCGGGTGTTCATGCAACTAATAGGGATGATGGCCTCTTGCATCTTCATAGTACCTCACGCAAGACTCCAGATGCGTCCTATCCAAGAGTGCTTAGCGCACCAATGGAACCAGGCCCAGGGTCAATTAACAGATCTGGTGTTTGTAGACGGTCGTACCCATCGCTCTCTGCAGTGGTGGACCACCACAAACCTTTCCAAAGGTCGACCGTTCCTGGACCCGGTTCCCCAGATAGTACTAACAACAGACGCATCGCTCTCCGGCTGGGGAGCTCATCTATTACATCTCACCATGCAAGACAAATGGACACCTCAACAGAAGCTACTCCATATCAGCCATCTGGAGTTACTAGCGATCTTCCTAGCCCTAAAATCCTTTCAGACACAAATTTCGGGCAAAGCAGTCCTAATCCGCACAGACAACATGACAGCCATGTATTATATTAAAAAACAAGGCGGCACGCACTCTGCACAGCTCTCTCAATTAGCACAGAGCATATGGAGATGGGCCATACCCCGGAAAATCTTTCTCCTAGCCCAACATGTCCCAGGACTACAAAACACTATAGCAGATCTACTCAGCAGACAAACACAACAACTCCACGAGTGGGAGCTTCACCCGCAAGTTCTTCACCCATACTTTCAAATGTGGGGGCATCCACAGATAGACCTCTTCGCCACCCACGAAAACAAAAAATGCCCAAGCTTCGCCGCCAGATACCCACACCCCTTGTCCAAAGGCAATGCGATATGGATGAATTGGTCAGGCAGATTTGCGTATGCTTTTCCGCCTCTCCCACTCATTCCACTAGTAGTGTGCAAACTACAACAGCACTCCCTCATACTAATATTAGTAGCGCCAACTTGGGCCAGACAACCGTGGTACACCACACTGCTGGAACTATCGGTAGTACCGCATAAAAAATTACGCCTCTCTCCACACCTCTTAACCCAGAACCATGGAGAGATCAGACACCCGGACCCAGCTCAGCTCAACCTTGCGATCTGGCTCCTGAAATCCTAGAATTCGGGTACCTAAATCTTCCCCCTGACTGTATGAACGTCATCAAAGAAGCTAGGCGCCCTACCACTAGAGCGTGCTACGCCGCCAAGTAGAAACGTTTTGTTATCTATTGTCATAACAACACCATCGATCCCCTAGATGTATCCATTCAACACATCATAGGCTACTTACTCCACCTACAAAGGTGCAATCTAGCCTTTACGTCCATTCGACTACACCTCGCAGCCATAGCAGCTTACCTACAAAACAGGCAACATCTCTCATTCTTTACAGTACCTGCCATTAAAGCCTTCATGGAAGGCCTTAAAAGAATAATTCCCCCCAGAGTGCCACCCTCACCTGTGTGGAACCTAAATATCGTTCCCACCAGACTAATGGGACCTCCTTTTGAACCCCTACACAAATGTGAACTTCAATTCTTAACATGGAAAACCGCTTTTCTTGTAGCCATCACTTCCCTCAGAAGGGTCAGTGAGATACAAGCATTTACTATTCAAGAACCTTTTCTACAAATGCACCATAATAAGGTGGTTCTCCGTACCAACCCAAAATTCCTCCCCAAAGTCATTTCTCCTTTTCACCTAAACCAATCTGTAGAACTACCAGTATTCTTCTTGCAACCACAAACTGTTGCAGAAAGAGCTCTTCACACACTAGATGTCAAACGAGCCTTACTCTACTACATTGAGAGAACACAACCTTTCCGTAAGACCAAACAACTGTTTGTCTCTTTCTCTCCACCACACAAGGGCAACCCCATCTCCAAGTCGGGGATAGCTAGGTGGATTGTCAAATGTATTCAAATTTGCTACCATAAAGCAAAACGAAAGCTATCCGTTCCCCCTAAAGCCCATTCTACACGTAAAATAGGGGCTTCAATGGCTTTTCTAGGGAACATCCCATTAGATGATATCTGCAAAGCAGCTACATGGTCAACATGCACACTTTCACCAAACACTATTGTGTAGATGTGCAAACTAAGCAACAAGCTAGTGTGGGCCAGGCTGTACTCAAAACATTATTTCAAACCACTGCAACAGATACGGGTGGTCGCCGCTAACGGTGGGTACTGCTATATAATCTATGCACAAGTGTGTAATCTGCAGCTCATATGCCTCAAACGGAATATGCTACTTACCAGTATGCATCTGTTCTTGGCATGTAGAGCTCTAGATCTACACACGCCCACCCGCCTCCCCGGCTACCTGTATCTGTTCCAGCTTATCTTATTTAGATAACACACACATGGGCATCTTCACTGTTATTACTACGCTCCATCTTTCCCTGCTGGCGAAAAACAATCTGAGGATGGAGCCGAAGCCCATGCGCAATACGATCCAAGGGAGGAGTCACCGAACTCGTGACTTCAAAAGACTTTCCAAGAGGAAAAACAAACTGCAAACATCCAGGCCCAATACCAGATGGCGATATATGCACAAGTGTGTAGATCTGCAGCTCTACATGCCAAGAACAGATGCATACTGGTAAGTAGCATATTCCTAACTCTGCTACCAGAAAACTGATCCAGCGGCGTACCAGCAACAGATACTCTACCACCATATACTCACTTGGGCCCATAAACACACAATTGAGTAGACTGCTGGGTTTAGTTAAAGTTTCTATACTTTCCACAATAATCATGATTAGTTATTTGGTACCTCTACTAACCCTTCATTGATAAAAAAGTTCTTTTCTCTGGTTGATGGACCATTAGTTGAACTAGTTGATGGTGATAATTAAGATAATGCTAACTTTCTATACCTTGAAGTAAATAACCACAGACTCAGCAAAACTTTAAATCTTTATCTAAATTAAATGCATGTGAACCACTTCAAAAATACAGTACAGTCACCATCATTCTTAGGAGAGAAAATGCAATTGATTAAACATCAAGCATATACTTCGGACTCACACAATAGCTAAAGCTCAGAAAGTGAGAGGATAGAGAGAAAAGAACATCTGCGAATAATGTGAAATTATAGTTACCAAGAATGGTGTGAAAGACCAACCCCCCTGGCCAAAGGGCTGGTAAAGGTCCCCCGGGATAGTTCAGGCAGCAGACTTCAGGACAGGATTCAGGACAGGATAGTTGACCTCTCTAAAATACCGACGGTTGCGCCGCATCCCTCTCTGATACTCTCTTCCTCCTCGAGATTCTTCCGCGATCTCCTGATCTAACCCAATTAAATTAGGATAGAAGGTTCTGCATTCGGCTCTTCATCAGCATCTCACAGCATCTCTCCCAGCAACAGCATCTCCCGCTGCACAGACAGCATCCAGAGCTCTGCATCTTCTTCTCTCCTTCTCTGTCTAACTAACTAAAGCTATCTTAATTATACCTTTCGTTCTTCATGTTCCACCCACTAAAGTTTCAATATCGTAAAAATACGAAATATGATTGGTCAGGCAAGAGGGGAAGCTCTATCACACCATGCTTACATGTCAATAATATCAGTCCAACTATTGTTCGCAAACCCATCCCCTTAATTTTTACTTATAATTTTAGTTCTCATCGGTCTTTATTTCAATCTTGCAACAATTTATTAGCATTCTGAATGTGAGTCCTCATTGTCGAACTTTTCAACATCCGTTCCTATGCTTGTATCTCTCTAGTTTGGCTCCCTTTCAATAGCTCTGTCATGGCCGCCATGGCTTCACTCAGTGGGCATGCGCGGGCTTCACATCACTCCATTCAATCCGGCTATGCAAAAGAGGCTCAAATACGCACTAGTGATAAAGTCAGAAAGACAAATATTAATTTCACAAATAAAATGGTCGCACTGTATACCACCCACCTCTACTCTATTCCCTTTTATTTATAATACTTTCCCCACATTAGTATTGGTAAAATAGCTTGTTTTTGTTCAAAGTAAGCAGATGCCATGCACGCGAGTCTGCAAGACTTCATTTTAGTGTCTTCTTCGCATGCGCCAGAAATTCCCTCCAAGCGATAGCTCGTCATACTACGTAGATGCAGTTGACGCATGTGAAGTAAAGATTTCCCGTTTAAAGCATTTTTAGTCCTTCGTTCATGTTATCCACGTTAGAAAACACATAAGCAAGCTTCACTAACCCGCGTATTCATGCGGTGCGCATTAGTTTTACACAAAACATTTTATTAACTTGTTAGTGAGTTAAAGGAGCGGATTGCTTCAGAGCAAGTCTTTTTTCTATGCGTCCTTGCTTCATCAGTGGTGGACCCATGGTCAAGGATGTTTCTGCAGCTCCTCCAAGGGAAGCTTCTTCTTGTCTATATCATTGTTTGGGACTGTATTTACATGGTGCAGACAGACTGCATTTAGTCTGGTATTCATTCAGTCCATCTTTGCTCACTCGCAATCAACCTATGCAACCCGACAGTTGGGCCACTTCCTGTTCCCACCTGTCTTGCTGGTGGTCCTGCACTTCGAGTCATTACTAATTGTAATTGAATCACATTTTGTCGAATCGCTCTAGCCCTTCAATAGGTATGGTTTAGAGTAAAATAACTACAAATCTCTGGTTCTACGGTACCTTAGCTACGATAGATGGATTTCAGTTCTTCTGGGCCACTGGGCTAATCCCACTATGATTTTGCTGCTTTAACTTAATCTAACAACTCTCATAAACACTATCAACAAGGTCAGCTGTGTGGCATAACCTTGGTAGCTTTTCTTTGTGGACAATAAATGTACATAGTCTCCGGCTTTGGGCCGTTGGCTGCTTGCCGAATCTTGCATCTCCATCAGTAAAGGCAACCTACCCTATCAGAGGGAAGGCAAATTCTGGATTGGGTTTTTCACTGCTCTGATCCCTGAGGTTTAACCCTACCGCTACATGAACCTGTTGCATGACAAAATTCCAGAGGGTAATGCTTTTTGGAAAACAGTCAGAAAAGATGCTCTTGGTTACATCATTGAAGACAGATCTATATTTCAGTTATTTGATTGAGGGCCTGATTTAGTTTCTGGTGGATGGAGTATATTCACCCCTGGCCTGGCAGAGAATTGTATGCCCACCACGCAGAGACTAGTCCGCCCACCAGATTGCTAAATGACCCCCTACCTGGCCGTCATTTACAAAGGCAATGGGAGGAACCGTCGTCACAGAGATTCCGGTCAATGCATTCTAATGTTTACTATGGGGCTGCGTCGGAAGAAAGCAGCCTTGTAGCAAACAGTACTCTTTAAAAAAATAAAATCCCAAAACTGGATTTTGTTTTTGAAAATAAAAATGTAATACTCCCCTTGAAATGGGACACTTCTCCTATAATAGGGAGAGCATTATAATGTTGTTTTTACTGTTCCTTGCCACCAGGTTTTACCTGTCTGCCCATCTATTTTGGGAGGGCAGACATCTAACCATTTTTCCGACGGCCCTTGCTCCCTATTTATGTCGAGGAGGATTAATCACAGCGGATACCCAGCAGTCTCCGCCGTGATTAATCCTAAAGTCCACCTGCATGTAAACACAGTGGGGTGACCACTATATTGGACTAGAGGGAACTCCGTCACCGTTGCGACAGAGTCAATAAATGAGCCACACGCTCAATAAGGAAATTCGAGACGATTTAGAAAAATAATATAGATTTTTATGTTAATTTAATCTCCAGGATCTTCAAGATCAGGTAAGTACTTTTCGGGTTAGCGATTTTCAGAAATACAGAAAATAGATTTGAGGCATGAGCCTTGAACACAGTAATGTTATCATATTGGAGAGACATACACTACATAAGGATACTTGCAATTGAGTTTCAGGGTTGTTCTTCTGGACTTAAGGTAAGTATGGGCCAAGGACTTTAGAACCACCAGCATTTCAGTTTACCTGCCCCGGTGTGTCCTGGTGCGTAGGTGCTGCTTGCAAGAGTAGCCTTTAACGCTACAGCTAAAGTCAACGGGGAAACCTTTAGCAATAAAAAAGCTTCAAGTGGGGACCAGCCCAGCTGAACCCAAAGGGGATCTTGGCTCTTGAGGGTTTCTGGAGCAAGGGTGCCTGGTCGGTAGGCTCCGACTCAGGCTGTGGGGCTCGTGTGCAGAGGTATTTTGTCCGGCGGGTCACTTGCGTTTGAGGCTCTCACTTTTTAGGTCGACCTGGAGATTGGGACAAAACAGGACAACATGTCCACTCTCAATGATGCCCTCTCTGATGCTGACATCCTAAGTCGGTAGATCTGTCTTGGTGTTGTTGGGGTCTGAACTGGACACTGAACAAGCTTGGCTGCTCTAAGGGCTCCGGTACCCTGGGGTTCAAGGATCTCGAAACTCGCTGGAGAGACAGGGTGACTTCAGGGAGTTTTATAAACCACCTCCTTAAATGCTGCTGCATCCCTGGCCCCGGTAGTCAGCAAATTGTTGAACCGGACTTCGTGGTAGGTGGGTTTGAAGTGGCTGCTCCACTTCAAGGGAGATGCTGGCTGGTTAGCAAAGTGCTGGCAGCCCTCCAAGGCTCTGGGAGGATGCACAGCTGCAGGATGAGTCAGTCCTTTGCAATTGTCGGGAAAGGAACAGGTAGGCAGGGTTTGGCGCCAAAGTCCACAGCTAGTCCACAGTTCTTGCGTCTCCAGCTCTTCTTTGTCCTTATTCTTCTTCCCGGCCGCCAAATATGAGTTCCTGGTGTCAGGGGGCCACCTATATACTGAGTTAAGGGTGTTCATGGGAGTGAAGGGTAGTAGCCAATGGGCTACTTAACCCTGGGTTCACTACACCCCTATATGACTACTTCCTGTGGGGAGTGGGCATAACCCTGTCCGAGAGTTCCTAACTCCACCAAAACGCTTGATCCTCGTGTGTACGAAAAGGTCGCTCTGTTTCTTTACCTCGAGGACGCACATCCCCAAGGTTGCGACACCTTTTATCTGTCGACTGTTGAGGTTGTGTAGAACTTTGACCAGAATGCTCATGAGAAATATGTTGTACATCCATATCCTGAACTGTTTGACTGTCTAGAAAATGCTGTAAGTCTTCAGGTTTGTAAAAGTCTTGTGATCCTTCTTTTGTGAAGCCATCCGGTTGCGCATCTTAGGGGTGTGGCTAGCCTGGTGGTGCAACACGCCTGCTTGCATAGCTAATTTCCCTCCTCTCCTGCTGCCAAAGTGGCCTCAGAGCAGCAGGTGGCATCTCCCAGGTCTAGGGAGAAGCCGAGGTTGCATATCAAAGGCGGCAGGGACTGCAAAGCCCCTGTCTTTGATATGTTAAATCATTAACCATCCTGCTGGAGGAGGTGTGAATACCTTCCTCCGAAGTAGGCATTATTTCTGACCTCACAGCATGATCTTTCACCTACAGGGGCCAGGAGCTCATTCATCTGTAGTGGCAGGGTGGTTAATACTGGTCAGCCAGCACACTAGCTAGTGGTAGGTTTGGGTTCATGTCATAATAAATATTGTACTTGCAACAGTACAGGTTTATTAAGACAAGGTCAAACACCATAGGTTTTAGTAAAGCCATCATGTACCTGAGTAACTTGTAATGACCCGTGCCCTGTACATATACTTATGATGGGTTCCCTGTTCACTTGTGCCATCTAGTAATTGAACTAGACCGCACTGGGGCATATCTGCCCATGCAGATACGCCCTCACATGTAATATAAAGCACACTGCCTTCGGGCTGCAAGGCCTGCTGTAGGGGTGAGTTACATATATTGGATGCCGTGACTTTGGCATGGCACAGAGTGAGTGTACCATATTGTGTTTTCACTCATGGTGGGCACCATGACACGCAGTCTGCAATGGGGACAGGGGTGCTAAAGTGTGTGTCAATTGTACCACAATTAGACTAGTTTACCTTGTTTTAGGGAAAGAACACTGGCACTGGAGCCTGGTTAGCAGGCTTCTGTGCACCGTCAGTCGAAAACCAGCACCTATTGGTTCTAATCGGGGCAAAAAGTTGTTGGGACAGTGGCAACATAATTCCTGTTTCATACAGTGGTGTATGAATGAATGATTGAATGAATGAATATAAAATATATAGAGCGCTAACTTAGCCCAAGGGTATCAAGTTGCTATAGCAGAACAATGTGCAGACAAGACAGAAACACACTCAGACAGGGATAGTTGTAAACAACCAGGTCTTTAAAGCTTTGCGAAAAAGGGAATGTGACACCTGCCCGGAAATTTCTTCCGGGAGGGAATTCCACAACTTAGCTGTGGCTGACGAGAATGCTCTACCTCCCCATTTCATCTTTTTGAACCTTGGTACTATGAGGAGGTTTTTTCTCGCCGACCTAAGCTCCCTAGTGGGTATATAGCGCTTGAACATGGATTTGATGTCCTCAGGTCCAAGACCATAGTAGGCATTGTGAGTCAAACAGAAGGTTTTGCATGTATGTATTTATGTATGCAACATTTATAAAGCGTAACAAATACCCAACGGGTACCTCGGCGCTATGGTACAAGATTCGGTATCAAATGATAGAGAAGGAAGCGAAGCTTAATACAGAAGGAGTGATTCCGGAGCTAACAGGCTCTGGGAAACAGCCATGTTTTAATCTGTTTTCTGAACTGTAAATGGTCATTGGATTGTCTGAGCTCCAAAGGGAGGCTATTCAATAGTTTGGCTGCAGCAAAGCTAAAGGCCATACCCCCTGCCTTGGCTCTACGAATCTTGGGAACTTTCACCAAGTGAGCAGTGGCGGAACGAAGACATCTCGTAGGTGTATACCAAGTGAAGATCTTTTGAAAGGGTAAGGGACCGAGGCCATGTACTGCCTGTACCGCTTTGTTCGCCATAAGTTGGCAGGGTATGCTCAGACGTGAGTCCCTTGCTCACTTTGCCACTGGATTCAAGCAAGCCTGGCTGAAGACGGCTGAAATGCCAGAAACTGGTCCTAGGAAGCTTGTTTCCGGTCCAGGGAAGGCATGGCTTGGCAGTTCGGGCTGGACTGTTCCCATGAGGCACAGGGTCAGACTGATTTGCATATGGCCATGTCTGAACTGGGGTGGCAGAGTGGGCTAAAGAACAGTGATGGATCAAACCCAGATCTGTTGACTGGGTGTGAGTGTTTGATTGGTTCTGATGCTCCGTCCATCACCACCCCCTTTTGTACCGCTTTGTTCGCCATAAGTTGGCAGGGTATGCTCAGACGTGAGTCCCTTGCTCACTTTGCCAGTGGATTCAAGCAAGCCTGGCTGAAGACGCCTGAAATACCAGAAACCGGTCCTAGGAAGCTTGTTTCTGGTCCAGGGAAGGCATGGCTTGGCAGTTCGGGCTGGACTGTTCCCATGAGGCACAGGGTCAGACTGATTTGCTTATGGCCATGTCTGAACTGGGGTGGCAGAGTGGGCTAAAGAATGGTGATGGATCAAACCCAGATCTGTTGGCTGGGTGTGAGTGTTTGATTGGTTTTGATGCTCCGTCCATCACCACCCCCTTTTGTACCGCTTTGTTCGCCATAAGTTGGCATGGTATGCTCAGACGTGAGTCCCTTGCTCACCTTGCCACTGGATTCAAGCAAGCCTGGCTGAAGACAGCTGAAATGCCAGAAACCGGTCCTAGGAAACTTGTTTCCGGTCCAGGGAAGGCATGGCTTGGCACCACCCCCTTTTGTACCGCTCTGCCTTAAAAACCAGGCATAAGGACTTAAATTGCACCCTTTGCATTAAAGGCAGCCAGTGGAGCTCTACAAGGGCCAGCGAGCCTGATGAGTGTTGTGGTTTCATCAGAGCCAGTTTAGCCGCTATAGTTTGCACCCTTTGAAGACGCTCAAACAAAATCTTAGGGGCCCCCAGTAGTAAAGCATTACAATAATCTAATCTACTAAGAATGATACCCCCAACGACCAATGCTCTAGCCTTCTCTGGTAATAGCTGAAGGATCTTCTTCAGGGCCCTGATCAAAGCAAAACAAGTCCCCACCACCTTGTTTACATGTGTCTCCAGACTTAGAGTAGCATCAAACGTAACTCCCAAGTTGCGGACAGCTTTAGCCGGTGTCAGGGTAGCCATAGAGGAAGAGGACCAGAAATTTCCAGGTAAGGGGGGAGGGACTCTTCCCGTAGTACAATATAAGACTTCAGTCTTATCCGAATTAAACTGGAGATAGTTAGTTCTTAGCCAGTGCGCAGTATCCCGCATACAGTCATGAAAGGCAGTCAGCGGGATCGACTGGTGTCCCTCCAAAGAGAAGAAGTTTTGGGTGTCATCGGCATAGTTCACCAGTCTCACGTCATGCGCCTTCAAAAAGAATGGGACTTATCGCCGATCCCTGTGGGACGCCATGGCAGACACTGGAGAACTTAGATTGCAGCGGCGGAAGAGAAACCGCCTGGCACCTATCAGAAAGATAGGAGCGGAACCATTCAAGGGCCATACCTGACACTCCAACTTCTTCTAACCTAGTCTGCAGAATGCCATGGTTGACCATATCGAAAGCGGCGGACAGGTCCAGCAAAATAAGAATTCCAGATTGCCCCCTGTCCGCCCGCAATCGGAGATCGTCTAATACGGTAACCAGAGCAGTCTCAGTTCCATGGCCAGGTCGAAAGCCAAACTGGACGTCATCCAGTATGAGATTTGATTCCAGGAACTGAGACAGAGTTCTGCTGACTAGTCGTTCGATGATTTTTATCGGATAAGGGAGAAGGGAAATGGGTCTGTAGTTAGCGGCGCAGGTCGGGTCCAGAGTTGTTTTTTTCAAAAGTGGCGTGACCACCGCTTGTTTCCAACATGCCGGTACCGACCCCGAGGCCAGAGAGCCATTACAGATCTGACGCAAGAGAGGAAAGAGCTCAGGGCCTAGCTCCTTCCAGATTTTGTGCGAAAGAGGATCCAAAGGGGACCCTGAAGACACACTTGCAGCAGCTCTGTAAAAGGTCTCCTCCGAGACTGGCTCAAAGTAGTTCATAACAGGCATCAGGCCCATCTCTATACTTCTTGCCTTTCCCAGCTTTATTGCATCATTAATTGCATCCGTAGAGCCCTCTTTCCAGGGAGAAGCAGGCATCTTCAACCCATCAATGATGTTGTTAATTTTGTCCATAAAGAAAGTTCCTAAGCTATCGCACAGGACTTGGGTAGGCAGAATTTTGGATTGTACGCACTCCGGGGCTGTCATATCTTTCACTATTTTAAAAATTGTTCGGGAATTATTATTATTTTTTGAGTTTAAAATAATATTAGAGAAATATTCAGATTTAGCCAAATCAATTTCTTTCCTATATTCCCTTAACCCCGCTTTCCAGGATGACTTGCCCTCATCCGAGTAAGTCCTTCTCCAATTCCTCTCGGCTTGCCGGCAGCCCAATTTCAGAGATTTGAGATGATCATCATACCAGCATGCGGATGACCTGCCTATCTTCTTACAGTTTTTTATAGGGGCAATTTGGTCAAGTTGGCTTTTAATCTGATCACAGAGGTCAGTATAGTTCTCTTCCACTGTCCTCTCATTATTAAAGCTATTCTCAAAAGAGAATACCGAGGAGGAACTAGTCTTCCTCTTATTAAGTCTTTTCCAATCTCTGCTCTCAAACATCCTTGCCTCTCTGATGTCGGGCTGTGCTCTTCTGATGTCAAATATCTGAAACTTGACCAGATGATGATCTGACCAGCCGATCGGGAGGATCTCTACTGCTCCCAAAGTCTGTTCTTTAGAGAAGATTAGATCTAACGTATTTCCCCCCCTATGAGTTGCCTCGCTGATCCACTGGTGCAGTTCCAAGCTTTCACAAGCCTGAGTAAGAGTGCTAAGGCTAAGATCCAAAGTTCCATTGCACCATAGATTAAAATCACCCATAATGATCAAATTAGCGTGGGTGATAGCCAAATTGCAAATAACAGCTATTAGAACCTGCAGGTGAGATGAAATCACTTATCCTGGTGGTCTATAGCAGACAATGCCCGCCAACAAACAGCCCTTAGGATCTTTGAGTGAGAAGCCAAAAATGTCAAAGCCCTCCACTTCATCAATCTCCAGCTGGGTGAAGTTCAGGGCTTCCCGAAAGATGATCCCCACTCCACCTCCTCGTCCTCTCTCACGAGGCTTATGTAGGATTTTATAGCTCAAAGGACATGCCAACCCCAATTCTACCTCCAGGCCGAAGTGGGTCCAAGTCTCTGTCATAAAAAGAACATCTAGACAGTGGAATTCAAGCAGCAGTTGGATCTCCACCTGATGTTTGGGCAGAGATCTGACATTGAGAAGCCCTCCCAGTATGGCATTTTTCCTGATAAGGTCGATCTTAGTATTCGCTGTACCTCCCAAATGGGATGTGCTAATCCTGTTGCTCTCAGACTTACCGATCTGCTTTATTGCCTTGCTGGAATAGCTAATTCTTTCCTTATTACCATCACTCCCTTTGCCGTCTCGAGCAGCGTGGCTGGCGCTTGCGGGGCCGGTGCGCAGACGGGCTTGACTTTGGCGCGCCTTCGGCGCGCCCGCTGCGTACGTCTGCTGCGCGGCCACGCCTGCGTGCTTCTTAAGTAGGGCAGGGCGAGAAAAGCAGCTAGACCGCTGACCTCGGTGTTATCGGGTCCGCTTTTACCGGCGGACACCGCGAGTTCGTTTTAAAACCTAAAAATAGCGTGGCTATGGCTCCAATAATTTTGAGTTGTCACACAGGTCAATAAACCCAATCACAGTTTTTAAAAAAGCAGTATAACATGTGCAAAGTTCGCAATTAGAGTTCCCCCCACCACGTAATAGTCAAATCAAGTAGCATTTAGTGCGCGGCCACGCCAGCGTGCTTCTTAAGCGTGTTTTGAAAAGGATTCTGCGATCCAGTGGCAGCCAGTGCAATGTGGAAAGAGAAGCAGATGCTGAGTGGTACTTTGGCAAGTCCATTACCAGCCTGGCAGCGGCATTCTGCACCAGTTGTAGGCGTTGCACCAGTCCCTTGTTAATACCCAAATAAAGAGCGTTACAATAGTCCAATCTGGACATTATTAACGCGATGACAGCTTGTTTACGGGATGCAAATGATAGGAACTGAGAAATCTTTCTAATGGTTCTGATTAAGCCAAAACAAGTCGACACTGTCCTGTTAATCTGTAAACTCAAAGAAAGGGAATTGTCCACTAGGACTCCTAAATTTAAGTTTTGCATCATCCACGAGGCGACTGCTTCCATACAATTTTTGAAATTGGTGGCGGATTCACTAATGCTATGGGTGATGGACACCATAATTTGAGTGTCTTCCGCATTTGACAACACTTCCAGACCAAAGGATTTTACCACCTTGGCCAGTGGGGCAACGTAAATGTTAAATAATGTGGGGCTTAGGGAGGAGCCCTGAGGGACTCCACACAAAAGGGAATTTGGAGCAGAGTAGAAATTGCCCAATTTTACCGTTTATGCCCGATCTCTACGAAAGGAAGCGAGGAGCCCCAGAGCCGAACCACCGATCCCTATTACCCTGAGACGGTGCACAAGTCTAAGTGGAGATAGGGTATCGAACGCTGCAGTAAGGTCGAGCAGGACCAGTAGGGTGGTGTGGCCTGCATCCACCTGAGTACAGATGTTGTTAATTACTGCAGTAAGTGCAGTTTCCGTACTGTGACATCTTCTAAAGCCGTGCTGTGAACCATCAAGAATTTGATTGGCCCTTAGATAGGCACTGATGTGAGAATTTAAGTACTGTTCTAAGATCTTGGCAGGAACTGGCAGAAGGGAAATCGGGCGGTAATTTTTTAGTTCCATAGGGTCCAATGAGGGCTTTTTTAGAAGCGGCCTAATAACTGCAGCCTTCCAAGCCATAGGAGATTGCCCCTCTGAGATGGCTAGATTCATGACCGTGGTAAGGTGGGGTATAATAGCTTCTCTGCCACTTTTAAGCACCTTCAGGGGTCAGGGATCCAAAGGGGATACAGAGGTGACTCCTTATAGTAATTGGTCAGTGGTCTCCAATGATATGCTAGGAAACATGAGCAATCTAGGTGTCTCATCCTCAATAGCACTTTTCTTCTGATAGCTAAATTCTCCTCTCTCTTATACCCACATATCAAATTTGCCCACCTACTCTATTCATAGGATGTAGGTGCAAAACATTTAGCTTCAAAAAGCATTTGGAAGTTTTTACGACTACCCATCGTAACTTTTTGAGTGATCTTCCCACCTCCCCATCACATGTCCCCTGATAACACCCAGATTAACAGGAAAGTTGTAGGCTGTGAGAAATCCATCATACTTGCAGAGTTTCCCCAGTCATTACATGCATTTGTATGCATAAATGTCTGCAGATTGAGATTCTGTAAATTGGGAACTACCATTTATAACTTTAGAAAGCACTTGTCTCTCACCTAAGATCAATTTGCGTTTGCACAAAGCTTGTGTATTGTCCCAAACATAAGTTACCGCACAGAATCTTGGAATTATTTTTGTTTCAATGTGAACCTCCTAAAGATCAGAGCTTAAAGTGAACATTGAAGGGACTGACATTAGATTTTGCTTTACTATATGCACTCACTTTCTTTATATGAGAGAAACCGAGATTAATGATGGGGGTAGGATGAGAACCTTGCGCACCTTGGGTTAAAACGTACACCCTGGATCTTGCTTTTGCAGCCCTTGGATTTGTAACTTGTTCTTCTGATTTATTTGCAGGGAGCAGCCCACACCCCTCAATGACTGAAGACGAGGATTGCCAAACTGAGCTTCTAATAGCAGAGGAGAAAATGAGTCCAGATCAAGAAGGCCAACTCATGCCACGGTATATTTGTGTATTTAGTCTGACACACTGAAACACTGGGGTAGCCCCATAAACTGTTGATATAGAAAATCTGATTATGAATTCCACGTTGTTAGTTACCGTTTATGACTCTGCCTTCAGTTGCTGCTTGGGGTTTTGGTTTGTACAAATCAAAACTTATGATATAATAAGATGATGGTGCACTCTTCCATCAATGTAATGTTTTAGGGAGCAGGTCCTCGTGCCTGCCTCCACCACTCCTGCGACAGGTCTCCTGTCCAGTTTGCCCACAGTCTGGTACCCTCTGCTTGTGGCCTCCTCTGCTCATTTCTTGCTCTGGTTTGCCTTTTCTGCTCATTTTTCTGCCCTCTGTTTTGACTTTTTCTGCCCTCTGTTTTGACTTTTCTGTTTGTTTTCCTGCCCTCTGTTTTGCCCTCTTCTGCTCTGATTTACCTTTTCTGCCATCTGTTTTACCCGCCTGTGCGCCATTTTGCCTTTTCTGCCCTCCATCTTGCCCTTTTGTGCTTTGTTTTGTCTTTTCTGCTCTTTTTCTGCCCTCTGTTTTGTCTTTTCTGCTTGTTTTTCTGCCGTCCGTTTCATCTTTTCTTCTCATTTTTCTGCCGTCAATTTCGTCTTTCTGCTCGTTTTTCTACCGTCCGTTTTTCCCTCTTCTCCCGTTTTGCCTTTTCTGCTAGTTCTTCTGCCCTTTGTTTTGCCTCTTTCTCCTCGTTTCTTTCCTCTTCCTGCCATTTCCCTCCTCCCTCCACCCAGCGCTCCCCTCACCCTCCCAATACGTACTCAATGGATGCCGCAGCACGACCCAATTGAACATGTTTCCTCATGCCACCTCCCCCAGCAACAGTTCTCCTGTCCAGCTTGCCTTCAGTCCGCTCCCCTCTGCTGCCTGTCTACCTGATGCCATCTGTTTGTGCCTCCTCTTTCTATTCATTGTTGATTTCCACAATGTTTTAGTGACCTCTATACAGAAAGGTAAATAGATACTCCCCTTAAACTAACACTTTTGTTTCTTTTTCAGTATATAGACTCTGGTTTGTAAAAATAAGTTCTTTATCATATGATCTTCTTTGATATTGATGAGTATTCTTAATGTCTCCGCCTGTGCGGATATCCAGGATTATATTGTAAACCGAGAACACTCTTTTCTTAATTAAATTGGTTCATATGAAATGTATTTTCTTTTATTTGTTTTTGTTTGTTGTAAATAGCCAAACACTGACTACGTTGTTTTTTTCCAAACTCTGTTAAATAATGAAACTTAAAACAAAGGCACAAATAAACAGTTAACATCAAAGAAAAAAACACTTCAACTTTAAAATGGATTGGCCCCATCCTTGAACCAACATTGCTCTGTATTGGCAGTTATCGCCAGTTAATTTCTATTGTGGACCAACTGTCTCCTTAAAGACCATCTAGAGGCTCCCTTCCACTCTCTGTTCTTCACACTGGCCCTTCAGAGGCCACTACTAATATCCAAACTGTTGATAATACCATATTTCCCAGGTTCTTTGTCACAATATATGTTCTCTAACTCAATGCTAATACTCTTTTCCCAACTAACATCGAAGTGAGCAACCTTAACGTGGAAGTGAACAAGCATACCCTTGTGTTTAATGCGTTAGCAGCTAAAACGTGTCAGGCTTGACCAGGTAACTGTGATTTTCATTTTAATGAGAGCACTGACAACTAATTTTCAATGTAACATAAACAATTCATGCTTTGCTTCCTAAAGGGTATCCCCTGTCCAGCAAATATAATAAACTAATAAACAAGGGGACACATTAGAGACCGCCACTCAACACAGGTGGTCCTTTTCATCAGTTTCCTTTACAGATCTGTGCCATTTTACAAGAGGGTCTTTTGGAGATAGATGCAATGCCCAGAGACCCCGGGTTTCACCACAGTATATAGTCACACCAGGATTTTCTTCATTTTAGCTCCACGTTTGTGTGGATACATAGATGTGTGGGAGAGGAAAGGCAGGGCCAACCCATCTTCCTCATCACTGCTCCCTTGGGACAGTGGAAGTTGGGGGTGTATGTTTGTTCTTCTGGCATCCGATGTCTGATATCGTCGGGGCTCTTTGTGGCCTACATTTTCTTCTTCAAAGTGGCATCTATCAACTGATCTCACTTCTCAACCTGTGCCGGGATCTAGGGCTATCAGCCCTGCTTGTGACAGGTTTGTTATAGCGTGAGCTTCCTCTTATGTTTACGAGGATCCATTTGCAAATACCTTTAAGAAGAAAGTTGTGCTCTTGCTGGTTGATATTCATCTGCTTCAAAGGAATGATTGTTGGGAGGATTTCATTCTCACTCTCAGACACAGAAGCATAATTCTACACTCCAGTGAGTCATGGGATGTGTCTCAGCTGTTCTCCATCTCAATCCTTTGTCATACTCCACATCTTGTCCAACATCTTTTTGCTTTGTTGCTTGAAGGGATGGGTGTCACAACACTGTTTTTTCACATTATTTCAACTTCTGCCTCAGAAGGGGGCATTGTTGATGGCCTTTTCATCATCCTGCTGGGTCAATGAGATTCAGGCCTTTTATTCAAATGAGCACTATGCATTTCCCAACATAAAATTATCCCTTACCCAAGACAACAAAGGGAGGGCAATGTTAAGGTCACTAAGCAAAGATAGTGGATGAGATAAAAGACAAATAGTAGGATGGAAACTCTAATAACTGTAAAGTTTACTAATTGCACATCTGTAAGCACTTGAAATTCCTTTTTTTTTTTACCAGGCCCTGTGGTTACCTCTGCTGCTTATGTTGACAAGGGAGCCAGTGTCAGCCATAGCTGGGTAGCTGCAGATCAAGGATATGACGGGATGTCAGCACATCAATTTCTTTCACTTTTGCTGTAACGATGTTTCATGTTTTAAAATTCATATTGACTAAAGAAAATTCTTCCACTTAATCTCTGTAAGAAGGAATTGGAGGAGATCAAAGATGATGGTTCTATCTGTAGGATGGTAATGGATATTTTCATGGTATTTAAAATTTAGTAATTTGAAGTCAGCTGGAAGTGGTTATGTCTCATTTCTACTGAAAAGTCTTCATTCTACCATGTTGGCATTGGGTGGATCTACAGAATATTTAACAAACATCAACTATGGAGAAAACAGACTAAGAGAAGTTTGTTAGTTTGTGTGAACAAAAAGTGGGTTGGTGTCTACTTTATCCCAACGTGTAATTTGAAGTGCGTGAGGAGTCGAATTGGGTGTACATGGGAAGTTGAGGCAATGTATTTGGTAGGTCGGTGAAATTTAGAAATGGTTTTGGACCTGTAAAAACATTCCATAGTTTCTATGTTTGTCATAGGGAGAATGTGTACAGGGTGATGTCAGGCTGGTACTTCACTCCAGATAGGCTCTGCTTGATGGATCTTGGCATGCATGAACAGTATTGGAGACTTTGTGGGCAGGAGGGGATAGTCTCACAGCTATTGTGGCAACACCAGAAGTTGAGGATCTCTTGTAAGAAGTCCTGACATCTATAGGGTAAGAGATGGAGGAGTCCAATCCTGGTGACCCCTGCTCTTTTTAAAAAAAATATATTTTTATTGACGTTTTCTCAAGGTCATACTTCAATAGCAGACAATATACATTCATGTATGGACAGTTAGGTTTTAACTTAAAGGTACATTCTCAGTATTATCATCACATACTTTTCACAAAATAAAAGTATACAGTTCAGCTCGTTGACCAATGTGGGAAAAACACTTGTGGGCAAAAGTGAAACTTTCAAAAATATGCCCTGGGTCTAAAGATTACTGCCCAGTTGTAGTTTTCGTACACTTCTTGTCATGATTTTATTAGGATAATTAATGATGTTCTGCCATTTTACCACAGCAGACACAAATACTTCCATTACCAGCTCTTATGTCAAACTTTGACAGAGGGTTTATTTCTTCCAGGATAGTGAGTATCTGTGGAGGATGAAAATTCAACCACTCCTTTCATCTACTGTAACCTACTAATCGATCCTCTCCTTCAGTGGCAATCGCATCACTACCTTGACGAGCCTGAGTGAGATGAATTCCACTTTTCTTGCCCTATATGAATGCTACCCAGCCTGGCCTTCTTTAAAGGGCCCGTCCCACTATTGCCTTCCATTTCTGCAGGCCATCAACACTTCTGCATGGTTTTAGAAGTGCCTATGAAGCGCTTTATTGCACTGTTGCTCAGAAACCTGGGTTTTATACCTCCTATTTAAACATTTCTGGAAGTTTTTCTCATGTTGTCTACAGTAGAGATCCACCAGGAGGGGTGCCGAATGCTCTGTGTATTTGGATCTCCAAGTGTGTGGGAAGTCTGACCGTGCTTCCTAGGGGAACCCTTTTTCTGGCCTATATACCTCCTTGTCATGGAATAATTTAACCTTGTGATTCATACTGGTTATTTTCTATAAATAGACACTATTGATTGTAGCTGTCAAGTGTTTCCAACGGACCAGAGAGGCGTGTGAAAATTGGCAAGAAGCTTCCTTTTAATGGCCGTCGAAAGCAGTCTTCAGTTCTCGCTTTTTGTCACTGCTCTTCCTTGTCCTCTCTTCTTGATTTGTTGAATCTTAAGTTCCTGGTGTCAGGGGTGCCACCTAAATACTCAATTTAAGAGAGTTATGGGGAGGGGCAGGTGGTAGCCAATGGGCTATTTACCTTTAGGGTGTCTACACCCTCCTAATGACCACTTCCTCTGGGAAGTTGGCATAACCCTGACCCAGAGAGCCTATTTCCGTCAAAACTAAGATGTGGAATTCTAAAACTCATGTTCACTTTAGGTAGCCCACCTAAGGGATGGTACTAACCTGAGAGGGGAACACGCCTCCTGACTAGCTCATTTTCCCACCTGTCCTGGTGCCAAACAAATTGGGAATCGATGCTTCTGGCCTTTCCAACTATTGGACTATATTACTCTTGCCGTATATGTCAAAAATCTTGAAGAAATTGATAAATAGACAATTGTCTAACTTTTTGAAACCAACAATGTATTAGATCCCTCACAAACTGGTTTTCATGCCAATAACAGCACTCTGTTCACATTGTTAGATATTTTTTATGACATCAGGCTAGCAGTAGACCTGATCTTACCGCAGCCCTGATCTTACTTGACCGTTCTGCGGCCTTCGATATGGTCTCTCAGAGCCGGTTAATTAGCAAACTTTATATCAGCTTACAATCAAACCCTTTCAAATGGCTGGGTACCTTCTTAAAAGATAGATCGTACTCAGTGCAGCTTGGCACTTTTAGATCCCGTTCCCACTAATCTGTTTGCGGAGTTCCACAAGGCTCATCTTTGAGCCAGACTCTTTTCAACATTTACGTGGCTCCATTAGCAACATACATAAGGAAATGGGGATCTGATCTCTGCCCTTATACCGACAATGCCCAGTTGATTTTATCACTGGGTGAGAAACGTGAGTAAACCTAAGGCAAGTTGCGGGTGTGCCTAACCCAAATAGCAGGTTGGATGACCAGTCCCTGTTTAATGTTAAACGTAGATAAGACTGAGATCCTGCTATTCGGTGGGGCCCATATATTTTGGGATGCCTCTTGTTGGCCTGACTCTCTGGGGGATATAACTACTCCTAAGAAATCTGCCAAAAACCTCTGTGTGATTGTGGATGACTCTCTTTCAATGCAAGAACACATCAAGGCTACTTGTGGCAAATAGTTTGGCATTTTCAAGTTACTGAGAAGGTTGTTTAACTGGATTCTAATAGCATGGCAGAAAATTGTAGTCCAGGCCTTGATTACCAGTCATTTGGACTATGGTAATGCCGTCTATGTGGGCATGGCGGATTACCTCTTTACAAGATTACAGGTAATTTAAAATGCCGCAGCCAAGTTATAATGTAACATAGACAGATTTGACTGCATCAGCTTGCCTTATAATGCTACACTGGCTTGCCAGTTCTGAAAAAAATCTAGTTTCAACCTCCTATGCCATGCTCACATGGCCTTGTATAACACCATACCAGAGATTCTTCAGACTAGAGTTGAATTTTACAGGCCGGCATGGAAATGGAGATCCTGCAATTTTGCTCTAGCAAGGTTGACACAAATTCGGAAATCCAGAACAGGCTTACTCGCATTTTCATACCTGGCAGAAGTCCAGTGCAACTCCTCACCTCTGGATCTCCGCCTTACTGACAACCATACACAATTCAGATAGAAAGTGAAAACGTGGTGTAACGCCCTGAACGTTTCGGGATCGTTTAACAGACACGATAATGAGGACGCAACCACTTGTGAAGGGTTAGTTATTTTAATGAAGGCAAAAATAATACAAAGAATAAACAAAAGTTATAGTCACTGGAATCCTCCAGGCTAAGTACGTTACCAGCCCACCGCACGGATGGTCCTAACCGTCCTCTGCATATACGCCGATCCCGGCGTATGCCAACAGAGGGCAGAAATGAAATGGCCGACAATGCCAATCGGTAGGCTGTGAGGGGCACGAAGAGTGTTGGGGAGAATCGAGGAGTCAGGGAAACACCCAGCCGGGGTCTCTACCTGAAGGGAGCAGCCGCTCAACCTCTTCCTCAGACTGCACCGGGACGCGGAGTCACCTCCTGGTGATGCGTCACCGATACCCCAATCAAAAAGCAAGAAGACTGAACCGAGAGCAGCCGCTCCCTCCTGGTGTGCGTTACAGCTGGCAGTCCCTGTATCTCTGGTCTGGCTGGGAGTTACGACTCCAACCAGCAAAAGCGCCACTGCGCTTTGACTCAACCGAGTCAAAAAGCGAAGCTCAATGGTTGACCGGTAGAGCTTCCGGGTCCTTCACAGGTGACGATGGGGCAAGACACGGCCCAGGGAGTAACGACTCGACCTACCTCCGTTCTTGCCTTACTGGAGCACCACTCCGGAACACTGCTCTTCACGAAGCAGGTACGTCGGTGTAAACACAATATCCGACAGCCTTGTACCTCCCGGTTCCTCCCTTTATAGGGCGTGTTTTCCTTGAGTTATGTAACAGCTCTCCTGTTTACATAACCTCTCAACCGCTAAGCATCCTGGGAGATGTAGTCCGTTTTCGCTGGTTACCGTTTTCTTCCCCTCGCATGACAGGAATTCTTGACACGTGGCTGTTCTTGGGTTAGTGACTCTTCTGTTTTTGAGAGGGCCTGCTGTGGGGGTTTTGTCCAGTTGAAACGAGAGGGAGCTTTATAGCGCCGTGATATCCCCCAGGGGATGAGTGATGCGCTTTATAAAAGCCCATAAATAAATGGGCATTTTTCCTTGTCTGGGGAAGCCAAGGGTCGCATATCAAAGGCGGTTGAGACCTTTGAAGCCTCGTGCCTTGATATGCTGATTACTTAGCCATCCTGCTTGGAGTAGGTGACAACACTTCCTGGAAAAGACTCCGTTTAATTCAACTACTTTAAAGCAGCTGGTGCTGCACTTCTGAGGAATGTTCTCATTGGGGAGATCTGCAAGGCAGTCACTTGGCTGACCCTAATTTTGCTCCACTCTTTTGCAGTACTGTCTTGACTACAATTCTAGCCTAGTTACTGAGGTTGTCAAGCTTCTGTTCACAATCTCTTTGCTTATATACATTTTTACTTTCTTTGAAGTCGTGGTTTCTCCACCTCCCTTTCTTTGGCATGGCCTTTACCTTCTATGCAGTGCTAATCAACATTCGTGAAGACCCCATGTTGTAGAATGAAATGTTACTAACCTGTAATCCTGTTTCTCTGTCATTGAATGATTCACCAATCCTCCTACATCCTGGTAGGCAGTTAAGCACTACATATTAGAAGAAAGCAGCCAAGAGCTTTATTTAAGCGTGATGTGAAAATCAACTGATAAGATAATTGTCAAAGAAGTACATTGTGGTTTTCAGGTGGTGTCTGCCAGAAAGTGCCCCTTTTTGTCATGGTCACCCCCACATTTTGCCACAGGTACTGATGTTGTTCAACTGATGTGCACTGGGTCCCTGCTAACCAGTCCCCGGTGCCAGTGCTCTTTTCCTAAAACAAGGTACAATTGTCTAATTGTAACACAGTTAGCACACACTTTGGCACCCCTGTAAGTCCCTAGTAAGTGGTACCCCTGGTACCTAGGGCATGGGTGTAAAGAGGGTCCCTAAGGGCTGCAGCATGTATTATGTCACCCTTAGGGATCCCCGTACAAATTGCATGTAGTCTGCCATTGCAGACTGAGTGTCATGGTGCACACTACAAGCGAAAACACAATATGGTACACTCACTCTGTGCCTTGTCAAAGTCACTGCACATAATATATGTAACTCACCCCTACAGCAGGCCTTGTAGCTCTAGGGCACGGCTCATTATATTACATGTGCCTGAGCAGATATGCCCCGTGCTACCTGGCTCAATTACTAGATGGTACAAGTAAACAGGGACACAATCTTAAGTTTATGCACTGGACACCTGTCATTACCATTTCCCCAGCGGCATGATGGCTTTACTGAAACCTATGGTGTTTGGTATCAAACAACTTGTCTTAATAAATCTGTACTGTTGCCAGTAGAAGATTTATTATTACATGCACCCAGAGGGCACCTTCGAGGTGCCCCCTAAAAAACCTAGCACTCTCTAGTGTGTTGGCTGACTGGTCCCATCCAGCCTGCCACCACAGACATGTTTCCGACTCTCTGCAGGTGAGAGCCCATGCTCTCTGAGGCAAGAAACAATGCCTACTCCGGAGTAAGGTGTTCACACCTCCTCCAGCAGGATGGCTAGTGATTTAGCGTATCAAGGCCAGGGGCTTCAAGGTCCCTGCAGCCTTTGATATGCAAACCCGTCTTCCCCCAGAGCTGGGAGATGCCACCTCCTGCCCTGAGGCTCATTTGCTCTAAGGCATGTGGTAAATTAGCTATGCAAGTAGGTGTGTTGCACCACCAGGCTAGTTACACCCCTATGATGGGCTACCTGATGTGCTCCACGAAAGGGGAAATTCCGCCTTCTTGTTTTTGGTGGAATTAGGCTCTCTGCGACAGGGCTGTGACCACTCCCCATAGGAAGTGGTCATATAGGGGATGTAGTGACCCCAGGGATAAATATCCCATTGGCTACTAACATTCACTCCCCTTAAAGCCCCTTAATTGAGTATTCAGGTGGTCTCCTGACACCAGGAATTTGGATTTGCCTGACTAAAGAAGAAGTATAAAAAAGATCAGAAAGATGCAAGAACTGAGAACCAGCTGTGTAGTTGGCGCCAAAACCTGCCTGCCTGCTCCCGTCCCGACAGTTGCAAATGCCCGAGTGGTCCTGCAACTGTGCATCCTCCAAAAGCCTCGGTGGGCTGCCAAACTTTGCCAACCAGCCAGCGTCTCCCTTGAAGTGGAGAAGCCACTTCTCTGTAGCCTACAGGCGCTGAGCGCATCAACCCAATGTACCGTTCTACTGATCCCTGGGTCCACCGAGGAAGCACCATCTCAGGAGGAGGTCAGATGTGTCTCCCTACCAATTTTGAAGATGCCAGGAGTCTACTTCCACCAATACTCCAGCCCAGACATCAATACCACCAAAAATACCTACCAACGTGGGATGTCGGCACCAGCGAGGCCATCGGCGAGAGTGATCTTGTTGTCCTTTTCTGTCCCCATCTCCAGGTCAACCCGAAAAACAAGAGCCTCTAACGCAAGCGACCTGCCGGACAAACACCTCTGCACTTGAGCCCCACAACCAGAGTCTGAGCCTTCCGATGGTGCCTCCCTTTGCTCCAGAGACCCTCAAGACCCGAGCCCCCTTTGGGTTCTGCCAGACTGGTCCCCCAGCCCCCACTTGCAGCCTTTTTCTTGTTACAAGGTTTCCCATTGACTTCAGCAGTAGTGTTCGAGGCTACCCTTTCGACCAGCACCTCTGCATCTGGACACATCAGGCGAGGTAAACCGTAACGGCTGCTGGTTCTAAGGACCTTGGTCCCTACTTACTTTAAGCCCTGAAGAACAACTCTGTAACTCGATTGCAAGTACCACTATGCAGTGTCTGGTTTTCCCATAGGATAACATTACCGCATTCGAGGCTCATGCCTCAAACCTGACATCTGTACTTTCTGTGTTTATGAAAATTGCTAACTTGAAATTTATTTATCTATTCTCAAAGGACTTGGTGTCTAAATTAAAATAAAAATATGTGTTATTTTCTGAATTGGTGTTGTTTTTCCTTATTGAGTATGTGTCTCATTTATTGACTCTGTGTGTGCAACAAATGCCTAACACTCCCCTCTGATAAGCCTAAGGCTACACGACCACACTACTACAAATATAGCACCTTGGGATTGTTGTGGCAAGCCCCTGTACAGTAGTATGGGATACCTGGACTCTACACAGTGCACCTCATTTTGGTAAACTGTATTAAGAGCCAGCTTCCTCCATTGTGCTTGATTGCCATAAAGGGACAACATCACATTTTGGAAAGGTAAAGAGAACAGGAAAAGTAGTGCTTTTACGCAGTTGGAGGTTTATCATTTTCTTGTTACCAAATGTAAGAAAAATGAAAGGCAGATATGCTAATATAGTTTATTTAAAAAATTAGAGCTTTTCTGCAATGTGATGTAAAGGATGGACTATTGGGGGTCATTTATTTCTTGTAAGTTCCCAAGATGAAGCTCAGGAATGACATGTAGGCAGTTTTCCTTTCAATGAACACGTCTGTCTGCAGGTTCCGTATTTTGTGAATCTTCACCCCCCCCTCCCCCCCCGCGCCAGACTGGATCCAAGAAAACTCTCCTTCAATAGCTCCTGCACACTAGTAGGTGGGCACCACTGGCCTCCGTTGTGATTCCTTCGTACCGCCAGACAAGACATAGATAGAGCCTCTATAAGCACCCAACGCTGACATCAGTTACTTTTTATCTGCACTTCTCTGCTAAAGATTTCGGTTTTCATCATCAAATAATTTTTTGTTCTTCCAAAAATTTAGTTTTTCCCTAGTTGACACCTAATACAATTGGATCAGATCTGTGCCATGACTTATGCTTTGGAGTGTCTGCACCAAACATGTCTTCAAGCTTTGCAACAAATGCTCTCTGCTGCATTCAAAGGCTACCAATGAGATAGAAGCCAACTCTACATCACCAAGCACAAGAAAGCGGGGCTGTCTCCCTCTATGTTGCAAGGCCACCCATGTCCTGTTTAACCCACTTAGGTGAATCCAAACCGAATTTGAAGGATCAGTCAAATAAAAACCCAAGAAGTGAAGACAAACAAAGCTTTTTCACGTCCAGAAGCTCCTGCTCTATGGAGAAGTCACATAGGGCCATATGTAGGTGGGCTAATACCGGTAAGCAACGGCCGAAAATCGGTAAATTTCCCGTTACCGACCGGTATTTAGCCCTTTGCGATGTAGGAGGCTGGATTTAAGGATTCGGTAATTTACCGATTCGTTATTTTAAGGAATCGGTAAATTACCGAATCCTTAAATCCTATGTAGGGAGCACTCAAGTGAGTGCATTTTTGGTTTAAGGATTCGTTATTTACTACCAACTACAAGTTGGTGGTAAATACCGAATACCTTTCCAAAAGCAATTTTCTGCTTTGTTAAAAGTGCCATGTGGCAGACATACATGCCCTTAGGGCATGTATGTGCGCCACATGTGCACACATGCACGATTCAGGGGTGCAACAGGGTGTCAATGTGGCACCCTGTCACCCTTGAATATGCTCCCCCTATTACCGATTCAGTATTTACCGAATCGGTAATAGTGAATGGCTTGCCATTCATACCTATGGGCCTCCTGGCCCATAGGAATGAATGGGAAGGTATTCCTTATTACCGATTCGGTAAATACCGAATCGGTAATAACGAATATTACCGAATCGGTAAAATGTACCGATTGTTTACCTACATTCTATTTACCGATTCTTAAATACCGAATCGGTAAAATTCGGTATTTAGGAATCGGTAAATAGAAATTACCTACATATGGCCCATAGTTTGCGTTTAAGGAACCTAGATCCGGCTTTGAACTCCAACTCTAACCTGATATGCCCTAAGTTGCTCCAGCCATCATCGTCTCCGCAGCAAATTTCAGCATTCAGTGAGGCCGTATTGCAGCTGTTCAAAAGGGTTCCGGATCACTCTTATGTGCCTCAGACTCCATGGAGCAGTTGAGACCTTGAGTCGGGCACTGACTGGCCTGGATGAGAACAGCCTTCTCCTCCACTCCATTGCCAAAAGCATAGGTTCTGCCATTTTCACCCCTCATCAGCCAGGATAGCCTGACTCCAGTGGCATAGAGAGCATGGGACCCATGTCCGGGCATACCTATCCCTCTTGGGGTGACAAATGCAAAAAGAACAATTGATGGACTGAATGCGGAACAATGTCATACATTCACCCCAGTCCTGAAACTTGTCCCAGGATGCTTGTTTCCGGTCCAGGGAGGCCCTGCCTTGGCAGTTCGGGCTGGACTGCTCCCATAAGGAACAGGGTTAAGACTGATTTGCAGATGGCTGGGTCCAAACTGGGGTCGTTTGGTATGCAAGAGAATGATGGATTAAACCCAGATCCTTGTGACTGGGGGTGAATGTTTGCATTGTTCAGCATTCTGTCCATCAATTGTTTCTTTTGCATTTGTTGCCCTAAATGGAAAGGGTACACCCACACATGGGTCCCGTACTCACTGCGCCACTGGATTCAAGCTAGCCTGGCTGATATGGGGTGATGCCCTGAAACCGGTCCCAGGATGCTTGTGTCTGGTCCAGGGAGGACCTGGCTTGGCAGTTCGGGCTGGACTGTTCCCATAAGGAACAGGGTTAAGACTGGTTTATATATGACTGGGTCCAAACTGGGGTCGTTTGGTAAGCAAAAGAATGATGGATTAAACCCAGATCCTTTTGACTGGGGGTGAATGTTTGCATTGTTCAGAATTCGTCCATCAATTGTTTTTTGTCCATGTTTGTTGGCACATGCAGGACTTCAGTTAAACCTGCTGTTATAGTAGGCCCAGCATTGGAATCCTCAGCCTCATTAGATCTGTATCTTCAACGAAGTGGCTACAACTGATAAAACTGCAGTGGAGGTTGGCGATGAGAGCCTGATGAGTGCCAAGCCTTTCTCTTCTCATCACGTTGGTGACTGATGGATTCAGTCTAGGTTGGGGAAGTCACCTCAACTGATCGAGCATCATCATCACATAAGTAATTTGAAGCTGACAGACATTACTACCAAGTGGTACTACAAAAAGTAGGGCTGAGTGGAATGCCCTCTGTATGGCTATGGTTATGGCTTGCAGTTCACAGGATTCCCCTGCTGGTCGATCATCTGGTAGGTTTCCTCAGCTATCAGAGCAGATGAGCAGCAGGTGTCATTATATAGATCGCTAGTGACCTTAGTAGACCTATTTACTACCTTTTAAAAGGCTCAATGTCCAGCCTTCTGTGCTAAAGAGTTTCCACCGTGTGTGTGTGTGTGTGTGTGTGTGTGTGTGTGTGTGTGTGTATATATATCTATCTATATCTATATCTATATCTATATCTTGTTCTTCCCTCAGTGGAAGTCTGACCCAAATGCATTTATGCTTCTACTGCTGTTCTCTTGGAGGAAGGGGGAGTCTGAGGAATGTCAGGTGATCCAAATGGTCCCGGATTGGGCCAGAAGGGCCTCATACCTTGACCTGCTGACCCTGAACATCTGCCTTTCACTTCAGCCTCCTCTTCGAGAGGATCTGTTGTCCCAATAGCAGGTTATTGTGCTCCTCCTGAACCTCCACAATCTACATCTGCATGCATGTAGGTATAGAAGAAAGAAGTAGGAAGGTATGATTTTAGTAAATGGAATTTGTAGATTTTCTGCCTATCTACTGCTCTTCTTCCAACTTCGTTTATTCGGATCATTGGGCCAGATTTGTCACCTGGTGTGAGGTGAAGCAAGTTGATCCTCGCCGGGTAAAACTCCCATAGGTTAAAGGTTTTGCTGTGGTCACAATTAAAGGTTACTTATTAAGCCTTTCTTTGTATGCTTGATCAACCTTCATTGTTCAAGTCCTCCACTGTGTTGCTGTTTTGAATTTAATTTTTTATAAAGATTCTCACATCTTTCCTTCAGTTCCCTTTATCAAGCTGCAGTGGTATATTAATTTGGTTCTGATGTTATTAATGTGTGTGTTTTTTGTGCCTCCTCATGGCTGTACTCTGCTTTTGCTGAAACTTTGAAGGCAGTGTTCTCATTGCTGTCACTTCTGCTTGTCTTGTCATTGAATTGCAACCATGGTCGGTTCAGCCGATATTACTCTTTCCTGGCAAGCTGGTTATTTTGTCTACCACGTCTCTTTGAGGAAGAGGAAAGGGTACACCTGTTGGATCCTCAGTGGGCCCTAAAATTCTACTATGATTGGGCTAAGGAGTGTTCAGGTGAATGATCAGCTTTTTGATGTCCTTTGCATAAGGCCAAGAAAGCTCCTCCAGAGAACCATAGGTCTCATTCCACCAGTAGTAATTATGTAGCACTAGCTCTGCTAAGGGAGTCCCTGATCTGGACTTCAGCCAGGTACTCATGTGGGCATTCATCCATACCGTTATAAGGCACTATTGTATCACTTTTCAAACCCATAGTGTCTTGTGTGGCCCTGCAGGACATCCTGGTGTAAAGTCTGCTCTCTGACCCACCTTCTTGGAGTGGGTATTGCTTTGGTATATATTTCCAAGTGAGAATTCTCTATTAGAAATATCCATCAGAAGGTAACAACCTTTTTGGTGTATACCCTAACCACAGATTCCTCACCGCCTCCCTTGTTTGGTGGGGTGGACTTTTGGGATTTAATAGGATCCCAAGTTGCTTTGCACAGTAGCTTTGACGTGTAAAAGAAAGTAAGTCTACTGATGGCAACATGCTGGGATGTGGTGCTTATATTGACTCTGTGCAGTCATGTCCCAAGGCGGGTCGGTGCCATGACGGAGGCTTATGGTGCCACCTGCTGGCACACAGAATCTATTTAATTAGTTTTCCAGGTCATGGTCTGGCCGCCTGGTGGAGTTTCACAATAAAACATTTTGTATCTAACTCATCAAAATGTTCAGTTCTATTAAGGGCACAAAGACAAGGATTATGCTTCTCTTTCTTTCCTGAAAAGTTCACAGCATCCAGTAAACAATATCTCTTTACAAATTACAAAATCTGTGAATCATGAGAGAAAAAACTACACATCATGGGCCCTTTCATGTACCAAATAGTTGACACCAGCTTGGCTGCCTCCTTCATTGCATGGACTTTCCTTTGTTTGACTTTAACTTTGGCATTTTCAGCTACAGTTAACAACCTGCCAAATAGACTCAACGTCACCCAGATTTGACATACAACAAACATATGCATAGGCGAAAACAAGACGTCTAACACATTTTGCTTATCACAATATAATGTAAATATCAATGTATTTTAGAAATACTAACAAAATCATGCACACGTTTATTAGTTACCTGGGTGGGATACTCCTTGCCTCGGTGTCCTCAATAGAGTTGAACATTCTTGAGATGTAAATGTTTTTCTTCTGTGTCAGGACCGGAGCTCAGACTTTGCTTGTCAAGGTTATCTCACAACCAGTGAAGCAACATCAATAATAGGCTTTAAATAAAATGTCTTAAAAGTCAAACCAGATGAACAGTCTGAGACCTTTGTGATGTCCTCCAACCTAGAGCCCAGCACAAATGGTTTGTAAGCCATAACTCTCTTTGTGGAAATTGCCCCAAAAGTACAGATATAAATCTCTTCTTCTGCAATAATTCACCTTACCCTCCTGAAAAATGCAACTGAAGATACTGTGAGAAAAGGTTTCTGAAGAGCAATGAGCTATTGTTTCTGCTATCCATTCTAATTTCAATAGTACACTTCTGATTTGCTCTGAAGCATTGTAATACACACAATTGAGGATTATATGGAAATCAAGCATTCTTAATACATTTTGAGTCTGTCGTAGTACTTTTGGTAATATAACGAGAAATGCCTTTTGGCAGAAATTCTTTGCCTGCTAAATTGACTTTTTACATCCTATATTCTTCTACAAGATATCAGACCTAATCTCATTGTCAATGTCGTTGAAAGTTGGTATCAAGATAAATCATAATTCTAAGGACACCTTTATAGAAACCTCAGCATCACATTTACATCCCAGAAGAGTAGTCTAATCTGGGAGCGGGAGGTTTTGGTAACCTAATCCGTTAATAAACCAAGGTTTGCTCCTCATTTAGTTTAATAGCCATGGGCCAGAAATTGTTGATCCAAAATGGTTTACTGACTTTTAAGCGAAACCATCCAAAGCCATTTAGGACACAAAATGGTATGACACCTGAAGTAGACATATTGTCCATGCACAATGGGTCTGAAGCTCTAGAGGGTCTTGAGCAATGAGAATCATGTGGTCTAACCGAACTGTGAGACAAATGCTCCTAGCTCTCAATGCCTTGACTACCGGCTTCAATATCCTGGTGAAACACCAAGGGGCTGGTGACAGGAGAGACAGTAGGACCGTGAAGTCCGTACCATTTGTCCCACCATTGACATTTTCTGTGTGGTGAAAACGATCTGAATGGTCAAATATGGATCTTTGAGGTCCAATTGTTCAATTCAGTTGACCTCCTTCAGAGGATCCCTCATAAGATGGATACCTTTTATCTTGAAGTGACGATAGAAGATCCTACCATTGGATTCTCGAAGGTTCAACAGGAATCTGAAAACTTGGCCTTTTTTTATTTGCTGCAAAACTCTCTGGGTTTTGAGGTCGTTGAACAGATTGCCCCTTTGAGCTGCAACTATTGCATTTCGTCATTTATAGTGACTTGGCCTCTAGGGAACAATTCAGGGGCTGGGTGGATATTTTTTTGTAGGAGTTCCATAAAACTCAAAGTGGAAATGCTGAATTGTTTCCAAAACCTAAATGTCTCGTCTCAGTATGTGTTAATTTTGAACAAAATGTGCTGTCAATATTTTATGCGAAAGGTGAGTGATGTTTAACTACAATTTCTGAGGTTAAATTAAAGTTTACAAAACCTCTGCCACATGGGATCAGTTTGTAAGAAAAGGGGTCAGTGTGTGCCAACCAAAATCGTGCTATTACCCTTGCCAAGGAGCCTATGGCTCTTTGCGTCCGACCAGATACAATATTGTGATCGATACTCAAAAGCCCTCATCTTTTGCTTGGTAAGTCAAGTCTAGGACTTTTGTCAGAAGTTCTGACCGGTCTAGTTACTTGTCTTGTCAGGCCCTCCATTACCTGACAATTCCCTTTTTGTAGTTCTTTATGCGTTTGTTCTTGAAGGTGAGCATGCTCAGATCTATGGCTGGGTTGTCATCTAAGTCTATCACTTCCTTGTTGAAAGACTTCCTAAAGCGGGATTGTCCATATGCTGCAACTGGGGGAGGGGGGGGGGGAGGAAATAACCCATTCCACCGATTTCAGGTGCGCAATATCTTATGGATTGAACAATAACAAGTGCACTTCATCAATCGAGGGACTGTGTGAGGTGCTTATGGCTACCTGTACGTGGTGCTCTCTCACATTTGCCTGCTTCAGCTGTCAGTTTCCAGGGCTTATTATTATTATTATTAACAAGCTTTTATAAAGCGCAACGTTCATCTATACAGGTATCATAACGCTGGCATATTGCCTGTCAACACACAACATCTTATCAAGTCTGCCACAGAAGGTTTGGCCGAAGCCAGTAGGTAGGAATTGTCTTGCCCGGTATCAAAGACAGCTTTCCCCAAAGCATTATCAGACCCAGTGTCAAAGTCATGTTTGCCTCATGAATTATCATGAACTAGGTGTCTCCAGTTACTGAGTTTGGGAAAGCTTTGCCAATGATGAACCAAAAAATTAGATTTCTGTTTGTCAGTGTCCATCACCTTTTTGCACCCCGGCCCAGAGGCTTTAGGGAAGGTGGAGGGATCAGTTTCAATTTTGCCGCCTACGGGGGGGGGGCACGTATATCTTCAACTGCCAAGTGAAAGGCTTAAAGGCTTTGGTTATCAATTGCTGGACCGTATTGTGTGGCCTCGGTAAGTCCTGGATCCAAATAGTAGGTGGAAAGACCCTATTTACTATATTCTTCCTACTTATTAAGTGAGAAGGTGCCTTTGGCTGCCATACTCCTAGCTCATTCTGTCCTGAAGTGATACTAACAACAATCCTTAGATATAAACAACCGCAACAATCCTTAGATATATGTGAGTGGTTGCTCACTCCAGTAACAACTTAAGCCTCTGAGACAGTGGAGGGAGAGCTACCCAAGGTGAACCCTAAATCAGTTGGGTGGGAAAGATTCAGCAAGCCACTCAAACCAGGACAGTAATTAGAATTATTTCACCCACCCTCTCCACAGGTGTGGTGCATCAGGTGAGAAATGTAGTAATTCGTTTATTTTCAAGGAGTTTCGAATATAGAATAATGGCCTAAATTCTCTATACCTGTGAAATCCAGACTAAAATCAGGTTATTACAGCCTACAAAACTCGAGGTATAAAGTCAGTTCAGTCTGCTCTGGGATCTGCAGTTGTTTGCAAAGTACCACCCGCACACCTAGACATAAAAAGAGGTCTGCACTGGCCTGCAAAGACAGAACCAAGCACCTCTTCCTCACTCTTCAAGAACGGCATTCGGAAGCGAGGGCCTCTCTCGAATACATGGCAATGGGTTGGGGTGGAGGCACAATGGGTGGGAGACAAAGGTAATCACTCCAGTAATGTGAATGATTGAAGCAGAAGGACCACAGGCCTGCAGCAGTGATGTGATGTACAGACGCCATGTTTTGAGGACGCGGATGCCAATTTATACAGAATAATGGCCTCAAACATCAATATCTGACACTATGCAACATACATGAAAAGCAGAGGAAATAGAGCAGATATGTATTGTGACTGTGGAGCAGTAAAGAAAGAGGAAGTTGTGATGTTGTTGGCTCCATTTGATTTATGAGTGGGGTAACATGCAGCTCTTTTTCCTCATGATTCATTGAATTTTTGTTAATGGATGTTGTTTATTAGCATCTGTGAACGTTTCTTTAAAGAAAGAGAAGCATAATCTGAGTCTTCACCTCTGACATGGAGTCTGTGGATGGATAGGGTATTCACCAGAAAGAGTGTTTCTAAAGGTATAAATAGCTTATTCTTCTGTAGTCCTCTTGGCTCTGCAATTTTGCAGTCTAGATTGCACTTGGGAAGGTGTTTTTATATAATCCAGTTGTTTTGCATAAAATAGTAATGTCCATGCAGTTTGTAATGCGAGGATTCCCACAGTTGTGAAATGGTCTAGTTGCCTTTTTAGATATGAGGATCTGGCAGAGAGCGTGGAGGAGTATGTGGTAGACATGCTGCGAGATCAACTCAACCGCCGACAACCCATGGATAATGTGTCCCGGAATCTCCTTCGTCTTCTAACTGCTTCCTGTGGATACAAGGAAGGAAGGATGATGGCCGTTCAGCGACTCGAGATGTGGCTTCAAAACCCAAAGGTCAGAGACATTGCATTCAGCGTTCTTATATGAAACAATTTACCTTTTTTTGATAAAGTGAGAATCCTCTTTGTTTGCGGAGTGGCCAAATTCTTGAGTTGCGCTTGGATAGTTAGGCATAAAGCTTTACGAAGGGCGACCTAACTTCATTTTACAAGCCCCATAGAGAACATACTATAGTACAAGATGAATGATTAAATATTTCTTGAATTAATATCTATGCATTGTCACTCATATAATGTACATCGGGTTTTACTCTTTTAAACAACAATTTTTTTAGCTCATGTTTTTATCAAATTGGAACATTTTATTATGATGAAATGTGTCATTATGTCCCGACTGATCAAATATCATGTACTTGATATGACTTTTTATGGTACTTTTTATCTGTATATAGTATATTTTTAAAAGGCTTCTTCGATGCTTATATGATATTTGTTATCGAAATAAAGCAAGATTTGATTTGATAAAGTGAAAATGATCAACAAAACACATGTTATGGTAAATTGATCAGAACATGTCTGACTTGCTTTGTGAAGTGCTCTGTTGGTGCAGTTTTCCACCGTTCATGGTCATTTCACTGCGATTTTCTCAGCTCAGTTGTCTACAGTTACTGAGCTTGGGGAAGCTTTGCCTATGATAAACCAAAAAATTAGATTTCTGTTTGTCTGTGTCCATCACCTTTTTGCACCCCTGCCCAGAGGCTTCAGGGAAGGTGGAGGGATCACTTTCAATTTTGCCGCCTACGTATGGGGGGGGGGGGGGCACATATATCTTCAACTGCCAAGTGAAAGGCTTAAAGGCTTTGATTATCAATTGCTGGACCATATTTTGTGGTCTCGGTAAGTCCTTCATCCAAATAGTTGGTGGAAAGACCCTATTTCTTCCTACTTATTAAGTGAGAAGGTGCCTTTGGCTGCCATACTCCCAGCTCATTCTGTCCTTAAGTGATAATAACAACAATCCTTAGATATATGTGAGTGGTTGCTCACTCCAGTAACAACTTAAGCCTATCATCTTTATATAAATTTTGCATATATAACCTTGCCTCCTCCCGAATCAAAGAGTCGTCATGAGTAATTGAACCTGTATTTTGAAGGCAGATACAATTAATCTGATTTCGGACTCTGTCCGTTCTGGCCTTCCAAGCGAGAAGTCGGCCGCATTTTTCCCCATAGGAAAAATTCTGAAGCCTATTGGAGTCCCACTTGTCTTTTAATATTTTGTCAAGATTTGCTTGGAATTCTGCACGCAAAAGGTCTAGTTCATTTTGGATATTTATTATATTAGTATTTTGAAGGTCGGCAGAAGCCTGCTCTAATTGTTCTTCCTTTTGCTTAATCTTGGCGAGGCTCTCCTTTTCGGTCTGTCTCCTGATCTTGTTCCTCTTAATCATTACCGTTCTTAAAATCCCTCTAATATAAGCCTTAAATGCCTCCCAAATATTCTGATCGCTTGCTGTCCCAGAGTTAAATCGAAAATATTCCTCTATACCTAATTTTAAATTGCTGATTACCTCATCCTGTAGCAGTATAGATCTATCCAGTGTCCACCTCCTCTGTTGGTTTTTACTCTTTAAATGTATGGTTAATTCCACAATAGAGTGATCAGAGAGTATAGCTGGGATGTACACAATAGAATCTACATTAGGATAAAGGGCTTGATCCAGCAAGATATAATCTATCCTCGAGTGGTGTCTATACTTACGGCTATAGAAGGAAAAATCTCTCCTATTGCCATTTTTCACCCTCCATATATCTATAAGATTAAAGTCCTTAATGATATTCTTCAGCTCTGCTAATGACTTACGAGGGGGGAATATTTGGCTCTAGAGGTGCGATCTAATTTTTCATTTAAAACCAAATTAAAGTCCCCCCCCAACACAACTGGTGTTGTCAGAGCTGAAAGACTAGTTTTTAAACCTAATAACGCTCCAGGCATGTCCTGGTTAGGCCCATAATATACTGCACATATTAATGGGCAACTTTCGATTAGCAGAGATGCAACCACCCATCTTCCTGACTGATCGGTCTCGAACTTGTCTACTCGAATCCCTTTATTAGATCTGATTATTATAGCCAATCCCCTTGTATTTCCTATCTGTTTCGAGCAACAAATCTCTTGGACCCACCTTAACTTGCCGAATACTGCCTCACATTCATCTGTCTCTAGATGTGTCTCTTCTAGTAAACAAATATGTGCCTCGGTTTTATTTAAGAATTCACAGACTCTAGCCGCTTTCCTGCTATTTCTCAGACCGTTGACATTCCAACTAATAATTTTTATCCTGTTATGTGTAGTATTCATCAGGTAATTTTCCTATCTAATTTTCTCCTTGGATGATCCATTCTTCCTTCCAGATCTAGACCGGCCCAAATTTTGTCTCCTTTTCTCATTTCAAAAATTATATGAGGAATAGATTTTTCTTTTTTACCCCTTTTACTCTTTTTTTCCCCCCACCTCCCCTCTCCCCCCGTGAGAAACCCCCCCCTTATGAACTTTGGCGATCATGTCGCCTGTTGGGAGTTTATGAACCCGACACAGTAAGAAAGGGAACCCATGAAAAAAAAAAAAAAAAAGGGGCCTCCTACTAATAGGGTGACATTTAAATAACATGCCGTTTAAATTCTTGTATGTATATAAGGCGACTCAAGAACTCCAAATATACAACTATAAGGGAGTGGAACAGAGAAGATAATAGTGAGAAATCTTCTATTCCTATTTGCGATTTACTATTTTATTTAAATTTGGTTAACTATATTAGGTCTTAACAATTTAATACATTACAGGAGATTACAAGAGATGTACCAATCTCCCTCCTTTTTCAAATAATTATGAGGTTTTCCTATTGTCTGACAGAAAAATATCTACTTCCTGAGGGGATGTAAAGTTATACGTTCTATTACACCAGACCACTCGTAAAGCTGCAGGAAACTTCATTTGTACCTGTGCTCCCAAACTTCTCAAATCTGGCATTCTAGTGCTTAACTCCCACTGCCTCTGGGCTGTTGCCCGACCCACGTCTGAGCGAATAAAATACTTTGTGGAATCTATCTGCAGGGATTTATCAATCAATGCACGTCCCAATATCAGCTCCTTGACTGCGAATGTTTGACAATTAACCAAAATTTTCCTTGGGGCTTTCCTATTAGGATGTTGCCTAAAAGGATCCCTATGTGCACTCTGAATTTCCATTTCAAGGTTAATCTCGGGCTTATCTTTTAATACCCCCTCTCTGAGGAGTTTACATATAAAAGTCTTGACGTCGCCATTTTCTAACCCTTCAGGCACATTGAGAAATTTCAAGTTATTTCTCCTGGCGTGAAGCTCTAATCGTTCAACATCCATTTGAAGCAATCTGTTCTGAGCCCTTACTTCTATCAAGTCTTCGGAATGCTTATGGGAAGCCTGAGATAAGGTAGCCACCTCCGTCTCTAGTGCTTTGGTTCGATTGCAGATATCATCCATCTTCTGCTCCAAGTTTATACACTTCTTATTAATCTCCTTTTGATTAGATTCCGATATCTCGAATTTAGACAGTATGTCTCCACGGAGGGAGTGAAAAAGTTGCGCTAGCTGGCTACTGCCACTATCTAAGCCTCCATTCATGCCATCCATGCCTGCTGCTCCAGTCTCGTTAATATCATTTGGAGGACTTAAATGCGTCTCAACGGCAGAATTTTGAGGAGTCTGATGTATAGTGGCGAACTCGGAGGATTCGACCGGAGTCCCTTGAACCGCCCCATCAGTCTCAGACATCAATAAAGAGAATCTGTTTTCTATCTGTATCTGAGGGTTCACCAAATCCAAATTGTCCTGCTCGTCTGGGGTAGTGCTATTAACATTGGATGTACTAGAGGCACTAGGTACGCCCGAGATATTAGGAGATGTGATAGGGGGAGATACTATATTTTTAGAGGTAGCTGCTTTCTCCATTATATTAAAGAAAGATTTTAATGAAGGAGTAGATTTAAATAGGGGGGCACGACCTTCAGGAACCTGACGCTTTTTTTTCTCTCCTGTCTTGCCTCCCTTTTCTTTCTTTTTTTTCTGACGTGGCGTAGTCGGGACAACTATGCCACCCTCACCAGAAAAAACAGGTTGCAATTCGCTTTCTAACTGTGAGCGGAGTTGATACCTATTTCTCTTAGATAACGGATTAGATAATGAGTTGGAATTACTCGAAATCTCGGGGGGCTTAATATGTGGTTGATTAGTCCAATTCACAAATAAATCCCTTTTTTCGCCTCCTTCCTCTCCCACCGTGGCCGCTTCATCAGGTTGCTTTTCCCCAATCTGTAGGTCTCTCTCAACCACAGGCAATCCTACGTTGCAGGGAGCCTTTAATCCTCCTTTCGAAGGAACGTCCATCCCTATACGGGCCCACAGAGGGTATGGAATACACCTCCCTGGGAGCTCGACCACAGCAGAGTTATGCAGCTCTAAGCAGCCAGCCACATTAAAAACCTGTGAGCACAGTAGACGCTGTGATTTCTGTAGGGACAAAACAGCTGGTGAGCCACTACTCAGTGCTCCCTCGTAAACCTCCCCCTTCACTGACCGTACAACTCTTCTTCCACTACGGAGTGGCCAAAAGTCGATCCTGGTGGCTGCAACTCTTGAACGCCGCCACAGACCTGCTCGACGCCCGTTGCTCCCTTCTCCCTGTTGGCGGCGCCGCTCCACGCTGAATTCGGCGAGCGCTTCCGCCCCCATCCGCCGTCAGGCTTCAGGCTAACAGGGTCCTAGTGCCGCCGTCGGACGCCGTTATACCACTTCCAGGTACACCAAATCTCAGAATCCCGATGAGAAGAAGAAAGTATTGAATATAGTTGATTAATATAATCACGGACATGGAAAAAACATCATGCACTTCTCCCGCACCTTAAGGTATTCGTTCATGGGTCCCTCCTCTGTGCTGGTCCAGAGCTCCCACGGCCCGTGTCAGCCGGCCGCCATGACCCTCTCTGGCCCTGGTGCACTCAAAAGGGAGATTAAGTGATTTGTATAAAGATGATCTGTGTCCCTCCACTCAGAATATTGAATTCTGGCTAAATCAGACAGAGACTCCACAATTAACCGAAACTGATAGAACTGCCCTGGCCGCAGGCATCAGGGAAGAAGAGGTCCTAGCACAGATAAAAAAGATGGCCAGAGGTAAGGCAGCTGGTCCAGACGGGCTTCAAATTGAGATATACCAGATAGAATCAGGGGAAGCTGTTTCTGCCTTGACGGTCCTATTAAATAGAATTTACCTACAGGGGGATACTATACCAGAATCTTGGTCTGAAGCTACTGTAGCCTTGATCTTGAAGCCCAACAAGGACCCCCTTAAAGTTGAGTCATATAGACCTATTTCATTGTTGAATTCTGACTATAAAATCTTTGCGGGGGTCCTGGCAGCAAGACTGGCTAAAGTAATAAAAACAATTGTCCATCAGGACCAAAAGGGTTTTATCCCTGGTAGACAGTTAAACGAGTTAACTTTTAAAGCCATAGCGGCAATAGATGTAGCTATAGCTAAGAAACTCCCATTGACCCTTACAGCTATTGATGCCGCTAAGGCTTTTGATCAAGTACACTGGCCATATTTATGGTCGGTGCTTTCTAGGTTCGGATTTCCCATGAATTTTGTGGTAGCTGTTCGTTCCCTATATAAGAGTCCACGGGCAAAAGTATTGGTAAATGGTTTACTTTCAGACTGGTTTATAATTTCACGTGGAACAAGGCAGGGGTGTCCTTTATCACCCCTGCTATTTAATCTCTATATCGAACCTTTTGTTTGTTTGTTGAGGGCGGATCCGGTGATTCACCCTTTCAGAATCGCAGATCTCGAGTTAAAATTTGCCTTGTATGCTGATGATCTTTTAATGTTCTCCTCCAATCCTGAGGAGGCTATCCCGAGATTGCTTGAACAAGCAGAATTGTTTGGAGTAATCTGAGGATATAAGGTAAACAAAGAAAAAACAGAGACTATGCATTGGAATCAGGTCGGTGGAACTGTAGTAGCTAAGACGCGTATGAGGTATTTGGGTATAATTTTGTCTCATAATATTCTTGAAATAGCCAAAGTAAATATGACGAGAATTAATAAGGATATTTGTGACCTATTACAAAGATGGTCCGGTCTCTCTCTGAGTATTTACGGTAGAGTAAATTTAGTAAAGATGATTATCCTCCCAAAGATTACATTTCTGTTTAATTCCATCCCGTTGACATTCCCTGTATCCGATATCGCTAAAATGCAGGGGAGAATTGGTTCCTTTATCTGGAATGCTAAGACACCAAGGATCTCTTGGAAAAAATTAAGGAGAAACTTAAAAATGGGAGGATTAGCCCTCCCGGATATATCTGTTTACTGTCATTCATTCCACTTTAAGAATTTTAGATTGTTAGCTGGAAAGACAGATGCTTCCTCCCAGGGTCTCTTGTTTCAAGCTCTATTACATGGTATACCTAAGGGGCAAGAATATTTTTTATTTAAGTACGGTGATCCCAGGTTCTTCAAGAGGGTAAGATTAAAGGTATTGGAAACAGCCCTTAAGAATTGGGTATATCTTAGGAAAAGCCTGAAAATCCTGTATTATGCACCCCAAGCTCCGATCTGGGACTCCCCGGGTACTCCAGAATGCCTTAATGACCAACTGTCTCGCCCTCTTAAAATAGCTGGCCTGTTCTATTGGCAGGATTTAGAGAAAGATTTCCAGCTGTTGAATTGGGAGTCGCTTTCTGGCCTGACAGACGGTACCCTATCTAGATATAAGTACTATCAGCTGGCAGGGTGGTGGGCAACTAAATCTTGGGATTTTGAGGCACTGAATTCCAAGTTTTATTATGTATCCAGAAGGGGCGTGTTGAATCAGGAGGTGTCTTTCTGGTACTCGGCTATTCTAGAGCTAGAAGGGATATCCGAATCGGAACTTCACACTCTCTGGGGCAACGTTATTAGTATGGATTCAAATAACTTGATGAAATTATGGGGAGATTCCTACGTCATGTTACATGCTGTGGTAAAATTGGCTCTTCTTAAAAGAAATCACTTATACACCACTTATAGAGCATACATATCCCCAAAAAAGCTAACTAAGATTACAGGTTTACATCATCAGTGTCCAAGATGTAAACTCCCTTCGGCAGATGACTATCATATGTTCATGAGTTGTCCTGAAATAGTAGTCTTTTGGGTAAAGGTGCAAACCTTTCTAGCTGAGGTACTGGATAAACAGATTGAAATTACCCCAGGATTGATTATGTTTGGATTACATATTGACTATCATCTTAACGATCCGGGATCTAAATTTATTTTTTATGTTATTATCTTGGCAAGACGTGAGATATGTAGAGCCTGGAAGAATATAAATGCTCCTACCTTCATAGATTGCTTGAAACATATAATTTATACTAGTGAATCTGAATTGGCATGCGACAGGAACAGTTACGGTAATGTTTGGGCACCCTTGGTTGCATGGCGGAACAGATAGGGAATATTCCAATGATTTCACCTGGGCACTACTTGGCTGGTCCCTTCAATGCGATGCTGGTTTATATCACATTGCGAAGAGAAGTGGATTGTGGAAGTTGTGACTGCTTGAGGGATTGAGCCTTTCCTTTTTTTCCGCATCGGTCTTAAATACCAGGGTTGGGACAGGATGACCGTTGAGGAGAGGTTATGGCCGCCCATCAGGATTGCCCTTATTTCTTGGTATATGAGGAATAAAAAAAAAAACAAACAACTTAAGCCTCTGAGACAGTGGGGGAACCTTAAATCAGTTAGGTGGGAAAGATTCAGCAAGCCACTCAAACAAGGACAGTAATTAGAATTATTTCACCCCACCCTCTCCACAGGTGTGGTGCATCAGATGAGAAATGTAGTAATTCGTTTATTTTCAATGAGTTTCAAATATAGAGTCAACCTGTTTTTAGGTCTCGCCTGGCGAATGCAGCGCGAAGCGCTGCTGTGCCAGCGAGATCTATTGTTGCTGACTTGCCTCGGAAGGGGGACAGGAGATGTGCACGCGCAGGCTTTTGGCGGATTTGAGTTGGTGTACGCGCCTACAGCCACGCGGCGTGCACATCTCCTGTCCCTCTTCCCTCGCAAGCCAGAATTTAGTTTCACTTCGACATATGGAGAACTCACCCGGTCTGCGGGGGGAATCCTTCTGAACGGCGGCTTCCGGAGCACTCCAGCTCCACTACTGCCAGCACGACGCGGGGCTCTCTCCTTATGCATGGGAGCCCCGCACTGCTATCTGCCGCTCTTCACCCGGGCCCCCTCCTGGGACCCGGGACTTCAGCTCCCACACCGGCTGCACGCGAAAGTGACAGGTACTGCGCGGGCAGCCCTCCCGGGTCTCCTCCCCAGCCCGGAGCTGCTTTCTGTTTTGCTTGTTATTGATTTGTTAGTGGCCTTCAGAGCAGCACACTCGAAGTTGCGCGCCGGCCTCCCTGGAAAGGATCAGAGCCGAGCGAGCCGGGGAGAGAGTCCGGTTCAATTAGCAGCCTGCGGTTCGCCAGGATTTGAAGATTGGTAATTAGAGTCTTAATTGATGCGTGGATATGCGCGAGTGGCCGATAAGGTTCTTAATTCGAACAATCATGTTTTGACGATGTACATATTGCCTCAAAAAATTTAACTTGCCAGGATAGGACAGTTTTTTTTCTTCGGTTGCCAGCATACATTAACTACGGATACCCTTCAAACTGTACACCTAAAAGCTTACTTCAGCAGTGTGATGGGGGAAGTTAAATGCCAATCGGGCCTAGCCATCACCACACTCATAGCGACCTAGAAGGTTCTACATGTACTAACTTTATTCCGAGCACGCTGAAGGCTGTAGCTATGTGGCTAAAGCGATCGACCTCGTAGCGGGGTGAGCGGGTTCGAGTCTCGGCAGGGACGCTCAACATCCTGGGGTTCTGGGCATATCACTTAATCTCCTCGTGCCCGCAAAAAAGTATGTGTCCCTCCGTAACGAAACTGGTGCTCATGTAAAGCGCTCTGATATCCTCCGGTCGAGGTCGCGCTATATAAAACTATTTAAAAAACAGAACCAAGGTCCCGTGCGTACAGGAGCAGTTTTACATCAACCATGGGTCTATCGGCAATCTTAATAAATAAGCTCAATCTATGTTTCTAGATAAACTGGGATTAACGCAAGCTCCTGTGGCACAGTGAGACCCACAACCCTTGAGGGGCCCCCATTCAGCTGAAGATTGGTGAATATGTGCCCCTCATCACATTCTGCAGGCCCTTACACCATTTTGCGTCACGCCACGGTTGGTCAGATGAGTTTTGGGTATTATTCGCGGGCCTCGGAAGAGGTTACAGAGTGTCTTCGCTTACAGTGTGGTTGAAAACATTGCATGTTTTCAAAATGCATGCACAAACAAGACATAGCTAACTAACCATGTCTGAAAATGGCTGATTTGCTTCAGAGCTCTAAGCTGCCCTTACACCAACTCTCACGACAAAATGGAGTAGCAAGAACATATTTGAGTGGGCTTGTTGGTGGCTGCGGAGGCTGTAGCCTCTCTAGTGCAATCACAGGAGAACTGGAATGACCCAACCAGCTGTGTGATCCTGTCAAGTATGAAAATGTAAATGTAATGCCAAACTGAGAGAGTGGAAATCTGAGGTGCATTGATGGAGTGGAGAATGAGCTGCACAGTTCAATGTGAGTGGCAGCCCAGTTAAGTCTTGAACATTGGAAGTCATGCTCTAAATTGGAGCAGCAAGTTGGAGAAGAGGGAGAGAGGGAGACTCAAAGTTCCCCCAGGGGCGACTCCTCCGTAATGGTGGAGGAGCGTTGCCTCACTTGTCAGATTGAGTGACAGAAAAATAAAATGATAATAAAACATCATTTTTTGTTTCTGTGACTGGTTTGGGCATGTGTGTAGTATTGGGCGGGGCCGGGAGGAGTGGTGGGCACTTAGAAGTGTGCATATAAGTTTGGCTGCAGTGTTAGGCTGACCAAACAGACATGCGCATTTCTATTTCTCTAACAGCCGGGTTGGAGAAAAGCCGCACGCACCCAGGGACTGTCTGAGCGGCAGACCAGGGTACTCAGACCAATCTTGGCGCAGCTCTAACAGCATGAAAGCAGCGTCTGGATTTAGTAGGAAGTCTGCTTCCCCAGAGACTGCTGGGAGAGCACAGAGGCAGATTTTGGAGGCAGCGGCAACAAAAGGAAAGTTGATTTAAAAAAAAAAAAACATTATTTTCCCCATTCCTCCTCCCCCTTGCACCCTCTCGTCCGTCCATCCCCTGCCCCCCCACTTTTCTTTTATGGCGGCCGCCACTGGGTGCCCCACTGATGCTGAACGTCATTTTGCCCTGAAGTTCTCAGGGTGTACAGGGGACTGATGGTCAGTCTAAGGGTAGTCTTCCAACAATTAACATGGGGGTCTGATGTATTAAGAGACGGATCACAAAAGGGGGTCACAAATGAGACATTAACTTTTTGTGACCAGTCTCTGATTACTGTAATACTGAATATCGAGGATATGAAGATCGTGGTGCAAGACTATTATATACAAAATATCGAAGACCAAAATATTGAAAGGTAAATGCATGTAGAGGAAGAATAGATTCGCTGTTCCCAACTCCACATCCACGTACCATGAAGATAAATATATCGTCAAGGTGCATATATGTGGAGTTTGAAATAGAAAATCCATACTTACATTACGATATTTTGGTCTTGATATTCTTGTACCTTGCTGTTCCATCTTTGATATTCAGGGCACATACGGTCTCTGATTTTACAATATGTCCTGTGTATTAATAAGACTCTTCACAAAATATCCACTTGCAGGGAGTTGCAGGATAGTTTTGTTGGTCTGGCACTGGGGCTTGAATGAGGATGTGAACAACAAACTCATAATCCTGAAGTGACAATTAAGATCTTCTGCAACCTTGTCATGTTATGACATTGCGTCGATGAAAGTGTATTGTGTTCCAGCATGCCCCGGGTGCTAGGCTGTCTGGTGAAAGAGGACACTGGTGGGGCTAGAGGGCATACTGTCTTTCTCTGCAGTTCTAAGTTGCATAAGTTTCCTTTAAACTTCTTCTTCCTGTAGCTTCCTCAGGTTTGTTTTATATAGATTTAGTTTCAATAGTTTCTTCTCTCTCTCAGTTGACACACACAGGTTCCTCTTTAAAATCGTCGCCAATAAATGTTGTAATACAAGGATGTCGAGTAGTCCAGGGTAGATTAAGTAGATGTTTATTTAAGTAGATAACAGGAAGAGCCCCACCAGGAGCAGCATTCCTGCTGCTCAGCCCATTCTCCAACTGACTCTCACTCACCCAACATTCCCCTGCATCACCACACACCAACATTCCACAACCCCAGTCACACTGGCTGAGCAGCAGTATAACAAATATCTAGACAAATTCAGGATCTTTCTATAAGAATGATCACTCTCATGAGCTCAGGGTAATGCAGAGGCCAGATTGGGGCCAAATTAGGCTACTGGGCTTTCCACTCAAATAACAGAGACTTCCAACAATGCACAGTCAGCAAGTATCATAACAAGCATTTACAATGCAATAGGTCTCGCATTTACGCGAGTTTGAGCTATTCACATTGCAAATAACAATGCCTTTTATTTGTGTTTTCGTTTTTCAAACATAAATGAAATGCATCGTCATTTACAATGCCAATAGCTTAAACTTGCGTAAATGCGAGACCTATTGCATTGCAAATGCTTGTTTTATAGACTTGCCCAAATGTTCCTCTTAGTATGGCTGAATAACTTGTAGTTTGGAAGCACTTGATAACTTTTCAGTTATAAAAGTAAGAGTATCTCTCCCAGTTGGCCTGGCTGAAATGTCTGTAGTAATGATGCAATTGTTTCATATGCACCAGGTATCATAATGACTTTGTTGTAATGCACACTACAGTTAAGGGCTTTGCAATGTTCTGGGTACAGGACTAGCTATTAAGTTAAACCCATGCCCCTATTATTATATTTTTAATAAAGAAGGGGTTAATTTGGGATAGAGTTAAATACACTTCCTAAGTGAACTGCAGTTTTCTTCTTGTTGTGTGACTATTGTTGGCCATCATACATATATAGTGTTGAACAAGAAAAACAGTATTTCCCCAAGAACATGCTGGCCCGTAATAAAGCTTTAAAAAAACATACGTTTAAAAAGGGGCACAAAACTTCAGTTTTTCTTCACTTCTAGGTAATTTGGTTACTTCCTCCAAGGCAGTCTTCAGAAAAACTCTATATTCCTTTCATGTGTATGATGGTGTGATTCCCATTCACGTTTTTCTGCCATTCATAATAAGATGTGTTTTTATATAGTGGTTGATACTTTGACCTCAAAAAGATTTATTGACCTGGGCAGGATTTGAAGTTATGACCTGCTAGCCACTCACAAATATCAGCGAGTGTCTAACTCACAACACTGTAGGGCTGGTTTTGCAATGATGTATAATGAGTAATGTATGTAGATGTGATTTTCCGTCCATTTATTGGGTCTCAGCAAATTAGACACTTGCCTGCACTTTACATAGTGGCACAGTTTGACTTTCACCTATCACACATTCAATGGAAGGGACCAGACGTACCTTTCAAAATGATTGCTGTTTTGATCATACTGTGGAATTCACCTTCACAGAGCTTCAGTCTAAAAACACATACTAAGATGAGATTAATGATTACTCTCTGTCCGTTTTAGGTTGTCTATGAGCACCACCCATGTCAGCATCTTTCCTGACCATTCTCCCTTTAATAAGAAATAAAAAAACACTTACAGAAATTATCCTGGCTGATTCATTAACTACAGCTTAATTTGCAATCACATTTCAACACATAGATGGGATTTCTCCATACAGTCGTGCTCAAGTTGTTTGTGTGTTGGTCGATATTTGAATGATCGTAATATGCTTTAAGCGGGATCGCAAGAAATTGGAAGGCTCAAATACTTTACTGGTTGGCCTGTAATATAATGGGCTCCTTGCAGTTGACATGGCAGCGTAACTGGGGTGCTTCAACCAGAATCCTATTCATATATTCCTTCTGGCTTCCAGATCAATCACACATTTAATGCTAATCAGGAAGTGCTTGACCTGTCTGTGGGATGTTTTGCTAAACTTCTGAGAAGTGAGGTAAATAAACCTGGCCTTCAGCCCAGTATGCTTAATGTACTTCTGCGTTTCACAAAGGACTTGGCATTATCTTTCTATCTTGAACGTGTGCCGAAAACATTTTAAAGGGAGATCTCATTGGAACTTTATGCTTACACAGGGTGTAATTGTTCTGATTGTCTGCAACCATGTCGGATTTAGTAACCCCAGACCTTTTCTGTACCATAACTAACTTCTTTGTCAACATTTTACTGCAGCTTACAAGGCCTGCCCAAGACCTGCTAATGTCTGTCTGCATGAACTGCAACACACATGGCTCAGAAGACATTGAGGTGATTTCCAACCTGATCAAAATTCGATTGAAGCCAAAAGTGCTCCTTAACCATTATATGCTTAGTGTCCGGTGAGTAGCTGAAGAATTGGATACAGTGAATTTGTAAAAAGATGCCTAAGAGCGGGTCTGTATGCTCTTGATTTGCATGAAACTGTGAAGTCTGGGTTATAGGTACTCTGTGCATGCTGGTTGTACTGTAGCACATTTGCATCCACATTGTTGGACATAGTTAACATGTAGTCATTGTGATCATGTGAAAATAATGAATTAACAAATATGAACTGACTTAAAACAAAACATAAAGTTAAGTGCAAAAGATATACCACTGATTATATTGCATATTGAAATGTGCAACTTTGAAGCAGTACAATATTGCAGTAGTACCTGTATATATCAAGGCATCTGCTGTCCATTGAGCAAAGAAACATCACTTTCGATGGTGCACGCTTGGATTGAGGGCTTTGGGGAGGAAATTTGCAATTAGTGAGAGTAGCTGTCTGCCTACCGTGCATTCACATTTCCATGACCTGACCCGACTTGTCAACTGGGGCAATGGCTGTTAACGATGTTGCAATGCTCTATGGTGCTAGTGGTTGGAGTGAGAAAAACAGAAGAATACCCCAGTTGTACAATATCAGTGAGTCAAAGCAACTAATAATAAAAAGCAAAACACCTAGGTTTTAGATGAGGTGATCATTCTCAATCCCTCAACTCTGAAAAATTAAATCATCAGAAGGTCTAGTAATACTGAATTCTAGTACCATTTTAAAAGTTTTTAGGTATGTGTTCCCTTTTTGATATTGATGATATGCAACAAAAATCCTTGTTAATAATAATCTTCATCGCGAAGGATTAATATGATGTCTTCCTAGTGCTGGTGGTAACTGAGTGACTCAAAATTGTAAAGATTTTGTAACAAAAAATAGCTTTTAACTAATCAGTGTATAAGATTGTCAGCAACACAGGTTCATGGTAATAATCTAATGTTTTTATTGTTTAGAAAACTGTCCTGAAGAAGGTGTAAATTTACGTATTCACCGAAACGTAGTGTCGACAACTGTTTTCTTGTGACTGTGTATTTTAATGTATTTTAATTAAATGTTTTTTAATTTTGATTGTATATATGTGTTAAATAAATACTAATTTGTATATGCCGATGATTTTTTTGATCTTTTGCTTTTTATTATTAGTTGCTTTGACTCACTGATATTGTACAACTGTGGTATTCTTCTGTTTTTCTCACTCCAACCACTAGCACCATACAGCATTGTAGTAATTAACTATTGTTCGATAGGGACGTGTTTGCTTTTTTGTGTATGTACTTTCCCTGTCCCCGATTGGATTTTAAGGCTACCTCCCTTGTTTTTCTTTACTTTTGTTAACGATGTTGTGCACATTTAGGACACTTCTAAAAGTACCTAAAACACTGTTCATTAATATGTATTTATGTTGTGTCTTTTTCGGACAAGAAAATGCTTTTAAGTATTGCTTCCTTTATCATTGTATGCCGAGCCCAAAAATGATCACTCATAAGGTGTTCCCTTTCCCTGAGACAAAATAGATTAATATTTACTACTTTTGCAGCTTCTCTTCTATCAGATACTCGACCTTTGCATTTAGTGCACCCTATTGTTGACTTGGAAATTTCTTAAAAAACATAAAATCTTTTTTTTCTAATCCTGATTCATGCTTCCGCGTTTGTGTCTCAAGCATGGATATGGATCATCTGTTTTGATGCATATGTCTTTCTTATTCTCCTATAGAGTTCAGTAATATGGTGTGATATCATTAACCCTTTTTAGGTCTCGCCTGATCCAGCGCATGTGCTGCTCTGCGAGACGTTTAGTAAGTGGGTTTTCAAAGTGCTACCACATGCTTTTGCTGGCCACAAGCTTGTGGTTACGCGCACGTGCATGCACGCAGCCGCCATCTGGCTTTCCTCCGTCATGGGTCATTAAGTGCATCGCTCGCGGGCACCCTTACAGCCCCCGATCACTTTCGCAGCCGCGTCACTTTCACAGTCGCGTGGCCAATGCTTGTTTTACTTAATTACTATGGCATCCCTGCATGATTATGCACTGCTTGTCTCTTTTTTTCATCCTTTTCTTCAATGTCCTCGCGAAGCCAGCTCCGTATCAATTACATTTGCATGCAGGTGAAGTGACTGCAGGCTCGTTCATCTCCGGCCGCACATCGGCACAGTCAGTCTAAGAACACTGACATCTCCCTCTGCTAGTGACCACCTGCTCCACCTGTGCTCCTTGGACAGAGAAGGTTGTGGGTGTAAGTGCTGTGGTGGTATTACTTTTAACCACGCTTGTGGTGGTGACGTGGGAGGACTTAGGAGAGCGTGTAGGTAAATCACAGCACTCCTTCGCTTACAACTGGTTCCTATAGGAGGATGATATCAGCGGTGACCTCTAGATCACAAGGTCGAATCTTTTACAGGGCCAACTTATCCGTTTATGCTTCAGAGGTCGACAAACTGAATAGGTTTAAATCGGATAATAGTATATTGGCCAGCGCACAGCACTGTCAAATGGGTAAATGTGATATTAAGAAGCTACATAAACTAATTATTGCGTACTGTGACCTTTATCAACTTCGGAGGACGTGCTTATCTAGCGTACCACAGTCAGTCTAAAAACACTGACACCTCCCTCTGCTAGTGCCCACCCGCCTCACCGGTGCTCCTGGGGCATAGAAGGGCGTGGGTGTAAGTGCTGTGGTAATAGTACTTTTAAACACACTTGTGGTGGGAACGTGGGAGGATGTAAGTAAAGCACATCATGCCTTCATTGCATGGTATGATGACATCAGCGGTGGCCTTCACACTTCTCGGGCTTTACCCCTTCTACTGGAGCACACGTTTATTTTTATTCAGTTTTCTATAGCGCGGACACTATAGCAAGGACAGGTAGTAAAGTGCTTGTCTCTCCTGCTGCACTGGAAGAAACAAAACTGCTCCACCTCCGGATGAGGTTACCCATCCTCACATGAGCCACAAACAAGACGGTCCCACACACACAAAACAAAGCAAAAGCGTCTCCCTTGCTGCACTGGAAGAGACAACACTGTTCCGGATGACGCTACCTCGCCGTGGACCAAAGCATCATTGATCCATATTACTTGGGTTCAGCAAATTAAAACAAAGTATCTGCGTGCAGCACCGCTACCAATTTCGGTTGCATTGCATGGTATCTTTAACATTGAATATTGCGTCTTGATATTGTGATGGTGTTTTCATTTGTTTGGCTATTTTGTGAGTACAGCACATCATGGATGCAAACGAACTGAGACAAGAAAGATCATTTGGGGAAAATGAATTATACATGCAGCAGCAATCTCTGAGGCAGATAATTTCCTAATCGACCTTTTTGTCACTTAACGGGATTTTCCTCTGCATCCAGAGAAATCGGCCATCATCACTTATCATATTACATAGCTCATAAATTAAACAGCTGAACAGGGCATCTGCTGGGCACATAAGACATCAAATATTAAGGAATTCAGTGGGGAAATGAGTACGCTAACACACCGGTATACTAAACTGTAACCACCTTTCTGAGGGATATTGTCCATTAATGAAACTTCATTCTTTACAATAGCCTGCATTTAAATAGTATTTTTACCCACGCATCAAATCATTTTGTTCGAAACATCAAACATATTTGAGCCCAACTATTGTATCATTTCAGCCCTGTATTACTCAATTAAAAATATGTTTTCTCTAAAGTCTCATTTAAGGCGTGAGTTCATCTATCTGTCTTTGCCTTTCACTGCTTGCCGTATCAACAAACACTGCTGCCTGGTTCACAAGCATTTTATTTGCTCCACAAATTACTTTTGGGCTTATTGCCATGTTCTATCTTATCAGCGAATCATAACAGCTAATCTTTACAAAATACTGAATATCTTGCTGAAAGGAATGACCATTGTTTACTTCAGGTTTTTTTTTAATAACGCAAATCAGCTTAAGTTTGCTTCTGAGAGCTAAACAATGTAAAAAGAGAAAAAAAAATCACAGGCGTGAAATTGTCATTATGGTATCTCTCCTATGAGCGGAGACAGAATATTCAATGTTAACAAAGACATACGGTGTCATCAATTCCAAAATCAGGTACAGCTGTGTAGGTGTCAGGAAGCTAACGTGGTATCAGGAGTCAAACGAAATTTACATTAATATGTGGAATCAGGGTCACTTGAGAAATATGGAGTAAAATATGGTTGGACGGCTATAGAGAGCTCCTTCTACAACATGTTGGGTTATGGTATCTTATAAGAGCTGTTTTATGGGAGACATTAAATACAACCTGATTAGCATGCTTTTGTTGCCAGTGAGTTACCATCATTGACTCAAGATTATATCCCCAATCTTCACCCCCCAACCTCGGTCATCCTGCAGCAACCGCACATTGAAAAATAATAAACAGCGTCCCTGTTGCTTGGAGATAAAGTGTACAGACAATGCCCTATGGTAACAGACCCAAAGGAGGCGATCTGCATAACCATGCTCAGTATGGGGAACTTAAGTTGCATAACTAACTGCGGAATGGACACATGCTGCTAGGTAAGAAGAGGGCTTATTTGTCATACACATACACCAATGATTGGGAATGATAGAATGAAAAATACAGATTTATAGCTTGTGTTTTCAATCCACGCCCTTAATTACATCAGCCACGCCCCCTTAAGAGACACCCCAGTTTTTCAACCCACTTAAAGCCCTGATAATCATAATTACAATTGGCACACTAGGCCATTTCTCTGTGTAGTTTACAGAGAGGCCAATGATTGGATGAGCATGTGTTCAAAACTCCCTTGTATCCCACTGACAGGCGCAGGCGATACATCTGCCCTGCTTTTGGCCTGAACTCCGCAACTCTCAATGGTAGCCCACAGGACTCATACAGCCATATAAGAACAGCTGTTTCCACACTGCTCGCTGTACATGACCAATACTTTGCATGAAGATCTATACAAATAAAGCATCATGAATAAAGCAAATGTTGTTAGGAAATGCAAGGGTAATTAAAACGCAAAATGTAACAAGCATTTGCAATGCAATAGGTCTCGCATTTATAAGAGTTTGAGCTATTGGCATTGTAAAATTACAATGCCTTTTATTTATGTTTTGGTTTTAAAACAAATAAAAGGCATTGTCATTTACAATGTCAGTAGCATAAACTGGCATAAAAGCAGTGTGTGGAGTGCAGCAGTGTGCCGCGTGCAGCAGTGTGCGGCGTGCAGCAGTGTGCGGCGTGCAGCAGTGTGAGCCGTGCAGCAGTGTGAGGCGTGCAGCAGTGTGCGGCGTGCAGCAGTGTGCGGCGTGCAGCAGTGTTTTGTGTAGCAGTGTGAGGCATGCAGCACTGTGACGTGCGGCGTGCAGCAGTGTGCTGCGTGCAGCAGTGTGCGGCGTGCAGCAGTGTGCGGCGTGCAGCAGTGTGAGGCATGCAGCACTGTGCCGTGCAGCGGCATGCAGCAGTGTGCTGCGTGCAGCAGTGTGCTGCATGCAGCAGTGTCGTGCAGCATGCAGCAGTGAGTAATGCAGCAGTGTGCAACAGTGTGCCGGTTGCATCAGTGTGTGCCGTGCAGCAGTGTGTGGCGTGCAGCAATGTTTCGTGTAGCAGTGTGTGGCGTGCAGCAGTGTGCGGCGTGCAGCAGTGTGCGGCGTGCAGCAGTGTGCGGCAGTGTGTGGCGTGCAGCAGTGTGAGGCGTGCAGCAGTGTGTGGCGTGCAGCGGCATGCAGCAGTGTGTGGCGTGCAGCAGTGTGAGGCGTGCAGCAGTGTGTGGCGTGCAGCAGTGTGTGGCATGCAGCAGAGACACGTGGAGGGTGAGGAGAGACACGTGGAGGGTGAGGAGAGACACGTGTGGAGGGTGAGGAGAGACACGTGTGGAGGGTGAGGAGAGACACGTGTGGAGGGTGAGGAGAGACACGTGTGGAGCGTGAGGAGGAGACACATGTGGAGGGTGAGGAGGAGACACATGTGGAGGGTGAGGAGGAGGGTGAGGAGACACGTGTGGAGGGTGAGGAGAGACACGTGTGGAGGGTGAGGAGAGACACGTGTGGAGGGTGAGGAGAGACACGTGTGAAGGGTGAGGAGAGACGTGTGGAGGGTGAGGAGAGAGACGTGTGGAGGGTGAGGAGAGACACGTGTGGAGGGTGAGGAGAGACACGTGTGGAGGGTGAGGAGAGACACGTGTGGAGGGTGAGGAGAGACACCTGTGGAGCGTGAGGAGGAGACACCTGTGGAGGGTGAGGAGGAGACACATGTGGAGGGTGAGGAGGAGACACATGTGGAGGGTGAGGCGGAGGGTGAGGAGACATGTGTGGAGGGTGAGGAGAGACACGTGTGGAGGGTGAGGAGAGACACGTGTGGAGGGTGAGGAGAGACTTGAGGAGAGACACGTGTGGGGGGTGAGGAGAGACACGTGTGGAGGGTGAGGAGAGACACGTGTGGAGGGTGAGGAGAGACGTGTGGAGGGTGAGGAGAGACGTGTGGAGGGTGAGGAGAGACACGTGGAGGGTGAGGAGAGACGTGGAGGGTGAGGAGAGACACGGAGGGTGAGGAGAGACACGGAGGGTGAGGAGAGACACGGAGGGTGAGGAGAGACACGGAGGGTGAGAAGAGACACGGAGGGTGAGGAGAGACACGGAGGGTGAGGAGAGACACGGAGGGTGAGGAGACACGTGTGGAGGGTGAGGTGGAGGTCTTGCATTTGCGAGAGTTTGAGCTATTGGCAATGTAAATACCAATGCCTTTTATTTATGCATTTGAAAACCTGCAGGCTGTGCGTAAACAAGCACTTTGTACTTATAGTCCTTGCTTTTGAGAAGCAAAGCTGGCAGTCTCTTTTACTGACGTGCTTCTCGTAATTAAGAATTATAGGTACAAAGTGCGTGTTTATACACCACTTGCAGGTTTTCAAAACAAATTAATAAAAGGCATTGTCATTTACAATGCTGATAGCTCCAACTCTCGCAAATGCGAGACATATTGCATTGCAAATGCTTGTTCATTATCCATGCACCACAAAAATAACACTTAGCACCAAACATTTGTAGTTTGTCCAGGACATTAAGAACACCCATAGCTCGGTGCCTGGAAGAGGGAGAAATAAACAGGAGGGGGAGGGAGAGGGAGATGTAGAAAGAAAGAAAATCAGGGACAGAAATTAGGAATTCCAGATAAGGACAGAGAGAGAGATAATGAGAGACAGGCAGAGCAGGACAAAAGTCAAAGATAGGGAGAAAATAGAAAGTCAGAGACAAGGATACACAAAGATACAGAGAGAGGGAAAAATAAGACAGACAGGAAGTGGCAGAGAAAGGCAGGCGGAGAGACAAGGAGAGAGCGTCAGAATGACAGATGGCTAGAGAAAGACGAGGAGAGAAAGGGAGACCAGAGAGGCATAGAAAGAGGGAAAGCAAAAGAAAGACAGAGACTAAGAAAGACAGAGGCAGGACGGGAGAAAAAATTGAGAAAGAGACAGGGAGAGACATACTAGGAGCCAACAAGAGAGCACACACAAAGCAAGCAGGCGGCCAAGGGAGGGGGATGGGAGGGGAGCAGAACAAGCCTTTATGTATACACAGATATCAACGCTGCCGCCCACGAGCTCGCTGAAAGCAAGAAATCGGGATAAAATAGAACAGTGCAAAATGTTTTACCTAGAGGAGGCAACCCCTTGTTTAGCAAATGAGAACTTCCCATTGAGGTGTATGTCCAGACTCCCTACAGTTAAGAACTTGAGGGAAATGTTTAAAAAATCCTAAGCATATGGCGGCCACTTCAGTTTTTCCCTGAAGTAACACACGAGCGCACACGCACCAAAGCCCCTGCGCTGCTGTCTCTGAAAGTGGGAGAGGTTTAGGCAGGCGGGGCTTGGCTCCGGCCGGATTGATCTTCTGTTTAGCAGGCTACAAAAAGAGCACTAAAAGATGAGGAGGGAGGTGTAAAAAGAAAAATGAAAACAATTCTCCATCCGCTTGATCTGCAAAATGGGGACCGTGCAGTTGTTCTGCTGGGTGTGGTCAGATGCGTAACACCAGCTTACAATGTCGCTGCTTTGCTGTTAGTGCAGGTAGTCTATACACAGTGACAGCTAACATCTTATTAAAAAATATATATAACCGTAGCAGGACAACAGAGCAAGCCAGTTTAAACAAGCAGGAAGGGGGTGGCAAATGGTGTTCACGGGCGCTTTGATGTCCTCAGTGGCCGCGTGGCTCACTGAAAACATCAAAGCGCCCGCGAAATGTAAGTGATCGCAATCGCGATCACACTTCAAAGCGCGGCCGTGTGGCAGGCGAAAGTGAAAGTAGTTTTGGAAGTGCAAACAGTGGCTTTTCAGGCCGCCAAATGGTGCGCGCGCCCGGGGCACATGCACTGTACTTGGAGGCCTGAAAAGCCACTGTTTGCACTTCCAAAACTCGCTTACTATAAGTCTCGCCAGAGCAGCGCTAAAGCGCTGTCTCAGGCGAGACCTAAAAAGGAACAATGTCTCTATTCTCTGGCAGAGAGAGCAGTGTCTGTGGTGGGTGCACAAAGGCGACCCCCCATAAACATGCCATTGCCTCTTTAAAACAAGCATTTGCAATGCAATAGGTCTCGCTTTTACGCAAGTTTAAGCTATTGGCGTTGTAAATGACAATGGGTTTTATTTATGTTTTAAAAACTAAAACAAAAATGAAAGGCATTGTTATTTGCAATGTCAATAGCTCAAACTCGCGTAAATGCAAGACCTATTGCATTGCAAATGCTCGTTGTGTCTGTCGGCCAAATGTGGTAACCTGTTGGCCAATCATTTTGTCCTATTTTTCTCTGCATTTTATAAGATGGCTCCAAGTAATTTTGTTTCACCATGTCGATTTAGTTGTCCCCAACTTAGAAGGTATGCTTATGATTTATGAAATAGGGCCTTAAATAAGGCCTTAACTCCTTAAATAGTTTTTCCTGACCGATACATGTGAGCATACCTGATTCTCATGTACATATTGGATGTACCACTTTTTTGTTTACAGCAAAGTGATATGCATTTGGTAGTCCTTATGCTGACAACAGTATTTTATCATTGTTGTCTCCAAAGGATCCCTCTGCACTTTGAGTAGTCCAGTGCCAATGTGTTTATCCTTTTGCTGGTGAACAGCTTGAATGTTCTGTAGGGTGGAATGGAGGTGCCTTGTGGGGACTGAAGCCTGTGTAAGAGTAGGTTACCAAGTTGCAATCAACTCAAATATTTTGTTCCTATTGTTTTAATGATGGTCTTTATTTTTAGGGAGCTGCTGAACGCGCATCGTGACAACCTTGGCACAATGGTGAAATTTGTGATTTTCAATGAACTTTCCAATGCCAGGAATCCCAACAATATGCAGATTCTATACACTGTGTTACAACACAGCTCGGAGCTGGCGCCAAAGGTATCTTTGTCTTCTTAAAAGTGTTATAAACTTCTCACACTTTAGGGAACTTTTGATGCAGCTAATATACTTTTCATTTCAAGCATCTTCTGATCTACTACTGTTGAAACACCCAGTGAACTGGAAATTCAAAGTTAAAAAATAGCCGCTTGTGTAGTTCAGTGAGAGCCATCCCAACCATCTTTGTATACTGTAATCCTAAAGATCACTTTTTTAACCAATAGAGTATACCTATGTACATGAGGGTCCTTGGCTTTTTAACAAATCAAATCTTTAACTATCCCACAGGCAGATAAGAGGCCTTTATAATGTTGCCGAGTTTGAAGTACACAGTATAAGAGAAGCATCCTAAAAATAAACTTTGCAGATTTATAAAAATGTGGTTTAAAAACTCTTCAGTGACACTCGTCTGCAGACCAGTAAGCATATCTTTGACTATGGAAAGTAGGTCCTGAGACCAGGAGTCATGAAGTGGTGCTAAGATGAGATGAATATCCATGACACCCCTTTGGTGTCCTGTTAGCTCATTTTCCCTTTATCTTCCAAGCTCCAAGTCAAGGCTCACACTCTGTCGGAGCTGGTGCCCAAGCAAACATGAATAAGTCATCCTTTGTGCCAGGTTACCTCCATTCCCTCATTACCATCTTTTGATGACTATTTTCACAATACAGTAACTCTTTGTTGTGCATTTTTTTAAAATTTAAATTAAGGTTTTTTTTCTCCAAAAAGTGCAACGAACCTTTTGCATATTGACCTATCTATTACAAATATTACCAGTCAATTACCTTTTTGCCTAACTGTGTTGATGTGATATAAAGATTGTTCACATGTTGCCAAAATAGCTGTTAGCAGACAATACATCCCTTAATCTTTCAGATGTCTCCTTGATTGCTTGGCCTATTCTCTGACTTAACAGCTGTTTGTTAGAGGACCTTGCCATCAGGCATATTTTCAAATTCTGCCCGATTGTCACTTTGGTCATGGGTCATGTATCTGAATCATTGTTCTTTTCAGTTCCTGGCGATGGTGTTTCAGGATTTGCTGACAAATAAGGAGGATTACCTGAGAGCATCCCGGGCATTGCTTCGTGAGATAATCAAACAGACCAAACATGAAATCAACTTCCAGGCTTTCTGTCTTGGGCTCATGCAGGAGAGGAAAGAGTCACCATTCACAGACATGGAATTCAAGGTAAGAGCATTGAAGGGCCGAACCTTGTTCCTTGCGATCTCTGCTTCTTTAACAAACATGCAGTAGTGCTGCCTTTCGGTACAGAGGGTTGACTCTACTTGTCTTTGTGTGATTCACCCTTACATGGGTCTAGTCAATATCATATTTTGAAAAATCATGCTACAGACTTCAAGGTCATTAAGAATGATCATCTTATGCTTGAGTGGTTTCTGCTTTGGTCTAATGATATGCTTGTTAGAAAACAAGTAGGCTGAAGTAATAAAGAACACAAGGGTAAATAAGAGCATAAAAGCTAGATGGCCTGAAATCACTGAAGAAAGTTTAGTCTCTGACTAGAAGCTATTAAGATTTCAACGCACATGACCCAATTAATGTTCATTTTAATGCATAGTAAAGTAGATTTTCTGAGGAAAAGTACCAAGGTATTTATGGGAACTGGGACCCATATGTGCCTTTCGTTGTAACCCTCGGTCAAAACTTTCCATTATAATCTACAAAGCACAATACAAGTCTAAAGATGATGGTAGCTCGCGAAACATTAAGACACCCCATCTCATGAGTGCACAGAATGCCAGCCTGAGAGCAGACAAATATTGCGTTTGATTATGTATTCAGCATCTAAGTTAACTTAGATGGAAGGTCAGCATAAATTATCAACAGCCTCCACCTACCTCAAACAGACAGGGATACAGAACACCACACAAAGACACATTTTTATGTTAAATTAAGAACTGTGAGATATCAGTTGGAAAGTGACTGCCGCACACATGCAACCAAGCCACATGGGAAAACAGAAATGATAAAGATTAACATATTCCCAGGAAACCCATGAGTGAGACTATATATTTGCATCCAACTCACAATATAATTAATGTGATTTGAATGCAGGGTCGCTGCATAATGGCGCTGGGTGAATGTCAAAATAAAAACATGCTTAATATTTGTTTTTATTCTATAATAAAAAATGTGTGGTTGGAGTGAAGATTAATTCTGACAATCAGGATTTCTCCCTCCATTTGTTTTGCATGAATGTTCTCCCCACTATGTAAACTGTGCAGGAGAGGTTTTTCATTTAAAATAAGGCATCTGCCCCTCTTTCCTAGCCACTTTTGAACCTGGATTTTTAGAATTTACAGCTGGTTTTAATTAATTTTGAAATAAATGTAATTACAAGCAATCTTTGGTGTTAACCAGTTCGAGAATCACATAGATTGTATTGCTCTGCCCCGACTGGCTGGGTACTGAAACATTTCCAAATCAGCAACATTTTTAGGTCGAGCCTACAGCGTGCATGCGCGGTCTGCAAAACCTGCTGTAATCGCTCTATACGGAGTGCAATCCCGCCTTCTGCTTCAATTGGTTCACTCCTGTGTCGCTTGTATTTCCTGGCTCCTTGTTTGTGGCCTCCCGATACTTCACTTCCGTTTTTATAGTTCAGGAGCACCGGCCAACTACAGTTTCTTTACGCTGTAGTTGTTTGTGTTTCATTAGGGACTACTTGTTTTAAATTAGTGCTAGTGTTTACTGTGAGAGTGTCTAGAACTTGTTTAATTGTTTGACTCGGGTCGTTAAATCAGTATGGCGCCCCCTTCAGGGACGCCATGCTTCATGTTTTGTCTTGGATTGCAATGAAAAACAAAGCTGCCTGAGCGCTGACCCTGGCTTGAAAACACACCTGTAGACCTTTCTTTTCAGGAATTTCCCTGTGCCACTCTGCCTGTCACTGCCTGTTATTTAACTACTTTGGCGCCCGCAGTCAACGTCCTGTGCCGTCCGTCCCCTCTCTCCCCTGCCTGCCTCTTATTTTCGGTACAAAAGGGGGTGGTGATGGACGGAGCATCAGAACCAATCAAACACTCACACCCAGTCAACAGATCTGGGTTTGATCCATCACCATTCTTTAGCCCACTCTGCCACACCAGTTCAAACATGGCCATATGCAAATCAGTCTGACCCTGTGCCTCATGGGAACAGTCCAGCCCGAACTGCCAAGCCATGCCTTCCCTGGACCGGAAACAAGCTTCCTAGGACCGGTTTCTGGCATTTCAGCCGTCTTCAGCCAGGCTTGCTTGAATCCAGTGGCAAAGTGAGCAAGGGACTCACGTCTGAGCATACCCTGCCAACTTATGGCGAACAAAGCGGTACAAAAGGGGGTGGTGATGGACGGAGCATCAGAACCAATCAAACACTCACACCCAGTCAACAGATCTGGGTTTGATCCATCACCATTCTTTAGCCCACTCTGCCACACCAGTTCAAACATGGCCATATGCAAATCAGTCTGACCCTGTGCCTCATGGGAACAGTCCAGCCCGAACTGCCAAGCCATGCCTTCCCTGGACCGGAAACAAGCTTCCTAGGACCGGTTTCTGGCATTTCAGCCGTCTTCAGCCAGGCTTGCTTGAATCCAGTGGCAAAGTGAGCAAGGGACTCACGTCTGAGCATACCCTGCCAACTTATGGCGAACAAAGCGGTACAAAAGGGGGTGGTGATGGACGGAGCATCAGAACCAATCAAACACTCACACCCAGTCAACAGATCTGGGTTTGATCCATCACCATTCTTTAGCCCACTCTGCCACACCAGTTCAAACATGGCCATATGCAAATCAGTCTGACCCTGTGCCTCATGGGAACAGTCCAGCCCGAACTGCCAAGCCATGCCTTCCCTGGACCGGAAACAAGCTTCCTAGGACCGGTTTCTGGCATTTCAGCCGTCTTCAGCCAGGCTTGCTTGAATCCAGTGGCAAAGTGAGCAAGGGACTCACGTCTGAGCATACCCTGACAACTTATGGCGAACTTATGGCGAACAAAGCGGTACAAAAGTGGGTGGTGATAGGATGCTTGATTCCGGTCCAGGGAAGACATGGCTTGGCAGTTCAGGCTGGACTGTTCCCATGAGGCACAGGGTCAAGACTGATTTGCATATGGCCATGTCTAAACTGGGGTGGCGTAGTGGGCAACAGAACGATGGATTTAACCCAGATCTCTCGACTGGGGGAGAATGTCTGCATTGTCAGCATTCCGTCCATCATTTGTTTGTTGTAATGCCTCTTATTTTCAGTTGATGTCATCGGATGAAAGAGTTTATTCAGATTAATGCAAACTATCTTGATTTAAAATCGAACGTGGGAGGGCAGTATGCGGCATCAATTAAAAACACTGAATCTAATTCAGGAATTTTCCTGTGCCGTTTCCTCCCATTACTGCCTGTTATTTTAACTACTTAGGACCCGCCTTAACTTACTATCCCGTGCCTTCCCTTCTCTCCCCTGCATGTGGCTGCCCTTTTATTCATTTTAATGCAAACTATCTTGATTTAAAAGCTACAGTCGGTGGACATGATACTGCACCAGTTAAAAACATGAAACCTAATTTCGATACAAAATCACATAATCTTTAAGCTACCTGACCTGGTGACAGTGACACAGCATTTCTGTAACAGTATTCCAGATTTATTAGGTTATCAAGCTGTTTTACTTAAGGGACACAGGTCAACAAATAAAACAAAGTAAGGTCGGGACTCAATTACTTCCTCAAAACTGTAATGTGTCTGTTAAAACGGAACATATTTTTCCTCGTAATTGTAAGAAGCTAAATACAGCTTGCAATTACAGAGGCACAGACCTTTGTGGACGTTAGACTGATTTAGTTTTTGAATGTAAAAGGAAATAACGTTAATTGTGTAAAGCAAACATGCTTCTGGGGAGGGGTGTAGCAATGGCTTCCCTTCATAGTGTTGATATCAAAATAGGCCGAGCATGATAGGGCGGCAGCTTTTCAACCAGAGTGCATTTGGGGAGAAGTCAGAAGGCGCAACAGCTAAGGCTGCGTTCACAGAGGCGGGCTACATGTCTGCCTGTTCTGCATGCTGGCTGAGTTTCCTGTTGCTACATGTACAGCACTCCTCTGCCATCTTGGGTACCCTACAAATACTCCAATGCAATAAGGTAAAAATGCTCACTGCCACTTAGATTGGCAAATCAGTATAACTTCAATCCAGGTAATCAAGGGCACTCTCTCCAGTCTTAAGCTTTTGACCAACAATCCATTGCTATCAAGTGTGTTTCCCCAAGTAGGTCAGTGGAATCTTACCAAGACTGCAACTCCCAGAATGCACTACAGTGTCACAGGACAGCCCAAGAATAGAAACAATCCCTGGAATAAGATGGAGTGAGGTGGGCACCAACAACAGCTGCTACAGAGAGTGAAATGAATTCTGAAATGTTCTCATGTTCTAACTAGTTGTGTATTAAAACTAGAACATTGAGATCTGTAGACGAGACTTAAAATCTTGATTTTGAATAATGTAATGAGATTCCCAAAAAGTTCTGGCTGGCTCCCGCCTCCATGCAAAAATATTACATATTAACCTCTTCAGTGAATAGCTTGCAGTGACTAATGCATTCTTCATAATTAAAAATAATTATCTGCCTGGGAGCTGCCTTGTGACACTTGTGACACCTTCTGAAAGTACTAGCTTTTCAGCAAGTTTTAAGAATACCAAGTCACTTTAACTGTGTAGACTATATTTAGGGGTTAATGCAGCGCGCTGAATTATGCACATCACTACTCTGCCTGTACATGCAACAAACGTAAGCACTCTTGGAAGTGCTTTAGGGCAGTAGTAATTCATTCTGTTGTATACTACTTACTGACTAAACTGATTTTCTGTGTTGACGTTTTATGGCAAATCTACTGGTGTTGTAGTAACTGTGCTGAAACATGTGTGCTTCAAGGCGAACATCCCATGGTGTTGTAGTTGTTGCTTTCTCCTGTGATGTATTTATAGTGTTTAATTCAGACTCATGTGCACATTCTGGGTACTAGGTGCACCAAAACAAAACCAGCATCACGTTTGCCTTTTGTGTTGTGACACATGCCCTTGATCCGTGACACAGCATGGAAGGTGAGGTACAGGCACTCAAAACTCCTGCTGCACTCTTCAGACCACTAATGTGCGTTAATTAGTACAGTCTGTGAACTATGACCGGTATTCCTGCTCTTATCCCACTTCAAAGTGTTAGTACACAATCATTCCATGCTCCAAAATAGCTTGTTGATTAAACTTTTCAACATGCTGCACAGCAGCCACAATGTTCTACAACATAGCTTAAACTCATTGGAAAAGCCAATAGCCCAGGTTTAACGCTTAAAAGGACCCAAAGGCGAGACCTATTGGCTATGTCAATGCTTGTTTGTTTTGGCATCGACGATCAGCTGAGTCAGAGTGACCCACTATGATGTTAACCCTAAGCCCACAGTTCTCCAGTTCAGACACCATCTCCAGATCATTTCCCCATGTATAGTAATTTTGCAGTGGTATAAATAGCCTATTGTCTTTTTATGATTTTTAACAATGTTTGTATTTTGCTGTACTTAATCTCCTTCTTGACGGATGAGGTAGAAGGATCACATGAACATGTAGAATAGTTTCAAGCTGTAAAACTATTATTACAGGTAAGTCATTTCTTTTGCTGTCTGAACCTGTTATTGATTCATGTGCGGTGAATAGATTACCTAAGAGCATTAGCTCTTAGTGGGGAAGAGAGTGAAACATGGGAAGAAAACCATCATTCGCAGAGGAACAGTACACGCAGGCGGCGGCTGGTTGGGGGTCAAAGGTTACCCGAACTTCACAAAGCCATAACTCGGGACCTGTTGGGCCGATATTGACAATTTACATCGTGTTTTGCTCCTGATGGCGAGCCCTGGCCACCCGGACAACTTTCTTCAGGTCTCCAGGCCTACAAAAAGTGACACACCTTGTAATAAGCTGGTTTAACCAGCCGTTCCTCCTTCCTGTTGTTTGCTGTAAATATTATGTACCTCCTGTCTCTTTCTAAGGAATCCCATCTGTTGGGGAGAAACCATGCCGGGCATTACCTTGTTTAAACTCATGGCCTTTGTGAAAACTTTGTGTTTTCAGCAGGGTGGTAGGTCTTTCTCTAGGACCCACAATTCACTGTATCGTTAACAAGCTTCAGTAAATTTAAAATTGTAGCTTTCCGCATTATGAAGCTGATTAAAAACCAAGCTCAGGATCCCTAGGAGCAAAAGGCAATAATTCTTTTAGAAGCCCTGTATTTGTATAACTGTAAGAAAGTGCCCCTTTTTGACAAGGTCACCCCCACTTTTTGTCTGGTTTCTGATTATATTTGTAAGAAGTGTTCTAGGTTTCTGCAAACCAGGTCCCCAGAGCTGGATCACTTTCCCTAAAACTGTACAAATGTTCCCCCAATTGGCACCCCTTTAGCACCTTCTGTAATTCCCTAGTAAATGGTACTCCTGGTAACTAGGGCAGGGAAGCTAAAGAGGGTCTCTAAGGGCCGCATCATGTATTATGCCACCCTAAGAGACGCCTTAACAACCAACAGGCAAACTGCCATTTCAGGCTGCGTGCCATGGTGCAGAGAAGAGTGAAGGCACAGCATTGCATACCTCCTGTGTGCCATGCCAGCAAACACTGCATGCAGTATAGGTAAGTCACCCCTACAGCATGCCTTACAGTCCTAAGGCAGGGTGCACTATAATACATGTGGATATATCTACATGAGCAGTTAGCCCCTGTGATGTCTAAATTGATTATTAGATATTACAAGTGAACAGTGAAGCCATTTTAAGTACATGTGCTGGACACTGGTGGTAATGCGTTCCCCAGATACATGATGGCTTCAGTAAAATTAGAAATGTTTGGTATCAAACATATCATAATAATGTGTCCAAACTGATTCAAGTTATGGATTTATTAATACATGCACCCAGAGGGCACCTTAGAGGTGCCACGTGAAAACCTGATGGCTACCTGTGTTCTGGCTGACTGGTGCAGATCAGCCTGCCACCAGAGACCAGTTTCTGGCCACCACCCTCCCCCGTGCTCTCTCTTAGGGCAGAAACTGTGCTTGCACCGGCCGGCGGTGTTGTCAGCTCCTCCAAGCAGGATGGCTAAGTAATCATCATATCCAGGCAGGAGACTTCAAAGGCCTCTGCTGTCTTTGATATGTGACCAAAGGCTTCCCCATACAGGAGAAATGCCACCCCCTGCTCCAGGTCCATTTAGCACCAGGACAACGGGAAAATTAGCTAGCCAGGAGGCGTGTTCCTCTCTCAAGTTTGTACCACCCCTAAGGTGACTACCTAAAGTGGGCACTACTTTTAGAATTCCAACATCTTAGTTTTGGCGGAATTCGGCTCTCTGGGTCAGGGTTATGTTCACTTTTCACAGGAAGTGGTCATATAGAGGTTGTAGACACCCTCAAAGTAAGTAGCCCATTGTGCTCTTGAAGGTCAGATCTGTCAGAAGTGAGAGGAGACCTGGACTAACCGAGCCCTACAGGACCAATACTTGGGGTACTGGACCCCTTGCAGCAAACTGCCCATGAGAGTACAATCCGGGCCCCTCCTGCACTGAGACTGAGCAGACGTCGAGGGACGTCAGCATCGCAGAGACCCACTTCCACAGTGCCCCGGTTGTCCTGCTTTTGCACCTCAACCCGCGAAGACTGACAACCCCATGGTCTTAGGATGCACAGAACCCAGTTGACCTTTTCACTCTGCACTTAAGTGCCCCAGCCAGGGTACTGACAAACCATCTGTGTCCCCTTTTTCCCAGAACCATTGTGACCCGAGCACCCGTTGGTGGCTCACGGACTTACCTCTGCACCTGGACGCCCCACAGCAGTTAACAAGTAACTGCTGGTGGTTCTTTGGATCTTGGCTCCCTACAACCCAAAGTCACAAAGGAGAACCCCAGAAACCGATCGCAAATAATTGTATGCAGCATTTCCTTTTCCCATAGGGAAGCATTGCTGCGTAAAGACACATTGAATTGAACTATTTGCTTACCTGTGAAAATTCATAACTGCAAAAGTATTAACTAAGTTCTTACTATCAAAATTATATAAAAATAAGAGTTATTTTTCTAAATTGGCCTTGCATTTATTCTGGAGTGTGTCTCATTTATTGCCTCTGTGAGTACAACAGGCCTGTCAGGGAGTAGTGCTAAGCATCTAACTGCTTACCCACACTACCACAAAAGAGAGCATTCAGGTTATCATGTGTTCCTCTGTAAACCAATTGGGGTTTTCCTGGACTCTTTACTCAGTCTGCCTAGTTTTGGTCCACTATATCTAGAATTACTTCTTCCTTAGAAATAGGCTCACTTGTTGGTTCAGTTTGATCAAGCACCAGTCTCCTTGGCTGTGCCCCCTAATCCCTGGTATTCCTTAATTTTGTCCATGTTGGTCAGCAGCATAGATATTATGATAATAAGGCAGAAATTCTCTCAGCATCTCCCTCTCTATGTAATTCAGGCTGCCCTGTTCCTCCTTTATGGTCTGAATACATGAGTGTGCCTACCTTTTCATTAGAAGGGATGCGGGTATTCTTTGTTGTGCTCTAATAGCCTCACTGGTCCCTGCAAGGCTAGAACTTTCATCAATGACATCTAAGATTCAGTTCACATAAATGTCACTTCATTGTCCTTTTGTGCCAACTCGAGTTCCTTCAGGTCCATGTCTCATTTTCTCGGCCAAGCCGCTTGAATTTTAGGGATCCTTTTACCACTAACTTGAAGGTATCCCCTACCTCTGCATCATCACATTACCTAGCTTCATTATATTTTCTTTTTTTTTTTTTTTTTTTTTTTTTTTTTTGGAAAACCTTTATTTAACAGTATGCGCAGACAGATACGGGCCTACAACCCTCAGGCCGGCCTCGACAATAAAGGGCACATCAGCAAGCAATTATACGATTCAGCAGCATATCAGTACAAGCACGAATAGACCAGATTACGTTTATACACAATTGTGCCGCCGAGCGCCAGGATGATGAGGTTTAAGTTTTATAAAGTTTTGAAATAAGTCCATAGCAACAGGTCTAGAAGGATCCGAATCAGAGCAATGCAGTTAGGACTATAGTGGGCAACGATCATCAGAAGAGTCAGCAAGCATTATCCGTAAGGTAATCAATCGCACTCAATGAAATCAGGATAGAAAAGAAGCATATCACATGACGATCCCCAAGCACTACCCACAAGTTCCCAATCCTCCCCTCGACCCCAGAAATAAGAAAGGAAAGAGCAAACGAGAAAGGTAAAGAGTAGAAAGGGAGAAGAGAAAGAGAGAAAAGAAAGAAAGGAAAAGGAGGCCCATAGAAAAAAAAAAACCAACAAGGAAATATACCCCCCACCCTACACGCATGCAGAGGCTACGGCCTACCCCCCCTAGCAGTGTGTCTGTCGCCCCAAAAGAGTACCCGAAATGTAGGAGAAGAGAAAGAGAAGAAAAAGAAAAAGAATGTCACGGTTGATCGGAGGAGGGCCAAGGATCTATTCAATACAAGCAAAATCGTTACCCGCGGTCACCCAACCCCAGGCCCCGACCTAACACCCTGCTACATGTACCTCCAACAGTCACAAGTCCCAGTCCCAGCCATATACGTATCAATGTGCAACAAGAAAAACCCCCTCCCTCAGCCTTGGCCCCTTCGAATCTGCAGTCCAACAGAATCCAATTGCAGTACAGCCAACCTGGACGGGATGGGCCACCATGGAGTCCGTTGCAGCAATCGAGGGGTAAGAGACAAGTCAAACTGGAGCGAAGCTCGATAGTAAAGGACCACAGAATGCGCCACTGCTATGCGGTGGCTAGTACAACAGGGAGCAGGACGATGCATAAATCCCAGAGTAGCGGCCGGCCGATGTACAGGAAGCAAGTCCAGGAGGACGCTCAGAAACGTGGCACCAAAGGACAAAGGAGATGGGCAAAACGGCGGCTGAGGCACAAGCTCCGGCCTTACCAAGGGAGCAGGATTGTCAGACTCCTCCAGGGCAGAGCCGAGGAGTACCGCAGCGGGCACTGGGACACGTCCCCCCGTCACTGCCACACACCTCAACTCGGGTGATCCACCGACAGTCGGCTGAAGATGTGGCTTAACATGCCGCACTGGAGAATCATCATGGCCAGCTGAAAAAGTCCGATCAAACCGGTCCTCCAAACCAGTGGCAGAGTCGCGGAAGGCCAACCACAGGTCCTCCAGAGCTGCCAGGATGTCGCGAAGCCCCAGCGGTGGATCAAGGATGGAGGGTGCTGTTGCGTCCGCCATCTTAGGCAAGCAACCATCGAGCGCCCCGGGAAGCAAGCCCCCCTTCACCGGCCATCGGTATCTGGAAGGTGATAAGCTCTCTGCGGGGCCCCGGCGGTGCAGGAAACGTGGAGGCAGCCGGTCGTGGAAGAGCTTCAAGGACAGGGGAATCTGTGGTGCAGGGAAACCCACCGGCGAGACCAGGGCTTCCGATGCGGAAGATGGCGTCCGCTGCTGTAGGCTGCAACAAAGAAGCGATCCCGGCCCTCTCCCAGCTGGGCCGGGATACAGTATACGGGAGCTGGATACAATGTTGCGAGCGGGGCGCGCTGGGCAGCCGAGCATGGAAAAGGCTGCTGTGAGAATCCCAGCGCCGCGCTCCAGATCCGGTGCACCGGCTCCTCCCTCTCCACAGCGGCCGCTGCTATCGTTGTCGCCGCCGGCCGTCCCCACTAAGCTATGGCCCGGCTGCGACCGCTTGGAAGGCCGGAATGGAAACCGGGGCCCAACTCCGCCGGGGCAGCTCCGTTTTCGACCGGAGTCAAAGTATCGTGGTCAGGAACGTGGCGCAGGTACGCGTAGGGCTCGGAGGCGCAGGATTCTTGCCAGGATATCGACGAAGGGCGAAAGGGTCGGCGGAGCCGAAGAGCTAGGCGGCCATCTCGGCTGCAGGCTAGGCTCCTCCTCCCATTATATTTTCAAGAATTTTTTGTTCCGCTATAGACCTCTTGCCTTGGATTCCTCATCTTTTGAATATTCCCCAGTTGTCAGACTAGATGCAGAGACTTTTCAGCAGTACCTCTGCATGCCAATGAGTAACGCCATGTTGCTCTGCACTGATGCTGCTCTGCTACTAAAATTACGTATTTGACACCACTCCTTTCTTGTCACGCCACCAGATGCAGCTCCAGAGCTACCTCTGGTTTCTTTAAGACCCTTTTCTCTTCTAGAATTTTTAGTGTGCAAGGTGTGAGGAAATGAAGTGTATTATATGGCATGGTTCTGAGACCTCACCGTATAATACACTACCAACCCTTCTGAGGACCGGTTAGATTTCGTTTGTCAAACCTTAGCTCAACTGTGGGTAGTTGCGACTTCGAGCAATAAAGCTTAAACAAAGGAACAAGTGCAAAGCATTTAAACAGTACTGAAACAATTGATAAAATAAACACAATTCTCAAGGAATCCAACACCAATTAATGAAAATAGGTTGTATTTTTAGGAATTTATAGACACCAAAACGTAAAAAGATTCACTGGAGGGTTCCTTAGATATAGATTTTACAAGGAGCAATAAATCAGGATTTTTCACTGGACCACGAACAAACCTTGGCGAATTCAACAAATTTGACACCTAGAAACTTTTTCAACTAAAAACTTACTTCAAGGATAGATGCAGCTACTTCTGGTAACCAATTCTGATGGAAGCCAGGGAGGGGACCCACAAGATGGTAAGGAACAGTTACTTTTGCAAGAAAAGCTGTCTCCAGTCCAGTTCCAGGGTTAGTGGCCAGTTGGCACTAGCTTCTATGGAGTGGTCCTGATGCAGGGATCCAGGATGCTGAAGATGCACAAGGATGATGAAGACAAGCAACAACAGAGTAAACTCTACCCTTCTAATTTAGTGATGTACAATGTATCATGCATGAGGTAAAAAGAGAATGACACCCAAGTCAGATTAAAGTAATATGGCATACAAACACTTGAGAACACCAAACTAAATAATACAACTCTTTTATTTATTTCATTTGTTAGTGTCACTTTTTATAGTACATAAATAGAATTTGTTGATTTTTTATACAAAAATGATCACAATAAGCAGAACACAAGGTGCATTATAACAAAAAAATAATAAATGATTAAAGGTGTTGAACACACACAATAAATATCTGAATGTTATACAAAAAGGAATATACCACAGGGAGGAATACAAAAAACAGGTTCCCAAAAGGGGGAGAAAGGTAAAGAAATATTTTTTGATCAGAACTACATACACTCAAATTCAAACAGCTCACATTCATACAACATTACATAATTCATCCAACAACAGACCAAAAAACTCTTATGAGCCCAACTCAAAGCAGTAACATCGGTGATCCCACGGTATTCTGATGGTTATTCTGGATAAATGTCGAACCACTTATCTAGAGTACATAATCCATGGGAATGGAGAGGGCCCAACTAAAAAACGCCGACGCGCGTTTCGGTGAGACAACTCCAGCTCAGGAGTACCACCTTCTTCAGGGCGTAAGAAAAGAAAATCCCCATAGAATGGGACCTGTTGGAGAATAAGAGTAAACATAGACATAAACATATAATAAAACCGAACAAAAAGATGAATCAGGAATATATACAAAGGCACAAAAATGTATGCCATGTAGCGACCAAGAAGTGATAAACTCCAACATGGGTGTCAGACCCTTAAGGATAAATTAATAAACTAATTTATTTAATACCATTTAAATTAGAAAGTGATAAACGGGCACCAGAGCAATAGTTGGAAAAGTGGAGAGCAGTTGAGAAAATGGAAGAAAAAAAGAAAGAAGAGATAAAGGAAGAAAAAAGCAGTAAAAAAGACGAATCCAAAGGCATCTGTCTAAGCTTTAAAAGAACACCCTAAAAAAACTGATGAATAGCCATAAACTGGTGCAGGGATATAAATACACATATGAGCTTACCTGCGTAGGAGTAGAAAAAGGAGCTAAATGTTCTAGGGGTGGCTCAATCAGGCAGATATTGACATAAAGTGGAGTAAACGCTGTATCCACTTATCCTATTGTTCTGTCCTATTTTCGGTTTGGTAAACGGTGAACAAATCCAAAAGGAGGTCCTACTGGGATCTAAGATAAGGAAAAAGAACCCAGAGAAAAAACGGGGATGTAAATATGAATGCAGGCCCGCTGTAGGTCCTTAATTGGCTGTCGATGAAACAGAGTTAATTCAACCTCAAGGCAAGTCTCACAACGAACGAAAAGTGAACAAAGCAATTCACTAGAGAGTGATTTGTGCGTTCGTAATTGGACACAAGGATGATGAAGATACTGTTCAGTCAACAGGAGTCTTCCTGGGACTACTCCTCGGTCCACAGTCTTAATGAGGCTACTTTGGACACAGGGTTCGATGTTCTTCAAAGTCTTCTTGGTTCAGCAAAGCCCAGTCGCCACCGGAGTGATTGTTACCCAGCAAAACAGTAATTGGTTTCCTTCTTCTGACAATAACTCTCCTTCTGGCCAACTAAACTGCACACTAGCAAGTCTCTCAGTTCCAGCAGACGTTTGAGTGCCAGGTCTCAGTCTTCCAGGTTGCACGGGCTGAGGAGTGATGATCTGGTGGTTGGAGTACCACCTCACAGGCAGGCTTCTTCAGCGTTCGACCTGACTTCCTTGGTGTGATTTCTCCCTAACGTCTCCTTCAGGCCTCCCTGTTTTTGCTGACTTCGGTTTTGCTGACCTTAGGACTTTGCATACTTTAGCAGTGCTAAAGTGCTTGTGCTCGCTCCTCAAAACACGTTCGATTGGTTTATACCCTATTGGCATATTTAACTTACTTTAATTTCCTATTAAAGTGACACTACCTGTGCCCAGGGCCTGTAAATTAAGTGCTACCAGGGGCCTGCAGCACTGTTGTTCCACCTACTTAAGTAGCACTTTAAACATGTCTCAGGCCTGCCATTGCAGCCAGTGTGTGTGTGTGCAGTTTTAAACTGCTATTTCGACCTGGCGAAATAAACCTTTTGCCAAGCACAAACCTTCCTTTTTAATACATCTAAATCACCCCTAGAGTAGACCCTGGACAGACCAGAGGGCAGGGTGTTATGTATTAAGAAAGTAGGACATGTACTTTTAAGTTGTACATGTCCTGTTAGTGAACGTTTGTTTTTCAGTACTGCAAGGCCAACCTCTCCCATTGGATAACATTAGAGTTACCTTATTATATTTTTAAGTGTAATTTCCAAATGGGAACAGGTAACCAATTAATTTTAGTCGTCTCTAAAATTGGAATTTAAAATCTAAACTTATGGTGAAGTCGAATTTTAAATTACAAGTTTGAAAATGCCAAGTTGCATCTTTCTTGCCTTAGCCATTTGGTATCTTAAGCCTGCCTCTGGATCGCAGGAGTCACAGTTGGGCTTTGTGTATTCCTCCTAGACAACCTCACACAAGGGGAAGCCTAGGTGTGACAGGATGGGCTATCACTGGCAGGTTGGGAGAGAGGAGCTGGGCCCAGCCCCACTTACACTTGAATAGGCTGTGTCTTGTCTTCACACAAATGGCTACATACCCCCTGTAGTTAGACTGGAGCGGGAAGGCAGGGCAACTGTGCACTTCAAAGGCATGCCTCTAAAAGCTTCTCCCCACTTCAAAGGCACTACTGGATATAAATGCTGGATCTCCAACAACAGCTCTTCAGTACACTTCCGGACCTGTGGATACTCTTCCAGGAAGGAGGACTGCTGTTCTGTTGAAAGGACTGCCACTCTGCTGGCCTGCTGTTCTGAATAATTGCTGTCCTGCTGTGTTGACATGCTGTCTGCTGCCCTCTCGCCTGGGTGAGAAGGACTGGACCTGCATCTCTTGAACCCAGAGTGACTTCAAGGGCTAGTTGGTTGGCCTCCTGATCTGAAGCCTCAAGGACATAACAGGCTTCCAATAATTGTTCTTTTGCACCTGGACTCTGCCATCTGTGAGTCTATCTGGCCAAGTGGTCCCAACTCAGTCCTGGACCCTGGGAAGTGAGCTTAATGTTCTCTGCCAGCCTCTGTGGATCCAGCGGAACTTACACATCTCCTCTGCTGTACGGTACAACCTTGTGCACAAATGACACCTCATCTCTGCTGCATGGATTGGACCTTTCGGAAAGACCTGCATTGCTGGCGCAGCCTGCAACGCCTTTGGAACCAGCTCTGCATGACTCATCTTTGTCACAGGCCATCTCATCCCTCGTTGACGGCAGCCTCATCGATGATGCTGGATCCCGCATCACAAGCCCCATTGATGGGATCCTCAACGACGACACATGCTCTCACATCACAGCCTCGCTGCATCTTGTAACCGACGCATCGCTTCGGCTGCGAGACGCATTTTCGACTCAGATCCTTGTGACGCTCTCCATACGAGGATTTGATGTGCTTTGTTCAGCAGGCCCACCTGGGTTCCTGTGGACCGCCCACGCTTTACCCCAATCGTCCTGAACTTGTCACTTTGCCCCAGTCCACAACGACCAAATATCCACAGTTGGCACCTTGTACTTTTTTGGCAATATTTTCTCTAAAATCTTTAAAATTGCATATCTCCGGTTCGACTGATTTGATTTGTGTTATTTTGGTCTTGGAGATATGAATATTTAAAAGTTTTAGGGCAAAAAGCGCCAAGAAAAGAGAAGCACCAAGGAGAAGTGACTGTTCGTGATTGACCCGGGACCTATGTGCTTTGTAGGTTGACCACAATGGGGCGGAGGACGGCTTTCCCAAGCAGGTCATCACAGTCAAAGATTTTACCCACTAACTTAGTGTCTGAAATGGATGTTGAAAACCTGCTGGACAAGCCTGCAGGCTCTTGAAGTCAAAGAGCTGGTGGACGATGTCCTACTGAAGCTGTTGGTTTTGGCGAGAAAAGGTCTGAGGATGAAAATTTTGGATCCGCAGAATTCCTCTAATCTGTTGAATACTTTTTATGTATTTACCCAGTCAACACTTCTACCTTCTGACTTAGTCGCATTTTTGGAGCTTAAAATTGTCCAGTGCAGTAGGAAGGTCTTGTAAGGAAGTGGGGTTCCTTCCCTAAAAACTGCCTAACAGCCAAAACCCAATTGGCATCTCTGGTCGCATGTCAGCCCCTGGAAAATGGTACCTTAGGTGCCCAAGGCCTTGTGACCAGAGAAGGCCTCTAAGGGGAGCAGCACTTATTGTGCCACCCTAAGAGGCCCTGTACCCTGACACACACACACACTGCCTTTGCAGGCTGAGTGTCTGGGTGCAGAACAAAACAAAGAGTCGACATGGCACACATCAGTGTGTCTCATGCCCACAACACACACTGCCCTGGCATACCTCAGTCACCCCTCTAGCTGGGTGCCCTATGCCAGTGGTGTGGGCACAGGTGCATGAGCCCTGTGCCCATACAGTACCCAGGTCCATTCCTGGGCACTGTAAGTGCAGTGCTGCCATTAAGAGTATATGGTGCTGGGAGGTCGTCAACACGAACTCCACAGCACCATGATGGCTACACTGAAGACTGAGAAGTTTGTTATCAAACTTCTCAGCACAGTAAACCCACACTGATGCCAGTGTGGGATTTACTGTAAGATGCACGACAGAGGGCATCTTAGAGATGCCCCCTGAACCTAACCTACAATCCACGTCTTGTCTGAGGGGCTGCCTAGGCTGCCACACAGCAGACATGCTGTTGGACCCCTGGGTATAGAGCCATCTGCTCTCCTGGGCCTGCAACAATGCACATCCAGGGTGAGGTGCGAAGTCTCCACCCCCAGGATGGGCAGGGGAAGCTTCAAAGGCATTCCGCCTTTGTGAGCTTCTCCAGGCCACTTGCTGTACCCAGCAACTGGCCCCCACTGGTTCTCAATCCCCACTCTGGCAGGAAGACTGGCGGGAAACCACAAGGAAGGACAGGGGGTGTGCCAGCCTTTGCCAAGCCCACCACTCAGGTGGGGGAGGTGAGGTGAAGCACGTCCCCGGGCTCTCGCCATCTTGAAGATGGGGAGCCCTGCCCAATCAGGACTAGGCCATTGCCCCCCTCCCACATGAGAGTGGCAGGATAGGGGGTGTACCCACCCCAGGGCAGGGGCCCAGTGTTCCCTGCCCTTTACCTACCTGTAACGCCCCTAAATGTAGTATTTAGGGGCACCCTGAACCTTCCTTCCTTAGATTCCAGATTCTAAAACAACAAAGAAGATCAAGAAGAAAGAAGACCTGCAGTGCAGCTGCTAAGAAGAGAAAGACACCAACTGCTTTGGCCACAGCCCTACCGGCCTGTCGACCCTCTAACCTGCTCTTGCTAAATCCCAGCACATCTTGTGGCCTGCAACCTTCCAAACCCCAGAGGACCTGGCTACCTTGTGACTCTGAGCACCTGGGACTCCCACGAGCAGTGGCTTGGCTCAAAGCAAGTATCTAACACCTGGCATCAGCCCGGAACTGCGAACCCTGCACACTCTGCACCCGCCAAGCCTGGCCTGTGCTGGAGTGGACAAAGATCCCGAGAACGCCTCCCCCACCCCCCCCCCCCGGCGACTGTGACCCCGAATCCGGCACCCAAGGACCCACCTCGACGCTCCTGACGACCCTTGCAGCCTCAGAACCAGGGACCCCCCCAACCGCGATAAACAGAGGGTAAGATTTCCCGACACCAAAAGGCACCCCTGCACCCGGTGGCCCCCTGTGCCCAACTCCTGGGTACCTACCTATCCTCCAACTACCCTCTCAAAGTGGTGGTCACACCTGAAGAATCTTCGTCCCCGAGCTTGCAGTCTTTGTTTGTCCTTAAGCTTTTCCACTGCAATCCATTGAGCGCCCGAAGGCTCAAAAGCTCCCTGCACTCAGCCGCCCGAGTTGCCCTGGCAGTGCAACTTCTACTCCTACCTACTTCTCCATTTGCCCTGAGCAAGTGACCAGGAGCCCAGCTCCCACAGCCGTGGGGCCTGCTAGTCAGCAGCCACCAATCAAGGGCCCCCTGCCTCCCTTAGGATAACATTGGGCCTAACTCACTCTGCACCCGGCTGCCCCTGTGCCACTGAGGGTGTAACAACTGTACTTACCTGACCCTGGGAGACCCCTGAGTCTATGCCCAGAATCTCAACTCTGCCAGTTGAGTACTTACCCAAAAGCCGATAACTCACTTTTCTTTCATAGGGTAACATTGACTGGTTTCACTTGAAATTTCTTCTAAGTGTGGAGTTTCTAAACTTTAAAATATTCACCTAAAATCAACCGAGTAACGAAAACGGAAATACTCACCTGCTATTAGGAGAGATCCGAGTGCTGAATCTTGGTGCCCAGCACGGACCCTGAAAAGTACTTACAACCGTACTTACCACTTACTCAATTTTCTTCCAAAGGAAACCATTGACTGTTTTTCTGTGAAATTTCTTCTAAGTGTCGATTTTAGCAAACTACAAATATTCTTTAAAAATCGTACCAACTTTGAAAACGTAATTACTTACCTTTTTTAGATAGATGTCCCAGTACTGAGCCTAGGAGCCCAGCACTGGATTACAAAAGTAACGAGAACATACGTTACCCGTAACTTGAATTTTCTTCCATAAGAAACCATTGACTGTTTTTCTGTGAAATTTCTTCCAAGTGTCGATTTTGCAAACTTATAAATATTCCTTAAAATCGCCTGTGTAACTTAAACACAGTTTCTCAACTGCTTACAGGTGGTACACTAGTGCTGGATCTAGGATCCAACACTGACCTAGAAAAAGTAACCATAACCCCACTTACCTGCTAAGTGAATTTCCTTCCATAGGATAACATTGGTAATTTGATTAGAAAAAGTTTCAACATTTAAAATAGCAAAATATTGCTTAAAAATCACAACAGTAACTAAAACGAATTTACTCACTTGTTTCCAAGAACTGTCCCAGGACTGAATCTAGGATCTAGTCCTGGAGTTAGAAAAGTAATCCTGAAAGTAATCAATTGCATATAACTTAAAATTCCCATTGAGCTCAATGTATTATTTTGTTTGAAATTATGTTGCCTATTGCAACAAACTGTAACTATTGCATTCCAAGTCAATTGCCTCTTACAAAGTATTTAACTAAAGCATCTCATTCTGAGAAAGTATATTTTGATACCTATTGTTGGTTCTAAAATAAAAACAACCATATATTGTTTATACAATCATTGGCCTAGAGTTCAGTTCTTGAGTGTGTGAGACCATTTGCTTGAGAAAGAGGAAGATTTTCTCTGGAACATTAAGCTCTTCCCAGAGATCCACTCATACATTGCCTATGCCTAAGAGTATGCTAAAACATGCAGGATATATTTTTAAAGAGCCCGTTTGCGCAAGAATACTTACCCCAAGAGTAAATAAAAAGTATAAATTTGCCCCAACGATTCAGTTTATATCAAGGGCCAATTACTATTAGATTCCTTAGCGGTTTCTAACGCCCGTAAAAGGGCAAACCCAAACCTCGGGGGATGCCCCTCCTCCAGATAAGGAATCTAAACTAATAGATGCCTTTGGGAAATAGAGTAGCTGTACAGGCAGAGAATCACTGGCGTAATGCCAATACCCAGGCTCTATTAGCCATATACGACAGAGCGCACTATGATGAATTGGAACAATTGCTCAAATTTCTACCTGATGAACATAAGGCTAAGGCACACGACCTAGTTCAGGAAGGGAAACTAATATCAAACACTTCTATTAGGTAGAATTTCAGGGCTTAAACCCGAAGTCTAGGCTTCTATCTTAAATCTACCTTTTGATAAAGAACATCTCTTTGGCCCTGCGGTAGACACTTCTTTAGAGAAAATGAAGAACGACACAGATGTCGCAAAATATGTGGGAGCCCTACAGTCCCCATCCAGTCAGGGTTCCTTTCGTCGCTCCTTCTAGAGGGGGGTCCAAAAACATATCTACAGACAACACCTCAACATCGTATAGAGGCAACAGTCAGTCACCCTCTGCAAGAGGTTACTTTTGAGGCTGATTAGCAGGCAGTAATGGCCAAGGAAGAGGTAAAGGTTCCACACCCCGCACCTCCCCCTCAACAAACAAACAATGACTTGTCTCCTCTTCCCTCCCCAATCATTCCACACCTGTCGGGGGACGTCTCTCTCAATTCCTCCCCGTCTGGCATACAATAACTTCAGACAGATGGTTCCTAGGAATTATCCAATCTGGTTATTGCCTGGAGCTTACCAACAATCCCCAAATATTCCTCCACGTTCACACAAAATGTCACCAGAGCGTCTACACCTCCTCAAACAGGAGGTTCACTCTCTTCTGCTAAAGGGCGCTATAGAGCCGGTACCATTGCAATATCAAGGATCCGGCGTGTACTTCTTATACTTTCTCATGCCCTAAAAGGACTATACTGGACCTCAGAGAGCTACATCAATATATTCACTCGGATCACTTTCACATGATGACACTTTAACAGTTGCTCCCACTCCTACAGCAAGGCCACTTTATGTCCATTCTAGACTTAAAGGACACATACTTCCATATTCCAATACATCCCGCTCATTGCAAATATCTCAGGTTTTTAATAGCGGGACAACACTACCAGTTCAAAGTGCTTCCATTCGAGTCACCACTGCTCCCAGAGTATTTACCAAATGCCTGGCAGTAGTCGCTGCTCACCTGCAAAGACCACATATTCATGTCTTCCAATACTTGGATGATTGGCTCATCAAAGCCAGTTCTTACCCAAATTGTCTCCAGCACACTCCGATTACAGTACAATTACCGCACAATCTGGGGTTCACAGTAAATGTGTTGAAGTCCCATCTCCAACCCGCAAACATACTTGGGAGCCACTCTCAATACACAAAAAGCGCTAGCCTGTCCCAATGCAGCCAGAGTCTGCAATATTCAGGCTCTAGTTACCAGTTTCAGCCCAACCAGTCATTACTAGCTCGAGTATATGTGCGGCTACTGGGAATGATGGCATCTTGCATCGTGATAGTTCCCCATGCAAGACTTCAAATGCGTCCCGTTCAGGAATGCTTAGCACGTCAGTGGAATCAGTCTTGGGGTTAATTGTCAGATCTAGTGTTGGTAGGCGGCCGTACCCATCTCTCTCTGCAGTGGTGGAATCCACAAAACCTATCCAAAGGGCGGCCCTTCATCGACACAGGTCCAAAGACAGTGCTAACAGCAGACGCATCGCTAACTGGTTGTAGAGCTCATCTCCACACTCACACGATTCAAGGTTTGTGGAGTCAAAAGCAAAAGCAACTTCACATAAATCTTCTAGAGCTACTAGCAGTATTTCTAGCGCTCAAAGCCTTCCAGACTGACCTGACAGGCAAAACTGGCCTGATACGCACCAACAACATGACAGTCATGTACTACATACAAAAACAGGGGGGCAGACACACTCTCCAGCTGTCAAGCCTTGCACAAGCCATTTGGAGGTGGGCCATACATTACCAAATGTATCTCTGGGCTGAACACCTCCCAGGAGTAAACAATCCGATCGCAGATCTTCTCAGCAGGCAGAGACAACAAATTCACGAGTGGGAACTTCACCCTCAAGTTCTCCTCCTGCCATTCTTTCAAATGTGGGGTTTTCCACAGATAGATCTGTTCGCCACACACCAAAATGCCCAAACTTTACCTCTAGGTATCCACACCCATTGTCCAAAGGCAATGCACTATGGATGAACTGGTCAGGGATATTTTCTACTCTTTTCTGCCTCTCCCATTCATTTCACTAGTGGTTCGGAAGCTCAGACAAATATCCCTCACACTGATCCCAGTAGCTCCCACATGTGTCTGTCAGCCTTGGTTCACTACCCTGTTAGAGCTCTCAGTAGTTCCTCATCAAAAACTCCATCTCACACCCAGTCTCCTTACAGGAGGCCTACTACAAGGGCTTGCTATGCAGCTAAATGGAAGTTGTTTGTTATATATTGTAATAACCATTTCAATCCGCTAGATGTTTCCACTCAAAATATTATTTGTTGTTTACTACACTTACAGCAGTCAGGATTAGCTTACTCATCCATACGCTTACATCTTGCTCCAATAGCTGCACACCTTCAAAATAGACAGCATCTGTCCCTTTTCAGAGTACCCGTTATCAGAGCTTTTATGGAGGGACTCAAAAGAGTTACTCCACCAAGACTTCCACCTGCTCCAGTGTGGAATCTTAACATGGTTCTTACCAGACTAATGGGTCCACCCTTCGAGCCATTGCATGAATGTGAACTGCAATTTCTCTATTGGAAAGTTGCTTTCCTCATTGCTATTACATCACTTAGGAGAGTGGGTGAGCTTCAGGCACTAACCATAGAACATGGGTACTCACAAACGTTCTCTCGGGGGCCAAATTTACAGTGTGGTTTGTGGCCGAGGGCCGCACCGGTGGAGGCGGGGTCAGTGGGGAAGGGGGGCGGTGCTAGAGCAAAAAAAACTGTGACCATGAGGTTGAACACAGGCCCCTGCAGCGGACGCCTTCGTCCACTGAGCCACCAGACCCGGCATACACACATCTCTCTCTCTCCCTCTCTCTCCCCTGTCTCTCTCCCTCCCTCTGTCTCCCTCCCTCTCTCTCCCTCTGTCTGTCTTCCTCTGTCTACCTGTCTCTCTCTGTCTCGCTCCCTCTCTCTGTCGCCCTCCTCCCTCTGTCTGTCTCCCTCTGTCTGTCTCCCTCCCTCTGTCTCCCTCCCTCTGTCTCCCTCTCTCTCTGTCTCCCCCCTCTCTCTGTCTTCCCCTCTCCCCCTCTCTCTCTGTCTCCCCCTCTCTCTCTGTCTCCCCCTCTCTCTCTGTCTCCCCCTCTCACCCTCTCTCCCCCTCTCACCCTCTCTCCCTGTCTGTCTCCCTCTCTCTCTGTCTGTCTCCCTCTCTCTCTGTCTGTCTCCCTCTCTCTCTGTCTGTCTCCCTCCCTCTCGCTCTGTCTCCCTCCCTCTGTCTCCTTCTCCCTCTGTCTCCTTCTCCCTCTGTCTCCTTCTCCCTCTGTCTCCTTCTCCCTCTGTCTCCTTCTCCCTCTGTCTCCTTCTCCCTCCCTCCCTCTCTCGCCCTCCCTCTGTCTCCCTCCCTCTCTGTCTCCCTCCCTGTCTCCCTACCTCTGTCCCCATCTCCCTCCCTCGCCCTCCCTCCCTCTCTCTCTCCCTCTCTCTCTGTCTCCCCCCCTCTCTCTCACCCTCTCTCCCCGTCTGTCTCCCTCTCTCCCTGTCTGTCTCCCTCTCTCTCTGTCTGTCTCCCTCCCTCTCTCTCTGTCTCCCTCCCTCTGTCTCCTTCTCCCTCTGTCTCCTTCTCCCTCCCTCTCTGTCTCCCTCCCTGTCTCCCTCCCTCTGTCTCCTTCTCCCTCCCTCGCACTCCCTCTGTCTCCCTCCCTCTCTCTCTCCCTCTCTGTCTCCCTTCCTCTCTCTATCTCCCTCCCTCTCTCCCTCTGTCTCACTCACTCCCTCTATCTCCCTCCCTCTATCTCACTCACTCCCTCTATCTCCCTCCCTCTATCTCCCTCCCTCTGTCTCTGTCTCCCCCTCTGTCTCTGTCTCCCCCTCTGTCTCCCCCTCTCTCTCTGTCTCCCCCTCTCTCTCTGTCTCCCCCTCTCTCTCTGTCTCCCCCTCTCTCTCTGTCTCCCCCTCTCTCTCTGTCTCCCCCTCTCTCTCTGTCTCCCCCCTCTGTCTGTCTCCCCCTCTCTGTCTCTCCCCCTCTCTCTCTGTCTCCCCTCTCTCTCTGTCTCCCCCTCTCCCTCTGTCTCCCCCTATCTCTGTCTGTCTCCCTCCCTCTCTCTCGGTCTGTCTCCCTCTCTCTGTCTGTCTCCCTCTCTCTCTGTCTCCCTCTCTCTCTGTCTGTCTCCCTCTCTCTCTGTCTGTCTCCCTCTCTCTCTGTCTGTCTCCCTCTCTCTCTGTCTGTCTCCCTCTCTCTCTGTCTGTCTCCCTCTGTCTCCCTCTGTCTCACTCCCTCTGTCTCCCTCTGTCTCACTCCCTCTGTCTCCCTCTGTCTCACTCCCTCTGTCTCCCTCTGTCTGTCTCCCTCTCCCTCCCTCTGTCTCCCCCTGACTCTCTCTCTCTGTCTCCCTCTCTCTGTCTCCCTCCCTCCCTCTCTCTGTCTCCCTCCCTCCCTCTCTCTGTCTCCCTCCCTCCCTCTCTCTGTCTCCCTCCCTCTCTCTGTCACCCTCTCTCTCTGTCTTCCTCTCTCTGTCTTCCTCTGACTCCCTCCCTCCGTCCCCCTCCCTCTGTCTCCCTCTCCCCCTCTCTGCCTCTTTGTCTCTGTCTGTCTCAGTCTCTGCCTCTATCTGTCCCTGTCAGTCCCCGTGTCTGTCTGTCCCTGTCTCCCTCCCTCTGTCTCCCTCTCCGTATCTCTGTCTCTGCCTGCCCTGTCTCTGTCTGTCTGTCTCCCTCTCTCTCTCTCTCTGTCTCCCACCCTCTCTCCCTCTCTCTGTATCTCCCTACCTCCCCCTCCCTCTCTCCCTTTCGCCCTCTGTCTCCCTCACTCTGTCTCTCTCTGTCTGTCTGTCTCTGTCTATCTCTCTCTGTCTGTCTCCCTCCCTCTCCGTCTCCTTCTCTCTCTGCCTCTTTGTCTCTGTCTTTCTCAGTCTCTGCCTCTATCTGTCTGTCCCTGTCTCTATATTTCTGTCTGTCCCTGTCTGTCCCTGTCTCCCTCCCTCTGTCTCCCTCCCTCTGTCTCTCTCCCTCTCCGTCTCTCTATCTCTGTCTCCCTCTCCGTCTCTGCCTCTAGCTGTCTGCCCCTGTCTGTCTGTCTCCCTCCCTCTCTCTCTCTGTCTCCCTCTCTCCTTCCCTCTCTCCCTCTCCCTCTGTCTCACTCAGTCTGTCTCCCTCCCTGTGTCTGTCTCCCTCACTCTGTCTCCCTCTCTCTCTGTCTCCCTCCGTCTCCTTCTGTCTCCCTCTCTCTCTGTCTCCCTCTGTCTCCCTCTCTCTTGTCTCCCTCTGTCTCCCTCTCTCTCTCTCTGTCTCCCTCTCTCTCTGTCTCCCTCTCTCTCTGTCTCCCTCTCTCTCTGTCTCCCTCTCTCTCTGTCTCCCTCTCTCTCGGTCTCCCTTTCTCTCGGTCTCCCTCTCTCTCTGTCTCCCTTTCTCTCGGTCTCCCTCTCTCCCTCCCTCTCTCTCTCTCTGTCTCCCTCCCTGTCTCCCTCCCTGTCTCCCTCCCTCTGTCTCATTCTCCCTTCCTCCCTCTCTCGCCCTCCCTCTGTCTCCCTCCCTCCCTCTATCTCCCTCCCTCTCTCTATCTCCCTCCCTCTGTCTCACTCACTCCCTCTATCTCCCTCCCTCTATCTGTCTCACTCTCTGTCTCCCTCTCTCTCTGTGTGTCCCTCTCCCTCTGTCTCCCTCCCTCTGTCTCCCTCCCTCTGTCTCCCTCCCTCTGTCTCCCTCCCTCTGTCTCCCTCCCTCTGTCTCCCTCCCTCTGTCTCCCTCCCTCTGTCTCCCTCCCTCTGTCTCCCTCCCTCTGTCTCCCTCCCTCTGTCTCCCTCCCTCTGTCTCCCTCCCTCTGCCTCCCTCTCCCTCCCTCTGGCTCCCTCTTCCTCTCTCTGTCTCCTTCCCTCTCCCTTCCTCTGTCTCCCTTTGTCTGTCTCTGCCTGTCTCCCTCCCTCTGTCTCCCTCCCTCTGTCTCCCTCCCTCTCTCTCCCTCCCTCTGTCTCCCTCCCTCTGTGTGTCTCCCTCCCTCTGTCACCCTCCTCCCTCTGTCACCCTCCTCCCTCTGTCACCCTCCTCCCTCTGTCACCCTCCTCCCCCTGTCACCCTCCTCCGTCTGTCTCCCTCCCTCCCTCCCTCTGTCTCCCTCCCTCTGTCTGTCTTCCTCTGTCAACTCACCCCCGGCGCGTGTGGCAGCCCGGGCTGAGACCGCTTCCCGGGCGCGCACACAGCCACACCCAAGTACTTCACAGGTCTTTAAAAGACCATTTACTTGTTAATGATGCTTTCTTGTATTTCACCTCTTCTCAGCGCCCCTGCATCTCCACTCTGACTATTGCTGCAATCGCCTGGACCCCATAGAGCAGAGTGTCTCGGAGTCCGCGCTGCTGCGGCGGTTTTTGCTGACACTCTTTAAAAAAAATTAAAAAAAAATTAAAATTAAAACACGGGTACAATGTCTACAAGGCCCGCGGGCTGCCAAGGAAGGCATGCCAGGCCGCTGGTAGCCCGCGGCCGGTACTATGAGTACCCGTGCCATAGAAAAACCATGTTCGAGGCATATGAGCTGCAGATTACACACTTTTGCATAGATCGCCATCTGGTGTTGGGCCCGGATGTTTGCAGTTTGTTTTTCCTCTTGGAAAGTCTTTGGAAGTCACGAGGTCGGTGACTCCTCCTTTGGATCGTATTGCGCATGGGCTTCGGCTCCATTCTCAGATTGATTGTCGGATGTAATCTTCACGCTCCGGTTCCGAACAGCTTCCAGTTCGACGATCGACGCAAAATCCTCACCCCAAATCGCGGTATTGTTTCGATCTGATCTCTTCAATCAACACGCCTTCTCATCGGCACAAAGCTTCGGTTCCAGTCGTCGACAGCGGCCTTCGGGCCTATCCAAGTTCCGGTCCCAGCTCATGGAAAGAACTCAATTTAAAAAGTGCCCTCGATGTGGGTCCAAATTCCCCCACACCGATCTTCATGGGGTATGCAACCTCTGCCTCTCCCCTGAACACGAGGCTCGAGACTTTCCGGCCTGTAAGTCTTTCCGATCCAAAAAGACTATTCGGGACCGAAGAGCCAGAAGGAACATGGCACACTCCTCGACGTCCATTCCAGTCGACATCGTCGATCCGGGACAGCATCGCACCGAAGAGGACCTCATCAACGCTTCCGAGGCCGACGAGTTAGATGTGGAAGACATCACTCCGGCGCAGAGGGTCGTGAGTACCAATCTACCCCCCCCCCCACACCCGCGCCGGCACCCAAAAAGGCTTCCGTCACGCCTTCGCCTCTGGGCCTAAGCAAGACCAGAGACACTGCTTCACACACCCCTCCTTCGGGCCCGGTGAAGAAGCCAAGTAAGCCTTCCGGCGGCTCGGGCTCGAGCCAGCCTACCAGCGGTGCCGAGAAACCCACTTCGGCACCGAAAAAGAAACCGGCCTCCACCTCAACACCGAGCTCCGCGCCAAAGCCCTCGGGGTCGAAACCCACCTCTTCGGTACCGACGCCACCTTCGGTACCAACCAAACCACACAAGGCCACCGGCACCGACACTTCCAAGCCGAAGCCCATCTCTGCGCCGACCAAGAGACCGGAGGTTCCCAAGCCGGGTTCTAAGCAACAAACCGGCACGGAAAAACCTAAAAAGACATCGGCCCGACACCTTCGGCGCCGAAGGACCAAATAACCTCACCAGAACTATTTACACCGGATCCCTTGCAAAAAACTCTCACCAAGGATCCAAAAACTTGTACATTTGACACTCTCTACCAAAAAGAGACATTTGGAGAAACCTGCTCCGCGTCCACCTCCAAAAGGAAAGGACTCTGCTACCTCTCCGCTCAGAATACCTTCCCCTCCCCCTCCTCCTCCTTCCCCACCTCCACCCCCTCCGCCCTCTCCACCCCCACCTCATCGTTCTCCGACCCTGTCTCCAGACAATGATGATCAGGGGGACCCATATCATGACATAGGGGATGTGCCACAGGACCCCACCCCTACAGGATCCCCAGTCCCATGGGACGATTACAATATTCCAGATATCCCCAACGTCCCACAAGACGATCTTTACCCTTCTAGACCATCTCCACTAGAAGATTCATTAGGGTTCAACCATCTTCTGCAAAGGGCGGCACATTATCACGGGGTGGACTTGCATACCGACCCAGTGGAGGAAGATTTCCTCCTAGACACATTTGATACCGCACAGAGGTCCACCACCATACTGCGCATGCTCAAAGGAGTGGTAAAGCATGCGACAGAAGTTTTTATGGACCCAGTTAGAGCCAGGGTCAATAACCCACGTATTGAAAAAAAATACAAACCTGCTCCCTCAGACCCCTCCTACATCAGAGGACCAGTGCCACTAGATTCTTTAGTAGTATCTACTGCACGCAAGAGGGCAAATTCACAAGCGTCAGGTGATGCACCACCACCTGACAAAGAATCAAAACTACTAGATGCATCAGGCAAACGCACAGCATCCCAGGCGGCCAACATATGGCGTATAGCAAACACTCAGGCACTACTCGCCAGATATGACAGGGCGCATTATGATGAGTTAGAAAGCATAATGCACCATCTCCCTGAAAAATATAAAGCTAGGGCCAACAAATTAATTCAGGAGGGTAAAGCAATCACAAATACCTCCATACGTTGTGCCCTAGATGCAGCAGACACAGCCTCCAAGGCCATTAACACCAGCGTCCTTCTCCGTCGCCATGCTTGGCTAAGGGTATCTGGTTTTAAACCAGAAGTACAAGCCTCCATCCTTAACCATCCCTTTGACCAGGAACATCTATTTGGGCCAAAGGTGGATGAGGCCTTAGAAAAAATGAAAAAAGACACGGATACCGCAAAATCCATGGGGGCCTTACAGTCACACCCGCCCAGACGCTCCTTTCGCCGCTCCTCCTTTCGGAGTACATCCAGAGGCTACTCCTCAAACACAGCGTCAACATCATATAAGTCCCCTACTCAGACCACCTTTACAAAAGGTTACCAAAGAGGCGGCTACAGGGGTAACAACAACAAGGGCAGAGGCAAAACAAACAACGCCCGTTCTGCCACACCTCCTACCCAATGACTTCCCCCCGCTCCCCCCAGACCATTCCACTCCGGTCGGGGGCAGACTCCAAAGTTTCCTTCATGTCTGGGCGTCCATCACCTCAGACAAATGGGTGACTCAAATAATTCGGTCAGGCTACTGCCTAGAACTAACATCTACCCCCCAAACATTCCACCCAGGCAACGCCCAATGTCACAAAAACATTCAAAATTACTGAAGCAGGAGGTAATCTCCCTCCTACAAAAACAGGCAATAGAACACGTTCCTGTCAATCAACAAAATATGGGGATCTACTCCCTATATTTTCTCATACCAAAACGGGACGAGACTCTACGACCTATTCTAGATCTCCGGCCCCTAAACACATACATACACTCAGACCATTTTCATATGGTAACGCTTCAACAGGTACTTCCGCTCCTCTCCCAAAACGACTTCCTCACCACTCTGGATTTGAAAGACGCATACTTCCACATTCCAGGGCACCATGCTCACAGAAAGTACCTCAGATTTGTAGTAGACGGCCAACACTATCAATTCAAAGTGCTCCCGTTCGGAGTCACAACAGCACCACGGGTATTCACCAAGTGTCTAGCAGTGGTGGCGGCACACTTGAGAAGACAGCAGATTCACGTCTTCCCATACCTAGACGATTGGCTGATAAAAGCCACGTCATACAATCAGTGTGTACAACACACCTCCACCACAATCCAACTACTTCACCAACTAGGTTTTACGGTGAAACGCCAAAAGTCCCAGCTACAACCATCCCACATGAAACAATACCTCGGTGCCACCATAGACACCTCAAAAGCGATTGCCTACCCCAATCTGGCCAGGATTGCAAGCATTCAGGCTTTACGACAAAAATTCATACCTCAACGCTCCCTTCCAGCACGAGTGTTCATGCAACTAATAGGGATGATGGCCTCTTGCATTTTCATAGTGCCCCACGCAAGACTCCAGATGCGTCCCCTCCAAGAGTGCTTAGCGCACCAGTGGAACCAGGCCCAAGGTCAACTGACAGATCTGGTGTTGGTAGACGGTCGCACCCATCGCTCTCTGCAGTGGTGGAACACCACAAACCTTTCCAAAGGTCGACCGTTCCTGGACCCGGTTCCTCAAATAGTACTGACAACGGACGCATCGCTCTCCGGCTGGGGAGCTCACCTATTACATCTCACCGTGCAGGGCACATGGACGCCTCAACAAAAGTTACTCCATATCAACCATCTGGAGTTACTGGCAATCTTTTTAGCCCTAAATTCTTTTCAAACACAGATTTCAGGCAAGGCAGTCCTCATTCGCACAGACAACATGACGGCCATGTATTATATACAAAAACAAGGCGGCACACACTCTCCACAGCTCTCTCAATTAGCACAGAGCATATGGAGATGGGCAATTCCCCACAAAATATTTCTCCTAGCTCAACATGTCCCAGGAATCCAAAACACTGTGGCAGATCTGCTCAGCAGACAGACACAACAAATCCACGAGTGGGAACTTCACCCACAAGTTCTTCATCCGTTCTTTCAAATGTGGGGGCATCCACAGATAGACCTCTTTGCCACCCATGAAAACACAAAATGCCCAAGCTTCGCCGCCAGATACCCACACCCATTGTCCAAAGGAAATGCGATATGGATGAACTGGTCGGGCAAATTTGCGTAGGCTTTTCCGCCTCTCCCACTCATTCCATTAGTGGTGCGCTAACTACAACAACCCTCCCTCACACTAATCCTAGTAGCTCCAACGTGGGCCAGACAACCGTGGTACACCACGCTGCTGCAACTCTCTGTAGTACCACACCAGAAACTACACCTCTCACCATGCCTCCTAACCCAGAACCATGGAGTGATCAGACACCCGGACCCAGCTCAGCTCAACCTTGCGATCTGGCTCCTGAAATCCTAGAATTCGGGTACCTAAATCTTCCCCCTGACTGTATGAACGTCATCAGAGAAGCTAGACGACCTACCACTAGAGCGTGCTACACTGCCAAGTGGAAACGATTTGTTGTTTATTGCCATAACAACACCATCAATCCCCTGGACGTGTCCATTCAACACATAATAGGCTACTTACTCCACCTACAAAGGTGTAATCTAGCCTATACGTCCATCCGACTAGACCTCGCAGCAATTGCAGCTTACCTACAAAACAGGCAACATCTATCACTCTTTACAGTACCTGCCATTAAAGCCTTCATGGAAGGCCTAAAAAGAATAATTCCCCCCAGAGTACCACCCTCACCTATGTGGAACTTAAATATCGTTCTCACAAGGCTAATGGGGCCTCCCTTCGAACCTCTGCACAAATGCCAACTACAATTCCTAACATGGAAAACAGCTTTCCTTGTAGCCATCTCTTCCCTTAGAAGGGTCAGTGAGAAGCAGGCACTTACCATACAAGACCCCTTTCTTCATATGCACCCTAACAAGGTTGTTCTCCGTACCAACCCAAAATTCCTACCTAAAGTCATTTCCCCTTTTCACCTAAACCAATCGGTAGAACTACCAGTATTTTTCTCGCAACCACATACAGTTGCAGAAAGGGCTCTGCACACGCTAGATGTCAAACGAGCCTTACTCTACTACATCGAGAGAACACAACCTTTCCGCAAGACCAAACAACTGTTTGTCTCTTGCTCTCCACCACACAAGGGCAGCCCCATCTCAAAATCAGGGATAGCTAGGTGGATTGTAAAATGCATTCAGATTTGCTACCACAAAGCAAAACGAACGTTATCCGTTCCCCCTAAAGCCCATTCTACACGAAAGATAGGGGCTTCCATGGCATTTTTAGGAAACATCCCATTAGATGATATCTGCAAAGCAGCTACATGGTCAACACCGCACACTTTCGCCAAACACTATTGTGTAGATGTGCAAACTAAGCAACAAGCTAGTGTGTGCCAGGCTGTACTCAAAACATTATTTCAAACCACTGCAACAGATACCGGTGGTCGCCGCTAAGGTTGGGAACTGCTATATAGTCTATGCAAAAGTGTGTAATCTGCAGCTCATATGCCTCGAACGGAATATGCTACTTACCAGTATGCATCTGTTCTTGGCGTGTAGAGCTGCAGATCTACACACGCCCACCCGCCTCCCCGGCTACCTGTATCTGTTCCAGTTTATCTTATTTAGATACACACATGGGTTTCTTCACGGTTATTACTACGCTCCATCTTTCCCTGCTGGCGAAAAACAATCTGAAGATGGAGCCGAAGCCCATGCGCAATACGATCCAAAGGAGGAGTCACCGACCTCGTGACGTCCAAAGACTTTCCAAGAGGAAAAACAAACTGCAAACATCCGGGCCCAACACCAGATGGTGATCTATGCAAAAGTGTGTAGATCTGCAGCTCTACATGCCAAGAACAGATGCATACTGGTAAGTAGCATATTCCTTTTCCAAGTCCACCAAAACAAAGTGGTTCTTTGCACTGACCCCAAATTCCTACCCAAAGTGGTATCTGCCTTTCACATCAATAAATTAATCTGTTGAGTTGCCTGTGTTCTTTCCTCAACCAGATTCAGTGGCAGAAGAGCTCTACACATTTTAGATGTTAAACGAGCATTATTGTATTACAGAGAAAGGACAAAACCATTTCGTAAAATTAAACAACTCTTTGTGGATTTTGCTTCACCACACAAAGGCAATCCTATTTCTAAATCGGGTATTTCTCGGTGGATAGGTAAATGTATTCAAACATGCTATGCAATAGCAAAGAGGACTTTACCAATTGCCCCTAGAGTGTATTCACCCGCATAATAGGGGTTACTATGGCTTTCTTAGGAAACATCCCCATCGCTGACATCTGTAAAGCTGCAACATGGTCAACACCGCACACATTCACCAAGCACTATTGTGTAGATGTTAGCGAGACGACAAGCTAATGTAGGCCAGGCAGTACTTAAAACACACTTTCAGAAAACTGCAATAGCTACAGGTTAGCCTTTGGGAGAATACTACTTTATATTCTATGCAAAGCATGTGATCTACAGCTCACATGCCTCAAACGGATAATGTTACTTACCCAGTAAGCATCTGTTCTTAGCATGTAGAGCTGTAGATTCACATGCGCCCACCCGCCTCCACGGGTACCTATACCTGTTGCAGTTTTCTCTTACTTTATAAAAATATGCATGGACATCTCTATTCTCCTCTTACTATCTCCATTCTCACGCTCTGATGGAAAAGAAATCCAACAATCGAGTCGATGCCCATGCGCACTATCACCGAAAGGAGGAATCACCTACCTCGTGACTGGAAAGACCTCTCCGAAGAAAAACAAACAGCAAACATCCGGACCCAACACTAGATGGCAGGCATATGCAAAGCATGTGAATCTACAGCTCTACATGCCAAGAACAGATGCTTACTAAGTAAGTAACATTATCCTTCTCTATTATTGTTCCAATAATATGACCTCTCGATACAGAAAAATAGATAAAGCAATGTTATTTCAAGACCAAGTTTGTAAGTGTTCAATTAAGCAGTAACTTCTGTGTCCTCGCTGTTTAAGCACGCCAGCAAATAATTAACTCCTCCAAGATTTACGACTTCTTATGGTGACCTTCACACCAATTATAGCTTTACCTGATTTTAAACTGACAAACTTGGAAATGTAAAAGAGAACACTCTGTCAAACTGAATATAACTAAATACAGCTTTTCAGAAAATCAGCACTGTTATTGAAAGCACTCCGTAGCTAAATCTTTACTCTAATGTAACAGAGGAAGCACAGACTTAGACTTTTAGAATATATGAACAGGAATCGGTGGAAGAACCCTTACCACCTCACAAGTACAAGGATTTTCAGGAAAACAGCAGAAGTACTGGAAAGGATCCAGAGACTGAAAAATCTACCTCATTCCTCAACCGGAAGCCCTTTTCCGGGTTATTGTGAGTCATTAATTACTAAAGGTTATAGAGCATCTGGCCTCTACAATGATTCATGGGACATGTAGTTCTAACCTCCATCCAAAATTCTGCTTCTGTGATGCCCTATGAATTCTCTCATAAAATCCACCATCTTGTTAGCTTATGAAATAATGTCAGTAACTTCTGTTCTCCAGTAATTTCTACTGGTAAATCTGCTATTATTAAGATGTTTTGCTTTGTGTCAGCGTTCATGTCCCCTTTACCTCTGATGCTTGTTTTAATTGTAAGAGGGAAGAGGTGAGACACCTCTGCCCAGGATGTGTATTGTTTCAGGTCCCAGAGAGCAAGGGCTGTCTGCCCAGGGGTCCAGAAACATTTGGTGGCTGGCTGCCTACAGCCGGTTGGAGACCACACAAGGGTTGATAGGTTTTCAGGGGGCACCTCGGTGTACATAGTACAATAAATCCCACACTGGCATCAGGTGCAGATTGGTTATGGTTGCCAGGTGCCTTATCCAGAAACTGGACCGATTGAACCACCGTTAAACACGGTCTAACAATATGCTCCTGGAACATTAACGGATTTGGGCAGGAAAAACAATCTGCCGCCACTCTGGACTTTTTAAAAGAATATGACATCCTTGTTTTACAGGAAACATGGGCAGTAGAAAGCATCCCATAAGTAGGCTACCAGGAGTTTATGACACCCGCTACAAGACAGTCCAAGCTTGGTAGACCAAGCGGCGGCCTCACGATATATGCATCAACAAAATTATCCCAATGCATCAAACAGATTAAATTTGCGGAGGAGTGGCTCTCTGGAATTATGCTGGGAAGTTCACTTACGGATACTCAGTTGCTCCTCCTCAACGTCTATATTTCTCCCTGCACCACCAAGAAAAAATCTAAAACGGACTGTTTGATTAATATTATTTGTAACCTACTTAGCAAGTACGGCAGCACACCCAGCATCATTTCAGGAGATTTTAACATCAACCTCTACTGTAATTTTGCTGAAGACGTAGGGCTCGATCCCCCAAGAGTTCCTTCACACTTTACTCCACAGTCGACTCCTGCAGGAAATAAACCTTCGACATTGGGCGAATACGTGGAAATGCAGATTAGCAGCTTAGGATTTACCGTATTGAATGGGCACCTCCCCACTGATATTCCGCCTGCCTGGACCCAGTCAGTTGGTCGAACCCACTTGTTTTTGGACTTTACTCTAGGGAGTAGAGAAACATTACCTATGATCGAGAGTTATCACATCGCACCACAATGTGAGAGTGATCACTGGGTACAAATAATAACATTATTCACCTCCACCCCATGCTATCAAGAACTTGCCCATACTCATTCAGGCAGCTATACAGAGAACTTAAAGCGGATAAAGTGGTCGGACACCGCGGCTCCTTTTTTGATTGAAAAAAGTAAAGTCTTATTACATCAATTCCTAGAGTCACATACCCACGTTGTCAGTGGCTGGACTTCTCTTATAAACCAACTGCTCATTTAATGCCACTTAGGAGGAGCCAGAGAAAACAAATCTTTCAATTCCGCATTTCAAAAGCCACAAGGAAATTAAAAACTCACAGAAACCGAGCGCTTCGACTGTCAAGGAAGAACCCCTGTAATAAAAACAACTTTAACAACTATAAGCAAGCCCAAACAGCTTTTAGGATCTCAATACGAAAGGAAAAACAAGCAGCCTCGGATCAGTTCTGGCTGAAGCTCATTTATGAAAGCAAAAATCCTAACTCGAAGCAATTTTGGTCCCTCGTAAATAGGAGCTCACAAAGTACATGTGGTTACGGTAGTGCAAACATCAGCAGAGCCGTATGGAGTAAGTTTTTATCACTTCACTTTGGGGACTTCAGCATAAAAAATGCTTACACCAAATCCCTCAGTCCAGTTAACTTTATGATCTCACCTCCAGGACTGGAGAGCTCGAGATGAGCTCACCCCGCAAAAAAACTGACAGAAGAGCCAACACAAAAGGAATCAGCGAAAAAGAACAACATAATGTTAAAGACCACGGAGACACCAGATGACTTAAAAAATAAGATCTCGCGCTTCATAACGAAAGCCAGAGCTGAAGGAGCCCCAGGCTCAAATGGTCTTCCCCGGGTCATGTTTAAATCCAATGTCAACCTATGGTCAGAATACCTGACCCCCTTGTTTCTCTACTGTAGACTAAATAACACCCAATCTACAAAAGTGGGAAGAGGAAAGAGCCTAAAAATTATCGAATGATTGCACTTCTCGACGTGGAGTCTAAGTATTACGCAAGCATCTTATTGGAAGAGCTGCAGGCCTGGGCTGAAATAACGGCACGCCTTCCTTTTAATCAGACGGGCTTCATGGCGAACTCTGGCACTACAACCGATTTGTTAGCATTAACAGTCCTGATGGAGAAAGTGACAGTCCAACAAACCCAGCTGCACTGTTGCTTTGTAGACTTTAAAGCGGCCTTCGACCGCGTGCCCAGGGGTCTGTAATGGCAGAAATTAAAATCTTGGTGCATAACCCGCCTCTTCTACATGCCATGGTACAACTCCACACGGAAACATGGATCAAAATCAAGCCGGGTGAAGGCTCCCATGTCTCCCGGAAGATACAAACTGAAACTGGTGTCAAACAAGGCTGCGTGTTGGCCCCGCTTCTTTTTAATTTACTCGACAGTGTAAATTGCCATTCTCCTTAATTAGATGGAACCCGCATCAGCAATTCGCTGTACGCCGATGACTTGGTGTTGTTAAGTCACACAATAGTGGGTCTCCAGAGGTTATTGGACGAACTGCTTCCCTGCACGACAAGAAATTACTTGGAACTGGACTTGTCAAAAACCAAAACAATATCCTTTGGGAAGCAAAAGAGGTCAACGGAAAGGTGGTATTTCGATGATACAAAGCTAGAACCAACCTCCAGTTATAAATATTTGGGCACATTTCTCGACACCAGATGTACATTCATCAAGCATAAAGAAGCATTAAAAATCAAAGCCCTGTCGTTAGAGGCTGCTGCTGCAAAACTGTCACAACAGCTACTTGGCCCGAGCCTAACTCCCATGCTGAAAGTGATGAAGGCTAAGATAATTAATTCTTTGACATATGGGCACGAGATCACTAAGGGCACAACCAGCACATTAATAAACAAATTAACAACAAAAACTTTTAAACAAGCTTTCCGGTTGTGAAAATCTGCTTCGCCAGCCCAAGTTCGACTTGAACTGGGACTACAAGATCACCATGGAGTAGAGACTGGTGCCTTTATAAAGCTGTGTCATAGACTGCGCCATGCTCGGGAGGGTTCCCTGGAGGCTAGACTATGGCAGGAAATACAGAAAAACCAGACCAGCCAAAAGTAACGGCAACTCCTGGATCGCAGTTTACTGCTATTAGGAGTAAAAGATCTCTGGGGAACAAATCCCACCTACCCGGTGTTGAAGAACGCCATTAAAAAGACTGTTAGACTGTGGTCCTTGCACTCAGACAGGGCAATACTGTCAAAAAGGAAACACTCTTGGGCTGTATTCTCCAATTTTAAACTAGGAGTTCAGCTGACCTACTTATCAAGCACATTTGCACACTACTGGAAACAAAAGTTTTTAGCTCTGAGGATGGGTGACTGGCCCTTTTTAAAGAACCTTCCCGAAGGGCGCCGTCCAGGTAGCAGTATTGAATGCTGAATGTGTGGTTATCACTCTGAAGTAATGGAACACATCGTCTGTGTATGCCCCGCATTGCATGGCCAGACGGTCATTATTGCGGGAACGGATCAGGTTGGAAGTTCAATCTTGCCGTCAGGCAATAATGGCTGCTCTAAATCCAGACAACACCAACTTGAACATTGGGCTCACAAAACTTGTTCACAAAGCCTCAAAACTACGGGAAGCCTCAACTGCAGCCAAACCCTCCTCTTTTTAGCATGGCTGCCGAGTTAAAAGGCTCAACAATCGAATTAAAGACTATAATATCAGAAAATCAGTGTGAGGCCTTTCAGGTGAACATTTGTAGCTCACATTGATCTCTCTAATATATAGTAATTTATTACCCCTGTTTCTAGTACCCATCATTGTGATTTTTATTGTACGAACTAGTCTTGTTTTAAATTGTAATGTTTTTTTTCCTAAACCAACCAATAAAGTTATTATTAAAGCATACACTTTTCCACACTGGCATCAGTGTGGATTTATTGTAAGGAGTAGTTTTGTATCAAACACTCCTGTGTTCAGTGAAGCCATCATGGTGCTGTTGTCGAGTTTGAAGCCCATTTACTCTCTATGGCTTCCTTGGCACTTGCAATATCAATGAATGGACCGCAGTATTGTAGGTATGCCTTCACCTGTGGTAAAGTGCACTCTGCCTCAGAGCTGTGAGGCGTGCCAGAGGGGTGACTTACCTATGCCTGAAGGCAGTTCTGGTAGGAATGGCACCCAGGCAGGGTGCCATGCTGACTTTGTCGTTTTTCTCCCTCACAGGGGCATGCAAGCTGCAAGGGCAGTGGCATGGCCCCAGAGCGGGGGTTCGTAGGGGACCCTCTTCAGCTCTCAGGCCCTAGTTACCCAGGATACAATCTACTAGGGACTTACAGGGGGTAGAAGTACCAATTGGGTATTTGTTTTTAGGGAAGAAGCACTGGCACAGGGGACCTGGTTGGCAGTGACCCTGTGCATTACATTTGAAACCACATCAAAACAGGCAAAAAGTGGGGTAATAACCATGAAAATGATGCACTTTCTCACACTTGCTAATGACCAAATTTCTTTGTTTCTAGCATAGACCCAAACAAATGGTTGCAATTTGACTATTTAACCTCCGTAGATGCAATTATTTTCTCTGTTTTATGCGTATGTTTTTCATAATATTTTTGTATGGCATTCCTATTGTCAACATTTGGTTGTCTACAGTACTTTTAGTTTGTATTTTGTAGAAACAAGTACAGTTCCTCTCCTTTCGTTCTCTGTTGCCTTTCTTCTCTCCCCTTTTAGGATTATTGAGCTTATAATAAATTCTTTAATAACAAACTTCTGGTTCATAAGCTATTTTCCTTATGTAAAGTCAAATGTGCAGTGTATAATCTCTTGTTTCGCTTATTTTGTTGATAAATTTTATTGTTACTTAATTTTTATTGAAACTGTTTGAATCTCAATGTTGTTTAATAAAGCTTTCAAAGTTAAAAAAAGACTGCCAAACCTTGTGTCCTTACAGTGTAATACAAAAGAATATTTGTGCCATTTCGTGTTCCTTTGTTCCCTCTATAAATCAGTAAGGTGCCTATGCCTGAAACCTATATTGAAGGATTTTAATATTATAAGTTTGAGTGATGCAATGACGATATGTTTAGGTACCAGGATAAAGTGTGATTATTGAAAATGTCTAGAGAGCTTGGCTGATTAGAACCTTGATAAGGCATAATTAGGTTTCTGATGAGCACTGTACACTTTGAATCATTATTCAGTATTAATATTTTAATGTCCTATTTCTTTTATAAACTCTAACTGAATTCTCGACTGGACCTGGGAATACATTACTAACCAACTCACTTTAATTCTAGGAGCGCTTTGTAGTCCACATCACAGACCTGCTTGCGGTCTCTATGATGCTGGGGATTACTGCACAGGTGAAGGAGGCTGGTGTTGCATGGGATAAAGGAGAGAAAAAAAGTAAGTCTGTTTTATATACTTAAAGCACAATAGTGGTTCTGCTTGGGAGAGGGGTAGGTTAGAAGAGGAATGCAGGTTCACGAGGCACTGAGCCAAGTAGTGCAATTTATTCTATGGCTACAAAATTTCAATTGTGGATGGTAATGAAAAATAAAAAATCTTGCAAATTGATCCACCTTGCAAGTATCTTTTCTAAATGCAGATTTTAGTTTCTTGCACGAGTACCACTGTGTTTGAGGAGTGCAACCCCTCTTTTCTTAGCATTGATAATTATATATGCACTCATCGTGCAATCTGGTTAGTAAAAGTTTGGTCCAATTTGTTCCATTGATAAAGATTTTTTTTCAGCAGAAGCCATTTGGTTTAAATATGATGTATTTATTCAGAGATTAGTTTTAGTGTAATTGATGAAGGTTTAAGGTTTGTGAGACAGACTAAGACAGCCAGCACACTGTTTGCTCTGAAACATAGCGGCCTGGAGTGATTGTCAAGGCAAGTTTAAAATGGAACTGTTTTCAAAAATATTATTCAAAAGTAAGTGGGTGAAGGTAATAATTAAATTAATTTAAAAAAAAAATCCATTAATGGTATCGCTTTTCTCAGTATGTTTCCTGCCCTAATAATATTTAGTTTTGTGATGTGGAGACCAGAAAATAAATTTTTTATCAAAATCATTACTTCCTGTGAGCTAGTCATATTTACTTTGTTGCACACTATTTGCATACATCTTTTTCTCAGTTAAAACCCACTGTCTACTGTATGTATAGCTAAGAAAATTACAGAGTAAGAGAAATATTCTTGAAGTAATTATGGTCTTTTAAGCAGTTAGACTCTCACAGTTAAAAAGGTAATTAGAAAAAACAAATTGACTAATGATAGATACATCTTGGGAACCATATTTGCAGGTAGGTTCCTAGTAAGCATGCACTGAGGAGCTGCGTGCCAGAAGTCTCGAAGTTTAATTCCGAGAGGGCATGCAGGATTTTGACAGCCAAGTTTTCTTTCCCAGAGGCTGTTGCTTTATGCAGTTTGGCAGGCATCCCTGTGAATTTATCAAAAATGGAGAAATGTCTGCACCAAGACAAGGGGCTGGTGCCTGGTTATACCACATTATGATACTAAGTGAGGTCAAGGTTTGACAAAGGCCCATTCTTGTATGTAGGGATTTTGAATACATGTTAAGTTTGTCTGAGTTGAAGGGGATCGTTGAGGTGAACATAATAAAATAGGCCTGCTGGTGGAGATCCGAAGAGCAAGGTTTTAGTCCACTCTTTTTGAGGGTGGTGTATAACTGCACAGGGAAGGCTTCAGTCTGTGATTTTTATAGTGTTCACAGAGCAAGGAACAGGTGAGGTTTGGCTACTAACACATATACAAGCAGGCGTTTGAAGGACTGATAATGCTTGACCATCCAATACTTGGTGTGGGACAAACAAATCAATGGCACTCTTCATCACCAACTAGACAATTAAGGCCCTCTGCTTGATTCACTAAATCATGTTCACTGAGTGCTGTAAATTAGGAGAGTCGTATGGGTGTGGCTTATGTGAACACACATTTTGCATTAACCTGGGCACCCTAGGAATGCACATGAAAGGAATTGGTAAGAAACGGTGCCCAGATATAGGCTCTTATAGGCTGATAGAGAATGAAGGATGTTTTTTTCAGGAAAGAGGAAGCACATTGGGAGAACCCGAGTGTGAGAAAGTGCCCTCTTTCTTGCATGGTATGCCCCCACTTTTTGCTGAATTGCTGATGTGCTTTGACTGAGTGTGCCCTGGGCTCCTGCCAATCAGGTATCCAGGGCCTGTGTTCCTTCCCTAAAACTGCATTGAAGCTTAAACCCAATTGGCATCTCTGGCCACATGACAGCCCCTGGTAAATGGTACCATAGGTACCCAGGGCACTGTGACCAGAGAAGGCCCCGAAGGACTGCAGCACTTATTGTGCCACCCTTAGAGGCCCTGTACCCTGACACACACACACTGCCTTTGCAGGCTGAGTGTCTGGGTGCAGAACCAAACAAAGAGTCGACATGGCACACATCCCTGTCTGCCATGCCCACAAACCACTGCCCTGGCATACATCAGTCACCCCTCTAGCTGGGTGCCCTATGCCAGTGGTGAGGGTACAGGTGCATGAGCCCTGTACCGCTACAGTGCCCAGGTCCATTCCTGGGCCCTGTAAGTGCAGTGCTGCCATTAAGAGTATATGGTGCTGGGAGGTTGTCATTACGAACTCCACAGCACCATAATGGCTACACTGAAGACTGGGAAGTTTGGTATCAAACTTCTCAGCACATTAAACCCACACTGATGCCAGTGTGGGATTTAATGTAAAATGCACCACAGAAGGCATCTTAGAGATGCCCCCTGATAAACGACCAACTGCCAGTGACCTGACTGCGCTGCCACCACCAGACATGTTTCTGGACCCCTGGGTCGAGAGCCTGCTGCTCTCGGGGGCCTGAAACAATGCACATCCTGGGATGAGGTGCCAAGCCTCCTCCCCCAGGATGGGCAGGGTTCACGAAGGAGAAGCTTCAAAGGCATGCCGCCTTTTTGAGCCTCTCCACTGGTTCTACTCCCCACTTTGGGCAGGAGAACTGGTGGGAAAAACAAGTGAGGAAGAGAGGTGTGCCCACCTCTGCCAACTCCACCCCTAAGGTGGAGGAGGCAAGGTGAAGCACAACCTCGAGTCCCCGCCATCTTGAGGATGGGGGGATCTAGTCAACCAGGGACAGGCTCCTGCCCCCCTCCCACTGGAGAGTAGCAGAATAGGGGGTGTACCCACCCCAGGGAAGGGGCCCATTGGTCCCTGCCCTTTACCTACCTGTAACGCCCCTAAATTTAGTATTTAGGGGCACTCTGAACCTTCCTTCCTCAGATCCAGCAACCACAAGAAAAAGAAGATAAAAAGAAGGACGAGAAGCCGTGCAGAGCTAACAAGTCAGTGCAGTCTGTGATAATTTATGGTGAAGCAAATTGGCCTTCAGGCAATAGATCACCAAACATAGTCAGCTGTAGCCATTGCAGTTGAAGGAGAGTGCTGTGCTTAGCTGTGAGGGACATAGCCATGTTATGTATGAGAGGTATTTCATCCAAGTAGAGGCGGTCTAGCTTATCTGTGCACCTCAAACAGTCTGAAGCCCAGATGAGGCAGCTTGAGGCCTAGATGGGGGCAGACATAGTGCAGTATTTAATAGCCAGGTGGCAATAGTGTCCGCTACAACTGCGGCAGGGGAACAAATGGATGGGTTAGTGCCAGAAATGACCAAATGCGCCTGAGCACAGTAATAGTATATTTCTAAATCAGGGGTGCATATCCCGCTTTGTTCAAGTTGACGCAGGTGAGTTGAATTAGCCTGGTTCTTAGTCTGCTAAAGAACTGTTGTGTTAACAGGATTGGAATTTTGACTGAAAGATAAAGAAATTAGGGTAGAACATAAATTTTGACCACAATAATTCAGCCCGCCATGGACAACAGAAGCTCTTCCATGCGGTGACTCTGTCCTCTAACCAGTTTATGGCTCTGCCGTAATTTTCTTGCGACAGTGAGTTAGTGTCTCTGCAGAGCCAAATTCTCCGGTATTTTAAAGCAGCTACCATCCATTTCAAGTAGAAACTCCGGAGTGAATTGGTTGGAAGAAAGGATTAGGTGGAAGATTGTGGACTTGGGCCAGTTAATTCCGGTTAGCCTCACAAAAATGATGAATTCTCAGATTAGTGGTGTGGATGTAAAGGATGACATTGCCCGCTTACAGTGATATAAGCAGTGGTCTGGCTCTATAATTGAATCTGTTGCTAGCATGGTCTTGTCGAAATCTCACTGCTCCATTGCGATGGCAAAAGAAAGTGTAGACAGAGGGCTGTCTTGTTTCAGCTTCACCTGGAAAGGAGGAAGAGATCTTGCCTCTCACTCAGACCCTGGTGATCAGTTGCTGATGAAACAGTTTAATCCACTGAATAACACTGTAACTGAACCTGAGATGTGCAAGAGGTGTGAAGAGATCTTTCTGCTCCAAAGAATCAACCACTTTGGTTGCGCCTAGGAACATTGTTGGCACATGCAGCTGAGGGTGGAGAAGGGTAAATATTCTGCAAAGATTATGGGCGGTGGAGTGCCGAGGTAGGAAACCTGACAGATCTGGCCTGATGAGAGTAGCAAGCAAGGGGAGGATCCTGCTGGTGATCATCTTGGCGAAAATGTTGTTCTCAATGTTGATCATGGACAATATGAATCTCATCGGGTAAGGTTTAAGAATAGTCACTGTAAAGGTTTCCCAGAGTAAAGGGAGGTTCTTTCTCGTCTCTTCGTGATAGTTTCTGCTGAAGCTGAACGACTGGATGTGTATAGCTGAGTATAATAGTTTGTGAATATCTGTGCTATCGCCCCCAAATCTGTGACAGCTGTACCGTCCTCTAACTGTAGAGACGTAATCAATGCTGCCTGATACGGAGGACGGGGGTTGTTGCCCAAACTGCGTCCAGGTCTCTCTCCCTCACCATAGGCCCTTGCTCTAGCGTATTTTCCCAAGTATGTTACTTCGCCAGTCTATCCACCCTATATGCTGGATCCACTCTGTTATCAAACATCCATCCGTTTACTTTACTAGCTGGGCTGCCCAGTAGTAATTGCGGATGTCGGGCACCCCTAGGCCCCCATCTTATATACCTCTTTGAAGTTTCTGCAGGGCTAGTCGCGGGCCGCCCCGCACCACAGCAGCGAACGGAGTTCCTAGTTCACTCGGAAGAACTAGGGGGCACCTCATAGGGCGTGTTTTGTAGAGCATATAACAGTCCAGGGAGGGCCATCATTTTGAACATAGCTGCCTGTCCCATCATTGTAAGAGGCAAGGCCCGCCAGTGTTTAGCATCCGCTATGAACCTGTCTAGCTGTTGGCCTACATTCTTTCAATAGAATTCTTTTGTAATGTGGATCCCAAAGTATTTAAAGCCGTTTGTTTCGATGGGTGCATCACACCTGCATGTAACAACGGGTGTTTTTTCTGACGGGGAGCATAGTAGCGACTTATTCCAATTGATTTGGTATCCCGAATATTCTCCATAAATACGGAAAATCTTTGAATGTCTTGGCTTCCTCACATACAGGAGGACATTGTCCGCGTGTAAAGAGATTTGGTCCTCCCATTCCTCCCCACTCTGTATCCTCCAGATCAAGGGGTCCTGCCAAAACCATGTTGCGAGAGGCTCAGGCACAAGGGCGAACAAGATTGGGGACAGCGGGCATCCCTGTCTAGTCCCCTTCTGGAGGACAAATGCCCGGGACACCGTGGCGTTAACTCGCACTGTGGCCTGTGTTTGTTCAGATAGGAGTCTGATCTATTTTATAAATTTGGGACCCATGCCTAGCCTGTCAAGGACCGCGAAAAGGTAGTTGCACTCCACGCTGTCAAACGCCATTCTGGCATCTAACGACATAGAGCTGATTGTTTTTTAGGGCATTTTTCCGTCAAGGAGAGGTTGCCAAACAGCCTACGGAGATTTAATCTAGTTCCTCTGTGAGGCATAAACCCGATTGGTCCGGGTGATCACACCGCATAGACAGGAGTTTATCCAGCATCTTAACCTCATAGTTTAGTAGTGAGATCGGTTTCTACGACCAACACTCTGTTGGCGATTTGCCTGCTTTTGGTATTACCGCAATTACCGCTGTCTTTTGGTGGGCTGAAAGCATGCCCTCTTGTTGTGCCTGTTCAAACATGTTCGCTAGGTGTTCTGCAGTTATGTCCAACATAGTTTTATACATTTCCACAGGAAGGCCAGTCGGTCCCGCTGCGTTCCCTGACTGTAGGGCTCAGGATGCTGATTTTATTTCTTCAACTGTTAGGTCACTCTCTAGCATCTCCCTGTCTTCCTCAATAAGTCTTGGCAGGGAAATGTCATGTAAAAATTCTGCGCAGTCCCCTTCTGTATGTGTCGATCAAGATGTGTAAATCCCTTCATAATATCTGGCAAATTCCTCCGCTAGTTCCGCTCCTATTTCAAATCTACCTCCCTCTTCATCTACCAGACTGGGAACCCATCCCCCACTCGTCTGTCTCTTGTCAGGCCAGCAGCTTATTTGCCTTATCTCCTGCGTCTTAGAGCTGGTGTTGCGCAGCCAGTCCCTGTGACCTGACGCCGTCCTCTAGCAGGTCCCGGAGTTCCTTTTGCCGCACCTTTAGACTCTGCCTATTTGAGTATGCTTGAGGGTCAGTTCCTGAAACTCGAGCTTTTAATTGTAATATATCTTTTTCGAGGGCAAGCCATTTAAGGTTTTTTTCTTTGTTGATGGTCCCAATTTTTGCTTGAACTAGGTCTCTGAGGACTGCTTTGAATGATTCCCACAGGGTCACCCTTGAGTCGACAGACCCCTCATTGTCAGTGAAGTATTGCTCTGCCCTTTCTCTCATGCTCTCCCTGAAATCTTCATCCCTGAAAAACCATGGACTTATTCGCTGCGGTAATGTGTAGTTTCTTACTGGGCCGGATAATTTTGGTCCACTGGTGAATGATCGGATACTCCATGAGCCATATGTGTGGCGTCTACAAATTCCCCCAGTCCGGGGGCCTGTGTAATAAGATAGTCAAGCCTAGCGAGGCTTCCTGTCGCGGCTGATAAATGGGTGTATTGCTTCCCCCTGGGTGCTGGTGTCTCAGGATGTCTCCCAATCCCATTGCCTCTTGAAAGTTTCCTAACTGGCCGGTCTGCCTCAATGTATTTGTCCCGGTGGGGCCGCTACCCGCTATATCTAAATCTAATATTATGTCGTTCATGTCTCCTCCAATGACCAGTCTGCCTTCCGGCAATTGCAACAACAATGGGCCTATCTCCTCAAGTGTGGCCCTCTGTAGATCCTGGGGGGAGTATGCTGAAAAAAGGTTTATTCTTTTGCCCTCTCAGGTTCTGCTCACAGCTGTATAGCTCTAGAGTGGATCCGCCTATATCCTACTCTGGATAAAGGGAAATGCTTTCCTAGCTATAACTCCCACATCCCTGGAGCCAGAGGTATATCCTGCATGCGCTATCAGGGTATAGCCATACCTATTGAGGGCTTTACAGTAATTGCATTTAAGGTGTATTTCCTTTAGGAGAACCACATCTGGTGTGTGCCTTTTAACAAATTGTAGAACGGTTGCCCTTTTTGATTTACCGTTGAGCCCATTGACGTTCCAGGACCAAATCTTCACTAAGGACTGTGTGCTTTTTTGGCCCGCAATCTCGGAGTGTACTCTAAATCAGTGCCCTGTGCTGGGGTGGGCCTTATCTTAGCTGCAGACTTTTGCTCGCTCCCATTGCGTACCCTTGTAATTTTGCACCTAACTGTTATCTTTCCCCCCCCAACATCCTCCCACCCCCTCCCTGCTACCCTGCAATTAAGGTTGTGGAAACTCCAACCCGCAGAGCTTCTATCGCCCCTAAATTTGCATAACAATTCTAACTAAGAAATTGAGGGGTGTTCAGTCCAACCGGACTTGGGTCCGCAACTTTATTTCGATACTTCCCTCCCGAGCCCCTTATAGTTCTGTTGCCTCTGTGAGTCTCATGGAGAATAGTCTCTGCCGGTTATTCCGGTCGGGCAGTCTCAGTGTTCTACCTGCAGTGCAGAATTGCCTCCAGGGGCACTGTTGGATCCCCAGTCTTACCTTTGCTCTTGTCTCACCGCTTGTTACTCATGCACCGCCTCTACCCCAGGCAGACTGGTGGATCTTGACAATGCAGACCGTTGTTCCCTTCCTGCACCGGCCTCTCCACCTCCTCTGCCATGCTCACCTTTCCGCTTTTGTTCTTGGCCTTTGTCTCGGCCAACTGTGCGCCAGCCCTCCAGCCACTCCTGTGCCTCCTCCGAAGTCGTGAAATGACATCTCTTGCCCTCAGCTATCACTCGTAATCTGGCCGGAAAGAGCACCATGTATTTTTATATTTCTGGCTCTCTGTTCTTTTTTCACCGGCCCGAAGCTGCTTCTTTGACGCTGTACTTGTTGGGTATAGTCTGGAAAGAACCTTATCAAGGTGTTTTCATATGGCATGTCGCCTTTAGCTCTTGCCACTTGCAGTATCGCATCTCTGTTGCGATAGTCGAATATCCTGGCGATATTTGTACGAGAGAAAAAACAAAAAAACTCAAACTTGACGTGGGAGGTGAAAAAAAATGAAAAAACGCCTCATCGGGCAGAAGTGCAGACGTACAGGGACAGTTCAAGACACGTGAGGAAAACACTGTGGACGAAAGTTCACTTAATCCATAAAAGTATATGCAGCATATGTGGCCACTGCTTCCAGCAGAAAATCATTGGCACGGCCACTGAAGGTTTCAGCCATCCAGTTAAGTAAAGAAAAGGAACATACGTGTTCTTCTATCAGCGGAGCCTCTAGCACCATCAGAGGGCAACCAGCGTGTACTTCCAAGTAACTCATATTCAAGAAGTCATATGCCGCTCTCACGATGTCCCAATTACCCAGGATACCATGTGCCGCACCGCAGGCCATAATCCGAACACCAGAACAGGCAGACTCGTGAGACACTAAGGGCCTCATCAGTCGATCAAAATCCGGGTCCGGAGACACCATGTTGGTTAAACACAAATCCATAGGCCATTCAAAGGGACAATCTAGGCAGTGGAAGACAGGTTGCACGCAGGTGAAGTAGGAATACCGGAAGGATAATCCATATGCCAGGCTCAAAGTCGCCAACGGCAGGACACCATAGTAATCAAGCATCCTGTCACGAAGAAGCTGCAGACGGGACAGGCTGACGTGTGGCACAGAAAGAGCAGCCATTCCGCAAGATGAAAAGTAAAAGTAGCACACCTGCCACTAGAGCCAGAATTAATGGGACACCTCCAAAGACGCTGGAGAAAATAGAATGAAAAAATGCCGGAATCACACCAAAAATAGTTTGGAAAGAGGTCACGAGGCCCGAGCCCACAAGTTTAAAAAAATGAGCCAGGCCAGTCGTGGACGAGGCATTGAAAATTGTTTGGATCAAAGCACCAAAATGCAGGGGGAGGTCAGTATTCAAAAGCGCCTGTACCTCGGTGCGCGTATTTGCTACGTGAAGGACAAATGTTTCCCGGGAGGAAGTCAATGGCACCTCCTTTTGGGACAATAGCGCTCTTATTCTGCTCATTTTGTCGAACTCTGCTTTCAAGGTTGGAATTGAAGGCCAGATAGAAGCATCCAGCCTCCCATGTGGGGGTGGAAACAGGACGTTATTGCAGCAGACAACCCTCTGTGTTACAGTTACTATATACGGGATCCCTACTAACATCCCGCAACAAGCTTCATTGTTTAAAATTAAATAACTACCGTTTGCAAGCAACGTGAAAGATGGCGTAATCACTGGTACCGGGATACCTTTTAGGACGCAGGCCAAATTAGGAGCGTGTACATTACATGCACCGTGCAATTGAATGTGCCTACATACAACAGAATGATCAGGTGACGTTGTACATTCTTCACCCTTCAGATAAACCTCAGTACCGTCCCTTGTACATCTATACGTAAAGGGGAGGGACCAGACTTCATGTATGAAAGCGGTACCCAGCTGTTCATATCTACCCAGAGCATAGTGCTTCATACAAGAGGTAAACTTAAAAAGCGCAAACGGTAGACTTATCAATCCGTGTAAGAGCCACACAGCGGAATCGACCTCCGCAACAGAAAAAGGTAACGGCTCCAATTTCTCAATATGGAGCAGGGAATATGTAGCATCTTTCATGGACATGAACTGCTGTTTGTCAGTACGGTTAAAGGGAAGAAATAACGATGTTGTATTCAGATAGTCCCAAGGGACCTTCCCTGCCTTCAATGTTTGTAATGTCCATGCAAACTGCATAACAGAACGCAACTGGTTTTGACCATGATACAACACAGACATATCATCCTGCACAATATCAACAATTGAAGATACAATATTATCTAATGTATAAATGCGAGAAGAAAGAGTGTTAATGCTGTTATCAATGACTGCCAATACTTTTTCCATATTAGCCTGATCAATAGCTCTCAATCTTGAAGCTGCCTCAATTTGCGACAGTTTCCATACTTCGTTGTAAATAGCATACGCCCATCTCTTGGATCTGCCACCCACAGGACCTTTAACAAAATCATTCAAATCTATTTTGTCATGTAACTTCGATAAATGAACTTTGACAGATGCCAAGGTGGAATGTCGCAGCCAGGACTGACATAATTTCCCTACAGAGTATGTAGTTACCGTATGTGACGACTCAAACCGGGGGTCCACTCGATCTTGAGTATACCCCGGTTTCAGTCCTAGAAAACGACGTTGACAGGTATCAGAACTGCTTTGCCAAATTAACCATCCCTCACTATTAAATTTCGAAATGTTGAAAGACGAATTGGAAACCAATAACTGCAAAGCAGGAAGGGACAGATCTGTGTGATTATTCCAATTTGGGTAAGCACCCAGATCCGGCACAGAAGGCGAATTTAGTTTTTTAGAAGTGGCCAATCCGAAACAGGTGGTTTGGAAGATGGTTGCATTTAAAAACAACATATGATTTGGTACTAGACAGGCACGGTGTAAGGCTTCAGTCCCCTGAACCTGCCACGGTTTGGAACCCCAAACCGACTTAAGATCAATAGTAGCCTTCCATAGATCATAACCTTTGATTGACAACTCATCCATAAAGGACTTAGAATATAGCAATTTGGTGTGTGTCAGTCTAACCTTGGAGGCAGACTCAGGCTTAACTTTAAAATAAAAGGAAACCGGGGCTGAAACTCTGAAATCAGTAAAATAAGTAAACTTATCAACTAATGTGTGTGAACTGCCAAACGAGGGGGTGGGACAATGTTCCCACTGGGTAAAATTTACAAAATTTCTAAACGAATTTGATTTATGCAAGAAGTGATTGCCATAATGTTGAAAACAATACTGTTCCGCATAATTAGCCGCATTTTCATACAAATCCTCTGCATCAAAGGCGGCATAATATTTCAAATCTGAAAACAGTGCTTCAATGGCGTGTACATCCCAATCATCAGAACGTATGTTCTGTTTAACTACATCACCCATAGAAACACGAAACACAGTAGGCACATTAATGACCTCTGTAGGCCCATGAATTTGAAATTTAACAGCATCCCATGCGATTCCATCCATGACGGGCCAGGCAGTAATATTCACAAAAGTCTGGTCCCTTTTCATGATGTGGGATGAGGAGTGGGGGGCCAAAGTTCCATTGATAAGTCTAATTGTCGATCTCTCTTTGAGATAATGTCCATCCACCAAACGGAAGAAAACTACAACAAATCCAATGGACATAAACAAAAAAATACCAAAAAGCATCAACCAGATGTATGTCCAAGGAGCTATCAAAAAATGCTTCTTAAACCAGCTCACAAAAACAGCAATGTTTGATGGGGGAGGTGAGGGCAAAGAGTTAGTGTCAAAGGAAAAACGGGACTGGCCAAGTGCTGTAGATTGTAAAACAAGCGAAGGTCCACGTGTAGGATAAGCATACTCCGTCTCATCGGATAATCCACCAGCCGGTGGTATCAGCAAGGGATCAGTAACTGAATGCATCTCGATTGCAACATCAGACAAGGTGGTAGGAGCAGGAACCATCATTGAATTTCTTTGCATTGTCTGGCATGAAACTGCCGGAGTCATACTAAGAAGTATCGGCCACTCGCTGAAGTTTGACATTGTCAATAGAGATGTACCTGTTTTCTTTGCGACCAGGAAGTGGAGGTAAAATGACTGTTCTTGTACCCTGCACTCCAAGCACTGGAACTGGTGCACGATAAGAGGGGCCGAACTCCTTCTTGTTCTCCACCTTCTCACGGACCAGATCACCAACTCGGGGTAGCCAGCCGACTACCGGAAACTGAACCTCAGCTTCAGACGTGGAGGGCAAATGTTCTTTCGAAAGAGAGTCTCTGGCTTCTTGTAGAGTCTGCAAAACAGCACAGTGATCATCTACGTCAAAGGGTGCGGTCGACGCCGCAATGTCTAGACCATCAAGGTCTGGAACAAACATTCTGATTCCGAAGAGCATCATGTACGGGGTCCGCCCACCCAGAGACCTTCTAGGGAGATTATTTAGTGCACGTTGAACGTTATACAAATGGGCTAGCCAGTTCCGGCCTGTGCCTAAAACACGTGCTGTCAATGATTGCTTTAAGTCACGGTTCATTCGCTCCACCACACTATTACCCTCAGGTCGGTAGGGAGCCGAAAATTTGACAAGGACCCCCAAATTTTTCATAGCCTCCTTGTAAGCCTTAGAGGCGAACGCAGGGCCCTGATCAGAATGGAAGGTACCACACGCAAAAGTTCCCACAAAGACACGCAAATCCCTGATGACAGTCTGCGAGTCAGCACTCCTTTGTGGCCACACCCATAGAAAACGTGTGCACGAATCCACTGCAACCAAGATGTACTTGTACGCAGTATCAGAAGAAAAAGGACCGCAGTGATCTAAATAAACACAACCAAATGGCTTATTAGAAATGTACAGCTGTGTCTGTGGTGGGCGCGCAACAGTAGAAGGTTTAATCTGTTGGCAAATGTCACAATCAAGAACATAAGCGCGCGCTTGTTTATATAAACCAAACCACCAGTAACGTTGTTGTAGCAGAGATATTGTAGCTGACACACCGGCGTGGGCAGACGCCAACCCCTCATGTGCAGCCAAGATCAGTGCTGGTCTGCAGTCCGCGTTGGGAATTATTCTATCACCAACGTCGTTAATCCTCACTAACGGGACGTTATCAGGACTTAAATGGTAAATATACCGAGAGGGAAAACCCTTCGGGTAATCTCCTCCCTTCTCTGTAGCAGCAATAGCTGCCAAGATGTCATCATCAATCTTACTTTTGGATCTTGTAACTGCTGCCACTAAGTATGTAGCCACTGCTGTTTTCGCTGCCTCGTCAGCTAAGCTGTTGCCGACAGCATGGACACCAAGTCGCTGGTGACCAAGAGTGTGTATAACACTTACGAGTGGGAGACGTTCTTTAAAGTCTGCCACTCGAACCCAAAGCTTTTTATGCTTAATTGTGCTACCTTTAGTGTCACGGTAATCATTCTGAGACCAGAAGTGTAAATTGTCATTGTAGGACTGGACACAGTAGAAGGAGTTACTCACTATAAGAGTAGTGACTCGGGGATCAGCAAACTCCAGTGCAAGCACTAGAGCCCGGAGCTCCGCCAATTGCGCGGTACAATCACCCAATGACTGCGTATGCACTGCATCAGATTGGAATTCACCATTTACGAATGTACCTACGACAATTGCGCAAGCCGCTGAATAAGCGTGCTTCGATCCAATTGCGGGTTGCGCAGACCCGTCAGTGTATATGACACAATGGTATTCTTCGAGCGGGCGCAAAGACAGAGGTGCCGGATGAACGAATTCATACTGCAAGTACTCTTGAGTCTGTAATGAGGCATCAAAGATGTAAGTGACGTCTGGCGACGTCAGTGTTGTAGCCCATTGTATCCACCGTGGATGCAAAGCTTTAGAATTGGGTACACTTGCTTTAGTCACTGCCTCTAAAGCAGGATATGGAGTTACAACCAGAATCTGTTTCCCATGCGACAGTGCGCGTTCCTTGAGGATCGCCATCTGCACAGCAGTCAGAACTTTTTCGACCGTGGAAAAACGTAATTCAGAAGAGGTGTACAAGTGGGATTTGTACGCAATGGGGACTGTGTCGCCCTCATTAAACGTCAAATACGTGAACCCCACGGCGCCTGGTACTATTCTTATCACCAGGTTAGTGCGGTTATCACGTGTCAGCAAGTATTGTGAAGCAAGAAGGTCAGCCTGTAAAGACTGTAAAATAGCAGAGTGTTCTAGCTGCCAGCTAGACTTCGAAAATGAAGGCTGTACCAAGGCGTAAAGCGGCTTGATACGCTGGGCATAATCAGGAATATACGTACGGCCGAAATTCAGAAAACCCAGCAGAGATTGTAATTTCTTCAGTGTCGTAGGAGCACTCAAGCGTGCACACTTTTCCAGAAAGTGGGGGGCTAACCCCTTACCTTCATTGTTGAGCTCGTAGCCCAAAAACAACACCGTATATTCTGCGATGTGTGACTTCGCAAAATTGAATTTGTAGCCATAGTCTGCAAAACTCACGATAATATTGTCAACGCGAGACAGATGCGGCATCAGCTCATCATCCGTAAGATAGATATCGTCAACATATGAGTATGCTTCGGGGTCTATTCTTTCTAAAAGAGAAACCACGCGAGCAGAAAAGACGCCAGGGCTATTTTTGTAACCCATGGCTAATCTTGTAAACTGTTTTTGTTTTCCGCCCGAAGTAAACGCTGTCCACTGGCTACTCAGTGTGGACAGGTTGTGGCTAAAAAAGCCATTGGAAATGTCAAGTGTCGTTTTAAATCTTTTACGCACGAGACTGTCGACCAAAGCCGAGCTATGTGTATTTTGTACCGCGCAGGTCCGGCAGTGGGAGTTTAGGTGCCGGTAATCCAAAACTAAACGGTACGAGCCGTCAGGCTTCGTTACAGTGAATAAAGGGTTATTCATAGGGGACACACATGTTTCAATAACACCCTGATATTCCAATTGTTCAAGGATTGCCGCGACGTGGGGTCTCGCTTCACGACGCATAGGATATTGGGGTTGAGGCTGGGGCATAGACCGCAATGGAATCTCATGGCAGGGGGACAATCGGTCCCATCCTACCTGAGTACGATACACCGCCGGCGCAAGCGCAAGCGCCCACTCCTCAGCATACACTTCAGCTTGGTCCTTAGGCACTGTGTGCGCAAAGGACGGGAGGATTACTTCCTCCCCTCTAGGAGCCTCTAAAATGAAAGCTGGGGGCCAATCTGCCTCCGCTAGGAGGATATCATAGGAGGTGGTCAGATTATCCCAAAAAATCCCTTTTATTGTACGTTGTATGTCACCCTCAATTAATAAGACTATTTCATAAAGTCTATCAGGGGGAGCCACTCTGGTGTCAGCTGTTTCCACAGTAACCGATATATCAGTTGCTGTCACCGCCAGAAATGGACGCAGAGCTTGACGGACTATGGTAATTTCCGCTGCGCTGTCCAGGAGCGTCAGCGCCCATGTCCGGTTCCGAAGCTGTGTCCGCACTATCTGAGGCATACCTTGCCGTCAGAGCCGCCACTTTCTTCTTTTGAAACGGGGGTCTTTGTCGTGCAAATTCGTCCTGCTTGCCTTTACCCTCAGTCTGTCGGGGCTGGTCACGCTGTTGTGGAGCACCCCGACCTTTGCCACCGCCTCCGCCACCGGACTGTGTAGCCGATGTTTCCTGTGAAGAACGAGGAGAGCGCTGTTCAGAAACCTGAAATCTATCAGGAGACTTTATAGCAGCACGATCGCGCAGATCATAAGTGCGTTCACTACTTGACTGTACGGGAGAGGCAGGCCGAGAGCCCTGTTTCTGCTGCTGCTGCTTCCCCTGTTGTTTAACCTGCCATTTTTGTTTAGGAAAAAAGGGCCGGTCGTCCTTACCAGACGTTTCTGCCTTACCCTGCTGCTTCAGATCGGGATTCTTTATGACAGGCTTAACTCCTAAAGAGCTACGACCCAAATCCCGATATGCCTCTGCGATTATCTTCGCAAATTCCTGCGGTTTGTCCTCCTCAGGAATTCGTTTCAGTTCATTACGAACCTGGAAATGCAAAGCATCACCCTTCAGGTTACCAATTATCATGGTAGCCACCAGGTCAAATTGCCCGAGGAGCCGCATCCCTAACTCTATCGCAGACTCCGCACCATGGTTCTCTTGAACTCTTTTGATTACGGAGGGCAGCTGCAACATAGACGGAGTGCCATAGCACTGCGCGTACGTCGCTGCAAAGACCTTGCCCCAATTTGTACAATCATCAATGTGGGGAACCAAGTCCTTAGGCAAACTAATGGTGAGGATCCTGTGTTTCTCCACAGGTGAAGTATTCGGGTAAACCGCTTCTATTTGGTCAAATTTCTCAGCAAGCCAAAAGGGGAAATCATCCCTAGTTTGGGGGCGCTTGCCCATAACAGAATTGACCATAACAGGACTAATGACCACCGCGTGATGATCAGTAGGCTGTCCCGCAACAGCAGGCGCCCCCGCCTGCATATTGCGCGACACATACTGCACCAACGCCCTATATACCGTAATGAGGGCAGTGTGTAGTACACGCAGCTCAGCCACCGTCACCGTGAGGTAACGGGGATGAGGCGTAAATCCGGCTAGTACCGGCCAAGTGGCCCCTGCAATTGATAAAGGGCCCATTCTCGGCGGTATAACCACATGGGGAAGGGCGCCATTAAACCAAATAAGATGCTGCCAAGCAGATATTGGTATTTCCTGTGTCCTATACGGCGTATAGTTCGCCGGCACTGCAGCGGCAGTATAAGAATGAAAGGTGTCATCATCCCCCACCGCTGGAATCGTCACCCAAGAGTAGAACAACTCATAGGGATGAGCCGCATCGGCTCCCACCACAAAGATGACGTTCATACCAGTGTCCGGTACCCCATACTGCGTCAAATGACGTTTTAGAGCCGCACGGCTATGCGCCGCAATATCCACCGACATTAGGACAATACACGTGAAACTATCAGTAGCACAAGGGTTCACTAACCTTTTTAATTATCAAGCTTGAAAGAACCTATATCAATAGACCTAGGTAGGTTTAAATCCGTCAGACTTGTTATCCGGAAACAAGAATGAGGGTGTTGTGGACAAACGCGAGCACTACTAAGGCGTTTCAACTCATAGACCAAACGTTAGGTGCGCAAATTGACGCAACAGGCCACTCACATGGCCGCACGGCTTGAGGATCAGGAGGGGCGGGCAAGAAGGAATAACATACGGGTCGTGGGGGTGCTAGAAAAGGGCGGAGGGGCCCAGTGTTGACCTGTTCCTTGAAGATCTGATAGTCAACAAGTTACAGGCCCCGGGGCTCTCCAAGTTCTACTCCGTCGAGAGGGCACATAGGGCGCCGGTGCCGCCTCCGCGCCCCGGGGCACCACCTCGTACACAGTTTGGAGAGGTCCACCCTAATCAGGGTGACCTCTATGGACACCGAGTCTATTTTTGGTTCAAGGGACCCTTTAACATCTTGGATTGCCGCCATTGTGGCGGCCAGCGAGGGCTCCGCTGCCCCCTCCTCCTCGGCGTTCATAGCAGGTTTTGTGATGGCGTAGTTGTCCATTTTGCTGGAATGGATGGGGCCTGCTCCTCTGGCTTTCCCCATTTTTCCTTTGTCTTCTGTGTCTGTCGCCAGGGTCCGTGTGTGGGGAACTGAAACTCCTCCACTTGATACTTCGTATAACGGGACCCCTCACGTGCTGGGTTTCCCCGTGGGCCTCCTGGTCCACGATACCTCCCTGGTTGTAGCTTTGGGCTGTTCCCCAGCCCAGTTTTCCTGTCCAATCCACTGTTTTCTAGTTCTGATGCAGGGCGCGATGTAAATGGGGGGAGGCACCCCACAAGGAAGTGGATGGAAGGGCTCCCCCCAACTGGCTGATCATAGGGCGCCTTCCCAGTTTTATTCTCCCCGGGTGCACTCCCACTCCGAGCAAGGGCTGTCTCAATTAAAGCTTTCCTTTTTTGGGGACGTTCTTTTGAAGGTCTCCTGGGCTACCCCCACCCGGGCCTGCAGTTTTGGCCGTAACAAGTTAAAGCTGCTTGGCTCTGCTCCTGAGCGGTAGGCACCGTTCTATTCCCAGTCTATGTAGCCTGTCCTTCGGTTTGAGGGGGCAAGGCTTTACCCGCATCACTCAAGCCCGGACTGAATTTTATGTAATCTGCACAGCTGTGCCACTCCACTACTCGCAACCTTCCCAGGGGCTGTCCCTGCGGCAGGCGCAGCCCCAGTCCCCCGTACCTGACAGCGGGTGCAATCACCGCCCCAAAGGTCTGCTAAATCGGATCCAGATGGCACGTTCCTCAGCAGCAGCCCCGGTTCCTTTTTGCTTTGCGGCCTGATGCCAGAGCGTGTACGGGGGGAGCGCGGGTGGAGCGCTTCCCCCGGCCTTTCCCGAACTTCGGGATCCTTTCTCTTGGCGGCCGCTCTGTGGGTCAGCCGCACTCCTGTCTCTCCTGTCGTCCGATGCTTGCATGGTCTGGGCTCGGCCCAAGTCACAGCAGCCCACTCCGCAGTCCTCACGGCCACTGCCCTTGGCCCAGCACACTGGGTTTCCTGTCGTGCTGGTGCAACTTTATGGTTTAAATCTCTTTATTGATTTCAAACAGACATTGAACAACAACCACCCTTGAGTCTGAAGGCACAATACCAATGAGGCAACTGGGTTGCCAAGCTTAGCAAAATTACGGGTGGTAAACAGAAACCGAAGACAAAAAAAAATCAAATAATAAAACCATACAATACCCAAATGACACCTCCCCCCTCCCCTTCCCTCGTCCGCTGTGACCGATCAAGTGAAGGCAGCCTCTAAGGGATCAGCGCCGCCGCTTGCGGCAGTTCTGGGAAGTGGCTTTCGGAATCTGCGTGTCTGCCAGGCGCAGTAATCGCAGGTAGCGGGGACAGGTCAGCTCACGGAATTCAGACACCAGTAGGGTGAGGAAGGGCCTCCACAACTCTGGGAATTCGGATCCTCTGCCAGCTAAAGTGAGTGTGAGTTTCCCCATTCCCAACACCCCCCAGAGTCTCTGGAGCCATCCAGAGTGTGTCGGGAGCTGGGCTGAGCGCCAGTGTATCAGTATGTTTTGTGTTGCTGCGCCTAAGGCGATGGCCATCAGCCTACCCCTCCGGGATTTGAGTGGGTATGTCAACGGGTTGGGCAAGCCTAGAAGAATATACGCGGGGAAGCGCGGTAGCTCTGTCTCGAAGTGCAGATCAATTTCGTCCAGAACCTGGGACCAATATGGTTGTATACAGGCACAGCTCCACAGAACGTGTACTAGGGTGCCCACTTCTCCACAATTCCTCCAACACAGCGCGCTCCGACGTGGGTCAAAGCGATGCAAGCGCTCTGGCGTATAATACCAGTAGGTGGCAATTTTGGTCAGAGTCTCCGTGAGACCCATGTGGTACGCAGAGTGCCGCGCTCTGTAGTAGACACCTTCCCATTCCTTGTGGCTTAAGGATCTGTCCAGGTCCCTTTCCTACCGAGCCCGGCCTGCGTTATATGTGTGTGCGGTAGAGTCCAGAAGCATTTTGTAGAGGTCAGCGATTATCTTCTTATTGGACGTGCGCGTCATCAGCCATTTTTCATAAGGGGTCATGAGACGCTGCGCCTGGGGTCTAACCTGTTGGTGGAGTGCCCAGTGTCGGACTTGTAAATATGGCATGCGCTCTGACTCCGGGAGGCCATAGTGCTCCTTGAGTTGCTGAAATGTGATTATGCCGTCAAAATCGAAAAGATAACCCAGGTACCTACAAGAGGAGGAGCGCCAGGCGCGAAAGGCCTGGGCGTCCGCGCCAGGGCGAAACTCTGGATTGTCGAAGATTGGGGTGAGCGGTGACGGAAAGGAGGTCAGTCGGTGGGCAAGGTTAGTACGGTCCCATGAGTCCAGCACCGTGCTCGTGATACCGGAAGCGTAGAGATTGGGTGGTCTATGCTGCTTACGAAGGAAGGGGATGCCCTGCAGCGGTCTGGCTGCCACCGCTTGATCTTGAAACAGCCAGTGTTTCTCCGATTCCAATTGGTGCCATTCCACTAAGTATCGAAGCTGAGCGGCATGGTAGTATAGTTGAAGGTCGGGCACCCAACTCCGCCCCCCCCCCCCTTCCGGTGGGAGAGTCGCCACTGCATGTCGAAATCGGGGCTTACGGCCCTGCCAGATAAAGCGCGCCAGGTCCGACTGAGTCTGTTGGATCCAGCCGGACGGTGGGCGGAGGGGAAGAGTTTGGAAGAGGTACAAGATCTGCGGGAGGACCGTCATCTTGATGGCCGCAATCCTGCCTAACCAAGAGAGCGTATAGTTTTTCCATCTGCGCAGTTCTGATCGGATGCGAGAGCGGAGATTAGAGTAGTTGAGGTCCGCGGTGGCCGGAAGTGTCGGGGCTAGGTGAACGCCCAAATAGGGGATCGAGGCAGCCGCCCAGCTCAGGGTGTGCTCTGCCTGGATTTGGGCCAGGGTGTGTGAGGAGAGCGAGACGTTAAGTGCTATGGATTTCTCCAAATTGATTTTGAATCTTGATCCCCGCGCAAAGCCATACAGTTCGATGAAAAGAGCGCGCAGAGCTGATATCGGGTTAGAGAGGGAAAGCAGGATATCATCCGCGTAGAGGCTAATGGTATGGATGTCGCCTCCAAATTTAATCCCCGTGATGAGGGGATGCCTCCGCACCCTTAAAGCCAGAGGTTCCATATAGAGCGCGAACAGGAGGGGTGACAAGGGGCACCCCTGCCTAGTACCCCTCCCAATGGGGAAGCGGGAGGAAGTGTAGCCATTCACCCGGACCGTCGCCATGGGGGAGCGATAGCAATTTAAGATCCTGGTACGTAGCTTCTCCCCAAGCCCAGCGCTCCCCAGTACCATCTCGAGGTATGGCCAGTGCACCCTGTCGAAGGCCTTCTCCGCGTCGATGGCCAAGAGCATGTATTCTCCTTGCGTACGAGACGCCTTTTCGATCAGGTGCAAGATGCGCTTAGTGTTGTCGCTTGTCTGCCGCTGTGGAATAAAGCCCGCGTGATCTGGTTCAACCAGGTAGGCCATATGCGGCGCCAATCAGGCCGCGAGGATGCTAGTGTACAATTAATGTCTATGTTTAACAGGGAGATGGGTCTGTACGCGCTGCAAGCCGTCCGATCCTTTCCAGCTTTAGGGATAACGACTATCGCGGCCTCTAGCATGTCACTCGGGATAGCTCCCGCTTGGTCGAAGGTGTTGAATAAACTAGTCAGGAGAGGGGCTACTTGGCTACAAAAGGTCTTATAGAAGGCAGCCGTGTAGCCGTCTGGGCCCGGCGATTTACCCGGCTTAAGGCGTGAGATCGCCGAGACAACCTCCTCTATCCGGATATCCCTCTCCAAGAGGTCCGCCTGCACAGAAGGCAGGGAAGGCATGTGGGCCCCCGCTATGTAGTCAGCGCAGGCCTGAGTCTCCAGGGGCTCCCCGGAATAGAGGCCCGCATAGAAATCGCGGAATGCCTCTGCTATATCGGCGTCGTTAGTTACAGGTTCCCCCCCTAACGTCCGGATCTCGCGGACTCCCTGCTTTTGTCTGGTCTCCCGCAGTTTGTTGGCCAGCAGGCGGCCGCACCTATCCCCTCCCGTGTAGTATGCGTGTCGGAGCCTGATCGCAGCGAACTCGGCCCTGTCCTGATCCAAGGCAGCAAGCTGCTTCCTTTCTATGCAGAGCTGTCGCCAGGCCCGGGAAGCGCCGGTTCTCTGATGCATTTGTTCAAGCTCTGAGACGCGCTGGGAAAGTTCCGCCCGTTTGCGGCTGCGTTCGCGATTCTGGGCAGATGAGATGGCTATAAATTCCCCCCTCAGGACAGCCTTCAGCGCCAACCACTGTGTCGCTAGAGTCGTATCCGGATTAGCGTTGAGAGCGAGGAAGTTCGAGATGGCTTTCTGGAGCTGTTCGATAACCGAGGGGTGGTGTAGCAGTGTGTCGCGCAGGCGCCAATGTCGGAGAGGCTGCAGGGATGGTGGGAGCTGGAAGGTGGCCAGAACAGGGGAGTGATCGGAAAGGGAGGCCGGTAGGATGTCAGTGCTCAATGCGTGGGCCTGAAGTGATGAGGAACTAAGGAAGTAATCTAAGCGTGCATATGTTTTGTGTGCCCCGGAGTAGAAGGAGTAGCCCCGACCAGACGGGTGAAAGTGGCGCCACAGGTCAGACAGCCCCAGATCACGGAGACTAGCTCGTCCGGCAGCCGAGAGGACGCCCGCCTGACCAGTTCGCTGACCGGACCGGTCCAGTGCGTTGTCAAAGACAATATTAAGATCACCGCCCAACAGCAGACAGCGGCCCGAAGCGGCGGCCGCATCGTCAAGAGCATTGAGGAGGAATGCAATCTGCCCTTCGTTAGGTGCATAGATGGAACCAACATCCAGAGTCACCCCCCCCAGTAGGAATTGATAGGTGAGGAGTCGACCCCTGATCTCCGCCCCCTTGTGTAAGACCCTGCCTGTGAAAGAGCGGGAAACCAAAATGGCCACCCCTGCTGTCTTGGAGTTGGCAGAGGAAAACATCTGTGTTGGGAAGGCTCGGGATTTCAATCTGTGGTGGTCCTTAGCCAGTAGGTGTGTTTCCTGTAAAAGGCATATGTCCGCTTTCGAATGTTCCAGATAACTAAGGACTGCCTTTCGTTTGACGGGATTATTCAGCCCCCGCACATTTAGCGTAAGAACTTTAAGGGGGGTGTGTGGCATCTACGGTCCAGTGAGCAAGGCGGAATCGCTGAAGGACGCTAACTATCCTAAGCAAGTGCGGGAGGCCTCTAAACCCCTCTGAGACCTTGTGCCGCATCTGTCGGGGTGCAACATGGGAGAGCGGACGAGGGAACCCATACCAAAAGAAAAAACCCAAAACCCCTTGCAAATCAAATGTATCAAGAGTAACAACATTAACAAAACCCAACAGCAGAGTCTTGATCTGGTAAGATTGTTCGTCACCTTGGCAAAGCCAGGGGGGCGTCGGTGTGGGGACCATAGTGTGACCAAGAGGGGGAGTATCGGTTCCCTCCGCCGCCCGCCTCCCGCCGGAGACCCCTGGGTCAAGTGCGTGGAGCTACAAGTGGCCAGCGCTCATTCAGCCCCGGAGGGCAGCCCGGCCAGCGCGTCCGTCGCCGAGGCCAGAGCGTCCCGCTGACTCTTAGCTATGTCTGCTTTGTGAGGCTTCCAGCCCCGTCTGCGCCTTCCCTGTCGCCGCCATCCTGACGCCGAGGGCCCGGGCTCCGGGTCCGCAGCTCGATTGTCCCCCTCTTCGTCCGGTGGTGCCAAGTCCAGCACTCCGCAGGCCTCGGAGAGCGAACGTAGCTGGTGAAGTTTGCCATCGAGGCGGAAGATGATGCGGAATGGGTGCCCCCACGAGTATGGAATGCTCCGCTGCCGGAGATGATCCGTGACAGGGCGGAACTGTCGTCGGCGTTGCAAAGTGATCAGAGCTAAATCCTGGTAGAGCACCGGGGAGTGCCCCATATAAGAGACGGGATGGAGGGTCCTTGCTTTCGCAAGGATAGCTTGTTTGGTTTTAAAGTCTTGAACACACACCAGTATGTCCGCAGGGGGGCTGTTGGGCGCCCGGGGTGGACCGACCCTATGTGCTCTGTCCAGAACGATCTCCGCGCCATCCGGCGCCGCTAGGATGTGGCGGAAGAGGCCCCCGACGAAGGCATGGAGGTCCGCGTTGTCGGCCGCGGGTTTCACTCCGCGAATCCGGATGTTATGCCTGCGGGACCTATTCTCCAGGTCCTCGAGGTGGGTCTGAACATCTAGCTGCTGGTCCCGCAGGCGGAGGAGTTCTTGTTGGATCGTATTCATGTCGGACACCGTGGCGTCGCTCTTCTCCTCTAGCGCCGCCACTCGCTCCCCCACCTCCTCCACATCCCTGCGGATGTCTTTTATCTCTGCGGTGAGGTCAGCCTTCACTGTCTGTAGGTCAGCCCGCAGAGTCTGGAAGAGGGATTCCATGAATGCCTTGGTGACCGGTTCCTCCCCAGCGCTGGGAGAACGCTGCAGGGTCGCCATCTGGGAATCCGCGCCTTGACTGCCGGGGACAGGCTGAGGGCGCCCAAATATGTCTTTTAGAGGCTTTGATTTCCTCGCCTTGGATACTGGCATAGCGTAGTGTCCCACGAAGAGACCAGCGCCGAGGGGCGCGTCGATGTCGCCACCGAGGAGCAGGAAGGGCGGGGAGGTGGAGTCAAGCAGCGGCAGGCAAGCTCCCGGGCTAGTAGCAGGCTGTCTCCCGCCGTCGCCCCGCGGGTCTGAAGGCAAGGTCTCGGAGGGGGTGCCGATCGGGTAGGCCCGGCGTCCAGCAAAGGCCACGGGGGGGGGGGGGGGGGGGGGTGCCACGTGCGCCCGTAGGCCAGCGATTGAACGCGGCCCACCGTCTATTGCACTAGCCGGCTGATCTCCGGTGGTGTCCTCAGCCCCCAAGGCTCGCCTCCGGCGGCGCCTCCCAAAGTTTCAGGTCCGGGCACCCACCGGGACCCCCAGCCCCTCACCTCTCTCCCGCTCCGGCGCTCTTTGACTCACCGCCTTCCGGGCAGCCTCCGTGAGCCCGCGTGCACAAGGCGAACAGGCAGTCCTCCACACTCCCCAGTCGTCGCAGCCTGTCTCGCCGAGCCGGTCCAGGGAGGGGTCGAGGGCCTCGCACGAGAGCAGATCGCTGGGTCCGGATCCCGCCAGCAGGGTGCCCCAGCCGGGTCCCGGTCCGCGTCCAGCCGCCGGCGCTCCAGGCACAGCACACTCCCGCGCCAGGCAGCCCCCAGGACCGGTCCACTCGTCGACCGTCCGGGACAGAGAGGGGTCCCGCTCTAGCGCCAGCAAGGCTCCGGGCCTCCGCAGCTTCCAACGTCCGGCGGGGGCGGCCCGCGTTCAGGTCCCCAGGCAGAGGCCGGTATCGGGGTAGCTGGCCTCGGTAGGCCTCTCTCGGGGCCTCCGCGTTGTCGAAGCCTCCGCCGGGTACCGACCACCGCAGGCCGGGTCGCCTCTCAGAGCTCCGTCTCCAGCCGGAGCCAGCTGCGGCCGCCTCCCGCTCCAGTCGGGCCAGCGGGTCCCTGGGGCAGCCCCTCGCCGTGAACTGCAGACGGCCACGGGTCTCCCTGGAGCTCTCAGAAGCTGTTTTCGGTGGGCGGCGGGCAGGAGCTCCGAATTCTGCGTCCTACCTCGCCGCCATCATGGCCACGCCCCCCGCTGGTGCAACTTTAGACGGCGCTGTTGGCTGTCGGAGCACTGGGTATATATCCCCTTTACTTAGAGCTGCTGACAGCAGTCAAGTACCCCTCAGGGCCAGGATTATTTTCAGATTTCTTCAGGCTTGGTCCGGAGTTCCGCTAGTCTGCAGCCATCTTGTTCCGTGGACAAGCCACGCCTGCATAAACGTTCATTGAGATCAGTGGTGTGGCCGCGAGCTTGCCTGTCACTATCAAATAACTGCCTTCTAGGTTAGTGACCACCTCCAGTGCTTTGAACGGTATGGGTACATGCTGTAACTTGCAAAATATCAGTTTGCGCCCCAAGCAGAGGCAAATCGAGGCATATCACCTGGGGCATAATGAGTTTATTGCAGGAATGCAACTTGCACTGCGCGGCTAGCTAAGTAGGATAGCACTTGCCTGCTCTTCCGAGGATTAAAGAGCCCACAAACAGTCCAGATGATGCAAGTCAGGGTGCGCCTCACCTCAGTATTGGAAGTTACGCCCATTTAGAACAGTGAGCAGCGTGAGTGATGAAATTTAACTGGAATGATAGCCCCACTACTCTGGCAGTCCGATAGCACAAGACACATCCCATATTTCGTACAGACATAAAGACCAAATAGGTAAATGAGGATAACAAAGAGATAATAAGCAAACAATGCAATCCCACTTTCGGTAATATAACAGAGGCTACCGGAGAATCCCAAAGTATAACCCCCAATCAACAAACAAGAATAATTTGTAAGATTCATCCTTGGGGGTAGACAATGCTCATGGGCTACCACTTACTGGCATGGTTATACATCCGGTGTCACCGGCCCAACTGATAATCAGCAAGAGTGACCTCGGCCATTCCGCAGCATTCAATGTCGGTAACAATTTAAATTTTATAGTCCAATCCCTATGGCGTCAAACGCTGACACATCCTCGCCGGGCCATGTAGGAGACCAAAGAGCTAGACCTCAGGTGCGTCAGTTCGTCCAGGGAGTACAGAGAAGAACAATTGAACCTTGTGGTTGCCACTTGCAGAACAGTGTTATTTGGGTGGCGGAGGAGAGTTACCAGCCGTTATGCCCAAGACTGCTAGATCTGCGCGGTGCTGTTTACGGAACCAGACAGAGTCCTCCACTGTTTTGAAGACAGTGACCTTACCGTTGTATTGTATGCATAGCTTTGCAGGGTATAACATTAAATACTTTACATTATCTTCGCTGAGGGGTTTTTTTCCGTACGTAAATTTGTGTTGCGCCTCCTGCACCATTGGGGTGTAGTCTGGATACAGGGCCAATGTCATGCCTTGTTGCTGCAGGGGGCCTTTTTTCCGGGCAAGATGCAGCGCCGTATACCGGTCTTGATAGTTGAGCAATTTGGCTATCATCATGCGAGGCGGGGCTCCAGGGACTGGTTTTGGTCCTAGGATTCTATGTGCTCTCACTATGGCAAACGTGGCAGAAAAGGCCTCTCTTCCGCATAAGTCAATGAGGAGGCGCTCCACATAAATGCTCATACGCCCTGTGTTGGTGGACTCAGAGACCCCCATTATGTGCATATTATTCCTGCGCAATCTTGCTTCTAGGTCTTCAGCCTTTGCCGTGACTTGAGTTGCCTCTCCAGCTTGTGAAGGCGTTTGATGTTTGAGGAGCCCGCATCCTCCATGTCAGAGATAGGTTCAGCAGTGGTGAGACATTCTTTGTGTTGGTCGAGGCGCTGGTCCGTAGTCTCCAAGTTGGACGCTATTTTGTCAAGGCGGGTATCCCCTGCACTGAATTCCGCCCTGAGCTCTGCCAGTATCGTCTCAGCACCATAGCAGTCATGTCCACGCCCTCTGTGCTCGTGTCTTCACCCCCAGTCGGTTAATCTGCTCCTCGCTGAGGGGTCTTGGCAATGGGTGCTGCCCAATTTTAACAGCCACGCAATCAGGGAACCACATCTGCGACCACGGATCCTGATTAGCCCCCGGGAGTAGCTTCAGCGCTCCATGCAGGCCCAATGGGGATGGGGCTGCACACATTTTGCAGGTGCTTGGCAGTTACTGCCCTGTTTGCGACCACGTTATGTACCGCAGCTTGCAGCCACACTGTTAGGATGTTTCACTGTATGCACGAAGTATACCACTGGGTGGTGCACAGTCATGAAAGTATTCACAGAGCACAAATGCCACTCGTACTGCTTGTTGCTACCCACCGCCCCCGCTGCAGAATCTAGCGTTGAGGCATGCTCCATGTGTTTTCAAATGGCAGTCGCATTACAGCATGCAGCCGTGGCTCTCATCGTGTTGCTCCATGCTGGAAGAAAGGCCAACGGCATCGCGGGACAACCCTGCCCCAGCCCCTTTGCGCTGGCTATGCTATATCGCCACCGCCTTCTGCTGGATAATGGGGCCGGACGCAACGCAAAAGTGCCGCCCAACTTAACCACACGTTGAAGATTCCAGTTGCCAGGTACCGGCCTATGTGGTCACTGGGGCGGAGATCATAATTTAGCTTGCGCAGGTCCGAGCGTCAGCTGGCCTCGAGTTTAGCGCTGCCGGCATGCATTGTCGTGGCCCCACCCTCAGGCTCTCTCCGAGGACTGAGCCAGGCCGCAACAGCCGCGCCACTTCTCCAGTTTTTTCAGCTTCCCCGCCTCTCACCACCGTCTGCCTGGAAGATCCCGCTCATTGCTCCAGTACCGTGAAAGGGGTTTAGAAGCAGAGAAGCAGTGCAGCATTTGCAGGCCTGTGAACGTCGGTGGTACCTTCAGAGCTTGAGCTCGAGTGGCCATCTTGGTCCTAGGCCAGACCACGCCCCCCAGCCACGGATGACTTTTAATTAAATCTTCAAGGGAAAAAGGGACATCAAAGTATTGCCTGTGGGTATCTTCCAGTAACAGAAGTCTGATTGAATCATAAATGCAAGTATATCCTCAGGCGAAGCTGTGAAGGTCCGCTTGGTAACTAGTGATGAGGCGAAGTATATCATCAGTGTTATAATATGATATATAATTGTCTCCTATCAGTTCAGTGATGCAACTATTTGCCCAGGGTTTCCACAACATCCACACAAGCATCCTGCCTTCCCTGTCCCCTTCCCTGTAGCTCAAGACTGTTGTTTCCATACTGAGTGTTTCTCTAATTTCAGCAGTAATTGTGAGTCCCTAGTGAAGTAGTATCTGGTCTCAAGAGTGCGGTGATGTGCCTCAAGGTTTTCAGTTTGCTTACTTACTTTAAGTATACCAGATTGTTTTGAAATAGAAGCATCCCATTTAACCACTTTGAAGGCTTCCAGGAGCTACCCTTCCAAAGGCAGTGATTCAGAATTATTTAGAGAATATTCCCATATTCAAGATAGAATCTTGTCTCTGAGCAGCAAGTCCTGAAGAACATGAGGTGGTAGGCGCCAGGAGAAGGTGCACCTGTGCAGTCCCAGAAAGCAAGCTGGAGAAGCATCAGAGCATCGTCCAAGAGGTTTCTGAGAAAGTGTTCTATCTGTGTCGTCCAGACACTCGCATCCCTGGCGACAAACCTGTAGTCTATCCTGGACCAAGTGTTGTCGGAGGAGGTATTGCCCTTGCCCTCTTAGGTTGTTGTATCCCGAGTACTCCAAACATTTATAAGGTTACTGTCTGTCGTGATCATGTGCAATTGCCTGTCTGCTAATGGATGGGAACAGCTACTGTGGTTTGGTTGGTTGAGTGAGGCATCTATAGCCATATGTAGGTACCTAAATACCGATCGGTAACGGCCGAAATTCGGTAAATATCCCGTTACCGACCGGTATTTAGGCATTTGCGATGTAGGTGGCTGATTTTCTGGATTCGGTATTTACCGAATCGGAATTTAAGAAATCGGTAAAATACCGATTCGGTAAATTACCGAATCCAGAAATGCTATGTAGGGGGCACTCAAGTGAGTGCATTATTGGTGTCTGGATTCGTTATTTACAACCAACTACAAGTTGATGGTAAATGACGAATACCTTTCAAAAAGCATTTTTGTGCTATTTGAAAAGTGCCATGTGGCAGACATACATGCCCTTAGGGCATGTATGTGCGCCACATGTGCACACATGCACGAATCAGGGGTGCAACAGGGTGTCAATGTGACACCCTGCCACCCATGATAATGCCTCCCGTATTACCGATTCGGTATTTACCGAATCGGTAATAGTAACTGGCTTCCCATTCATTCCTATGGGCCTCCAGGCCCATAGGAATGAATGGGAAGGGATGCATTATTACCGATTCGGTAAATACCGATTCATAAATACCGATATTTACCGAATCGGTAATAATTACCGACTATTTACCTACTTACCATTTACCGAGTCATAAATACCGAATCGGTAAAATTCGGTATTTATGAATCGGTAAATAGTATGTTATCTACATATGGCCCCTAGTCTTACGTTAAAATCACCACTCGTGAACATTTTCTTCGGACACAGCACTATGGCTTTCTGCCTTAGTTTAAGGAAGAAGCCTGGAGTGTCATGTGGTTGTAGTATTACCTAGGAGAATACCTTGCAGAATGAACTAGTGCTCTGCTCGTTTACAATCTACATACAAGGTATGGCAGTGGGTGCCTTTTTGAATAACTGGAGTAACACCCATAGATCAGGCACAGTAAAGTGCCACATGGCGTCTGCCATTCAAGTCGCTTGCACTCTGAAATGTGTAGTCAGCGAGGTGAATCTCCTGGAGAGGACTTATCGATTTTGTGATGATTTAAATATGCAAAAAAGTAACTAGTATTGTGAGGGTCCATGAGACCCTGTATACTCCAATAAATAAATCTAAAAGATGATTTCTAGCAGGAGGCAGCTGAATAGCTTATCTAGGGTTGTCAAGAAGATGGTTGTGATCTCCTGCTCAAGATTTGCTTGTGTGGCTCAGTGGGCCAGAGCCCCTGTGGTGTATGGTAATACAAGTCCTATGATGTCATCAGGATAAATCCCATACATTAATACACAACATTCCTACCCTGCACCCACTGTTGCTTCCCCAACTTGCCATAGAGTGTCAGTCCACCCATCCCCCCAACCCCCAAGTACATATGACTTTGATAAGCAGTCAATAAAACTGCAGGAACCTGCCAATGGGGTAGTGTTAACATATATACAGGAGTAAGAGCATACATACCAGTGGTAGCGAGATAGCCTGGTAAACAACCTTTCTCTGTGAGGAGATGGGTGGCTCAAGCGGAGGGCAAATTTCGGCACCAAATGGTTTAATTCACATAAAAAGATGATTGATCAGGAGTGCTGGTCAATGAGAGTGAGGCTAATTGAACTGTCAATTCAAATTATGCCGGGGGGGTGAGGCCCTAGTGCAAGATTTCTCATCACTCAGCATCACATAGGCGGCCAGAGGGGCTTCTTTCGCAGTCATCTTTATATCGAGGAGGGACGAGGGGCTTGTAGATGGCCGAACTGAAGTGCTAGCTTCAGATCTGTGAATTTGTCCTGCTTCTCGCTTAGAGTGATGTGAAGTTTATCAGGGTACACAAGTGCATATGGTATGCCCACTTTCATTAGGGCACACTTGGCTGGGAAAAATTCCCTTGCAAGGCCTAGACCACAATCGTGAACTTTTGGTAGATGAATATATGATTGATTGTCTTGGAACTGGAGGTCCAGCTGTTCACTCGCCAGCCGGAGGATAGTGTCACAATCCTGAAAGTTTAGCAGACGGGCGAGAATTGGGCAGGCAGGGACTCCAGGCAGACCCAGCGAATGATGTGCATGCTCTACAGAGAACATCGTAGTGAAGGCCTCCCTGGTAAACCGGGTCAGCAGTATGGATTGTACAAACGTCTCCATACGCTCCATGTGTGGGGATTCAGGGAGGCTAATGATGTGGGTGTTATTCCTTCTAGACTGAACCTCTAAGGCTTTATTTTTGTCTTTGATGATCTGGAGACCTTTTTACATCTGCAACAGCTGTTAATGACGAGAGGTGGTGTCAACCTCCACTTCAAATAGCCGAAGTTCAGCTGATCTAGTTGGTCTTCATGTTTGTTTGTTCCGTCATACGATCGATTCTGTTTGTAAGCATGTCAGTCTTGGAGTCATTCGTGGCAAGACTTTGTTTCATCTTGATTATTATTCTGCGAAAGTCCTGATCCAAGGCAGGGTCCGCTGGGGTCTCCGCTGGGGTCTCCGCAAGGGCCAAGACATGCCCAGCTCATCATTTGAAGATCTTGATCATTTTTGCTCATGGGTTAATTTGGATTGTTTGTGATCCTATTTGCCCTTCACCAGGGGCAAACACAGAGTCCGGGGCACTGTGCAGATCTCCCTCTCCTGCATGTATTGGACTTATCAGTAAAACACTGGAGGCTAGCGGCAATGGTCCACCCTCACCTGAACAGCATGGGAGGCATGAGCAGACAGCCGGGCGTTCGAACAATATGGGCTTGCACATATAGTTGGTGGTGGGATCAAAGAACCCAGGTCGATCAGGGGTACGGGGAGGGGCGTAGCGCACCACCCTAGTACTCGGGCCCTCATGTGGTCTCAACTGCGCTAGTTGTCCCACTCCTTTATAATGATACTCTGTGGATCAACAGCTGTGGCAGTGTCTCCAAATGCACATTTAGATCGGTGATCGTATATAGGGATGCTTCTGTTGATCTCTTGAGCCTCCAGATGATGGCATTGGTGCAGGAAGGAGACAGATTTTTCCCCTGGCTAGGGTCACAGTGCAGCGCCACAGATCAGCATTTTCAGAGGAGGCCCCCACAATCTTACGCCACCTTCTAAGGTGGGGTTGAATCGGAGAAAGTTTTGTAAGTACTTCCCGTGGCCCAAGAGAGGACCTCAATAGCAGGTCCGGCACTCCTTCTCCAAGGCTCCCAATCTCAAGCGGGCCCCTCACTCAGCAGGCTGGCAGAGAACGCTATAGCCAGACTTTTCCGGGCCGAGCCCATCAACTGCTGGCCTCCTCCCTGATCTGAGCCACCCGCAGTCCATCGTATCTGAAAACACTGCGCAGCCCACGGAGTGGAGGCAGAGTGCCTTCTCAACCCTCCCCGCCAGGCATCTGACTCCAACGGCAGGGCCCAAGAGCTGCAAAACGTCTCCTTGCTTCCTCACAACGACTGCTTCTGCCTAGGTGAAGACTAAGTCCTTGCTTGACTTTTAGGCCAATTTTCCCCAGCGGCTCCTGGACACACCAACCTGCAGCTTTTGTGAACTTACGTCGGCTGCTTCAGGTGTTAAGTTGAATGTGGCAGGTCAATGCCGACTGGAAGCCAAGTTCTCCAGCAGTGACCAATTGCAAAGCAGCCCCGTTTTGCCGTCTGCACCAAACTCTGCAAATATGGAAGTGAAGAGGGGGAGAGGCCTATGCCTCTTCTCCTGGGGACAGTTGGAGCCCAGCATACCACTTTTAAGGTGCCAATTGGTTTGTAGGGAGCAGGATTGATGCTGGATTTTGTTTTCGGCCGGCAGAGCCTCACCCCAGGCTTGCCAAATTGCTGTCCGGCACCTCTTCTGTTGGATATTAAACCATATTTCCTACTTTAGTCTTGACATTCTGGTTTGAATGTCCTTTTATTTGGGTATAACTCATTTTTTTTTTCCAGTCCGTCTATGATGTTATGTGCCTCTCACTAGGGCACCTCCATTGGATAAGTGCCGACTATTTCAATGAAGCCTTTGAAACCTGAGGGTGAAGACATCCAGTAAAACCCAAGATCGCCTCTGCAGAATAACTCTGTATTTATTTTGTTTCCCTCTTTTGGGGTATTTCGTGTAATGTTGAGGAGCGTCTCACCATTCAAATGGTGACAATATCTGACAGTCAGTGAACACTTCTCACCATTCCCTTGCTTGTTTTTTCATTGCTTCAAGAGAAAGAGACCCGCTGGAGCTTCCTTCAGACGAGGTCGACTGTTGTGGCCTTCTAGGGTTCTGCTGCAGTGGGTGTGGCCACATGAATACTTCTGTTGCTGCTTCAGTTGGGGAATGATGTGCAAATAGTCACAATTCTTAAAGGGAAAGGAATCCTACAGAATGAAAGGCCAGTTGGTCAGACTGAGGTGCGAGGGATCACCTTAATAAGCAGCAACAAAAACTGGCTGTTGATGGCATCAAGCAGCAGCATTGATCCCTCTATTATCAGAATTCTGGTGATTAAAGCCTTGTGAGGCAGATGAAGACCACCCCAAGAATCCATGAATTAAGGTGAGTACATTATTAGAAAAACACCTCTGAGGAGGCACAGAGCAATGTACCCACACCGCCCTCCATCCAGTCAAAATTGTTGTAAGATGTTAAGCTAACCTGTTTTTCTTAATTTCAGATTTGGAGGTTTTGCGCTCGTTCCAGAACCAGATAGCTGCAATTCAGCGAGATGCTGTGTGGTGGCTGCACACCGTTGTACCAATAATCAGCAAGCTGCCCCCCAAGGAGTTTGTGCACTGGTAAGGCTCTCACCTCATTGAAAAGACAGTCCTCCTTTAACAACTAGTTAATTGCATATGCATTTTTATGGTATTACCGGTATCTCCTCCCTCTAGCCCAAGTATAAGTGATAGTGGGTAAGACATGCTGATAAAGCATTTAATGCAGGTGACATACAGAAATGCAGTTCATTGCTTCATACAATCCATTATAATTTAGAAATGGTAACTTAGAAATATTTTGCTTCTGCTTTGCTGTCACTTTTATGTCCCCTTTTACTTTATAATGTGTGCTTTGTGCTCTCCTTTCTATCATCCTTGCTATGTTCCCTCTTTCCTAGACTTCCTTTGTGCATTTGATCAGTGCTCCTCTTCTCAGATTGCTTGATTCACTTTATTTTAGCTCTTCTTTATTGGCGTTCGCGTATGTTGCAGCTCATGCTTGATCACTGCGGACTTAGCTTATTTACTCACTAATGCTCTGCTTCACATTGTTGTTGTGATCCAACTTTCAACTTTTTGGTCCTGTTTTAGTTTACGTTCTGTCGTTGCTGTTCCAAATGTGAGCAAAGTATTGTTATGTTATCTTACTTTGCATGTATAAAATGCCACTTACATCACTTATTCACTTCAGAGATCTAGGGCTAGTGTGAAGTATTCATATTTATGCAGAAAAAAGTCACAGCGACTTACAAAGCAAATGGGATGTAATACGAATGATGCAAGTTTTAATGTGTTCATTGTAGGTGGACCTAACAAGGACTAATAAAATATAAACACTGAGGAAGTGAAACAACTTGCTTGTGTGTATTAGTCCTCCATATGCATTCTGGCATAGACCATAATAGTGGTCATTCAATTAAGCAAGTATTTGTCCTTTAGTGTTAGCAGAAAAAGGGCTGGGTATTCTTGGACACATGTTTTATTCAAATTGTCAGTCATCAGTAAGGGACAATCCTTTAGTTTGGGAGTACTTGGCAAGCTCCTGTCGGTAAATCTGGTTCTGTATCACTTCATGATCTCAGATGCATCCCCAGGGATCATCAACTCAACATCCTTCAGGAAATGTAAACAGTGAGGGAGGGGAACACAATAGCCTACCAGAACTCGTCCTACTAATGCATTCTGATAGTTAAAGTCCTTACTTGTGTTCATACTTCCAGTTAATCAAGTGTCTGCCACAAAGTGTTGGCGCTGCAAGAGCTGGATGTCTTTCCTAATTGCCACTCAGCGTCAAAGAGCATTTTGTCTAATGTTGATGCTACAGCGTACTTTTCTAGTGTTCGAGGCATGTGGGCTGCTGAATTCATATCTGTGCATAGATCGCCGCCTAGTGTTGGGTCCGGATGTTTGCACGTTGTTGTCCTGGAAGAGTCTTCGAAGTATCCTTGGATAGGTGACTCCTCCCCTGGACTACAGTGCGCATGGGCATCCTCTCCATCCTCAGATTGTTTTTTTCCGCCATTGGGTTCGGATGTGCTATCTTAGCTCAAGTTAGGAAAATATTTTTTCGAGGCCAAAAGGCCTTTAGTTCGCGTCGGTACTGTTTATCGATCGGGTTTCGATAGAATTTGTTAGTTTACTAACTTTCAGCACCGACTGCTTTCGCATTTACCTGTCCATCGACGACTTCGACGATGGAATCCAGGACGCCGTTCAAAAGGTGTCCGGTATGCAATGCGAAGTACCCACACATCGACGTCCATCCGGTGTGCAACAAATGCCTTTCGCCGGACCACGACGAATCAACATGCATGGCCTGTGCCCGGTTCCGCTCGAAGAAGACTCTGCGGAATCGACGAGCGGCGAGACTCGAGGCGCAGCACGCGGCACCGGCCCCGACAGACATCTTCGGCGAGGCCGAGGACGTCGAGGAATTGGAAGTCTTGCCCTCCAGTCCCGTTTCCGAACACGAACCCGGATCGGACGAGGAAGACGAGTCACTCTTCCACAGAGGTGAAGACGACACCGAGGTAGGAGACGACGAGGAGGCCTTCGGGGCCGAAGAAAGTAGCTCCAATGATGAACAAGGCCTACCTGTTCAAAACGTTCAAACACCAGTGCCACAGCCTATGGCTCCGGTCGAGGGATCGCCTTCGGGCCTTACCCGAGACCCATCCCGCAGTTCTTCGGCCCCGCCCTCGGGCCCGGCCTCGGACGTTCAGCGGCAGCCATTACTCCATAAACAGGCTGGTTTCCCTATCACAAAACCGAAACCGAAAGCTGCTCAGGTTCCACCGAAACCGAAACTGAAAGTAGCGCTGGTCGGATCGAGGCCTTCGACGCCAGCGCACCACGTCGGCACCGACCGCACCAAGAGGGACTTCGGTGCCGAACTTGAGGCGGGCGACGTTGGAGTCGACAAACGGAAAAAAGCCATCGGCACCGACAAACCTGCTCGGCTACCGGCACCGATGACACCAAGGGCCGTACCGCCTACTGTGTCTCACATCGCTCCCTCGACGACACCTAAGCCTCAGGTATCGAAGACTTCGACGGTGATCTCTTCACCCCGACTCGATGACCCTCCGGCACCGAAAAAATCTACGGCCGCCTCTACGAGCCTGGCCGGTGCCAAAGCCTCGAAGGCGCCCCAAGTACGACCTGGTGTGACGCAAGGCAGCAAAACCACACCTGTCCTCCAGGACACGTCGGGCTCCGGTTCGGTCGGAGCTCCCGCAGCCTCTTCGGTGCCGACCAACATTACCTTCGGCTTGCCTCCGTCAACAATCCCAAAAATGTTCCAACTCAGGACACGGGTCACCCAACCTACGGTCACACCTGCTGAGACGTCTCCAGCACGTATCATCGACGCCGGCACTGGCAGAATGATTCTCCAGGACCGAAGGATAACTTCGGAGCCGCCATTGGACCCTTTCAGGATCCCACTAAAAAGGAAGTTGCCTGCAGAGTCGGAACCTCTCCTTTATGAACCCTTCCATTCATCCTACCAGGATCCACACCGGTTCTCCCCCACACGCTCCGATACAGACGCATTGGGGGACTACATGGCTGACCAAGTCCCCTACCATGTAGACACGGACCCTGACGACCAGCAGGACCCTGATCAAACTTGGGGCGACCCTGCAGACCCCAGTGCACCTCTTGATGCACAGGATCCACAACTCTATGGGGCAAAGACATCTCCTACGGAGGATACTGCAGCGTTCAATGCTCTTATCGAACGTGCTGCCAATAACCATGGGGTGCAGCTTCACTCTGATACCATCGAAGATGACTTTCTAATGGACACCTTTGCATCCTCAGAAAGACATGTAAAGACTCTGCCAATGTTGAAGGGGGTCCTCAAACCAGCCAAGGACATTTTCAAAGAACCCACCAGGGCACGAGTGATAAACCCCAGGATTGATAAAAAATACAGATCAGCACCTGGGGATCCTACTTACATCAGAGGACAATTACCACTCGACTCCATCGTCGTAGCGAATGCACGCAAGAGGGCACACTCGCAAACAACAGGTGACGCTCCTCCCCCGGACAAAGAGTCCAAGGTGTTAGAAACCTCTGGCAAGCGAGTTGCCGCCCAAGCTGCCAACATATGGCGCATAGCCAACACTCAGGCGCTCCTTGCTCGCTATGATAGAGCGCACTATGACACACTTGAGCAAATATTCCAACATCTCCCTGACCAGTTCAAGGAAGGCGCAGAAATGCTCATCAGAGAAGGACAGCTACTAACGAACGCTTCCATCAAATGCGCACTAGATGTTGCAGACACGGCTGCCAGAGCCATAAACACAAGCGTCATGTTGCGACGACATGCCTGGCTACGGATCTCAGGATTCAAGCCTGAGGTACAAAACAATATACTGAACCAGCCCGTCAACCCCGACTATTTATTCGGGCCAGAGGTTGACACCACCCTCGAAAAGATAAAAAAGGATACGGACACTGCAAAGTCCATGGGCGCACTACAAACTCAGTCCTTTCGGAGCGGCTCCTTTCGTCGCCCCGGAAACAAGGGAGCAGGTAGAGGACAGGGGTCACAACAAACATATAACAAAGGCAATACACAGACCACCTATGATAAAAACACCCGAGGTGGATATCGTGGCTCCAGCACAAAGGGCAGAGGACGCGGCTACGGCAACACCAGGTCCTCCCCCAAGAACAAGCAGTGACGCCCTCTCCCTTCCTCCCGACCACATAACACCTGTCGGGGGAAGGCTACAAAGGTTCCTGTCCACGTGGAATTCCATCACCACGGACAGGTGGGTCAAAGATATTATAAAATACGGTTACTGTCTGGAGTTAACCTCCACTCCACCCACAATACCACCAAGAAGCCGTCCTATGTCCTCAGAGCACTTAACGCTCTTACAGCAAGAAGTGCAAAGTATGCTTCTAAAAGGCGCTATAGAGGTCGTACCCATCCACGAGCAGGGTGCGGGAGTGTACTCCCTCTACTTCTTAATTCCAAAAAAGGACGGGTCGCTCAGACCTATATTGGACCTGAGACCCCTGAACCAGTACATTCTTTCAGAGCACTTTCATATGCTCACTCTACAGCAAGTCCTTCCGCTTCTCAAGCAGGGAGACTTCCTAGCCACACTGGACCTCAAGGATGCGTACTTTCACATACCCATCCACCCCTCACACAAAAAATACCTCAGGTTCACTGTTCAGGGGCAGCACTATCAGTTCAAAGTCCTTCCCTTCGGCGTGACGACAGCGCCCAGGGTTTTCACGAAGTGCCTCGCTACGGTGGCAGCACATCTACGGAGGCAGCATATACACGTCTACCCCTACCTAGACGACTGGCTCGTTCAAGCGAAGTCAGCCCAGCAATGTGCAAGCCACATGTCCCGCACCATTCACCTTCTTCACAGTCTGGGATTCTCACTGAATTATCCAAAGTCCCATCTCCAGCCCGCACACGTACAACAGTACCTAGGTGCGACTATAGACACTCTGGCGGCCACAGCTCAGCCAAATTTAGTGAGGATCGACAGCATACAACTGCTGATCTCCAAATTCAAACCCAATCACTCACTTCCAGCGCGAGTGTTCATGCAGTTGATAGGCATGATGGCCTCCTGCATCTTCATAGTCCCGCACGCGAGATTACATATGCGCCCACTTCAGGAGTGCCTAGCACGTCAGTGGAATCAGGCTCAAGGACAGTTAAAGGACCTAGTGTTGGTGAGCGGTCGGGCATACAACTCTCTGCATTGGTGGAATCCACAAAACCTTTGCAAGGGCCGACCGTTCCAAGAGCCTGTCCCACAAATAGTACTGACAGCGGACGCGTCTCTCCAGGGATGGGGAGCTCATGTACTCCACTACACAGTGCAAGGACTATGGACAACACAACAAAAGAAGTTGCACATCAACCTTCTGGAATTGATGGCAATCTTCCTAGCCATGAAGGCGTTCAAAGTACATCTATGCAACAAGGTCGTGTTGATCCGGACGGACAACATGACCGCAATGTACTACATACAGAAACAGGGAGGCACACACTCTCCACAGTTGTCTCATCTGGCTCAGAGCATGTGGAAGTGGGCCATTCAAAGGAACATGTTCCTCATGGCGGAACACCTCCCTGGCAAGGACAACCAGATGGCGGATCTGCTCAGCAGACACAGCCACCAAATGCACGAGTGGGAGTTACACCCATCAGTACTCCAACCGTACTTTCAGCAGTGGGGTCATCCGGAGATAGACCTATTCGCGACAAGCGAAAACGCAAAATGCCCAAGCTTCGCCGCCAGATTCCCACATCCGCAGTCGCAGGGCAATGCGATATGGATGAACTGGTCCGGCAGATTTGCGTACGCTTTTCCCCCAGCGCCATTGATACCGCTAGTGGCCCGCAAACTCCGACAACACTCCCTGACACTCGTCCTAGTTGCTCCCACGTGGGCACGCCAGCCGTGGTACACCACCTTCCTCGAACTTTCCGTGGTGCCGCATCAAAGGCTGCGGATCAAACCCGCGCATTTGACGCAGAACCATGGAGAGGTTCAGCACCCAGATCCGCAACAGCTGAATCTGGCGATCTGGCTCCTGAAGTCCTAGAGTTTGGCTATCTCAACCTGCCACCTGACTGTATGGACATCATCAAGGAGGCCAGGAGACCCACTACCAGAGCTTGCTATGCAGCCAAATGGAAAAGGTTCGTCATTTATTGCGGAAATAATGACATCAACCCGCTGGACGCATCCATCCAAAACATCATCTGTTATCTCTTACACCTATATCGATGCAATCTGGCGTACACCTCTATACGTGTCCATTTGACCGCAATATCAGCCTATCTGCAAACCAGGCAGCACCTCTCTCTATTCAGAGTGCCTGCCATCAAAGCATTCTTGGAAGGGCTCAAACGAGTCATTCCACCTAGTCACCCACCGGCTCCAATGTGGAACCTCAACTTGGTCCTCACACGCCTGATGGGTCCACCCTTTGAACCTCTACACTCATGCGAGATTCAATTCCTTACCTGGAAAGTGGCCTTCCTAGTAGCGATCACTTCCCTCAGAAGAGTTAGTGAACTCCAGGCACTAACCGTTCAAGAGCCATTTATTCAGGTTCACGCTAACAGGGTCGTACTACGTACCAACCCCAAGTTCATGCCCAAGGTAATATCACAGTTCCACATGAACCAGACTATTGAACTGCCCGTTTTCTTCCAAAACCCACAAACTGTTGCAGAAAGGGCACTACATACACTAGATGTACGGAGGGCCCTCATGTACTACATCGACAGGACTAAACCATTCAGGAAGACAAAACAACTGTTCGTTGCCTTTGCCCCACACCACAAAGGTAACGCCATCTCCAAAGCAGGGATAGCCAGATGGATAGTTAAGTGTATTCAAATCTGTTATCAAAAGGCAAAACGCACATTAACTATTCCACCACGAGCCCACTCAACACGTAAGTTGGGGGCTTCCATGGCCTTCCTAGGAAATATTCCCCTGCATGATATATGCAGAGCAGCCACATGGTCCACTACACACACATTTACAAAACACTATTGCGTAGATGTGCAGTCAAAACAGCAGGCAGCTGTAGGACAGGCTGTTCTCAAAACACTTTTTCAGACCGCTGCAGCTGGCACGGGTAGCCGCCGCTAATAGAGGGCACTGCTATGTATTCTATGCACAGATATGAATTCAGCAGCCCACATGCCTCGAACTGAATATGCTACTTACCAGTATGCATCTGTTCTTGGCATGTAGGGCTGCTGACATTCATATCGCCCTCCCTCCTCCCCGGCGCCTGTCGCAGCTGCAGCTCTCAGAATTACTGCAAGCATGGTCATCACTTTCTGTATCTACTCCATCACTGCCACAATGGCGAAAAACAATCTGAGGATGGAGAGGATGCCCATGCGCACTGTAGTCCAGGGGAGGAGTCACCTATCCAAGGATACTTCGAAGACTCTTCCAGGACAACAACGTGCAAACATCCGGACCCAACACTAGGCGGCGATCTATGCACAGATATGAATGTCAGCAGCCCTACATGCCAAGAACAGATGCATACTGGTAAGTAGCATATTCATTACTGTCTGTTGGACCTGCGATGGGCAAGCCCAGCACAAAGGGGGGTAGCTTGGCTCGAGTGACAAGGCGGTAGAAGGCTGTTGTGTTAAGCCGGCTATGACCAAATAATAACTCCCTGCACACCACATAAAAAGAAGGACACCACACCACTGTTATAGATAAATACGTTTTGTTTATGTAAAAGTTCTCTGGGTTGGAAGAAGTTCAATTAGTTAATCACATTCACCTTTCTTACATGGGTTTGATTAGCTGTGTACTGGTTGCGTAGGAATAAATGGTTGGACTCTAATAAATAAATATACTGGATAAATATCAGGATTCAATACATTTGGAATAAATATCAGCAATGACTGGAATAAATATCAGCAAAACATCACAGTTGCATAGCAAGTTAGATACCGATCGTTTCACATAAATATCTCAGGGTCATACTGGTATCGCTGCCACCAATTAATCACTTTCAGGGTAAACACATTTAGATTGCCATTTAATGCGGAATGCGCGCTCTTACAGTTTTTGAAGTGTTCACGGGTTCGGGCTCTCTGGGCACAAGATACTCGTGATAATCCTTTAGTTGCACTTAAGCATATTGCGCGTGTATCTGGAAGATAAAGACATACAATGACTACGGCAATTACACTCCGCGGGCAGCCGGTTTAATACTACTGCGGCCGGAGGAGTTTGTGCGCTTCTGTCAATGCAGGCGGGGTCTCCGAAGGCGGCTTCAGTTCACGAGTCCTCAGACCGTTGAACGGGCTGCCGGAGGGGTCAAACTACCTGCGCGCACAGTTCAAAATTGGAGCCGCACCTCAGTCCCGGAACAATGCGGCAACTTCAGGGGAAGAGACGGTCCCACCTCACTTTAGCTGCGCCGGTAAGCGTTCCAGTCGGTATGGCCCTTCTCCCAAGGGCGAAGGGGTGTTCCAGGGGCTCCGCGATCCTCCCTCCGATCTCACTCACGGGGGGGGCTCCCGCCCACAACAACAGTCCCCAAGTCACTCGGGCAGGGCAGAGACGGTACTCTCGCCCAAATGAAGGCCAGCCTTTCCCCGCCCCAGCGCAGCACCTCACCTTCTGTCCACGATCAGCGCTTCGACGGCGGTGGGTTCGGAGACGTCCGAACGCCTGCCAGGAGGCACTTAAGTTGAAGGGGCCCTGTCAAGGGTCGCAGTCGCGATCTCACCACTGGGGGAGGCGGGGAGGCTCTAACTATGGCCAAAGTCTCTGAGGGGCAATTGGGCACTCGCTGGCCAGGCGCTGAAGGCGAGAGGTCACTGCTCGCGCTTCTGACTGGAACGCCAGTCAGGGTCCAAGCCAACTACCTCGGCTGTACTTCTGCCTGCGCTATCAGCTGCCTCAGGGGGGGGGAACAGGGCAGGTGTCAATCTGGTGTCAAGTCCTCTTCTATGTTTCTTCTCTTCTCCACTTTTTCTCAGCATGGCCGCCAGGGACTGGGCCTTTTATAGCCAGTGCCCTGGGGTGCCAGCACGAGCCAGAAGGTTCTAGAACCTTCCCTGGCTGTGTCAATGACATGGCCCTTCCAAGGTGTTTTTTTGGTCATTAGGAGCCACCATACTGGGCTTCCTAAGGGAGCCATTTTGTGTACTTGTAACTTCTGAGGGGATTCCTGTCAGGTTTGCAGGTTACACAAAGTGTGCCAAAACCTCCAAAGGGTCAGAGGTCAGAAGGACTCCAATGGGAGTCACTCTCATAGGGGACAATGGTGTCCACCATTTTAGGGTTGACAACCTCAGTGTGTAATGCCACCGGTTCCGTCAGGCGCCTTGTACATAGGTGCCAGGAACTTGGTGAGCAACTGAGCGTCAAGGAGCATCTAACCCCATGGGACAACACACAAAAAGGTCCTGGTAGACAAATAAAAAGCAACTAATTTTAGGAGGCACGGGGGAACAAAATAAATCATGGTGTGAGGGGACTCTCAGAAGCAGACAGGTCTAACACGCGTCCCCCCCAGCTGAAAGTGGGGAGAGCTACCCAACCCCTTGGGAGTCCTCAACACTAAGGCGGAAATACCTGGAGAGACCGTCTGCATTGGCGTGGTCAGCTCCGGGCCGATGTTCCACCCGAAAGTCCATTCCCTGTAGGGAGATAGACCACCTCAACAGTTTTGGGTTTTCCCCCTTCATCTGCATGAGCCAACGAAGGGGTCGGTGGTCTGTCTGAACCAGGAAGTGCGAACCAAACAGGTATGGTCGCAGCTTCTTCAGTGCCCAGACCACCGCAAAGGCTTCCCGCTCAATGGTACTCCATCTCTGTTCCCGGGGAAGTAGTCTCCGTGACAGGAAGATCACGGGCTGATCCAGACCCTCTTCATTGAGTTGCGATAGCACCGCCCCAATGCCAATGTCGGATGCGTCTGTCTGGACAATGAATTCCTTCGAGAAGTCTGGAGCCTTCAAAACTGGAGCGTTGCACAAATGCCTGTTTCAGAGTGTCGAAGGCTCATTGGCAAGCCTCGGTCCAGATGACTCTCCTGGGTTGCTTCTTGGCCGTGAGTTCAGTAAGGGGAGCCACGATAGTGCCATACCCCTTCACGAACCGTCTGTAGTAACCTGTGAGGCCCAGGAAGGCTCGGACCTCAGTCTGGGTCTTGGGGGGTTCCCAGGCCACGATTGCCTCAATCTTTGCCTGAAGGGGTTGCACCGTTCCCCGGCCCACCAAGTGACCTAAGTACACCACCGACCCCTGCCCAATCTGACACTTGATGGCCTTGATCGTCAGACCAGCTTGTTCCAGGGTCTGGAGAACGTCTTGCAGGTGCTGCAAGTGATCCTCCCAACTGCTACTGAAGACAGCAATGTCGTCAAGGTAAGCAGCAGAGAAGGATTCCTTCCCAGTGAGGATCATGTTCACCAGCCGCTGGAAGGTTGCAGGAGCGTTCTTGAGCCCAAAGGGCATCACACAGAACTGGTAGTGTCCATCAGGTGTGGAGAAGGCTGACCTTTTCCTCGCTCCACCAGTCATAGGAATCTGCCAGTACCCTGCTGTGAGGTCAATGGTACTCTGATATTGGGCAGCTCCCAACCGGTCAATTAGTTCATCCGCCCGAGGGATCGGATGAGCATCGGTCTTCGTGACCGAATTAAGTCCTCGATAGTCCACGCAGAATCGCAATTCTGGCGTGGTGCCAGGTGGTGCAGCTTTAGGAACTAAAACCACCGGGCTAGACCAAGGGCTATTTGAAGGTTCAATAACTCCGAGCTCCAGCATCTTAGCTACTTCACTTCGGATGCTGGCCTTCACCTTGTCCGACAGCCGGTAAGACTTAGACTTCACAGGTGGGCTGTCGCCGGTGTCCACGTCATGAACACACAGATGGGTCTTACCCGGGACAAGGGAGAACAGAGGAGAGAATGACCCCAGGACCTGGCGGCATTCCTCCTGCTGCTCCGGAGTTAGGGATGGTGAGAGTTTCACTCCCTCCAATGACCCATCCTTTTCTTGAGACGCCAACAGGTCGGGGAGAGGCTCAGTGTCCTCTTTCTCCGATCCATCAGTCACCAGGATCAACATGACTTCGGGCCTCTCATAGTGGGGCTTGAGGCGATTGGCATGCAGCACCCGACGTGGATGCCGTGGGGTCTTGACGTCCACCAGGTAGGTAGACTTGCCCATCTTTTCCAATACCTCATATGGGCCTGTCCAACGGTCCTGAAGAGCGCTTAGCTCTCCCAGTTCCATCACCCACACCTTCTGTCCAGGCTCCAGCTCCACTGGGTGAGCGTTGTGGTCATACCACGCTTTCATCACTGCCTGGCTGGCTTCCAAGTTGTCAGAAGCTTGCTTCCACAACTTAGCCATTTGGCTCCGGTAGGCCAGCATATAGCGGACCCGATCGTCGTCCTAGGTACCTCGGACCTTACTTTCCCTGACAATTGTCAAGAGGGGATTTAAACGTCGATCGATTTCCAGAGGCATAACTACCTCTTTACTCAAGTAGTCTCAAACGGAGATACTGTGAGTACATTACCACTACACTCACAGCACACTTTAGGGTGTGTGCTGATATTTACACGTGGCCTATACCTTGTTTTTATGGCCATTCACCTTTTTCTGGTCCTGACGAAAGCCTCTAGAACCATCCAGAAGGCTGAACCTAGTTGACCTTATTTACAAGGGATATCAGGAAAATAATATTCCTAACTATATATCCCGCTTAACTTTTTAACATTAGTCCTGGGACCCTTCTAATAAAAAGTTTTTTCAAAGGGCATTTCTCAGAGACTTTTTTAACCTATAGTCACATCTCACATAGCACGCCACTCTCTGCTCAGTATCCTGCTCCGCTGTAATCCAGGCGTCGTAGCACAGCTGGATTGTACTAGGCAATCCAGTTGGGCCCCAATGATGAAGCATGCCACCTACTAGGTAGGTGGGTGAGGGGTTTTTTCCACAGCAGTTGTGCTCTCTCCTTTCAAGTTTTCCATAAGGTGATAGCAAAAAACGTTTGCTCTGAATCGTCAAAAACTTGTCCATTTTGTTTTGCTAAAGTCATTGGGGAATAGGACAAGTTTTTCTTTTTCCTCGCTCTCTTTTTGTTCCTATTCAGCATATAGCTCACCACGTCCTGGGGAACTTTCCGGGGAGACTTTTCCCATGAGTCCCTCACCAGGCTGAGAGTTCCACATACAGGGTGCCCATACAGAAGCTCGAAGGGGCTAAAGCCCACTCCCTTCTGTGGCACTTCCCTGTAGGAAAAAAGTAAGCAGGGTAGGAGGACGTCCCATTTCCTCCGCAGGCTTTCGGGTAGACTTCTGATCATACCCTTCAACGTCTTGTTGAACCTTTCCACAAGGCCATTGGCCTGTGGGTGATAAGGAGTGGTGAACCGGTAGGTCACTCCACACTCCTTCCACATTGCCCGCATGTATGCTGACATGAAGTTGGTCCCCCTATCAGATACATCTTCCTTGGGGAAACCCACTCGGGTAAAGATCCCCATCAGGGCCTTTGCCACCACCAGTGCAGTGATGGTTCTCAGAGGAATTGCCTCTGGATACCTTGTGGCATGATCCACCAGTACCAGGATAAACCTGTGACCGGATGTTGTCGGTGGATCTAAGGGCCCAGCAATGTCGATGCCCACCCTTTCAAAGGGGGTGCCAACGACGGGAAGTGGTTCCAGGGGAGCCTTCAGCTTCGTCCCTGTTTTCCCACTGGCTTGGCATGACACACACGACCGACAATATGCGTCGGACGCCACCCTCATTTGAGGCCAATAAAAGTGGGGGACAAGCCTGGCAAAGGTCTTGTCCTGACCCAAGTGTCCTGCCAAGGGAATCTCATGAGCCAACTCTAACAGGAAGGCTCGGTAACACTGTGGGACTACCAGGGCCCGTGACAATCCATGCACTGGCGCCCTGGGTTCACTGTAGAGGAGGCCATCCTCCCAGTAAATACAATAGTTCCCAGACTCGTTACCCGCTGCTTGGGCTTCAGCCTGTTGCCTCAGACCCTTGAGGGTGGGACATTCCCTTTGTCCCCTGCTCAGTTCCTCCCTGGACGGACCTCCCTCCACTCGCCAATCAGCGGGGATAGGTAAGTTCTCCAACGGAACCATGTCCTCCTCCGTGGACTCCGGGTCCACCTCCGTAGGTGGCCTATCCGTCTCACGGGGCACGGACGTCGAGGCAGGCTCCTCCTGTCCTCGGCATGCTCCCTCATCAGCAGCTACGGGGTGGGCCATTGTTCCAGACTCCGACCCCTGCGACTTCTCCTCCCGAGCAGTCGCCGACCTGGTACTCACACAGGCCCAATCAGGTGTGCCCAGCATCTCCGAATGAGTCCGGTATTCCACCTCCTTCCAAGCTTTGTGCTCCATATCATTGCCCAGCAAACAATCGACTGGCACGGCGGGGCTTACGGCGACTCGAAGTGGACCTGCAACCCCTCCCCACTCAAAGGGAACCTCGGCCACAGGATAGTGGCCCATTCTGCCGTCAGCCAGTGCGGCTGGATGAAGTACGCCCGGAACCACCTGCTCCGAGGACACCAGATGACTCCTTACCATAGTCATACTGGCTCCTGTATCTTTCAGAGCTTCCCCTCTATGGCCATTGATGGTGACCCACTGCCCATACTTGGTAGTATTCGAGGGCACCTGGATCTTTGGAACCATCTCCCGATCACCCAGGGACACTAAGGTGACTCCCGCCCACTCCCTTCCCTCACTTAAGGGCATCTCCTCCCCGAGCGCTACACTAGCGACTCCCGGGGCCTTTCCTCCAGCGGGAGGGGGTGGTCTCTTTGGGCATTTCGGGTCTCCTTTGTAATGTCCAATACCACCGCACTCAAAGCAATGGACAACCCTTGGCTGCTGACTCTGGCCAGGGTTAGGGTTCTTCTGCGGGTTAGCCTTAGAGTTGGAAAAGGTGTTTTTCCCCTTAAAGTTATTTTGGGGGCCTTTGGAGAACTCCTGTTTCTTGTTATCTCCCCCCTCTTTCCTTAGGGGATCGCCCTGTCCGGACTTCTGAGAATCTCCTCCAGTCCGCTTCGTGGACACTCGGGTACTTGCCCAAATGTCCGCCTCCTCAGCAAGCTTACGGGGGCAAGTAAGTTTGCTGTCTACCAGGTGTTGCCTCAGCTCAGGAAGGCAGTTCTCGAGTAGATGCTCCTTGAGGATTAAGTCATACAACCCTTGATAGTCCTCCACCTCACTACCTTGGACCCACCCTTCCAGGGCTTTCTTGGCAAAATCCAGGAAGTCAACCCAATTTTGTGAGCTCAGCTTGTGGCTACCCCTAAACCTTTGCCGGTATTTCTCCGGGGTCAACCCAAACTTCCTAATGAGCGCCACCTTCATGGCGGGGTAGTCTACCTGTTCCTCCCGGTCTAGGGCCAATAGGGCATCCCTTCCTGTCGGAGGCATGTACCGGTATAATCCACCACCCCAGTGCTTCTCATGGATCCCATGGGCTCTTAAGGAGACCTCATAGGCTGCCAGCCACTTGGCTATGTCGTCCCCAGCGGAATAACTGGCGACTACGTCCTTTGGTAAATGGGGCCTGGGCTCCCTGGCAATTTCCTTGGACTCGACACCCCCCGGAGTATTGTTAATGGTCTTGAGGTCGAGTTCTCGTAACTTGAACTCATGTTCCATCCTCCTCCCTTCCATCTCCAGCTTGGCCAACTCCCACCTTAACTGTCTTTCCTCTCTCCTGTCGGCTAACTCGGTTTCTGATAACCCTCTTGATGACACACTACTGCCCTCCCGTGAGGCTACCTTGGGGCTGATAGACATCGCACCCACCCCCAGGGGTCATTCTGTAATCATCTCCATGACAGTTTCCCTGTCTGATTCCTCCTCCTCTACCGTTCCCTCCGTGTGTGCTTCCACCCAGGCTCGCAGACTAGTACGGAGCTCCTCTCTCTTGGCTCCTCGCCTAACGAACACTCCCCTTTCCTGACAGAACTCCCTGAGCTGTGCCACAGTATAGGTCTCCAGCTCTGACATTTTGAATTCCATTTTTGTCAGTTGAAAGTGTGGACCACCACCCCGAAGTAGGTTATGAAGATAGGAACTTTCTCTAAGGATCACCTCCACCCACCTCCAGGAAAGAATTAAAAAAAAAAAAATCACAGAATTAGAAGGCCGCTGGGAGAATACTCCGGGTGTGTACCTGTGATGCACACTGAATTATTATGAGGTTCACAACAGCACGGCTCGTATATCCCACCGCTGCCACCAATTTTATGTTGGACCTGCGATGGGCAAGCCCAGCACAAAGGGGGGTAGCTTGGCTCGAGTGACAAGGCGGTAGAAGGCTGTTGTGTTAAGCCGGCTATGATCAAATAATAACTCCCTGCACACCACATAAAAAGAAGGACACCACACCACTGTTATAGATAAATACGTTTCGTTTATGTAAAAGTTCTCTGGGTTGGAAGAAGTTCAATTAGTTAATCACATTCACCTTTCTTACATGGGTTTGATTAGCTGTGTACTGGTTGCGCAGGAATAAATGGTTGGACTCTAATAAATAAATATACTGGATAAATATCAGGATTCAATACATTTGGAATAAATATCAGCAATGACTGGAATAAATATCAGCAAAACATCACAGTTGCATAGCAAGTTAGATACCGATCGTTTCACATAAATATCTCAGGGTCATACTGGTATCGCTGCCACCAATTAATCACTTTCAGGGTAAACACATTTAGATTGCCATTTAATGCGGAATGCGCGCTCTTACAGTTTTTGAAGTGTTCACGGGTTCGGGCTCTCTGGGCACAAGATACTCGTGATAATCCTTTAGTTGCACTTAAGCATATTGCGCGTGTATCTGGAAGATAAAGACATACAATGACTACGGCAATTACACTCCGCGGCCAGCCGGTTTAATACCACTGCGGCCGGAGGAGTCTGTGCGCTTTTGTCAACGCAGGCGGGGTCTCCGAAGGCGGATTCAGTTCACGAGTCCTCAGACCGTTGAACGGGCTGCCGGAGGGGTCAAACTACCTGCGCGCACAGTTCAAAATTGGAGCCGCACCTCAGTCCCGGAACAATGCGGCAACTTCAGGGGAAGAGACTGTCCCACCTCACTTTAGCTGCGCCGGTAAGCGCTCCAGTCGGTATGGCCCTTCTCCCAAGGGCGAAGGGGGGTTCCAGGGGCTCCGCGATCCTCCCTCCGATCTCACTCACGGGGGGGCTCCCGCCCACAACAACAGTCCCCAAGTCACTCGGGCAGGGCAGAGACGGTACTCTCGCCCAAATGAAGGCCAGCCTTTCCCCGCCCCAGCGCAGCACCTCACCTTCTGTCCACGATCAGCGCTTCGACGGCGGTGGGTTTGGAGACGTCCGAACGCCCGCCAGGAGGCACTTAAGTTGAAGGGGCCCTGTCAAGGGTCGCAGTCACGATCTCACCACTGGGGGAGGCGGGGAGGCTCTAACTATGGCCAAAGTCTCTGAGGGGCAATTGGGCACTCGCTGGCCAGGCGCTGAAGGCGAGAGGTCACTGCTCGCGCTTCTGACTGGAACGCCAGTCAGGGTCCACGCCAACAACCTCGGCTGTACTTCTGCCTGCGCTATCAGCTGCCTCAGGGGGGGGGGGAACAGGGCAGGTGTCAATCTGGTGTCAAGTCCTCTTCTATGTTTCTTCTCTTCTCCACTTTTTCTCATCATGGCCGCCAGGGACTGGGCCTTTTATAGCCAGTGCCCTGGGGTGCCAGCACGAGCCAGAAGGTTCTAGAACCTTCCCTGGCTGTGTCAATGACATGGCCCTTCCAAGGTGTCTTTTTGGTCATTAGGAGCCACCATACTGGGCTTCCTAAGGCAGCCATTTTGTGTACTTGTAACTTCTGAGGGGATTCCTGTCAGGTTTGCAGGTTACACAAAGTGCGCCAAAACCTCCAAAGGGTCAGAGGTCAGAAGGACTCCAATGGGAGTCACTCTCATAGGGGACAATGGTGTCCACCATTTTAGGGTTGACAACCTCAGTGTGTAATGCCACCGGTTCCGTCAGGCGCCTTGTACATAGGTGCCAGGAACTTGGTGAGCAACTGAGCGTCAAGGAGCATCTAACCCCATGGGACAACACACAAAAAGGTCCTGGTAGACAAATAAAAAGCGACAAATTTTAGGAGGCACGGGGGAACAAAATAAATCATGGTGTGAGGGGACTCTCAGAAGCAGACAGGTCTAACACTGTCAGATTCATTTTTTTAAGTGCGTCATTTGCTTCACGGTCAAGAAGAGGTTAGAGATTTCTAAAGATATTGCAAATGGTGCCTGCCTTGATTCATTGTGCTTCAGTGCCAGTAACTGCTGTTTTGTGAAATGATATGGTAGATATGGTTTTCAAAACTGTTCCCCTTCTGGTTTAGAAGATTCACCATATAGGTGTTCTAGATTCACATTTTCACGTGACATCTTTTACTTTGTTGCATTTGTCACTTAAATTACTTTTTTCATGGCAGGGTTCTGGTGTGCGTTAGATTTAGTCTGGTATTTCGTGACACTGTAGAGAAAGGGCTTAAAACGCAGCAGCAATGCCAGATTCCCGTAAGTGTACGTAGACTCTGCCCAAGAGAAAAAGACTATTGTAAGAGAGATCCCTGTCGTGAGACTATTTACGTCCAGTTCCTAGTGCTTGTGCCAAGCCTGACAAAGGTCTTTGAGTTGGTGTGTGTTTTGCTAGATGCTGGCTATAGGTTAGTTTGAATTTCTGATTATGTTTAGAATATGGTGCATAGCATTCAGCAACTTCACCTGATGTTTGCATGTAACTCATTCCGCTTGTAATTCACTTTAACCTGTAATCCATTCTGAGCCCCTTGTACATTTTTCTCCACAGCCTTCACAAAGTATTATTCACAGAGCAACCAGAAACATATTACAAATGGGACAACTGGCCTCCTGAGAGCGACCGCAAGTAAGAGCACTGTGCTTGGTTGAACATTTTTTGTGATTGACCTTTGCACTTACATTAGTTTGTTAACTGCGAGTCATCGGACATTGATCACTTCAGTGGTGGATGATTTCACTCACTTTACTATGAAGAGTCATTAGCAAGCATCCTTATCTTCTGATTCTGAATGTCATTTGAATGTGTATTTTTTTTTCTTTTTTTTTTTATTCATACCAAGAAAAGACCATTTACAGAAATAAATATCAACAAATCGGCTCTTAAAAACAGTTAATTAGAATACATAAACATAGATATCAATTAATCAATACATACGATAGTTAAGTACAGTACACAAGGATAGATAGCATCATATCAGATCATAAACCATCAAAATATAATACCCTCAGAAATGTCGCCTAATCAGTTCATAAAGCAGTTGATACAATCCACAGCAATTTAAAAAAACAACTTAATCATCATATATTACTTAATCCAAATTTTTCAAGGCACTTACTAAGATAACATTTTTAGCAGTTAAAACCCCAAACAACGTAATTATGCAGTCTTGCAAATCATTCATTTCTTTATACAGCTAAGACTACATTGCCACCGTTCTAAATAGGCATGTATTTCGGCCATACATCCTATAGGACACCCTATTCCTATCCCCTCACTTCTCTGCTCCATTCAGATATAAGTGCCCATATTTTTAGCCCCCGAATTCTGGCTTGTCTGCCCCTACATGCCAAAGCCGTCTCTTGTTTCCATACTCCAAGAAGCCTGGCTAACCACATCTGAAATGTCGGAGGCTCTATATCATTACATCTGGCGGCTAGCATTATCCTAAAATTGCTGTGCCCAAAAATAGGCAATATTCCTGTTCTTTATTAAGGCCCAGAGAGTTATTGTATCCTAGGATCAGTGAAGTAGGGGTCAGCTCAAATCTAAGGCCAAATATTTATTTCCAAAAACCAAGCAGCCCTGATTTTAAAAGGGTCAATTTATCACATTCATAAAACATATGGATCAATGTAGCCGGACCTGCTCCACATCTGGGATATTTATCGTCAGTCCTTTTCCCCCAGATAAATAATTTGGAAGGTGTAAAATATAAATTAAATATAGTTTTATACAGTTGTGCCTTAAGATTTGAGGATAATAATACTTTAGCAGATAAAGATAAGCTCATATAAATATCTACATCAGCATTATCTAATTTTGTTGTCCAGGATGTCTCAATTCTTTCCATATCATCTGGTAGTTCTATTAATAACAAACTATATATGTTCCTAATTCTGCATGATTTCCTAATAATGAGATCCTTCATTGGTATACTATCCATTTTAATAGCTGGTCTGTATAACGTAAGGATACTCCTAATCTGTACAAATTTAAAATACTGATTGGCTGATATTCCAAAGTCATGTTGGAACCTAGAGAATTGAGCAATTTGTTCTCCCCGATAAAACTCTCCTATTGTGCTCACCCCCCGATTTTCCCACTCTCTCCCCATAGCGTCGTAGACCTGGGGTGGAAATAGCAATGAGCGCCACAGGGGAGTATATTGAGTAACCTTCGGTATCGCCATGAACTTTGAAACTTGTTTCCATATCTTCCAAGCGCTATATATTACTTTGAAACAAACTTTTTTGTAGTAGCTTTTCTCCAATTTTCTCAATATCAACCCAGAGGCCTCCTTCCCTATAGCGAGTTCATATTTTGTGGGAATTCTCGCTATCCGTTCCTCATCGCTGCTTCTGTCTATTACTAGCGCTCGCGGTGGTCCCCCGATACAGGCTGTGTCGGGCTGGTGGTCGCTCTTTTCGGGTGAGGGCGGCTGAACTCTGGAATTCCCTCCCAGTGGACTTGCGGCTACTGACTGACCTCTTGGCCTTTCGCAAAGCTCTGAAAACGTTTCTTTTTTAATTAGATCTTTTATCTGTGTTGTGTTTCTGCTATCGGTTGCACTTTGCCTGCCATGCGCCAGGACGCCCCTTGGCTGGGGCAGCTGTGCGCAATACAAAAGTGCATAACATAACATAACATAACTATCAGAAAAGTCATCTGGCGGAGTAGGGCAGCCCAATATTACAGTGTAATATTTGGAATTTTAAGGAATCAACGACGTTATTCCGCCGCCTTTTTCCCCGCTTGGAATCACAACGCAGTTGTTACAACGACCGAGTTGTGATTCTGCATACCATTACTCCGCAAGTCGGAACAACGACTTGCGGAGGGGGGGGCGCTGGATGTTGGAATAGTATAATTTACTATTCCAACTCCAGTCTGTGCGGACACTAAGGAGGGTGTTGGATTTTACAACGCGGTCGTTGTAACAACCGCGTTGTGATTCCAACCGGGGAAAAAGTTTCGGGGTAAGCGTTGTCTACCATTGTAAAACCTCCTCTGTCTTGTGGTAGTGTTAAATATTTTAGTTCCCTCCTCACTTTCCCATACTGCCAAATGAGATTGGAGAAAATAGAGTCAAGAATCTTCAGTAGATGATCATCTAAGGCAAGCGGAATTGATCGAAAGTAATACAAAATCTTAGGTAGCATAGTCATTTAAAAAAAATTCCCTCTCCCAATTATCGACAGGTGTAACCCATTTACTCTTTTTAATTCCATGGCTATTGACTTAACCAGAGGATCAAAATTACATTTAACTATTTCATCCACCTTCACTGTAATTTGGACCCCGAGGTAAACTGCAGAGTCTGCTCGCCTAGGATCATTAAAATCCATATTGTCTGTACAGATAACAATTGTTTTTCCTCTATTTAAAGCATATCCTGAGAGGAGGCCAAAACTCTCAGTTATCTGGTTAATTTCCCCAATGGCCTCTTTTGGATCCGTTGTTAAAACTGCCACGTCATCAGCATAGGCCAAGACTTTAGTCTCAAAACCCCCTAGTGACTATGGGTTTGATCTTCTGAGACTTCAGTAATTTCACAACTAGAGGATTAATGTACATAGCAAATAGTATGGGCGAGCAGGGACACCCTTGCCTGGGTCCCCTGGATATTAAAACATTACCAGTCTCTTTCCCCATCACTTGTATCCGGGCTCTTGGATCACAATACATGGCTTTAATTGCCCTTATAATTCCCTCTCCAAACCCTTTTAGCTCCAAAATCCCCCATAAAAATTTCCAAGACACTCGGTCGAATGCCTTCTCGGCATCGAGGAGGATCATAGCCTGGCCCCACGTCTCGGACATGGCGTCGAATAGTGAGATGGTTCTACGAATATGGTCAGTTGTTTGTTTTCCAGGTATAAATCCGTGCTGCCAGGGGGAAACCAGTTGACCTATGATCCTCCCCAACCGGATAGCCAATATTTTCAAATACATTTTGGTATCCGAATTAATCAGGGAAATTGGCCGGTATGAGGCTGGATTATCTACTGGTTTTCCTTTTTTGGAAAGATTATAATATTCGTCTCCCTCCATGAATCCGGAGAATTACCACTATATTGAATACCCCTAAAACGATCTAGTAAGAGAGGCATTATTGCTATTCCTAATACCGTATATAGCTCAAGAGGTACCTTGTCGGGGCCAGTAGATTTACCTGAAGCCATACTTTGTAGAGCTACCTGAACTTCCTCTGATGACATTTCCTTCTCTAGATCTTCTTTGAGAGAACTATCCAGCCCCTCTCCAAGCTTTCTAGCAGTCACCATACGAGAGATATCCTGTAGTGACATGGCTGTATCCTTATCCCTTTTATCTAAATATAGTGCTTGATAGTAATCCTGTAACCCCCTAACTATATCATCTGAGTCAGTGTATGTTTGTCCATTCACATTAATAGAAGATATTTGATTCTGTCTAGTACGCAGAGCTAATCTCCTCCCAACTAATTCACCATTTTCATATGAATTATTCCACTGGGATTGGTATTCCTCTGCCGATTTTTGCACAAGCCAGCTATTAATTTCTGCTTTGGGAACGGTTATTTGACTCTGAATTTGGGTTGCATCTTGCCCCTGCTTGATCATTAAAACATGTTCCTCTTCTGCCTCTTTAAGCTTGCGCATTAATTCTTGATTGTTAATCAAATGCTGAGTCCTTGCCCTAGCAGTGTAGCTGATAGTTTCACCTCTAAGGCCGGCCCTAAAGTAATCCCAAACGATTGCTCTGGAGGCACTATACCTCTTTATATCGAAATATTCTTGTGTCCAGTTTTTAATATGCTCGATATATTCATTGTTAACTAGAAGTTTCTTATCAAATGACCATTTACTCATTTTCATAAAACTTGGAATTTCTACCTCTAAAATTAGCGGATTATGATCAGAGATTACCTTAGGAAATTTCTTAATAATAGCTTGATTAAGTAGGTCCGTCGTTCCAAGAAAGTAGTCAATCCTGACATATTTCTTGTGTGAACATGAGTAATACGTATATCCGGATTTATTTAGATTTTTAACAATCCACATGTCAACCAATCCATGACTCTTATTAGGAGAAGTTAGTGCCCTATATACTTGGGGCTTTCGCTCCTGATATACCTCCTGATTAATTTGGCCTTGTTGCAGGTCAAGAGCGATGTTAAAATCTCCGCATACAATTAATGGAGTAGGCCATGTCGCGAGTTCCAACTCAGGATCCTCAAAGATCTGGGGATTGTCATAATTTGATCCATAAATCGAACATAGAGTAAGCCCCATCACTAATTCAACTATAGTCCATCTCCCAAGAGCATCAGCCGCTTTGCGTTTAGCCTGGCCCAAAGATGTTTTTGCCATTATGGCCACTCCTCGGAGAGTTGAAGTTTGGGACGTACATGCCAATAAATTATATCCCCGAATACTCGACCAGCTGTTTTTCCCCCATGGGATATGGGTCTACTGAAGAAAAACTATATCAAATGAATTTGTCCTTACTAATTCAACTAATTTTGCCCTCTTTGCTCCGTCATTCAAGCCTTCCACATTCACAGAGCAAATGGTTATCCTCCCCATCTGTATTTAATTGTATCGATTCCTCGAGTTCCTAGTATCCCTGTTGTTCTTTCTGCTTTCTTCAAAATAATAATCAGATTTTCTCGATTTCCCTTTAATTGCATACATATTTCATTATCTCCTCTGAGTATGCTTTTTCCGTGTTTCATCCCCTCCTCCTCCCCCCACCTACCACCCTCACCCCGACCTTCCCCCCAGAGAGGCACTCAGACATAAGTCTGTGCATGATGGATGCGCCGCATAGACCTGAGAGCCCTAAATTACATAATCCATTGCCCTATGCCTGCTGTTTTTTTCTCCATAGCCGAAAAAACTCACAAAAAAATATAAAATGTTCCCCCATTATCTTTTTTTTTTTTTCCTCTGACCCATTTTAACTTTGCCCAACCCCCCTATTTGAAATGAAAACATCACCTGTGCTTACTGCATTCTTTTTTACCACACCAAATTATTAACCTGGGAGACTGTCTAAATACTCTTTGGCTTTAATTTCAGACATGAAGAAGCGCATTTGGCCGCCCCAGACAACTTTTAGCCGAGCAGGGTTATTCAAAAAAGCTTGTGCATTTTTATCTTGAAAAGGTTTGATCAGCTGCCGCAACCTCCACCGCCTTTTGACTGTGGTGTGGCAAAAATCTGGACGGACAAAATAAGAGACTTCATTCCTGGATCTCCTAGCTTCCGATCTAGCGTTTTCAAAAATGGCCTGGCGTGGTAAAAAGCTGCCAAAATATATCAGAATGGCTCATGGTAATGCCTCTGCCCTCGTTGGTTGCTTTTCTACAAAAGGTACTCTATGGGCGCATTGCACCTCAAGTGCCCAGTTCCAGTCAGTGAGTTCTGGGAGCGTATCTTTTAACAGGTCTACAACATACATACGAGCATCAGCCCCTTCAGGAACTCCAAGGACCCATAGAATATTGCACCGCTGACGATTCTCATGTTCTTCCAGCTTCCATTGTATGTCAGCTCTCTGCGCCTCATGGGATTTAGATAGTTCCTGGGTGGTTACAAGATCAGACTCTCTGGTGACAATCCTTGCCTCTAGATCAGTCAATCGCTCTCCAAAAACACAACAAGTTTTAGTCAACTTCCATACCACCCCCTGCACCTTTCGCATTGCTGCTTGTGCTTTCCGCCCATCTTGTCGCATCTCCTCACGATGCATTGATATGGCCTGAAAACTAGCTTCTAAAGGTGGAGTGTTAGACCCACATGAATCGACAACTGTATGTCCACTTGCCGAAAGACTGGTAAGATGATTCAATGGAGTGTAATCCCAAGTAAGGTCGCTATCTCCTGATTTCCTTTTCTTTTTACTCAGAATTGTTTTTATCTTCCCCACCCGTCAGCTGTATCAAGATCGCTATTGCTCAAATCTGTACTGCCGTCCTCTGACCACTCCCCTCCATCAGATACAGAAAAAAAATAGTCGCTAGGCTCTTTGTCCAGCTCCTTATCTGGCTCTTTATCAGGTACCTTTTCCGAGCCCCCCTTGTCTACCATTTTTCGACCATACTATTTTAGTCTGAGTGTTATATGTTGTGTCCGTTAATTCGTCCATGCTATATCCACCGGCTCCCAGAATATCCTGAAGAGGTGTGGCAGCATCCCCCAGAGAAGTAGTCTGCTCTCCCTTATTCGCCCCACCAGGGTTAGCCTCTATGGGATCAAGCTCATCTTCTTGTATAACAATGCCAAGCTTAATTCCAGGCCTACCTTGCCCTGAAGCTAGTTCCAAATCCTGCCGGTCCATAGATTGTACCATTGGGCTCTCCTCCGCTCTTGACTCCTCCACGCCTCCCTCCGTACTGCCGCTACTGTGGCCTGCCCCCCGTGAACCGGAGCTTCCTTTCCTGCAGGACCTCTCAGCAGGTCAACCACTGTAGGGCTGTCCGGGTGTGCCTTCGCTGCAACCCCGCCTCTTCCTTTCTTCTCCTGGATCGGCTCTGCTTGCTGGCCTCGTCGTCCCTGCCTGGGCGTCCGCGCTGCATCCTCGGCCGCCGCGTCTGCCTCCATCTCTCCAGCCTCTGCATTTCCCTTGGGCATGAGACATGCTGCCCTCGCCTTGGCTGTCGCCGACTTCGGGCCCATCCCGCCAGCCTCCACAGAATCCACTGATGTTGCAATCAGCAGAATCCGCCCACCAGCGGGACACTCGGGTACTGTTGAAAAAGCCTTCATAAAGTACCTCAGCTCCGCTAGACCGATAATCGTCCCAACTAAGTGCAAATTGCGTCCGTATACTCTTGAGGGGTCCCGTAGCGTTTCACTTTGTCTCTTGGAAATCATTGCTGCATATCAACTCGTATCACAGCATTAGTTCTGGTACTGGCTGGCTGCTACTGTCTCAGACGACCGCCATCTTGCCTCTCACAATGTGCCTTTCTACTGTAGCCCAAGCCACTTTATCTATACTTTGGCTTCTTGTTTTTGTTTTCCAGATAGATGAACAGTCATCACATTGAATAATTCTTGGTTTGTTTGCTTTGTCTTAAAATCCCATCTCATTTGTGGATTTAAACCTGGATATAAACCTTACTGCTTTTCTGGTAACACAGGGAAAGAATTGGAAACAATGCACGGAAGCACTTCAAGTACTTAAGACTAGAACTAGTTTGGGAATGATTTTTCATGATGACAAACTATATAGTTATTGATGTTTCAAGTGCTTATTGAGTATTTGCCTGTAGGCATATGATTGGTGGACAGCTGTCCCCACAAAGGTGAACGCCTGATATACTGTTTTTTCATATTCCTGCGATTAATAGCTTTTAAAAAGTAGTCCTTTTATTTGGTTTTCTAGCCAGATTTGGTGCAGGTGGTGAAGGCATGGAAATGAGTGCATTGTCTTCACTAAGGCACAGTTGAGCCTTCTGTTCTTCGGGAATTCAGTGTGATTTAAATATTGCTTGTATTGGGGTTTAAGCTGCACAGACGTCAAATCTACTTTTACAACTAACGGATAGTTTAAGTAAGCTCTTCCTGGACAGGGCCTCTCTGGGGGAAGGAAGGACACAAAATAAAACTGAGATCGCTTAGAACCGAGGCACCCAATGTAACAAATTCCAATGTTGTACCTCAGATTCACCATACCCATTGCTGTAATGCTGAGCTTTATTTGTTTTACCAAATAAAGAGTTTAAAAAATAAAAAAGTAACCTCTTCCTGACAAGATACGGCAGTAGGTACTCCACTTGTCAATGTATTGTTATTTGTTATCACACAAACCTTATGTACCACAAAACATTATACAAAGTCCTTTGCCATTCTCCAGTCGTCAAGGTGCTCTTGAAGTGAAGCTTGGGAAGCACAACCTGTCCTTTTCTGTTCTTGCAAATGAGACCAGAAATACGAAAGGGGGAATGTCTGTCCGCTGATAGTGTGCTTCAGACCTCGACCTCTGATAACTGGTGGTAATGCCATCTACCATGCACAACAGTGCAGAACACCGAGAACCCTGAGATGATTGCTGCTGACCATGTGCATCTGCTTCACAAATCCAAATTATATGTTGAGAGTGCACACACCACTTGAAACTCACATTCTTGTACACCGTTTTGTAAGTAAAATAAGGCTGTGCTTTCATGTATGCCTAGTGCAGTTTTAAACTAAAACAAAGCCTGTGTGCCCTGTGCACAGTCACACACCCTCACAATGGAAAACAAAACTATGCAGTTGAAGAGCACAAATAGTGAAACAGGAGACCCTTACCACTTTCCTCAGAAAGCACAAACTGGACCCAAGCCGAACAGACTGAGTACTGGGATGAAACCTTTTCTTCAATCCTGATGCCACCTTTTCTTCAATCCTGATGCCAGGCACACTCTCCTATAGAGCTTAGGACATTCATGCCTCGTGACAGGCGCCAAAATGCTGAGCCTCCTCAGCAAAATTGAGCCTAAGGATAACTCCTTCTCATATTGTAGTGAGCATCTCATTTCTTCCTTCCAGTTCAGGGCAGCTCTCTTCACAATCCTGTTGTGGCAACATAAACGTTTTGCCATTTTAATGAAATGCCTTTATGTAACACTGCCACTGCTGCTACCTCTAAGATGCCTGGATGTGTTATACAGCCATAGTGGCATGTTCTGTTTAAACCTTTATATAGTTCATACATTTTGTAACCAAACAGTGTGAAACACCTAGTTCTTTGATAGGTTGCAACTGATGACCGCAGCACAGAGCACATGAGACTACATAGCCTCATTGATTAAGCCTGACAGGGCTGGAAATATGCTGCCATGGTGCAGATATTCTAGTAGACAAATATTGTTAACTCAGTCCCACATTTTCTTTCTATCTCACTCAACCCTGTAAAAACCTCTTTCTCTCTCTAATGGGCATTGATGCTTGTTTTCTATGTGAAATTGACATAAATGATTTTAGTATGTTGTTTTAAAGCTATCCTGTTTTACCAGTGTGTAAGCAAACATCACTAATCGCAGAAAATTTTACATTTCCAGTTTCTTTCTTCGTCTGTGTTCAGAAGTGCCTCTCCTTGAAGACACACTGATGCGTATTCTGGTGATTGGTCTCTCACGGGACCTACCTCTTGGTCCTGCTGATGCCATGGAACTGGCAGACCACCTGGTGAAACGAGCCGCAGCCGTGCAATCAGATGGTAAAATATTCATATTCCAATGGAACGCCACCAGTGTTAGTCATCTTACACTTTTCCCAGTCATATTTCCAACATGGGGTTGTAACTTTGACATACACTATTTGTGAGATTGCCTTGCATGATGGATATTTGTAGCTTACTTTTTGTTCCTTTTATTATTCCTTTTTTTAGACCTGCGTGTCTTGAAGGTGGAGAGAATTCAACTGCTAGATGCAGTTTTGAATCTTTGCACTTACCACCATCCGGAAAACATACAGTTGCCTCCAGGGTAAGTCACAGAGTGAAATCAGCAAGCTTACTTGACAGTGGAGAAATTGGGTTCCACAAACATAGAAAAGACCACATATACAAAAGTGACTGTCTCCGCTTTTTAAAATACTTGAGTTTGAATGAAAGCTAAGTCATCTGGAATTCTAATCTTGATTATCAAATTGATCAAGATAAGATGGTAGCAAAATTTTCCAGCAGACATGAGCTCCAAGCATTTTTGTTCATTTTCACACTCGGAGCTTCTGCAGTCTCCTCACCCAGTCATGTGCCCTTGTGTTTGTCTCAGGATTTAATCTGTCTTAAATTCCTGCCAGTTACTTGACATGAAAAACACTGGTAAGAGCGACCATTTAAATATATTTAGACTTCAGAATTCATGGTTGGCATTTTAATGTCTCTGTCTTGATATATGCAATCCACAATCAGTTTCATGACATTTTCAAATAACCCAGATCAAGTGTTGTTGGTAATGATCAAATTAAATATATCTCTTCCAGTCCCTCTAATTGTTGGTTGAAGTAAAGTCCAGACAGAATACATACCCAGTGAGGGTGCCGTGGACTGGATGAAGTACTCCCAAGTGCAGTGCAATCGTTTGTCTGATCTTACTGCTTGATTTGGTCATGAGTTCAAGATAGATTGATTGAGACCACTGGATGAACATGCAATAATTTCTTATTGTTTCACTTAATCACTAAACGTGTATCAAGCATGTCTTTGTTTGTATTTGTTTCCTGGACAACACAATTTAAGAATGTGTGAAGTTAGAAGGTTTGAGAAACAAGACCAATAAATTTGACTTTGCCTGTGAATTGCAAAGAGGAAGGGTGCCAAGGAATTCATGGTAACTCCAGTGAGCAGTCTGGCAACATGACGTGTCATGTTACAGATACAAATGGAGGACTTTCCTTTACAGTATTTCTATACTAAACCAAATGTCCAAAAAGTCTAAGAGGCAGACTTATAAGCACTGGTTGCTGATGTTATGATGTCATTGTCTGGTTGTACTGATGTGGCTTTGGGCTGATGTTTAGATCTCCGTACAGCACATGACGGTTTGTACAAAAGTTATCCGAACATGGTGAAACTTAGTGTGTCACTAATTCTAGGTAATCATGTTTAATATGTAAGGCTACTTTCCAAGTACACAATCATGCCTGAAATTTACAGAGTTTTGAGCTTAGTTATTGTGCTGAATATATCAGGTTAGTTCTTGTAGGAAGCAGACTCACAGGCATGCCACAATTGAAACCATAATGTTTGTTTTTTATTTTATTATTTTTTAAGATTTGTAGAGTGACGCAATGTTGTTTTCTGCTTTAATGATTGCCATTTGTGCATACTAATCTGTATGCTTTTTCCCTCCACTAACATCTCAAATGTGTTCCATGAGAAAGTTTACTTTGCATATCAGACAACCCCAATTTGTAAACGTGTGACTGTAAACTCGATTTCAGGTACCAGCCTCCCAACCTGGCAATCTCAACTCTGTACTGGAAGGCATGGCCTTTGCTGCTAGTAGTGGCTGCATTTAACCCAGAGGACATTGGTAAGTCTACATATAGCTGCAATATTTTTTGTGTGGTGTACATTTGCGAAGAATAAACCTTGCATAAAGTCCAGTTTGATTTTCTTGTTATTTTATTAATAACCGTGTTACATGTTCTTTGTGGACCCTGGTCACTTTTACTAGCTTGCTCGTCTCTTTTCTTCAAGATAATTAAATTATGGGATTGTTATGGTTGTTTCATTCTGTGTAACAAACCTTAGTCAATCGCTTTGAATCAAATGAGAGCGGGTAAAATGTTGACATAATTTCCTTTTATACAATGCTTTCAGTTTAATCCACAACTGTAACCGTGTATATTAATTACAACATGAGGTGCAATGAAAACGTTTGCAATCATACCACTTATGTCTGATTTTTTTAATTAATTGCAGTATTGTCCTGGAATTGTCATACTCTGCCAAATAGTTTAATGTGCATCTCTATATTGATCTATCTATATATCAATCTATCTATCTATGATATATATATTCATTTATTTGTAGCTTTCTAAAGAACTGGCACACTGTTATGGCACTTTGTAGGAAAGTCTTGTTCTGTGCCTATATTGGACTCTTTAAAGTTTGGTGCTTTTTAACAGTTTACATGTTTGTATTCAAATCTTAGCTATAATTTTTAGTTTTTTGACAAAATGGGAAAGACATTCATACTGAAAATGTAGAACAAACTCCCTCCCTTTATTCTTTATTACAATATGACTTCTTTAGTTCTGTGATGACTATCAAACCAGTCTTGTTGCAGTGTTGAAGAGTTTCTGGATTTGTGACTGCAACATCAGATATTAGTTGATTCAGTGAACCTTTCTGCATAATAGCACTCAGTCATTTAATAATTTACTGGTAAATTAAATGTGTATAATGCATTACAGAAGTCTGATTTAATGAGACCTCAGAATCATTATTACCATAATCTAGAAGCAACCAGGTTTGAATGTAAGATCATAGAGACTGGAGATGCCTTGACTCTCTCCATGCCTGCACACTCACAGCTCCAGTGGATGTGTGTAAGGAGTTGTAGGAAGCTGGGTTTCTGTTGCAGTAACCCCCCCACTTTTTGCCAGACTACTGGTACACTTTGACTTGATGTGCCCTGGGTCCCTGCCAATGAGGTTCCCTGGACCCGTGTTCTTTCCCAAAACTGTACTTTTGTACCCCCAATTGGCACCTCTCTGTTCACATGTAAGTCCCTTGTGAAAGGTACCATGGGTACCAAGGGCACTGCGACCAGGGAAGGCCTCTAAGGGCTGCAGCACATATTGTGCCACCCTTAGAGGTCCTGTACCTTAACACACACACTACCATTGCAGGCTGCATGATTTGGTGCAGAGAAAAGTGAAGTGTCGATATGGCCTACATACCTGTGTGCCATGCCTGCAACCCATTGCCTATGGTAAGGGTAATACAACCCTCTAGGTGGGTCACTATACTACTGATGAAGGTACAGTTGCATGAGCACTGTACCCATACATTGTATATATCAATTTTTAGACATTGTAAGTGCAGTAAAGCCATAAAGAATATATGGTTTTGGAGTTTGTCATTACAAACTCCACAGCACCATAATAGGCTTGACTGAAATCTAGGAAGTTTGGTAGCAAACTGATCCCAGTGTGGGATTTATTATACAATGCACTCAAAGGGCATTTTAGAGATGCCCCCTGAAAAAAGACCAGCCTCTGGTGGGTTCCCTGACTGGTAAACACCAATCTTCCCCCACAAGATGTTTCAGGACCTATGGGGTGGGAGCCTTCGCTCCCTGAGCCCAAAAACAAAGCCTTTCCTGGGTGGAGGTGTTCACACCTCCCCCAGGTCAGGAAGAGCCATCTATGGCAGGGGATCTTCAAAGGCCTTGCCACCTTTGTAACACGACCCCCAGCCTCTCCTGCTATCATGAGCAGGCCCCCTTCATGTCTCCCCTCCTTTTAGGCGAGAAGACAAGGGAGAAAAATTAGCACAGCCCAGAAGGTGTGCCCACCTCTGCCAAACCAACCCGTCAGATGGGGGAGGCAAGGCCCACTCTTCAGTGCCCGCCATCTTGCAGATGGCAGGCACTCTCCAATCAGGATTAGGGATTGTTGCTCACTCCCACACTTGGGGTGAGCACTCCAAGGGTGTAGTCACCCTAAAGTCAGTAGCCCATTGGCAACTGACCTCGTGACCCCTAAAACACCCCCTAAATACAGTATTTAGGGGGCAGCCCTGAACCAAGAAGACCCATTCCCTCAACCTAAGAAGAAGAAGGACGAAAGAAGGAATCCAGCAGAGAAGAACTGACTTGGTCCCAGGCCTGTCTCAGTTTCCAGAGATCCTGCACCAAAAGTCGCCTTGTCCTGCAGCCAGCGACCTTCAGAACCCCTGGGAGGACTGACTGCCTTCCACAAAAACCTGATCTCCTGTGAACAGCAGCTCTGTTCAAAAGAAACTCCCAAGACCGACTCTGAGCCTGCTGAGGGCAGAGAAACCCGATGCGTGGAACCCCCACTGCACCAGACTCCTATGGCCCGAAATCAGGTGGCCCACTGGTCCTAGCGAGGTCCCCCAGCGCTCCAGAGTCAGAGTCCCCCGTGGGTTGACCCCTCCAGGACTCCCTGACATCGCCTGCTGCCTCCGCACAAAGACCCCCCAACCGCGAGTGGCATTGTAAGGTGAAATCCCATCTCAAAAGACACCCCTGCATCCAGCCGCTCTGTGCCCTGGAGAAGAGGACCTGGTGTTCACCTACGTCTTGAGCCCTCCAACTTACCTGCCCAGCTGTTGGTTTCTCCCAGAAGTCTTCCTGGACGGAGCCTGCAGCCAAAAACCAGCAACTCCCATTGAAAACAGGGCACCTGATGCCAAAACAGCACCCTGCACCCGGCCGCCCCAGTTCCGCTGTGGGTGCACATTGGATGCTAACTCTGATCCCACTTTGCCCTGAACCTAACACCAGGAGCTTTGCTCCCACAACCTTGTGGCCTGCTTGTGAGCAGCCACCAACCGGAGGCCCCGTATCCCCCATTAGATAACAATGGGTCTCAGCACTCTGCACTTGGCTGCCCTAGTGCAGCTGAGGGTGCTTTGACAGTGCATCCTTGACCCTGGGGTAACCCCAAAATACCAACTCCCAAAAATAAGTACTTACCTGCGAACGGTTAACTTAATTTCCTTCCATAGGACTGCTTTTCCTTGAAAATCCTCTTAAGTGTGGAGTTGGTTTGTATGAAACATTGAAAAACTGCATATGTGTAAAAACTGATTTACTTACCTTTTGCCTAGGAAATGTCTCAGTTTGATATCTAGGCATATCACACTGATTAGCAAAATTAACTTTAAAAGTAATCTAAAAATTAACATGCACAGTAATCTGTAAAGTAACCGAAAAGTAATTTCGAACTGTTGACTTACCTGTAATTCAACCAACTGCATTTGAACCTGCATTCAACTGTAAAACACTACATAAGATTTTGCAAAGTAGTATTTCAGTTACCTGCACCAGGCTTGGCTTGGTTCCAGAAATGAAATAACTAAATAATATTTTTGATGCAAACAAATTGGTCTGATTTCAGTTTTTGAGTGTGTGACATCATTTCTTGGCTGAGTGTGTACAACAAATGCTTAACACTACCCTCTGATTAAGCCTTACTGCTTGCCCACACTACCAAAAAAAGAGAGTATGGTGCTATCTACTTTTACCTCTGCCTACCTTTGGGGTTCCACAGGACTCTGTGCACACTATACCTCATTTTGGTATAGTATATACAGAGTTAGCTTCTTACAGGAGTTACAGAGCTAACCTTTTAAAGTTAACATTCACTTATGTAATGTGCAATCCTGTCCTCTTACAATATGTCTTTCTCTCTTTGTAACCTTTCTGGTGCAGGTTTGACTGCGTGGGAAGAATACCCAACCCTAAAAATGGTCATGGAGATGGTGATGACTAAGTGCGTCTTTTCAGCTTGTACTTCACCTTTTTGTTTTGATGTTTTGAACTGTTTCTTCTTTTCCTTCTGTGGCGAAAGCATTAATCTACAAGTATCAACTACAACAAATAACGTTCCCCTATTGGAAAATAATGTTTCAAAAATTGCTTTATCTTTAGGCATAATAGTAGGGATTCAGTTCACTAACCTCTTTTTACAAAATGTTTATGAATTCACAAGCTCGTTTACTGCAAGAAAACGTTACTGGTTGTGAATGATCATGGACATATTCACTGCATTATGTGTGGGATTTTCCCACTTACCCTGATGTTCTCATTCTCTACCATTCACAACCAGTGAGTATTGGGTAACACGTCACTTAGTGCATGATCAGAGACTGCTTTCATTTTTTTTGTTTGATCTGTTTATTAACCCCTTCAGCGCTGCGCGGATTCCCCCGCGGTGCTGAAGGGTTCGAGCGCGGGCGGGGCCATGACGGAACGGTTCCGTCATGAGCACAGCTCAACCGATGCTCATGACGGAATCGTTCCGTCATGAGCATGGAAGGGGTTAAAGATTTTGTTGTTTGTGAACATAAATATAAACAATACAGCATCATATAAAACACCGTTCAGAGCCTATAGGCAAATATCAAGTCCAAGTAATATATCAACAATTCGCGGGCATGGTTATAAAGTGAACGTAGATATACCCAGTAATAACTTTGTTGTACATCCCAACAATTATGATATCTCCTCCCTCCCCCAAGAGTACTGTACAAACACGTTATGGGGCAACATGGCTTCTATTATGCAACATACAACAAACTATATAATTATGTTTCTTATGGCTTCAATTCGCCATATCACATAAATCTGTTTATGGGGTCACAAATTTTATAAGAACACGAACACCAAACGTGGTAAAACTATTGGGAAAGACTGTGGGAAGGATAGCGAGTGCCGCAGAGAGGGAGGAGGGAAACACGGAGCTCTGATGTCACTCCCCAGTGTCCCGTCGACCACTCTATGGGTAGTCTGACAGACCACTAAAAGAGGTGACCGGGGTCTCAGTCCACATAGCAATTTGCAACTCGGGACAAGAGTCTACCCCAGTCGAACACATTAGTCAGCTTCAACTGGAACATCCAGTGAATCACCCTGCACATCAGAGACTGCTTTCATACCAGTTCATTAGAATTGTGCATGCCCAATCCTATGTACTTGTATGTAAGTCGTCTGCAGCCACTCTCCTTCCCTGCACAGTTGTGCACCTATGCCAGTGTCCTTCGTTCCATCAATCTGTGTGCATCGGAACCTGCTTCAATCATGCTAAGCAACTTTCTTCATGAAGCCCTGTTCCTGTCATTTACTAGAATTTTTTGCTGTTTGTCTGGCAAATTTTATGCAGCTACTCCAACTTTAGGTCATTCTTTTTGCATCACCATCTATTTACAGCACCTTATCTACATAACCTCAGTGATTTTCATGATAGTAATCCAATGCATAGCTGTTATCTGGGTTGCAGGCAGAGTAATGAGCCCCCATTATGCTCGAAAACTGAAATTCGTTACTTGAATGAAGAGTCAAAGGTTTGTATATTGGTTCAGCATCCTGTTGTAGGACCAAGGATGTTTTGCCAACAATCAATCAGGCCCCTCAACTATGAGCACCCTCATGTCCCTAGTTGCCGTGCCCTCACTCTATGTAAGTAGTCTGGTTGCCAGGGGAAGGTGAAAGTAACGTAGTGCAACCATTTTCTGCCCCCGTTACCTCTCTAGCACCTTGATTTCTGTTTCAGTCGAAATTAGCTTCAAGGCCCAGGAAACAGCTGTCAGATGTTCAGAACCTTTTTGTTTCCAAACCTTCTTTTGCTCCTGGGATTTCCTTGCACTGTTGGTAAGAGTCCCACTGAGTTTCTATGTGTATTGATCCTAAGCTTCCTTTTCACTGAGGGATTGAGTCAATCTCTTTTAGGGTACTGTGCTATTGACGCTTTGCACAGAGAGGTCAGGTACATGTCTCTGCTTAATTATGTGGTGGGGGGCTCAGTCCATTCTGACTGTTGTGCAGCGGGGGCGTTGCATCTTGTAGTAGAGCCTAGTACCTCATGTGGCATTACTCAAATGATTCCAACATCTTTGTTGGCTGTCACCCCTTTTTCCCCCTCAAGATGGACTTATACCTCCGAGGTTACCCTTCCTATTAGGAGCAGCAGAATCTGGAGTTCAGTTGTCATGCTCTGCTTCCCACAGACTCAAGTGAAAAGGTTGTTATGATACTGACTTCTGACTTTGGGTCAGACACCCTATTAGAAACCGTGAGTGTGAAGCAGAAGCCCAAAGAGATTTCACCCCTACAGCTCAGTGTCCCTCATCACCAGCGTGCCAGCCCTTCCCAGCATTTCTTGCCCTGCCTAATACATATTTATTCATTGTTACTCTAGGTGCAGCCTCATGGTGCACTATAATTTACCTCATAATGACCGTTGAGGTGTGCAGGACTCCAGTGGAACCCACTCAGAGGTTTCCACTATGTAAAAGTACAAACAACACTTAGGCCACTGCTAGCGAACTCAAGGACCTGCTCCTGTCCAGTTGGTATTACTTGGTGCTAGCCAAGGGCATCAAGACTTCCATCATCAAGTGATCAAGAAGGTTGAGGGGGTCTTAGGGCGCCACTCACTGTGCCAGCTATCACCAAGTCTCTCTATAATAGATATTGGACAGTCAAGATCATTCCCATCTTTGTCCCTTGCAACTCCCTGCTCAGTGTGTTGTGATGATACCTGCTACCTGAACATTGGGTTTAAAATCACCATTAGGTTGTGGGCTGAACTCACTGAAGAAGGTGCTTGACCCAGCCTAAAAGTTCACTGAAAGGCAGAATGTTCAGATGGGCGGTAATGTGTTCTTAGATGTGTGACTGGTAAGGAACAGATAGTTCATCTTCATTCATGTCTCAGAAGCATCCAGACAATCAAACACCTGAAAAGCATCATCTAAATCATGTAGTTCCGACGTTTGTGGGTCTCTGGCATCTTTTTTCCTCGGCAGACCAAATTCCGCAATCTCTTGCGCAAGGAAATCATGTAATTATTGAAAATACTGGTAGCATTTGGAATTTGTGTGCTCTCTCTGAGGGGAGCTCTCCTCCAATGCCTTGTTAATCAGGTTTCTGGGTTGTAGTGATACTGGGTTGAATCGGTTTCAGCTGGCTATATTAGATCTTTAATTGGATGTTGAAATGCATTTATTGGCCGTTTATAAAGCACAGTATCACTCTGATGGAGTCTCTTAGTATTGCCTATAGGAGCAGATGGAAAAAGTAGTGTGGAACAGTTAGTCTTGGAAAGCCATGTTTTGAATCCTTCCCTGAGTTGCATCAACTCTGGAATGAAAGAACTCTCTGATGGAATATGGTTGGGGGCGGGGAAAAGGGGAGTAAATGTATCATCAGATATTTGTACACCGGTGTCTTTTGGATCTTGCCAACATTTAGCCCAGTTTCTGGTCAATTGCCCAGTGTGTTTGGTAATTTGTCTTGCCTCTGTAAATTTGTATTGCTCAGTTCCTTTTTTTTTTCTTCTTCAAAGACAAGCCTAAACGTTGCTCGAGACTAGGGTTGTCAATCACGGTGTCTGTGGTTCTGTTTTGTGGCTTTTCTTCAAACGTTTTTGTAACACTATTTGTTTTATTCTTTCTTCTCTCACAGAGAGAATTTTGACAGTCCCTGGTACTCAAAATCCTTGACATGGTTTAATTAACAGTCTTGCGTCTGATGTCTGGCTTTTCAATTTTCTTAATCGATAATTTGGATTCTGTTTCTTTTCCCTTCCTGCACAGCAATTTCTCTTATCCTCCCTGCACCGTAACGGATGAAGAGACCAGAACTGAGCTCATTAATCGTGAACTTCAGATATCCCAACGCGAGAAGCAGGAGATTTTGGCATTCGAGAGTCATTTAGCTGCTGCGTCAACAAAACAGACAATTACTGAGAGCAACAGCCTGTTACTCTCCCAGCTCACCAGTTTAGACCCACAGTAAGTGCTTCCAGTAGTTCTGCTACTATTGATGAAAGAGTCTTCAGAGAAATTTGAGAAAATCTAGTGCCCATGCTCATGGAGTACCCTTTCACTGCTAAATAATTTGTGAGAAGTGCTCTCTAAGTTCATCAGTAAGGTTGTAATGTTAAAGATGCAGCGTAGATTGCTCGGCTCTCATCAACTAAGATCATTATTCATATCATGTCAGGAGATTACGTTTGATCTGATTGTTTTGGTTTGGATGCTATATTCCAAAACATGGGTAGGTGTTTTTGTACAGGATTTTGTCTATGCTAAGAATGCATCTCAATCTTCCTGTACCTGAGCCCACAATATTTTAGAATCTGAAAAAGATGGATCTGCAAATATATCTAGATATTCTGCAGCTGTGTTTTAATGTCAATGGCATTCTGAATTGTTTTTTTTCAAAATACTATATTAAGCAATTTGAGAAGCACTGGTATAGTGGAGATTGTAGCCAATGCCCGTGAATTAATTTGGGCATTGCTAGTAATTCAAAGGTCTTCCCAGTCTTGAATGTTTTCCTTTAGTTCAATAAAGGTTCATTAATGACTTCATTGGGAATAAGGACACCTGTACCATTTGACGCTTCTACAATTGCTGTCTGATAGGCAAGTTGGGTATTTATTTTGAGCTGACTAGTGTAGCCAATGATTAATTCTTACTTATGTTGATGGAGATCATGCATTAAGATTCTGATGGATACATCTGCTAGTTGATTCCTCACCTTGTGAATATCCCCTGCGCCAGCAACATTCGGATACTTTTGTAGCAGTCCACGCCGATGAGGTCAAAGACGACGTCACAGAGACACGGCTCCGCTCGCGACTCCGCTGACGTCACCGGCTCCATAAGAAGACCTCGTCGGCGTGATGACGTCAGTTCCCTTTTTTCCGCGCCGTCGACGCCAACGGATTTCGGGAATCTCTATCTGTAGCTTCACTGTTACTTTGTGTTTCTACTGGATTTCTCTGTTCCTTTTTCGAAAAAATGTCGACAAAGAAATCGGGCTTCAAGCCCTGACGTGAATGTGGAAAACATATGTCGATCACGGATCCACATGACGACTGTGTATGGTGTTCATCATCTGACCATGATGTGGATGGATGCTCTTGCTGTCGCAAGATGAGCTCCGAGGCTCTGAAGGAAAGGGAGGCGAAACTCTTCATCGCAAGGATGAACTAGGAGAAGAGAGGAAGAAGGAAGTCGAGAACGAGGTCGAGGTCACAATCGAGGTCGAGGTCGGCGTCGAAGTCTACTTCGGGGCATGCTTCAAGATCCAAGAAGCACAAAAAGAAGAGGAGACATTCTTCTCGACATCACTCTGACAAGAGTTCGGCTCCGAAGTCGAAGTCACCTGCTCGACGCCGTAAGGACTCTGTGTCTCCTTCACCCGTTCCGGATTCGCCTGCTGGTCCTTCTTCTCCAGTGGCTTCACCGGCTCCGGCTACATCTCCGGCTCCGGTTCCATCTCCGGCTCCGGCTCCATCGCCGACGCCGGTTCCTCCTCCGACGCCGGTTCCATCTCCGGCCCCGGATTCATCTCCGTCTGAAGAGCGTTAAGCACCGTGTGAGCCTGTGACGCCTCTGATTCCACCGTCGGCGCCGGTTGGCCCGAGTCCGGTGATGCCCGATCAGTACCCTGCGTTCCCTGGACCAGGTCAGGACCCCTCGCATTATTTAAATGCTATGTACGGGGTATTTTCGAGAGCCATGTACACCACTGGTGCACCTTCGGGTCCGATGGGTCCAATGGCCTTCAGTTTGGGGGTGCCTCAAGTCTATCCACAGGCCCCTTTCAGGCCATTTTTTCCGGCGACGCCGTCTTGGCATCTACCGGTGCCGAGGACATCGACGCCGCTCCCTTCTTCACCGGCGCCGGCTCGACCTCGTTCGACGCCGGCTGCTCCTGTGGATCCACGTTCGACGCCGGCACCGGCGCCGTCTGATTCGAACACGGCGCCGCCGATGCCGCTTGTACGAATCCGGTCCAGGAGGGAAGCTCAAAGGGTGCTTGATGAGCGAAGGTACCTTTTGGAAGAAGCAGAAGAAGGAGAGCTGGTGGAGTCTGACAAAGTTTTTGAAGAACTTAAAGAGGCTAGTGGATAGGATTTGTCTCCTGAGTGGGAAATTACTCCACCTTCCGATGAACCCTCGGAGGATGTGGCTCCATATCATGCAGTCATTAGGAAGGCAAGTGGAACTGTTAGATCTTCAGTTGCCCACTACTGAATTTAAATCAAATATTCTGACAGAAGTACTGCATTCTCCTACTACAGTTTTAGAGCCATTATTGCCTTTTAATGAGGCCATTATAGATCCTGTGATGGAGGTGTGGCGTAAGCCTTTTTCTGCTCCCGCAGTTTCTAAGACAGTTGCTAGGAGGTATAGAGCAGCTCCAGGGGACCCTGAGTTCTTAACATCACATCCATCGCCTGAGAGCCTGGTGGTTCAGGCTGCTTGTTCAGGAAAATCTAAGGGTGCTTTTCCTCAGGTTCCAGGGGACAGAGAGGCTAAAAAGCTAGATCAGTCAGCCAAAAAGGTATTTTTATCGGCCAGCATGGCACTAAAATCAACTAATGCCACTTGCCTTTTGGGACGCTATATTCATGCACTCATGGACTCTGCTAAGAAACTGGCACTAAAACTATCTGAGGAGGATAGGGTTGGCTTTAATGAGGTCTTGACGGATGCCCAGGCAGCAGCACGTCAGGTGATCCAAAGTGGGCTGGACACCGCGGATTCAGTGGCAAGAGTCATGGGGTCTTCTGTTGCCACTAGGAGGTGTGTGTGGCTGAAGTCTTCTGAGTTTTCCCCGGATGTACAGTCAACACTGTTGGACTTGCCATTTGATGGCTCTGGATTATTTGGCAAAAAGGCAGATGCTGCTCTTGAACGTTTTAAGGAAAGCAAGGCTACGGGTAAGTCATTGGGACTTCAATCCCAGTCAAGGGGATCGTTTAAAAGATACAGGGGTTTCGGAAGGGCAACCTTTTGTTCCTACAGGCAGCAACAGCAGCAACAGCAGCAAGGCTCCTTGTATAAAGGATACAGAGGTAGAATCAGGGGTCGCTCACGTGGCCGTCTCCTCCTCTTCCTCTTCCTCCCCTCCTTCCACCGCAAAGCAGCCCTAGATCCGCCATTCTGGATCATGTTGGTCCTGTGGGGGGCCGGCTTACAGATTTCCAATCTTGTAGAAAATGGGTAACTACAGATCTTTGGGTTCTAGATCTTGTAGAAAATGGGTACGCCCTTCCCTTTCGGGAATTCCCTCCAAATTACCCTCCTTGTCAAGGGGCTTGCTCAGAGAACCACCGTCTTCTCCTACAGGAGGAAGTCCTGAAGTTGTTTCAGAAAGGTGCGATAGAGGTGGTTCCAGAGCAGGAGAGGGGTCAGGGATGCTACTCCCGGTATTTCCTGATTCTGAAAAAAGGACGGCAGATTGCGTCCGATATTGGACCTCAGAATCTTGAATGTTTTTCTAAAGCAAGAGAAGTTCAAGATGCTCACCCTTGCTCAGGTTCTTCAAGCGCTGAATCAGGAGGACTGGATGGTGTCGATCGACTTGCAGGATGCGTATTTTCACATCCCTATCCTGAAGTCGCACAGGAAGTATCTCCGGTTTACGGTAGGGTCGCAACATTATCAGTTTGCGGTCCTTCCGTTTGGTTTTACTACTGCGTCCCGAGTCTTCACGGAGGTGATGGCAGTGGTGGCAGCCCATCTCAGAAGGTTGGGGATCTCAGTTTTCCCCTATCTGGACGACTGGCTGATCAAAGCGGAGTCGCCAGAGAAGGTGCTACATCATCTGCAGGATACAACTCAGCTGTTGTACAGATTGGGTTTCTCGATAAACGTCCCCAAATCTCACCTGGTGCCCTCTTAGCGCAACCTGTTCATAGGTACGGTACTGGACACTACTGTGTGTCGAGCATTCCCTCCTCCTCAAAGGATTCTTGACATACAGGAAATGATTCCTTTGTTTTACAATGGAGCGGTCGTTCCAGTTCTGAAGGTCCTTCGCCTGCTCGGTCTGTTTGCTTCCTGCATTCTGTTGGTCAACCATGCACGCTGGCACATGAGGGCGCTCCAGTGGTGCCTCTGCAGGCAGTGGTATCAGCACAAGGGAGATCTCAGGGAGTCTGTGAGGATCTCCGGAGAAGCTGCAGCGGATCTGTCTTGGTGGAGCGTGGAGGGCAATCTGTCTCAAGGAAAGCCCTTTCATCTACCTCCATCGGTGGCCACAGTGATTACGGATGCATCCACTTTAGGGTGGGGTGCTCATCTGGGGGATCTGGAGATCAAGGGTCTTTGGTCTCCAGAGGAAAGGTTGCTTCACATCAACCTTCTGGAATTGCGGGCGAATCGTTTGGCACTCAAGGCCTTCCTCCCTTCCTTTCGCGGTCAGTCTGTTCAAGTCCTGACTGACAACACTACCGCGATGTGGTATGTCAACAAATAGGGAGGAGTGGGGTGTCTTTGTCTCTGCAGAGAGGCCCTGCGTCTATGGTCCTGGGCTCAGGACCATCAGATTTGTCTGATGGCAAATCATCTGGCCGGGGTGCTGAACGTATGTGCGGACAGTCTCAGTTGGCAGTTCTCTGCCGACCACGAGTGGAGGCTCCATCCGGAGGTGGTTCGTCACGTTTTTGGGACGTGGGGGAAACCTCGGGTGGATCTGTTTGCCACTCACGAGAACGCTCACTGCCCGTCATTCTGCAGTCTCCAGTTTCCGATGCAAGGGGCGTTGGGGGACGCGTTTCAGTTGAGTTGGGGCTCACAACTCCTTTATGCGTTTCCTCCCATACCCTTGATTCCTCAGGTTCTGAGGAAGATTCGCCAAGACCGGGCCCAAGTCATATGGATCGCCCCGGATTGGCCAAGAAGGGCGTGGTACACAGATCTTCTCCACCTCTCCTGGTGCCCTCCGCCTCCCTTTGAGGGCAGACCTCCTCTCGCAGTCGGAGGGGCAGGTTCTACACCCCCACCTCCAGAGCTTACACCTTCATGCCTGGAGATTGAACGGGGCAACCTGAATTCTTTTTCTCTCCCACCTGATGTGGTAAATGTAATTTTGTCTGTCAGACGTCATTCCACCAAATCTATCTATTCCTATAGGTGGTCTAAATTTGTACTCTGATGTGGAGAGAAGTCAATTGATCCTTTGAAGGCTCGTTTATCTGACATTCTGCAATTTGCCCTTTCTCTTGCTCAGCAAGACTTTGCTGTGGCCACTGTAAAGGTATACTTATCGGCTTTGTCGGCTTTCCTTTGCTTGCCGGATCAGCCGTCATTATTCAAATCACCTATTGTTCTACGATTTCTCAAGGGCCTCACAAACAGGTTTCCTCCTACTCCCTTTATTGTGCCTCAATGGGACTTGAACCTTGTCTTGACTTATCTTATGGGTTCTCCCTTCGAGCCCTTACACAAGTGTCCCTTGAGATTGTTGTCTTTTAAGACGGTTTTTCTCATTGCAATTACCTCGGAAAGGAGGGTAAGTGAGCTTCAAGCTCTAAGTTCAAAAGCCCAGTTTTTGACCATTCATGCTGAAAGAATGGTACTCAGGACCAGGGCTGCATTTTTGCCTAAGGTGGTAACTCCCTTCCATCTGGGGCAGTCCATCACCCTTCCTACCTTCTATCCTCCCCCTCACCCTTCCAAGGAGGAGGAGAGACTTCACCGCTTGGACCCTAAGAGGGCGGTGAGCTTCTACCTTGACAGGACGAAAGACTTTCGAGTTGATGATCAGCTCTTCGTGGGCTTTGTTGGCTGCAGGAAATGCAGAGCGGTGCACAAGCGCACCCTTTCCAGATGGATTGTCTTGTGCATCAAGATATGCTACTCTTTAGCTGGTAAGGAACCTCCAGAGGGTTTAAGAGCCCATTCCACTAAAGCTAAGTCTTCCACTTCTGCTTTGTCTAGGGGTGTTCCTGTTGAGGACATTTGTAGGGCGGCAACTTGGGCCTCCCTCCACACTTTCGCAAAACATTATTGCTTAGACACCGAGGTGAGGAGGGACGGACACTTTGCTCGTTCCGTCCTTCAGGACTTTCTGGTATAGAAGGGTGGACACCCTCCTCCGGGAGTGGGGACTGCTGTGGGAATCTATTCACAAGGTGAGGAATCCACTGGCAGATGTATCCATCAGAAGAAAAAGTTACTTACCTTCGGTAACGCTTTTTCTGGTGGATACAGTATCTGCCTGTGGATTCCTCACTGACCCACCTGCCTCCCCGTTGTCCATCCTTCTATACCTACAATTCTGTTAATGGTTTTTCCAAATGTGTTTTGTTACTGTCAAAGGCATTGTGTTATTTCTTTTGCCTTTCTGCTTATTCTCCACACTGTTTGTGTTGCATTGTATATTATGTATTGTGTATATATTGCTGTTAGTCCGTCCGTGTGCCTTGAAGGCACGGAAAAAAGGGCGGAACTGACGTCATCACGCCGACGAGGTCTTCTTATGGAGCCGGTGACGTCAGCGGAGTCGCGAGCGGAGCCGTGTCTCTGTGACGTCGTCTTCGACCTCATCGGCGTGGACTGCTACAAAGTTTCCGAATGTTGCTGGCGCAGGGGATATTCACAAGGTGAGGAATCCACCGGCAGATACTGTATCCACCAGAAAAAGCATTACCGAAGGTAAGTAACTTGTTCGTTTTGTAGAATGTTGACAATTTAGTGAGACTTACTGTCCTCACATTGGTTTGTCAATTACATCTGAGGCGCTGACTTTATTAAAAGTACAATATAAATCTAATATACAGTCAATACTGAGGGAATGGTTGAGTGTGTATTCTTTTTCCAAATAAACATTCACTTCAGGTGCTATAGAACTTACCACCACCCTAGATACTTTGCTGAGGCTCAATGATAAAAAAGGAAAAACAGGCATTTGTGTATTTTAATTTGGTATTAGCAGCATTCAGTAGGGCTATAGAGGGATTGGCAGCGAGTGCCTTTTGTTGAGATAGTGCTTATTTACACTGTAGGTTGAAATTGTTAAATAGAAAGTAGTGTAAAACAGTCTGTTTGATATGTACATTACTGATGTAGTGGAAGATGTTGTAGAATTGGAGGTGAATGCCTGTGATCATGGTGCCTATACAACTTCACATGGATCTATCTCTCCAGTTGCTCATTCTAAGCATCCTGGTGCTCTTCTTAGTCCACGTTCACTCCACTTCCGGTGGGTGTCCCCCATGTCTGTCCTTGTGAGTCTGTTCACCTCCTTCTTCAGCTTAGAAGAAGATGACATCTAGATTCACTTTACTTTCCCTGCACTCACGCCTTAACAACAAACATAAATCTCTAACTTTTTTATAGCCATGTGCCATAGAACGACCTTTTATCACTTTGTGTGGTAAAAGTGCAACCATTTGCTTTCCTGCCCTCACCACCCTCTATTTGTTTCCTCTACATTCTCACTTCCTCCCTCACTGTTAGAAACTCTATGTGATTCCTAGTTGATCCTAAACTCCTCAAACTCCACCAGAACTGTCGCTGTACAGTATCAGCTGCTTTACTTCTTAAAAAATCAGTCCCCACTTCTGTTCATAGTGGTAAAAATATAATCGCTGCACAAATCCTGAGCAAACTGAAGCACTCCAAACCTGCCCTTGGATCTCCCCAAGTACAACTAATCCCCCATTGATGGAGCTATGGACTTTTGTCATGCTCCTATTCCATAAATTCACCTCTACGGAACACCTTAAAATTAGTTGCCAGTCAGCCCTCTTTCTTACCACATCCCTCTCCTGGAGCACCGTAACCAGATCACTTAATTCTGCCAGCCTTCAACTGCTTACAGTACCCAAGGCCATGTGTGCAGTGTCACATTTTTGCTCATTTCACCTACTTAACTTTTTACAGTGGAACACCCTTGTTTCTGAGTTCTGACTGTTGAAACGTTATTACCCCCAAGACTTCTCTGAAAAGAAAAAAAGCTTTAATATGCCTCTTCTGGCTCCCATGTCGAGGAGTCTTTTTGTCAATTTTGAGACAGAACAAAAATGTCAGTGCACGTTATTGACATTGACCAAAAGGCGAAAACGAGGGCAGGGAAGCTATCGCTTGACGTAGAAGAATAATTCATTAGAGTTAACTGAGGTTTCCAAGGTGGTAAACTGAAGGTAATTGAGCTTCAAGAATGCTTCCTAATTTAAATCTTGGCTAGTGTAGGAAGCTGGCTGGCTTTTTATGTAGTGTATCAAAATGAGGTACACTATGTAGAAATTCCAGGTGACCCCTATTGGCTTACAAGGATCACATTAATAATCCCAAATACTCTTTGTCGTTGTGTGGGTGAGCAGTTTAGATTTACCAGGGGGTAATGTTAAGCATTTGTTGAGCACATAGACTCAATAAATGAAGCACACACAGGGAAGGGGGTGGCATCTCCCAGGTACTGGGGAAGCTGGGGTTCACATATCAAAGGTGGCAGGGGCTTTAAAGCCCCTGGCCTTAATATGCTATGTAATGGCAGCCTGAATGCAAATTGTAGGGAGGTCCCTTAGAGTAGCATAATACATGCTCCACCTCTGAGGTACCTTCTTTGGTACCCAGGCTCTAGGTACCAAGGCTACTATTTACTAGGGACTTACAGGGGTGCTAAAGTATGTGCCAACTGTGCTTCAATTAGACCATTTGACCTTGTTTTTAGGAAATGAGCACTGGCACTGGGGCCTGGTTAGTAGGGACCCAGTGCACATCAGTCGAAAAACATCAGTACCAGTGGCAAGAAGTGGGGGTGACCATGACAAAAAGTGGTACTTTCCTACAGCTAGTTACTAAGCACAGAGAGATTCAATTGAACAGACTCCTCCGGGGATGAGGTCACATGTGGAGAAGTTCTCGGGAGGGTTTCCTGCTTTCCTTGCTCCTCCTTCAACCACTTGCCCAACCTGTTCCATGAAACAGGAACATAAAGGATATTAGACTAGGAGCTGATTTCTGTAAATGGAAAATGTTTCATGTTGACATAAAAGTCATGGCAACAGATCCAGAAAAGTTCTTGCCAGCGCACTAACTAGAGCATCTGAGAAAGACTTCCAGCTGCATAGGCCTTACCTTTGAATATCCCCAGGCGTCCGACTGGATTTGCAAGATTTTCGAGCAGTGCCCATGCAAAGCCGGTAGGTGTCGTCGTTCGGTTCCACCCCGGAAGTGATGTGCACAGTGTCTATATAGGTGCCAGCTCGACGCACTGACGTTTGTTCTTTCTTTTCCGCACCAGATAGTGCTGATCCGGATTGATCTACCCCTCAGTCACTTTTTGACTGGCCTTTTTTGACTTTTTGTCGACTGTTTTTCTGAGATTTTTCTCCTAGTGTGAGGATGTCACCTAAGAAAGCATCTGTTTTCAAACCACGTTGAAATGTCAGTGCAAGCAGGCATTACGTACACAGAATTGGTGCTGAAAAATATTTGGATGCTGAAGAATCCTAGGTTGACAATGCCCTATAGGGATAGACACTCTCAGCCGGCAGGTTCATTAGACTCAATGGGGAGAAGAGTGCCCTCGATGCTGAAAGACAAACGGTCTGCAGTTGAAGGAACTAAAATGAACAAGCTAAGTGAAGAGGCCCCAAAGTCCCTTACCCACTATATTGCCCTAATAATGTTTTGATAAAGTATGGTTGGTGTAATGAACGTTCAGTAGGCCATGGCTAGGGCCTCTATCTCAGAGAAGATAAAACTTGGAAGGGGAAACCCAACCAACACGTGTTTTGCACCTTGTGACTTGCACTTCTGGAGCTTTTTCAAGGCTTTTAGCTCAAATATGAAATAACAAAAGATAACAAACCACAAAAATTATCTATTTCAATAGTTGATAGTTGTATGGAAATGTCCCTTTTTAACATGGTTGCACCCAGGTTTTACCTGGTACATGATGTGATTTCAACTGAAAGTGCACTGAATTCCTGCCAACCAAGTCCACAGTGCCAGAGCTCTTTCCCAAAACTGTGTAATTGTTCCCCAAATTGGCAAAACCTTTAGCATCCTCTGTAAGTCCCTAGCAAATGTTACCCTGGTACCTAGGGCCTGAGGTACTAAAGATGGTCCCTAAGGGCTGCAGCACGAATTGTGCCGCCCTAAGGGACCCCTCACCAAGCGCATGCATGGCTGCCATTGCAGGGTGCATGTCTTGGTGCAGACAAAAGTGACAACACAACCTGTCACTCATCCCTGTGTGCCATGTCCCCTACCTCTGCATATGATATTTGTAAGTCATCCCTACAGCAGGCCTGATGGTCCTAAGGCAGGGCGCTTAATATTATATGTGAGGACATATGTGCATGAGCAGTTATGCCCCTGTGCTGGTCCGGTCTATTGCTTCCACTGCAGGTGACGAGGGAAGCCATCTTAAACCATGTACTAGACACTGGTGAAACCGAGTTCCCCAGATACATGATGGCTTTACTGAAAATAGCGATGTTTGGTACCAAACATCTCATCTTGATGAACCCATGCTGATGGCTTTGTTGGATTTATCAAAACATGCACTCAGAGGGCACCTTAGAGGTGCCCCCTCAAAGCCTACCAGCCTATGGTATGCTTGCTGTCACGATTCTGCCAGCCTGCTAATCGAGACAAGTTTTTAACCTCCTAGGGTGAGAGACTTTTGCTCTCAGGAGGTCAGAAATAAAAACCTGTCTGGGAGGAGGGTGTAACACCCCCTCTCACAGTATGACCTCCTGATTATCCCACTAGCACTGGTGAGCTTCAAAGAAGCTGCTGCCTTTGGAATGCAAATCTGACTCCCCTCACAGGAGAGTAAGCTCCACCCTCCCCCCATGTCCAGAGCCCTCTTGGCACTTGGACAGGTGGGAAAATTAGCTAGTCAGGTAGGCGTGCTGACCCCAGGCAAGTACCACCCCTAAGGTGGGCTAACTGCGAGGTGGACACAAAATTCCAGAGGTAGCCATTCTTGTGATGGGCATAACCCTGTTCTAGAATTCCTAGGTATGCCATTTCCCTCAGGAAGTGGTCATATAGGAGGGGCGTAGTGACCCAAGGGTCAGTAGCCCATTGGCTCCTGCCCTACACTCCCCTAACGCCCCTAGATTCCATATTTAGGGGAGTCCCTGGAGAGAAGAGAGATGACTCCGAAGAGCTGCAAAAGCAGAGAAGACTGAAGTGAGCACCTGACTCGGCCTCAGCACTGCCAGCCTGACTGCAGCCCTCATTGAAAACTGCTCCAAAGTTGACTTGTCTTGCAGCTGTTGACTTCAGAAATTTGGGAGGACTACCTGCCTTCGAAAGAAACTCGAGACCTTCCGTGGACAGCAGACCTGTTCTGAAGAAGCTCCAAAGGGGAAGGCTCTGAGGCCTCCGGAACTGCCAAAACCCGACACCTGAAGCAACCACTTCACTCGTTGCCTCTGGTCTGAGTTGAGGTGGGCCAACGGTGCCAACAAGGTTCCCCAGCCCTTCAGATCTCAGGTCCATCGTGGTTTTACCCCTCCTGGATTCCCCAACGACGCTTGCAGCCTCTGCACACAGGCCCCCTCTACTGCGACTGCTACGATAATAAAAACCCGATGCCTAAGGAACCCCGGGCACCTGTCGCCCCTGGACCTTGGAGAAGAGGACCAAAGTTGTCCCCTCCTCGCCGGGAATCGCAAGTCTTGAACCCCCTTGCTGGTTCAGCCCTACTGGCCTCCTGGCCAGAGTCTGCAGCCTCTTTTCGCAGTGACCGATCTCCTTTGAAATACAATGAGTTCCAAACTGTGTTTTGCACCCTTCACCTAGCTGCCCTCGTGCCGCTTGGTGTGTTCTGTTGGTGCTGCCTTGGATGTTGCACCCCACTCACCTTAACTCCTGTAGATTGGTCTTGTAGGTTGCTGCACTATACCTGTTTGCAGAGCTTATTCTTCTTTCCATAGGGTAACATTGCAGAAATCAGAAATTGCAGTGTCCACTTTTTAAATTGAAAATAATTTATTTTAAAAATGTACTTACCTGATCAATTTTTCTCTGATGCCTAAACATATATGAAGATACTTGTTATTTTTATAAATTGGTGCTGATCTCCTTCTTGAGTTGTGTTGTCATTTAGTCATCTTTGTGTATTTGCAAGAGTCTTACACTCTTCTGTGTTAAGGATACGGCTGCTCGACCACACTACAACCTAACAGAGCACTTTGGGATTGTATAGCAAGCCCTGTCCACTAGTAAGGTTTATTGCTTCGCCCTCCCAAATAATAGGAAATGCCGCACTCCCACATGGAGGCGCACACACGACGAAGCAATAAAAACAACTGGAAAGGGATTTCACTCTCATGAAATGATTCACATCAAAAGACCGTTTTCAAAATAAAGCATGGAATTTTATTTGCGCAACACTCTCTAGCAGAAAGGCTTTCCCGGATGTCAAATGAAGAACATTCTAATGTATATAGAGATCTATATATATATATATATTACCTACTGGCGGTCGCCAGTAGGTAGTTATAGTTAGGACACTGTTTCCATAGGAAATCCGCAACATTCTATTTGGAATAACTTTGGCGCCGGTCGACGAATCCTCGCGAAATTTTCAAAATAGGTGGGGCGCTACGCTCCGCTCCTACCCTGAAAGTCTCGGGGGGATTCGTCAAGCGGGGGCTGAGAAAAAAGGGGGGTCCCAAAACGCGTTTTTCCCATGCATTTTTCCATAGGACCTTTAGACACAGCTACAGCCCGAACGGCTGAACAGAGTTACTTGAAATTTGGCAGAGAGGTAGTCCTCAGGTCAAGGAAGTGCCTTTTGTAGGTCTGGTGTAAATCTGTTCAGTAGTTCCTGAGAAAATAGCATTTAAATCAATATATATATCTGTGGCAGCTTACGGTGCGCTTACCGTGCGCTTACGGTAAGCTGTACTATGTACTATATTGGAAAAATAAAAGAATCCCTTTTCCAACGAAGCGCATAATATGTCCTCCATGTCCGCACGGTGCGCGAAGTGCATTGTGCGTACATGGCCCATCCAGCGTAACGTGGGCACGCGGTGCGCGTAGCGCACCGCGTGCCCACCGAGCGTGCACGGCACGAACTGCGTAAAGTGGGCGCGCGGTGCGCGAAGCGCACCGCATGCTCACTGTGCGCGCACGGTGCGCGAAGCGCACCGTGCGCACACGGAACGAACTGCGTTAAGTGGGCGCGCACGCCACGAATGGCGTAAAGTAACTTCGCATTTAAAAAACCGTACAAATTCACTGAAAAAACCATAGGTTTCACACATGTTATAGTTAGCTGGACATTTTACTGATAAAAAACCAATGAAATTCCCCCGTTATAGTTAGTGCAGGCAACTATAACTCACGCGACCGCAATCCTCTGCTGATGACATATGTGTCTTTATGAAAAAAAAATATTTGTAATATATGTATAGCTAAAATTTAATGGAAGAAGACATGGGCAAATAAGTGTCTAAATACAGTATTAGCATCAGCAGAGGATTGCGGTCGCGTGAGTTATAGTTGCCTGCACAAACTATAACGGGGGAATTTCATTGGTTTTTTATCAGTAAAATGTCCAGCTAACTATAACATGTGTGAAACCTATGGTTTTTTCAGTGAATATATATATGTATAAGCAATAATAACACATATAAGTAAGCAAATGCAACTGTTAAATGCATGGAATAAAATACAGCAGATAATACTGGATGTCCACAGCAAGAAATAAACACTGTTAAATGCAAATAATCAGAAATATATATACACTAAATACACATCACAATGCCAGTAATCAAAAGAAGTACATCACTCACCGCTCTCTCTCTGCATTTTTGCCAACTTGGCTGGAGGAGCCCTTGACAGCCAGGCAGAAACCTCGATCTGGACCCTAAAAAAGTTCCCTGTGGCAACACGTCTGCTCCACAGCGAGCTCCCATCTGAGCGCCAAGATTTCCCGTCTTTAATACTGTTTACTCAACCTGAGGAGATGTTTCTGAAAACCTCGCCCCCTTTCTTCTATTACGAAAACCGAGCTGACCGCTCTGGTCTGGGTCTGGGTCAAGACAGAAACTGGCCAGTAAACTGTATTTTGACTCCATTACAGAGTTGTACATTCCGCACATTTCTCTGGCAACAACAATCTCTGCCCTGAAAAGAACAAAGCATGCATCTCACACATTATCTTAGTGAAGCTTATGAAAGTCTCCAAAAGTACAGAAACCTTAAACATGAATAGCCTAAACAACTTGAGTGATTCGGGGGCCTGCTTGTGTGTGCTTGTGTAATACTTGCCAATGTACAACACAAGGCACATTTGTGCAGCACTGCCTATAGCACTACACACTTAACCTCCCAATGTACAACACAATGCACATTAGAGCACCACTGCATAAAACACTACACTCTGAGACAGAGAATTACATTCCACACCTTTCTCTCTCTCATGCTTTCAAATGCACATCCCACACGTTCTGTTCCTGGCAAGGCTGTAAAAAGCAAACACTCCCACTTCAAGACAAAAGAAATCTTCAAGGAAAAATGCACATGCAGGAAACATGATGTCGTATGTTCAAGTTAGAATAAATCAAAACACCTAATATCAATTAAAACAATGCTAGCCAATGGTCATCATGTAGTCCCAATACATGGAACTGTCTCTGGCACTACATAAGGGAACTCCTGGACTCTTAACACAATATATCAGATTATTGATATATCACATACAGAGCCTGCTTCCTACAATGGTATGGTGGAAAATGTCCTTAATCAGACCTGTGTTAATTATTCAGTCTTGGGCAAAGTGATCCCAGTCATCTATAAGATGCTGCCTGCGTATTTTCTGCCTATGGGCGAAACATATACTGCTGGTTTTGCTCGTAGTCAATGCCATACATTGAAGAACGAACAATGAAAGACATTGCAGTACAAAATCTCTTGTATATCTGATTGTTCTTGTATGAGTGGCCTATAATTGAATTATTATAATAACTTGATGTTCTAAGCACTGGCAAAGTCAGTCGGGCTCACCTTTAAAAGAGTAAGCTATTGGTGTTGCCAGTGTTTGTTTGTTTTGGCTTGCGACACATGGGTGGCTGTCTTTAATTAAGTTCCAACATTGCTGGCGGCCATTCTAAAACAAAATGACACAAACAAAAATAACATGCAGTAGTGTGAGAAGAAAAAAGTGAGCGGAAAAACTGAAAGAAAATACTAAATTAAGGATTCAATGAGTGTAGTAAAGTGCCTCTTTTTGTATGATCAGCTCACAAATTTTGGACTGATGCTGCAGTTTTTGTGTCTTTATAGAGCATTGGGCCCTGCTGTCCAGGCCCCAGTGTATGTTCTCTGACCCCTCAAACGTGTATGTTCAATGGGCTAATAATCCCTGATGCTCAATGGGCTAATAATCCCTGATTGGCATAGTTAACATACTTATTAGATCCTAGTGTATGGTACTTTGGGTACCCAGGGCTAGTAAGTTAAGTGTCACCAGTGGACTGTAGCAGTGAAAACATGGCTCTAGGCATGGCATCTCACCCTAATCAATCAGTTTCTAAACTGCCAACTCAAAATAGCAAAAGAACATTTTGCCAGGTCCAAACCTTCCTTTTTAATATCTATAAGTCACCCCTATGGAAGACCTTATAAGCCCATTAGGCAGTGTGCTAATATTAAAAAGAACAATATGTTGAAATTATACCTTACATGTCCTGACAAACAAAAATAACAATTGTCGTTTTTAGTGCAGTAAGACCAGTAGCCTCATTTGTTAACATGGAGTTTCATAAGCCCACGTGCCAAGTGTAAACTTTCATATGGGACCATTGGATATGGTACTTAGGGTTATCAAATTAATTGTAGCATTAAACCCAACTTACTGCTGAAGCCAGATTTAAATTAACTTTTAAGGAAAAGGTAACTTTTGAAAGTTAACACTTTGTTCCCCAAACCTCTGGTATCCCTTTCTGACCTACCGCAGCGGTAGTCCCCCAATACAACAGTCTGCGTCTGCTATGAAGCGTGATGCACTCCCATGAACAGGGAAGGAAGAGAACTGTTGGTGGGACGTCCTCCAGCAGGATGGCTACCATTGGGTGGCCACAGATGGCCCATCTAAGGATGCCTTCACCCTCAAGAGTCCTACTGCCCAGGAACACTTGCCTGCATATGGACACTGATGTGCACCCTGATAGACCGAGTCCTGACTTACACAAGGTGCCCCGTATGTATTTGGGACCTGTGACTGAACTCAAAGTGGACCCTGGTCCCCCTACAAGAAAGATTTAGTTACCTGCAAGTAACAGCTGAGACTGATGTAACCGGGAGGCCAGTTGACCAGTTGCGACTGGACCTGCACTGGACTATCTTGGGAGATAGAGTCCTGAGGCTGGAGGAGACCCCTTGTGTTTGTGAACCCAAGAGTGGTCCCAGGAAGACTCATCGTACTTCTTCAGCATCCTGTATCCCTGGCATCAGGACCGCTTCTTTGCTGGACCGCAGTAAAGGATTAAATACTGTGAAGACCCTAAGACTCCTGGACCCGACAGGTAACTGTCCTGATGAACCTGTGTGGTCCTTGTGATTGGCTCCCAGCTTGTGGTGGCCTGTGTAAGAGAGTTCCGGTAGCCGTTCTAGCCCATTGGCTCAAAACCGCTAAGCTAGTTGCAGTGTTTTATTGCATTCTTAAGACTGAAGTACAGTGATTTATTTTAACTTTGAAAAATCAAATCTCTGGTTTCCGTCAATAGATTTTTTCGTTGTTTTGGTGTCCAGTTAATAATAAAAATATACATTTATAAATTGATGTCAGATTTTTATTGAGATGTGTTTCTTACTTATTGACTGTTTTGGTACTTCTAAATACTTTACACTTGTTCATTTGATTATGCCTGTTCGCTCTGTTCCACATCACCTAGGACTGAGCTAAAGGTTTTATTAAAAAATGGAGTATTGTTCAAGCAGTGGTGTTGTGTGAGCAGACAGGAAATGAAAGAAATGTAATCAAATAAGGATTGGGTAAGAAATGAGCAAAGAGGGGGGGGGGAAGGTACAAATGGCTGTTTTTATATGCATGTGTATGTGTCATCACACAAGTGTGCTTACCTCCAAAATGAAGTAAGTGCCTTTTTTCCAAAATGTATTGTTACATTTTTTTAAATTTGGCGGATAGTGTTTTTTTCTTTTTAAAGCATACATTAAAGAAAAATGTAATTACAAAACATAGGACTGCGGTTGTGCGTTGGGCAACGGAGGAGTGGGTAAGGTTGAGCGGATGGGGTAGGAAACATCAGGAGTGGGCAAGTGGAGGGGAGCTGCAGCTAACGAGGAAGAGCAACCCGGACGTCAGGGAGTGCATTCAAGCAAGAGCGCACAACATAGACCATGGGGGAGAAGGAAGTATTTATTTATTTTTATTTATTAAGGAGTTTTATATAGCGCTAGCCTGACCCGAGGGTATCTGAGCGCTTCACAACAGTTTTTGAGCAAGATTCATACAAGAAAACAATATTCTACATATATGTTCGGATGTCCAAGTGTGCTGAGCAGCATTGAGGTAGTCCGCGAGTCCTGAGATAACCTCATAGAGTGCATGTTGTCTTGGGGTTGAAACATTTGGGGGGGATGAGGAGCAGTTAGGGGTCAAATAGCAGGGAGGAGGTAAGTCTTAGAGCTACAATGTCTGGGACAGACGACGAGCAGGGATTTGCGTTTAGATGGCGGCTATCCGTTCGGGAGGGAGTGGTTGAGGCAAAGGACTTATAGGTGTTTTTTTAATTTTGTGAAGGACGAGATAGTCCTGATACAGACTGGGTTGGCGTTCCAGATTTTAGGCGCGTTTCCGGCGAAGGACTGTGCGGCAGTTTTATTGTTCGCGTGTTTTCATAGGGATGAGTAGTAGGGAGCTGGAGCTCCTGAGGTTCCTTGTCTGACCAGCCCTCTTGAGTTTAGCAGCCAAATACTCAGGTTTTCCTGTGTGCAGGGCTTTGTGTGTGAGGCAGGCAATTCTGAAACTGGCACGTAGTTCGATTAGGAGCCATTTTAGTTCTCTGAGTGCTGGTGAGATGTGGTCGTATATCCTGATTCTAGTGACCATTCTAGCTGCTGCGTTGAGAGTAGTTTTGAGGGGAGCTAGGTGAGTTTTTGTTGGACCAGTGAGGGGGGAATTCCCATAGTCGAGTCTTAATAGCACCAGTGATTGGGTGGCTTGTTTGAGGTCGTTGGTTGGGATGAATGGTTTTATTTTGTTAAGTAGCTTTAGGTTGACGAAGGCACTCTTTGCGGAGTTCTTGATGTATTTGGCCATGTCGAGTTTTGAGTCTAGGGTGATTCCTAATGATTTAACGGAGTGGGTCAGAGTGTGATTGCCGTTAAGAGCATCCAAAGCTTTTAGCCATTCTGAAATATGAGGGTTCTCTTCTTTGTTGGAGATGAGGAGTATTTTGGTTTTGTCTTGGTTGAGTTTTAAGTGATTAAGCTACAGCCAATGTTGGATCTCTTTTAGAGTGACATTTAGTCTGTGAATGTCATTAATGGAGGAGGTTTCTAGATAGATCTGGGTGTCATCTGCATAGAGGTGGAAAGGGATGTTAGCATTTTTGAGTAGGGTGGTGAGGGGTTCCATGTATATGTTGAACATTCGAGGTGAGAGCATTGAACCTTGGGGGACGCCCCTGTTGACGGGGTGTAGGTCGGAGGTAAAGTTTTTTTTTTATCGTTTGTGAGCGGCTGTGTAAGAAGGAGGAGAACCAGCGTAGAACCACCTCATCAGCTCCTACCCTTTCTTGTAAAGCCTTGTACAGAAGTTGGTGATCAACCGTAGCCTAGGAGAATGAGGAGGCAACATTGGTCGGTATCGAGGGATTTGTGGCTGTCGTCTGTGATGTTAAGGATCGTGGTCTTGGTGCTATAGCCTTTTCTAAAACCCGATTGGTGGGGGTAAAGAAGGTTGATGCTATCCATGTGCTGAGTCAGTTGTTGGAGGACACATTTTTCAAGGATTTTGGATAGGAGGGGGAGATTGAAGACGGGTCTGAAGTTATTCAGTTCCTTGGAGTCAAGGCTTGTTTCTTTTTAGTAGTGGCGTGACTTGGCCAACTTAGAGGCATTCAGGTATGATGCCGGTTCTCAGGGAGCTGTTTATGATCTTGCACCAGAACGGGGCTATGGAGAGTTTCAGTTTTTTGGTCAGTTCGGTGGGTATCAGGTCAAGGACGTGAGAGGCTGGTTTGGAGGTGGAGATCAGTTTGTGGATTTCGGTTTCCGGGGTGGGGTTGAAGGACTTCCAGGTTTTTGTGGGTTGCTTGGGCGTACTATCTACTGTCACTGGGAGCAGGCTTTTGCAGACTGGGTTGACGTTGATGTCCAGTGAGAGCTCAATCTTGGTGATTTTTCTTCGAAGAAGTTGGCGCAGTTTTCACACAAGTCCTTGGAGGCCTGTAGGGAGTATTCGAGGTTTGGAGGTTTGTTGCCTGATGATTTTGAACAGTTCGTTGGGCCTGTTTTTTGCGTTGTCCAGGGCGGCGCAGAAGAAGGTGGATTTTTCGCTGTTGATGTGTTTTTTGTATTTCCTTTCGGCTGCTTTGAGTTGTTCGAGTAGGCTTGAGGAGGGGTTGCTCCTCCATATTCTTTCTGTAGCTCTTAGTAGTCTTCTTTCGTTGTTAAGGTCCGTGTTGAACCAAGAACTGGATGGGATGTTCCTGTTTTTTTTTAGTTTCAAGGGAGCTGCTTGATCTAGAATGGATGTCATGTTTGTGTTTAGTGGGAGGTTAGTTCGGTTGTGGATTGATCATCTGTGGAGGCAGTGAGGAGAGAGTTAACCCTTCCCTCTAGGTCAGTCATGTTAATCTGAGTGAAGTTTCTAGTCCATTTCGGAGGGTCTTGGGTGGAGGGTTTATGTGTGATTGGATGAGTGAGGTGGAAAAAGATTAAGTGGTGGTCGGGGCAGTCCACGGGCAGGGTGTGGTCCATCGTGACAGTGTCGTGCTGGGCGATAATGGCGTCTAGGATTGATCCTTTGTTGTGGGTTTCCTCTAAGCAGTGTTGGGTAAGGTTGTTGCTGTGAAGCAGCTCCTTCAGGTTCTAGATTAGCAGGTTGTTTTCTTCATTCCAGTGTAGATTGAGGTCGCCCAGAAAACGGTTGTTCGTGTCTTGGAGAGAGCAGTTGGCAATCAGTCGGACAGGTGTTCAGTGAATGTGGTGGTGTTGCCCGGGGGATGGTAAATAAGATGGCAGATAAGTGTTTTGTTGTTGCTAGTGTTGATGGTTGGCGGTTAGGCACTCAAAGGTGCTGTAGTTGAAGGAGTCTATTTCCGTCACAGAAATATTGTTTTTGTGGATTATCTTTATGCCTCCACCTCTTTGATCTTTTCTATCTTTGTTGGTGATTACAAAGCCGGGGGGGGGGGACAAGAGTATCCATGAGTGGAAATGAGGAGTCATTTAGCCATGTCTCGGTGATGAATGCTATGTCTATGTCGTGGGCGAGGATGGATTCCACTAGCTCTGTGGCATGCTTGGTGGCTGATCTGCAGTTTATGAGCATGAAGTTTGTGGGGGACATCTCTGTTGTGGGTTTTTTCATTTGGGGGACCGTGGGGATGATAGTGCGTGTGGCCGGGAATCTAGGGGATTTTGGAGGGGCCTGTTCTCTTCCCAGTCCGGTGATCACCTGTATTTTGGATTGGAGGGTGGCCGTAATAGGATTGTCGTACATGGAAGCGAGAGCTGCCGCTTCGCTCGCAGACGTTTCATCTCTAGTTCTTTACGGTCTCTGTGTCTGATTAGAGATGGGGGGGTAGAGATCCCTTTCGGGTGGGGAGTCTTGAAAAGCCTCTGTTGAGAGAGAGAGAGGGGGGAAGGAAGGGAAGCGGTGTGGCTTTAGGGATGTGGCGAGGTTGGTAAGGATTTCACTAAGACCCTGGATTATGGTTGTTATCTGGTTTTCATGCAGGGTGAGCTGCTGCCCAGTCTCTGTCGGTGTGGGTGTTCTGGGCGGGAAAGTTAAACCTGGGGGAGAGAGCCTAACGTTGTTAAGTTGCCTTTTGTGAGTAAGCTGTCGGTGTGGGATCTAGGCGGGGTTGGGGAGGTGGGGGCCATGTTGGGGCGTCGGTGTTAAATTGCATGAGGGACTAGGGTTGGGAGTCACGTACTTTGTGTTGAGGTCGTTCGAAGTGGGTTGGGAGGGATGGAGGGCGGGGGTCGGGTGAGGGTGGTTGCCGGAGAGGGGTAGAGGGGTCTTGTTCTCTCTGGTAGTGTTGGGGGTGGTGTCTCACGGCAGGGGGCATGTGTTATTACTAGGGTGCACCGGAATAATGGGTGAGTTCTGTTGGCGGCCGGGTTCTTCCGGGAGAGGAGGATGGGCGGGCAGGGGAGGAGTGCGTGGGAGGGGGAAGTCAAGAGGGATGGGAAGTGAGCATCAAAGGTTTCTAGATTCATTGTTGGCTTGTATCAGAACTGTGCCATTGGATTAGATGGTCGCAGTGTGTTCCCATTTCGCCTAGTGTGGTTAGGGGCTGAGAAAGTCAGTTTGCAGCTATGGGAAGTGTTAGTCATTTTTGAGATATTGAGTTGCGATCTGAGGATGGAGTTCCATATTTGGGTCTTTCAGTGTGGAAGATGAGATCCATTTTTACTTGTCCTTTGGAGGCGCAGTGATAGATGTCCGCGAATAGTGATTCAGGATGTTGTCTGATCAGTTTTTGTTTAAAGTTTTTTTTCGCTTTGGGTGCTAGGTTAGGGGGCAAACTGATCGAGAAGGAGTTCGGGCCGTGCGGTTTTAAGTGGTTCGCAGAGGCGGGATTGGAGTAGGCTGAAGGGGTGGACTAGAGTTTCCAGAGCCCTCCTTAGAGGGGAAAGTGCGAGTAGTAGAGAGATTTTGTGCTGTTGCTCTAGGGCTGGTTGTTGACTCTCCGGAGCATAGGGCTGAGGGTGACTCCTAGGAGGTTGTTGAAAGGCGAGGTATAATGGGTCAGGCACTGGGCAGATACAGACTTTGCATGTCAGTCATTAAGGTGAATGTTTGTGCGGCCATATTGGGGTCAGGCGCCAAGCCCCGAGATCGCTGACTCCTGATTGTTGCGGCAGCTCAGGTGTGGAGCAGTTTCCCTTATGGAGGCCGTTGCATCATCCTGAGGGATAGGGGATATAATGGTTGGCTCCTTTTACCAGGGGGCTGTAGGGCTATAGTAGGGACCTAGCCCGTTGTTCAGTGGGAGGGTTAGTGGGTATAGCAGTTTGTGCCGGACTTTCCCCGTTGGTTCGCGTGGGCCAATCCGCCATTTTAAAGTCAGCTTTGATTGGCGAGTCCGACAGAAAGGGTTCAGCTTTTGATTTTTTTGTATTGTGCCCTGGGTTCCTTATTCGCCATGTTTAGTTGAATTGGCGCCGGCTGAACCCTATTAGCGTATGAGAAACAGATTTTTGAAAGCTGAAACAATGTCGTTCCGCTTTGAAGTATTCTTGGAAAGTGGCTGGGCTGGGTAATAGGCCGACAATGGTATCTCTGAACTGTATTGTCACTATGTTGAGCGATAAGTAAGGGTGTTCTGGTAAGAGCTAGGTGGATCGGAGAGTCACCTTGGAGCTGTGAATGACTAAAATACAGAGGCAAGGAGCCCACACAGTAGACACGAAATCCAGAGTCTACACAAGCGGCGCTCATCGGTGGTTACTCTGGGTGTGAGGTTGGTTATAGTACATGTAAGAGAGGAAACAACACAGAGTGGCGGGAGAGAAAGACGCAAGGAGGAAAACTGGAAAATGTGTACTCTCATGGAGTGCTTAAGCAGAAAGAAAAAAGTAATTCATTAACTGTGAAAAGTTGAAGGACACAAGTAAAGAGGTTATGCTCCAGGGCAGGGTCAAACACAAAAGGAACAAGGCAAGTCATTAAGTAAGATACAAGCAAATGAGTGACAATAAGGCGAAGCAACAGATTACCTTTAAGCCTACTGTAAGTTTTTGATAAGCTGAGAATGTCTTTTTCAACCGGACAGGTGCACTGTCTGGTAGGCTCGACCTAAAAATAGTCCCCACATGTAAGCTATGGAAGGATACAAGTCAACCAATCAGAAACACGATTAACCAGAAATGGGACGGGACAAAACATAATAATAGGACAGAAAGCCATTAACTAAGGAGAATGGAACGGCGACCAACAATAACACAATCCAATCACGAGCAAGGGGCTGACCCAAAACCAGCTCTGTATGGTGTATTGTAGACAATACAAAACTTGTACAATGAGACGTAATAAACCCTGACTTATTAAACAAACTATTAATTAAAGATGCGCACACAATGGCCCTTTTTTCTAATTTTTGGACACACTGTCAGAGCAAGAGGAACCCAGGGTCATAGTAGCCGAAGAATGATGCTAAAAGGAACCTACTGTGATTCGGATCCAACAGAGTTAAAAACAAACTTCCATTAAACTGGCACTGAGAAGTCTCTTGCTTTTTCTTAAATTCTTCCAGTGAATGCAAGAGACCAGACTTGTGATTTCACAACAGGACTTGTCTGAAAAAGCATGGGTGTTCTCCCTGTATATTTGTATCTATTCAACATTTCCCAGAAGGGGTGACAAAGGTTAAGCCTCCTTCAACAGTAACACCTCCGGTCTAGAAGCTTAACGTAGTGCAAACAGGTTTAATTAAATCACCCTTTCAAGCAAGGCATAAAGCACTATACATAAAAGGGCATTTTCCTTATAGCAATCCCTTCCTTATACAGAGTAAGTAAGATACAAGGTTTACCTTTACGAGAACCATACCTACAAATCCATAAAGACATGGTTATAATGAGAACCAATCCGAAATTTATACCCAAAGTTGCTTCAGTTTTCAAGTTAATCAGTCCATTTACCTACTTGCATGTGTTTAGGCAACCAAAGATGCACTGAGAAAGCTATACACACACTATATGTTAGGTAAGCAGTTATTTTCTAGTTATTACACACCAAATAGCATAAGGTTAGTCATTAAAAACAACGGGTAAGTAAAAAGCATAACACACTAAAAATCTAGCACCAATTTGAGACAAATAGCGTATTTTTTATCTTAAATTAGATACCAAAACAACAAAAGTCTATTGAAGGGAACTGGAGATCTGGTTTTGATAAGATAAGTGAATTCTTTTAACTTCCAATAAATCTTTATGTTCTGTGTTGCTGTTCATGAGCCAGAGGGCTAGAACAACTACCAATCCTCTCTTGGACTGGTCATAGCCGATTGGAAGCCAGTCACTGGGACCACTTCAGTACATGGATACAATTACTTGTCGGGTCCAACAGTCTGAGTCCTCACAGAAGATTTCACCAGGGTTATGGTTCCAGCACAGAAGTAGTCATGATGCAGAGGATGCTGAGTAGATGCTAAGGATGCCGAAGATGCTGGAGTTGTGGAAGAGATGTGGTGAGGGTTCCTGGGGCCACCCAGCTGTCCACGAACTTCAGGGGTTGCCTCAGGACTTGATCTATCACTATACCCCAGTGAAGTCCAGTGCAGCTCCAGTTACCACTGGAGTGCTTGTCTACAGGTGAATGCGGTTCCACTTTGATGATGGCTTTAGTTCTTGCGAATCAGGGACACCTCGGGTAGGTCAGGACTCTGTCTTTCAGCAGGCAGTTCGGCATCCAGCAGCAGGCAGACAGTACTGGGCAGCTGGGCTCTCACAATCGCAGGCTTCCCACAGCTTTTGTGTCCCCGGTGCTGAACAGGGCTAGCCACCCAGCCCTTGGAGTCACTGTACTGGCACAATTGGAGCTCTTCTTCCACGCGTGGCCATAGCAAGCACAGTCCTCTTTGCCAATCCCTTGAGATTAGCAGGTACAGTCCTTCCTTGGTGCAGCCTCTCTTTGCTGGGTCTAAGGAGCAAGAGGTCAGTCTTTCTTCCGTCTTCTTGTCAGTCCACCAGTGATCAGAGGACATTGAATCTGGGATGCCACTTTTATTTTATCTTCTCATTTGTGGGAGGGGAGGACTTGCTAGCCAATGAGTCAAAAGTTCCCACGTGGCTACTCTTCCCGCTTTACATCATTTCCTGGGGGCTTGGTCTCAGTCAATCCCAGGACACCCCTCTCTACCCTAAATCAAGATGATGCACGCTGCCAACCTGTGTGAGGAGCCCTGTGGCGTATCCAGCGTTATGAACCACTCCTCCTTCAAATCAGGTTCTGCAATATGTTTTCTCCCTATGGAGGAGATGCCAGCCTGTCTACACAAAGAAGTGGGCATGCAAGGGTGTGATCGGCATTTGTTTCACTGAGCCAACCTGTGGCCTCTGCCCAATAGTACTCCTGCTGGAGGAGGTCCACAGTTCTCTGTGTTCCAGTTTCTGGAATTGAAGATTTGGGCAACAAAGTGGTGATTACCTAAAGTCACCTTTCTATTAAAAGTCACCTTAAATTTGATTTCCACAATGAGTCCGGTATACTTGTTTAAAGAAACAAATATTTTAATGCCTTAGAGTAATATCTTTGGTGGTCTCAAAAGTAAGTTAACGTTTAATGCAGTGGCTAGTGAAGCTTCATGTTGGCCAATGGGACCACTGGCCTCGCCACAGTGAAAACAGCAAGTTTGTGCTTTCACTGTTGAGGCATGTTAAATACAAAGAAACACACACCTTTCTTTTTTAATGCCAAGTACCCTGCCTGGTAGGCTACACAGGCTTTCCATAGAGGTGGCTTACTAATATTAAAAAGGGTTTGACCTGTCAAAAGGGATTATGTTGCCATGTCAAGTTGCCGTGTCTACAGCTGCCCAACTAGGCTGCAGTGATGGCCTAGAGTCACATTTTCAGCTTGTCACTGTAATGGCAGCACAATTAGTGGCATTTACATCTTTAGCCCTGGATCCCACTTGTACCATATACTAGGAACTTATATGTGTTTTAAATGAGCCAATCATGTTTTAGCCAACTATACATATACTTTAGGGGCCAGAACACATGCATTGCGGCTTGGACAGCAGGGCCCAGTGCACTAAACAGTAAAAAGAAACAGCAGCATCAGTCCAAAAACTTGTGGGGGGTGAGCATACAGAAAGAGGTCCTTTCCTACATTGACCCCATGTTCTAGTCCTAGGTTGTGAAATTTGGTTTAGTGCTGAGTTTCTGTTTGAAGCGCTGTGGTCGCTAAATAAATACATTCTAGAATGTTTTGTTGTGACAATTTATAAATAACATATAACAAATGGTATGTTTCAACTTTAACAATTTTACCTTTGAATGGAGACCAAAAAAATGGAACAAAATTAAAAGAATAGTCTTTGAATTAGTGGCTTCTTTGTTTACAAGAATGTAATAAACAGCTTGCATCTACTTGTTACGCTTTGATCCTTCTAATGAATTGGGATTTGTGTCAATTTTTGGTATTGTTGATCTATCTGTGTAATTTTCAATTTTCTGTTTTTAGGGGGCCTCCTCGCAAACCTCCACCTGCAGTGCTAGAGCAGATTAAGACCCTAAATCAGACACTGAAATTAGGGCATCTCCTGTGTCGTAGCCGAAATCCAGACTTCCTGCTGAACATTATCCAGAGGCAGGTGGGTTACCTTGTGAATGTGGTCCTGGGCCTACTTTCAAGAATTTGTATCCATTAGTAATCCAAATCCCCTCTTTAATTGAATCCTCATAGCCAAACATGAGACGTTAATCTTACAAAAACAGCTTATTGCCTAATTTCAGTGTCACAGAATTGGACATTAAGCCTCTAGGTTCTGCTCTAGAGTTACTTTAATTGTCAGGCCAAACTTTGATTTAGAGGCAGTGGTTTATCTTGACACAGGTCTCCATGTACAGAACAGTTTTGCGGTCGAAAACTCTGCATATAGAAACATTGCAAAATTGGCAACTGCAGAAGAGTTTTTTTTTTAAATATACAAACCTGTATTTGTGAGTTGTAAAAGCCTTCTAACTCACAAAAACAGTAACAAATCACAGAAGGGGGCATCAAAGGGGAGTAACCCTCCTAAATGTGATTTTGCAGTGACGTGTGCCAATGGTTTGTAACCACAGTTGCAGTTACAAAGCATTGATCAAATACCAACACGTTAGCTGGGTAGGAATCTGATTCGCAAAGGTAAAGCTGCTACCAGGAAGCAATATCCCCTACGAGAATCATGTTGGGATGCTTAAAATTTTTGTTGCCGTATGGGAAAGCAAATGCAGGGACGCGATCCACAGAATCATGAATGCTACCATCTCTCTGTTCGCTGCCAATTTCAAGGGGTCACATATTGTGATCTGCTAAATTAATATTTATTAGACAGTTGATTTTGCGACCAGCAACGAATGTGCAATTTGTGATGTGTCCAGTAAGATGTAGGTCACATTGCAAATTGCACAACCATCTGCAGACTTTCGGTATACAAATTGCACATCCTGTTTTGCAATTAAGTCTTAGTACATTGGTTTAAAGAATCCAAGAATCCGATTTGTGATAAATAACTAAGGAAAAAAATGCACTTCCAAATTTTTCTTCCTCTGCGGTATTTTTAACCTAAAAAATGTCATGCTCTTTCCCCTATTCATGTTTATATATTTTTAAAACACTAATATGATCTTCTTTAACAGGATTGCTAGCTATATTATTCCTGTGTAAACACCTTAAAGACACCTTAAAATATGTATTCTCAGTAGTGCTTAACACATAAACAAACTTCCTGAAACTCGAGATAATGCCGTGGAGTATTGCATAGGCTCTAACTTAAGCTTAAGAGCTAAACTAGTGGCATTCCCTACAATAGAACTACATCTTGATATACAAAACAGATTGTTTGCATACCACTGCCTGTCCATTAATTACATGCCCATCTGCAATGCAAGAGGAAATGAAAATAGAGGAGAGTTGTTTTTGTTAGATTAGCAAGGGACCTCAAATGAACCAAATCAATCTATGCTCCATTTTTTGAACTGTCTCTTCACAAAGCTTTAATATTGTGCAAATTCCTGAAAGACTTACATATCCACAGCACTGGTTTACTGAAACATCTTGCTTGTGGCCCTTTGTCAGTTTGGCACCAGCTTTAGAGGTGTTGTGCATAGCAAGGTTTGTCTTTAAGGAACTTTGTTTAATTCTGAAGAAAATGACCCACAAACTTAAAAAGATGTTTGATCTGGGCATATTCAAGAATGCCAGGCTTGTTCAGAATAGTATTTGAATACCTCTATTACTGACTGTCTGAGCCATAACCTAGAGGTGCGCTGTTTCCCCATCAGTAGAGCCTTTATTCTAAACTTGTTTTCTCATGATGCCACTTTTTACTGGACTATGATAGAAAGGATACGTTGTTTGTCTGAAGAGGAGGAAAGCTGTGGGTTCCTGGCCCTAGCAACTATCATATTAGGGTTCTTTTGAACCGTTCCCCAGTCAAGCACCTTGGAATCTTCACTGGGAGAAAGGTATAATCCTATATTTAGAGTGAGAATTCTTCGCTCTGGGTCGGAAACTGTAGGAAAGTGCCCCTTTTTTACCTGGTCCCTCCCCACTATTTGCCTGGTCTCTGATGCAGTGTTGACAGAAGTGCACTGGGTTTCTGCTACCTAGTCCCCCCGTGCCAGGTCACTTTCCCTAAACTGTACAAAGCTAGTTGTAAGTTTATTTGCAGATTAATTAAAATCAGTGCAATTTTGACAGGTTATTGAATAATTTGCTGAGTATTTGCATTTTATACTAAAGTCACTTCTCTCTGAGTTTCATTCATCTCCACATTTCATTTGATGGTAGACTGAGTTTACCGTGCCCCGGCTCCCACAAGCGATACTAATGTGCATAATAACCAAGTTCTTAAGTATGTATCCTTTCTAAGGTCACAATATAAAGAATATTTTTCTGTTGTTGGAAAATTCCACAAAAGAATTACAGATTATCTTTTTTTTAGTAGGCTTTGGGCTTTAGAAGATTTCTACCCTAGAGAGCATAGGAGCTCTGTGGAAATGCGTGATTTCTAAAATAGCCTCCTTTGATAGATAGTTTATTTCAAAATTTGGTGCTATTTCGATCTCAGAATAACATCTGTGCCAGTTTTTACATCAGCAAGATAAATCAATTAGTGGTTGCCTATGCAAAAGCATAGTTACTTTTTCATTCAGAGATTTTCATCTCCGATTCCAGTTATCGAAGTTACAAAAGACTACAATACAATGAAAGCAGACCTCTACTTATATGATTTTGAGTGACAAGCGGAGAAACAGCCCTCTATGGCTACAGATGTGCGGATGCATGCACTTTAGTTTGTCTGTGTACAAGCAGGGTGCAACAAAGAAAAATGCACGTCTCTGCAGTACATTCAAATCCTTTTGAGAAAGAGACCAAGCAAGTGACTATATTCTGGTCAGGAATGTCCGGAGATCCTCACAGCTCCTCTACATGTCATATGGTTTGCTTTTAAAATCATTAAAAGATGTTAGAGATGCAGGAATTGGACATGGCTGAATAAGAAATATCAGAAAAGCATGCATAATGATTCATAGAGCTGATTTTTCTCTTCTGCTTTTACTGTGTGTTTACTGTCTGCAAATTGACTCTTCTCCCTCAGGCCTCATCGCAGTCCATGCCCTGGCTGGCGGACTTGGTACAGTCTAGTGAGGGGTCCTTGGATGTGCTGCCTGTACAGTGCTTGTGTGAATTTTTGCTGCATGATGCTGCAGATGAATCTGCTTCTGGTGAGGAAGAAGAGGAAGGAGAGAGTAAAGAGCAACGTGCAAAGAAACGACAGGTGAGTAGGGATGCAAATACCGGTACTTTGTCTCAAGAATTGTTTGGTCTTCCGTTTGCAAGTAGGCGGCACATGGCTGTCCAGAGGATTGACCGTCTTCTGCTTACATTTCTCTGCAGTGAATCAGCTCACTGATGGTTGGAAGGTGGAGCTGTTTTTTTGACACAGTTATGTTAGTGTTTGGATAATATCAGATGCACTCGGCACTTCAATGAGAACAATGGTGCTGCTCACAGTAATATTTGACAGAGTTAAATGTTTCCTTTCAGAGGCAGCAAAAACAGCGGCAGCTTCTAGGACGCCTTCAGGACCTCCTTCTGGGACCAAAAGCAGATGAGCAGACAACGTGCGAGGTGCTCGACTACTTTCTGCGACGTCTCAGCTCCTCACAAGTGTCTGCACGTATTCTTGCTATGAAGGTAACCATGACTGCTGCCTAAGGGATTATTAGTCACTCGATAGATTTATGGAATTGCAAACTTGTTTTTTCTTCCAGACTTTCACTTTCTGGGAACGCTGTAGGGTTATGCAGTGGTTCTTCTTTGTTTATTAGGTATTTTTTTCTTTTTCGTTGCAGGGCTTGTGCCTAGTCCTTTCAGAAGGCGGTGGGGAGGAGAAGGAGCAGCCCATGGAAGAAGACTCTGAAGATGTAGAGATGCTACAGGCTTACCAGTGGCTGCTGAAAGACCTGCCTAGGCTTCCCTTATTTAACAGTGTCAGAGGAACTACTGCTATGGCTTTGCAGCAGGTAAAAATACCAAGCGCCCTTAAAGCTGTTTGTGCTGGGGAATGTTTAGGGTATGTGTATGTAGGTATCTGTGAGCCTTGAGGATGTTTATAGTTGGCAGATCACCTTTGGAGGCACATATGCTTGATCAAAAAAAACTGCCTGTGCACAATGATTGTGTTGTCTGAGAAGAAGTAGTGCTTTGAAGGTTGAAGTGAAATTATGTAGGGACACATCTGGTCACTAGTTTAATATGGGGTCTGGGAAACAGTTAATCAGCAGGTCATTCATTGGTTTTCCCACTGTTAGAGTCGGGGATCTCTGGTTGGCGCAAGGTTGCCCTTGTGTCAAGCAGGAACCCTCTCCTCCACGTCAGGGCGCAGGATAACCCCTTTTGAATGACCCTTGCTCACCCTCTAGGTGCGTGGCGTGAGCAGCCAAGGCGATTCCTCAGGCGTTGTTGGTTAAGCACTTACAATCATACACACAGTAAATACATCAATCCCCCCAGAAACGGACACCAGACTTGGATATATATAAAAATACGTTTCTTTATGTAAAAATAAGGTATATATATCTCAGCAGACTTATCACAAGACCAATAACGTTTTCGCTATACAACCAGGTTGTACAGCGGGCAAATGTTCGTTGTTCGTAGCTTCAAATGGATAGTTTGTAGTCTCTTTACTTGTAGTTCCAGTACTCACAGAGATCGGTTCCTGCGAACGGGGAAATAAGGCGTTGCGGGCCCCGAGCCCGATACTGGAACTTCTTTCGTGATGTGGAGAGTCGGCACAGGTCGGTGCGACTCTCAGCTTGGGAAGTGTTCTTGGGTCCTCAATCAGCAGGTGTGGGCACGTAGGCAGGCGCGGCCAGCGACCCTTTTGCACGGCGGTGCAGGAGGGTCTCCACAGCGGGGGCGGCGCGGCCTGAGATGTCCGGGGATAGCGAAGCGGGGTCACAGGGCACGGTCAGTGCAGCTGGATGACCCGGCGTAGATCACAGTCGTCGGACGGCTTCCGGCAGGAGGGGTGATAGCGCGTTCAGCGCACTCCAATGGCAGGCGGTGACAGGGGTGCAGGCGGCCTGGCCCGGGGACAGAGAGCGGCTCCGGACGGAGCGGGGCTCTCACGGGATTGCGGCAGGCGAGCTCCTGAGTGTCACGGCCCTAGGAGGGGCGATGAGGGGCGCAGTCTCTTTTCCGGCGGGATGCACACACGGCTCGAACTGGAGGACGAGCAAGAAGCACAGAGAACCCACTGGTCCTGGGGTTCAGTTCAGGGGGCAAGCTCAGATCAAGCCCTTGGAGAATGTTCAAGCACAAAGTAGCAAAGTCTTTTCAGTAAGTCTCTTCCTCTCCTTTCTCAGCAAGGCAAGCAGCAGGCCAGCTCCTCCAGCGTCTTCTTCTCCTTCTAGTCGGGCAGAGGTTCTTTGTGGTAAACAGGATTCTGATTTCTTAGGAGCCAGGCTCCTACTTTTATACCATGATTCTTTTGTTCTTTAGCGCCAGGGGGCCTAGGCCTGGCTCAGTCCAGTTCTGGAGCACTTTGTTATGGTGACTCTGCTCTTTCCTTTCAGCAGCAGGGCAGAGACATCAGCCGCCCCACAGGGGGTGGCGCCGGCTTTGTGGTGGCAGAGCACAGGTCTATTCAAGAGTCAAGGTGTACTCCTCCCACCCATCCAGGTGTCACCTCTCTACCCACCACCTGGCAGCCAACCTGTCTCTGGGGATTCTCCAACCCTGCTCCTTACTGTTGCCAGGCAGAACACATACACACAGCAGAGGCGGACTGAGCTGGTCAGGTCAGTAAATACTAACTTTCTAAAAGTAGTATTTACAAACCCAGGATACTAAAATAAACTTGACTACAAGAAGTATTTTATTATTCTGAGTTCAGGCATACTAAACTTGGCACTCTACCATGCTCTCTGAGTCCACTGGGGTCACAGCGTTGGCGTGATCCCAGCAGCCCATTCTGGCCTATGGAGAGCAGGTAGCCTTCAATAGTGAAGAACGGAAAGGGCTGTAATTCACTACTAAGACATGCCACACACACCAGGGCATGTCTTACCTTATGCCTACAATGCACCCTGCCCTTGGGCCTACCAGAGGGGTGGCTAATATGTAGGTAAGGGAAGGTTTAGGGACTGGCAAGTGGGGGCACTTGCGCAGTCAGCGTGACGGTCCCGGACCGCGCACAGGGTCTGCGGTGGCAGACCCTAGACACATTTTACTAGGCCGCTTTCTGTGGGTGGCGCAACCAGCGCTGCAGGCCCACCAGCAGCATTCGCATTTACAAGCCCTGGCACTCCTGGTGCACTTTACTAGGGGCTGATAGTAAACCGAATAAGCCAAACATGGACACCAATCAATGTATACATTTTACCATAGGGAGAGCATATGCACCTTAGCACTGGTCAGCAGTGGTAAGGTGCCCAGAGTCATAAAACAGCCAACAACAGGTCAGAAAAAATACAGGAGGAAGGCAAAAAGTTTAGGGATGACCCTTCAAAAAGGGCCAAGTCCAACACAACCCCCTTCCAGCCAAAACGCAGGGTAGACCAATCACCACCATGATGGTCTTCCCTGCTTGGGGCGATAGAACAAGGACCTGGCCCGCAACTGCAGGGGCAGACTCCATTTCTACGCCAATCTGAACCTATCGGACTCCCTCTGTCCATACTCTCAGGGCCCACCAAGCCAATCCATGGGGAACCCTTCTCCTCACATGTGGACACCACCTGTGCAGCACCTAACCTTAACTGGCCCACAGGTGTGTCCCAACAGACAGACAGCAAAATGCTACAGTGGCCACTGACAGTAGTCAGGGATGAGACCCAGGCCGTATGCCTCTCAGGGCTCTCAATCCTCTGTGGCGTCAGGGAGCGGGGGGCAGTAGCCACAGGTGCTTGGCACCCTTTGTCCATTCTCCCCCTTGTCAGGTCAGGTATGACATCCTGGCACTGACCCACCAGCCCCAGGACTGTACCCGGCGGCTGGACCCAAGACTGGGGTGGCCTCTCCCACACCTGGTCCTCCTCCTTGGGGCTCTGTACCCTCCCACCTGGAGTGGTACCCCCTTCCAGAATTGCCAGGGCACCTGGGGCAGGTGTCCTGCGCAATTCGCCCACCAGTTCAGGTGTTCTATCCTGCAACTGGGCGTCCAGGTCCGGGGGGACACCCTGAACCTGGCCCTCCAACCTAGGGTCTAAACCCGTCAGTTGGGCCGGGGTCAGAGGCGAGGACTCCCTCCCTCTGCACCCCCTTCCAGAGTACTGCCCACTCCCAACTGGCGTGGTACCCCCAGAAGCAACATGGGTCTGGACACTGATTACAGTAGTCCCACCCTCCAGGTCAGACAACACCTGAACCTGGCTTCCCAACCCTGGGACCAACCCATGCGGTTGAACGCTCGCCTGGTGCACCAGGACTTCCCGGGGAGCACGCATGCCCCCCCTGAGGGTGACACATAACTCCTGTGTCGTGCGACAGTCTGCCTGGCGCTGATCTCCCGACCCCTGTCCATCTGACAGTGCCTGAAGGTCCCCCAGGACAGAAGTGGTGTCACCATGGTCACTCACGGGGGACGCAGCCCTTCTGGCTGGCCCCTGACCCACTGGTTCTTCCACTGGGGACTCTTTCCCCCTCTCACCCCTCAATCTGGACCTCTGCACCCTCCCAACTGGAGCGGTACTGCCAGACACCAGAACTGATGGAGGCCTGCTTACAGACACTCCCAGCTCACCAGACACTAGGGGATCCCCCTCAACGGGCGGCCCATCAGGACAGCCTAGGCTCCCCGCCTGGTGTTCCCTTAAAGAACCATTCAGGCTCTGAGACTGGGTTTCGGGCACCTGGGGGCACGCAGCCCCACACTCACTCCTTCTCCACTGAGACAGGACGTGAGCCCCTACACCCCTCCCACTACCATGGGACCTAGCTGGGCTACTCTGCACCACTTCCACCACTCTGGGTTGGAAGATACCTGAGCCACTCCCCACAGGGTCACTCCCCAATGCCTCTCCAGACCCTCTGGAATCCACCAAAAGGTCTGCCTCCAATGTGAGTTCTCTGCGGTCAGAGAACTCACTCTCCAACAGGTGTTGGCATAGCTCTGGAAAACAGGGACTTACAATATGCTCTCCCACAATTGGATCACACAGCCCCCTAGCAGGGTTAACCAAACTATCCTTCACCTTACCATCCAGTGCCTCACACACGTACTCCACACCATTCTCCTGAGACTGGCAAGACAGTATCTGACTGTCTCTGTCCCACAACCCACACTCGTCTGGGCGGTCTTCACACTCACCCACCAGGACTTCAATTTTGGGGGAACCCCTCTCCCTGTACCTCTCAGCTAGAGTCAGTAGAGTGTCCCTCCCTCCCCTAGGACTATGAACCCCTGCGCCGGTTACCCTATTCCCTTCAGGGATACTGCGCACTACTGGAGCTACCTCATGCCCTTGAACCTCCTGGTGTATGTTAACCCCCTCCTTCAAGTCAGGCGCCACATCTCTGGGTGTGCGTACTACTCTCTCAGCACTGTAAAACTCAATATTGCTGCCACCAGAGGGAGAGCGGTCTAAACTCTTGATCTTGCGATCCAACTCCCTCATTTTTAGGTCATGATCCATTTGGCGTTGTTGTGCCTCCAAGGCCAACTTCTGCTTTTCCATTTCTATTTGTCCTGCCAACTTTGCCATCTCCATTGCATGCGCCCTGTCTGCTGCCCTGTCTGCCAGCTCCTCTGGCGACAGGACTCTGCTGGGCTCCCCAAGGTTGTCGGGTGGAACGATGTCCCCCGCATTCTGTGGGTCTCGTGACTCCTTCCAGGCTCTCAACGCCTTGGTGTACTGGGGCTTCCTCTTGAATCCAGCATGGGGAACTCGGAATTTTACACTGTAGCCTTTCAATTGCTCCATCGTGTAGCCTTCCAGTCTCTCCCAATCCACCTCATCTATTCCAGAAATCACAGAGAGTGCTCTTCCAGCGGAGAGTGAGCTAGGCATGGTTGCAGTAATGGCAGATGTCTCAACAAAGTTCCAAAAATGAAAACCTGTGGCTGCGTTATTTGGTCTGCTCTCACTATCTGGTGATTAATAATTCACTGTATGCAAATTACAAGTGCAAATCCGAAATCCCAACCGCTGCCAACAATGTTAGAGTCGGGGATCTCTGGTTGGCGCAAGGTTGCCCTTGTGTCAAGCAGGAACCCTCTCCTCCACGTCAGGGCGCAGGATAACCCCTTTTGAATGACCCTTGCTCACCCTCTAGGTGCGTGGCGTGAGCAGCCAAGGCGATTCCTCAGGCGTTGTTGGTTAAGCACTTACAATCATACACACAGTAAATACATCAATCCCCCCAGAAACGGACACCAGACTTGGATATATATAAAAATACGTTTCTTTATGTAAAAATAAGGTATATATATCTCAGCAGACTTATCACAAGACCAATAACGTTTTCGCTATGCCACCAGGTTGTACAGCGGGCAAATGTTCGTTGTTCGTAGCTTCAAATGGATAGTTCGTAGTCTCTTTACTTGTAGTTCCAGTACTCACAGAGATCGGTTCCTGCGAACGGGGAAATAAGGCGTTGCGGGCCCCGAGCCCGATACTGGAACTTCTTTCGTGATGTGGAGAGTCGGCACAGGTCGGTGCGACTCTCAGCTTGGGAAGTGTTCTTGGGTCCTCAATCAGCAGGTGTGGGCACGTAGGCAGGCGCGGCCAGCGACCCTTTTGCACGGCGGTGCAGGAGGGTCTCCACAGCGGGGGCGGCGCGGCCTGAGATGTCCGGGGATAGCGAAGCGGGGTCACAGGGCACGGTCAGTGCAGCTGGATGACCCGGCGTAGATCACAGTCGTCGGACGGCTTCCGGCAGGAGGGGTGATAGCGCGTTCAGCGCACTCCAATGGCAGGCGGTGACAGGGGTGCAGGCGGCCTGGCCCGGGGACAGAGAGCGGCTCCGGACGGAGCGGGGCTCTCACGGGATTGCGGCAGGCGAGCTCCTGAGTGTCACGGCCCTAGGAGGGGCGATGAGGGGCGCAGTCTCTTTTCCGGCGGGATGCACACACGGCTCGAACTGGAGGACGAGCAAGAAGCACAGAGAACCCACTGGTCCTGGGGTTCAGTTCAGGGGGCAAGCTCAGATCAAGCCCTTGGGGAATGTTCAAGCACAAAGTAGCAAAGTCTTTTCAGTAAGTCTCTTCCTCTCCTTTCTCAGCAAGGCAAGCAGCAGGCCAGCTCCTCCAGCGTCTTCTTCTCCTTTTAGTCGGGCAGAGGTTCTTTGTGGTAAACAGGATTCTGATTTCTTAGGAGCCAGGCTCCTACTTTTATACCATGATTCTTTTGTTCTTTAGCGCCAGGGGGCCTAGGCCTGGCTCAGTCCAGTTCTGGAGCACTTTGTTATGGTGACTCTGCTCTTTCCTTTCAGCAGCAGGGCAGAGACATCAGCCGCCCCACAGGGGGTGGCGCCGGCTTTGTGGTGGCAGAGCACAGGTCTATTCAAGAGTCAAGGTGTACTCCTCCCACCCATCCAGGTGTCACCTCTCTACCCACCACCTGGCAGCCAACCTGTCTCTGGGGATTCCCCAACCCTGCTCCTTACTGTTGCCAGGCAGAACACATACACACAGCAGAGGCGGACTGAGCTGGTCAGGTCAGTAAATACTAACTTTCTAAAAGTAGTATTTACAAACCCAGGATACTAAAATAAACTTGACTACAAGAAGTATTTTATTATTCTGAGTTCAGGCATACTAAACTTGGCACTCTACCATGCTCTCTGAGTCCACTGGGGTCACAGCGTTGGCGTGATCCCAGCAGCCCATTCTGGCCTATGGAGAGCAGGTAGCCTTCAATAGTGAAGAACGGAAAGGGCTGTAATTCACTACTAAGACATGCCACACACACCAGGGCATGTCTTACCTTATGCCTACAATGCACCCTGCCCTTGGGCCTACCAGAGGGGTGGCTAATATGTAGGTAAGGGAAGGTTTAGGGACTGGCAAGTGGGGGCACTTGCGCAGTCAGCGCGACGGTCCCGGACCGCGCACAGGGTCTGCGGTGGCAGAACCTAGACACATTTTACTAGGCCGCTTTCTGTGGGTGGCGCAACCAGCGCTGCAGGCCCACCAGCAGCATTCGCATTTACAAGCCCTGGCACTCCTGGTGCACTTTACTAGGGGCTGATAGTAAACCGAATAAGCCAAACATGGACACCAATCAATGTATACATTTTACCATAGGGAGAGCATATGCACCTTAGCACTGGTCAGCAGTGGTAAGGTGCCCAGAGTCATAAAACAGCCAACAACAGGTCAGAAAAAATACAGGAGGAAGGCAAAAAGTTTAGGGATGACCCTTCAAAAAGGGCCAAGTCCAACACCCACATTAGTTTTCAGAGGTCAGAGGCCCATGTTCACCCCTAATATTGGAAGTCTTGCGATTACATTGGGATCAGTTCTTACTTTTCACAAGGTTTTTTAGTACACAAAAGATGAGGTGTTGGAAATTTAGGGTTTTTAAGCTGGGTAATAGATGGAATAGAGAGATTAATTATAAGTGTTATTGCCAATTTATAACGTAGTCTTCCTAGTAATAGAGGCTCTGGAGAACAGTTTTGTATTACTCAGTGGTATCTCTATCACGAATGTCTGCAAGTAGGAGATATCTCTATAACCCTGAACTTTATGGACCGTTACTCTTTAGAGGACGAATGTATGATCCACAAACTCAAAGGCACCAGATATATATAGCACAGTGGGAAGGGTCAGAGTCCCCTTGTCCTTTGCTTTCAGGAAATCATCCCAAACATGGGGGGGTTATAACCTCAAACAGTAACGCAAGGTTGGCACTCTATACTAGGCAGAAGGAGGTAAAGGAGAAGGGTAGTGTTGGGGAATCATAAACAGCCCTTTTACCAGTGATTCAAAGGTGTACTTGTAAAATGCTAAAAGTTAGAAAAGAAAATAGAGAAATGTCCAAGGTAAGCACTTGTTTTGCAACATGATATCTATTCAACATTCACATGCTTTACACAATTCCGCCATCTAGTGGTTTGCATTCTAGAAATGTCAGAGAAAGAAGGGGGCATTAGAGGCAGAGAGAGAGAATTTATTGAAGAAAAATATGGCTTTCGGGGAAACCATCCCACCTCTGAAGGAAGCAAAACAGTAGGGGTTAGAAAGCCTACACAGAAGCTCATCTTGACAGAACAGGAGGGAACACCTTGGGCAGCTCAGGACACATACATGGGGGAGGAAGGGTTTTTTTTCACCGCCCATCTTGAGTAATTTGGGTTTGACGACCCACAGGAGGAAATGTTGTTGAAGACGCTGAGACGGGTTCTCTTCTGTAGAAGATAGAATCTTATCCCTTGACGTCATCTCCCTGGATGATATCTCCACATGCCATGTGGTTATGAAAAAGGTAGCAGATGGAAACGGAGAAAGAAGAGACATGTTTCATCCTGGAAACACTAAGCCCGATCTATAAAAGGAATCAGTACCTCCTGTAGGAAAATTCCCCTTTTTGACATGGTCACCCCCACGTTTTGCCTGGTATTTGATGCAATTTTGACTGAAGTGTACTGGGTTCCTACTAAACCGGTCTCTAGTACCTGTGCTGTTTCCGTAAAACAAGGTTACTCTTCAAAAAGTACCCCAGTTGGCAAGACCTTTAGCAACGTCTGTAAGTCCCTAATAAATGGTACACCTGGTATCTAGGGCAAGGGTACTAAAGAAGGTCCTTGAAGGCTGCAGCATGGATTGTACCACCCTAAGGTACCTACCACCAAACTCCTGCAGACTGCCTTTGTCGGCTGACTGAAATGATGCAAATAAATGTGAAACCATGACATGGCACACATCCTGTTCCAGAAGGTCAGATCCGTCACCCAACAAAGTTTGGAGACACAAGGACCCCCGGGAGCCGCCCTCCATCAATGCCCATGGTACCTGACCCCATACAGCAACCAAGACTTGTTTAGTGTTCAGCCCAGACACCAGCACCACCATAACCTACCTAACGACGGGGGACTCCCGCACCAGAGAGGCCATCACCCAGAGTGGCCCTGCTGTCCTGTTTTGTCCCCATCTGCAGATCTGACCAAGAACCGTGAGCAACTTCGATGCATGGGAACAGCCAACCAAACCCCTCTGCACCTGAGCTCCCGGGGTCGGTTCCACGCACACAACAGTGCCCCCGTGCTCCCAAGGCCCTGATGAACCAAGCCCTCCGTTGGGAGCTCCCAGACTTGTGCACAAGTCCCCCTCTGCACTCTGTTTCTAGGTATCCCCCTACTTTGCCAATGGTGTAGCGCGCAAGGCTACCAACCCGTCCAGCATCTCTGCACCCAGACACTCCAGGACAGGTAAACGCAAACAGCTGGTTAATCTTATGATGTTGACCCCCTAGCACCTTAAGTCCTAAAGGGGACCCCTGAAATACGATTGCAAATACATATATGCAGTATATGTTGCTTTCTCCATAGTAAAGCATTACCGCATATAAGCGCATTTGTGGAAATTTTTTGATTGACTGTAAAAATTGATAACTTGAAAAGTACTTAACTAATTCTGAAGATCTTGGTGTCTGGAATTATATAAAAATCTTGTTTATTTTTATAAATCGGTCTTGATTTTCTTCTTGAGTGTGTGTCTCATTTATTGACTGTGTGTACAACAGATGCTTCACAGTACTCTCTGATAAGCCTAAACTGCTCGCTCACACTACCACAAAAGAGAGCATTTGGGATTATTAATTTAAGCCCTGTAAACCAGCATTTGGGATTATTAATTTAAGGCCTGTGAGCCAGTAAGGGCCGACTTCTACATAGTATACCTCATTTTGGTAAACTACATAAAAACCAGCTTCCTACATTGACCATACAGCCTATTCTAGATATGCGCTTTGTAAACATACATAAAGGCCAAAAAATTCAAATGACGTTGCAAAATATTATACCTTTGCTAGATAAGAGGGACTTCTTAGCATCTGTAGATCTCAAAGACACTTTCTTCCACTTCCCCATTTACACAGCACACAAGCAGTACTTAAGGTTCGTGACGGAGGGGGAACATTACCAGTTCAAAGTCCTACCATTTGGGATAAAGACTGCTAACAAGCATCTTTACCATCACGCTGTTGGTGGTAGAGGCACACCTCAGAAGACAGGCTATACATGTTTACCCCCACCTGGACCACTACCTGGACGAGTGACTAGCGAAAGCAAGCACCTTACAACATGACAAAGATAGCATCACTAGTACACATACTAGGGTTCACAGTAAACTGGGGGAAATCATCTTCCACCCTAGAAACAAGGAAAACTTTCCTGGGGGAAGAACTCAACACCCAGTTGGCAATGTCGTATCCAACCACACGGAGGGCGGAGGCCATCCTAGCTCAAATGCTCCTCTACCAGATGTCACATTCTCTGAGACTGAGGACAGTAATAAAACTCTTAGAGATGATGGCTTTGTGCATCCACATGCATCCAAACATGAGAGTATACATGAGACCAGTACAGGAGTGGTTGAACAATCAGCATTCTCATGGAACAGGCACTTGGTAGGGTCTAGTGGTTGTAAAATACAAGGTCAGAAAGAGACTTGTGGTGGAAAGTAGTGAATATGCTCAAAGGGAGGCCCTTCAAGGCACCAGTGCCACAAGCCATCACCACCATGGGCACTTCACTAGAAGGTGGGTGGTGCATACATGGACATGCTAAAGGTAAGGCGGTTGTGGTCAGAACAAGATATGACCTGGCACATCAACTTTCTACAATTGAAGACCATCTTACTCGCATTGAAGGCCTACCAGAGCCAGGTGCGAGTGAAAACAGTACAAATACTAACAGACAGCACAATTCCAATGTTTTACATCTAAAATCATTGGGGATGGTACCATACCCACTATCACAATTGGCTCACGAAATTTGAAAATGGGCCATTTCAAGGGCCATTTTATTAGTAGCTTTTGGAAACTGGCATTTTGTTTTGGTTGTCCCCCGCCTCCACTTTGCCCCCATTTTTAGGGTCTCGGCTATAGATAGTTCATGCACGGTCTCGAAGAGACATGCATATACTTTGTGGGCTTCAGCCAGCCAATATGCTTCCCATTTGCTGGCTCCATCGTCACTCTTATATTCTTTCTCCCATTTGTCCATGGCATACATGCCATGGCATACAAGGCTTCCTGTGTTTAGCGCTCCCCGTGAGTAGGGACCAATTACTACTATCAATCCCCAGCTCCCATTTTAGCAAATGTGTTCGGAAGTATTTTTTTTTGTTTTGAGCACCTAACACGAGCCTTGTATTTTCAGTTGCTCTGAGTTCCGTTTATGCAAATAGCCTTGTCACATTTGCTGTGCTTTCAAAGATCGAGGTCCCCTAACCCCCTCCCAGTTCACTGCTTGGTGAGGAGCGCCATACTAGTAATTCACAGACTACGAGAACAGACACACAGTATCGATATAGAACTGCTGCTTAACAGCAGCAAGAACGTCTGATACAACATACAGGTATCCGGTACAGGAAGCTCACTCAATCTTGCAACACTCCTTCCTAAAGGTCACACAGCTGATAAACAGTGAAGAAAAGGTTTCTTTAATTCCAGTTGTTTTATTTAATGGCAGATATAATGCGTACCCTGTCCCCTCTCGTGTTTTCACTCGCTCATATTCTGCAAACGAAGGGGCACCGCTTTAAGGGAATTTGGAGAAAGGAAGAAATCTGTATGACAGCAGTAAGCGCCTTTCATACAGGGTGAGTCGCACCACTGCTGCTCGTTTATACTGCTTGTTGGCCTGTCAGCGTTTGGTCGCGGGCTGCAGCAAGTGTCTTTGTGTGTGCATAGATGTATGCATGTTTTAATACATGTCGGTTCAGTCTTACCGCATTTCTTTTTTGGCCGGTCGGTATTCAGACCTGGTCTGCCACTTGGAATCCTGCCTTTATTGTATGCGCACTGGGACACTATATAGTATTGTGGTCTTGTGCATGTGTTGTAGCTCCCGGTTTGCTTCTGGGCCTCTGGACGCTCAGAGACAGGCTTCATTCTATATTTGCCCGCCAAAGCTTCAGGTTAAGGGCTCCTTTGGGGTTTGCAGCAGAATTTAATAATCTGTTGCAGTGTTTCTTTGCTCTCACTCTATTTCTAAAGTATTATCAACTGCAGGTATTCCGCTAAGATGAAGCATCTTTCACCATCTTCAGTTCTTCCTTGGACTGTTAAGCCTCCTTGACGCTTCAGAAGTAAAAGGTCAGAACTTCCAGAGATGATGAGAGGGTTAAAAATATTCATATTGGAGGCACTAATCTGTCACTAAACTTGTCTCAGCTTCAGCGCATTATCCTGTGGTTCTGAGCAAATTACTTAATCTTGTAATGACTTCATGACAATACTTTCGGATTGAGTTGGTGCTATTTAAATCTGCACAAAAAATGAATGTAGTTGTGATACGGACACCCAGTTGATGAAACAATGACAAGCCATAAACTTATTCTAATGGGTGTCCTCAGAGCCTCCCTGCGAGAAGTGAAGTGAGAAAAGCACCCAAAGAAACGTTTCACAAAGCCAATTGCAGCACATTCTTATTAAAAGCCAAGAAAAAGCAGAGCTGTTAAAAAATAATACCCTGGACATCCACCATAAGTATTTGTTGCGGTATTAACATTTATTAGCGAGCCTGGCTTAATTTGTTTTCTCCCCATCCCGCAAAGAGCTCATTGTTATTCAAGCTGTTTGCCATTAGCATGCCTTCTCCTCCGTGTCCACAGCCACGGAAAACCCCGGCCCAGCTCCAGGCGTGTTCTTGATTTAAAGACATAGACAAAGCCAATAGCTCTCACATCACCCAGACCTGTTTGCGTTGCCAATGATTGTTTACTACTGGATGCTAGTTTTTCCGTGACAGTGCTCTTTCTCCTAAACCAAGTTGTAATCCAATTGGCAAGGACTTTAGCACCCTTGTAAGTCCTTAGTAAATGGTACCCCTGGTACCTAAGGCATGTGTACTAAAGGGGCTCCCTAAGGGCTGCACTATGCCTTATGCCACCTTAATGGACCCACACACAAATTACATGCAGAATGCCATTACAGAATACGTAAAATGGTGCAAACCATTTGGAAAACACAATGTCTCACACACCCTGTATGCTATGCCCACAGACACTGCATGGAATATATGTAAATCACCCCTACTGCAGGCCTTACAGCCCTAAGGCAGGGTGCCTTATATTACATTTGAGTGCATATCTGCATGAACAGATATGCCCTGTGATGTATATTTTCATTCCTAGACATTGCAAGTGAACAGGGAAGCCATCTTGAGTACATGTACTCTACACTGGTCATTACGAGTTACCCAGATACATGATGGCTTCACTGAAACCTAAGGTGTCTTAATCCATACTGATCCCAGTATTGTATTATGATGGCATGCTCCCAGAAAGGCGTCAGGGGTGGCGTTCCCTGAAACCTACTAGTCCTCTAGTGTGTTGGCTGACTGGCATTGCCCAGCCTGCCACCATAGAGGATTTTCTGATCCCCTGTAGGTGAGAGCCCACGCCCGCTGAGGCCAGAAACAATGCCTGCTCTGGTGGAAGGTGTTCAGATTTTCTCCTTAAATGTCTTATGATTTAGCATATCAAGGCCAGGGGCATCAAAGCCCCTGCCGCCTTTAATATGAGACCCCAGCTCCCCCAGACCTGGTAGATGCCATCTGCTGCCCTGAGGCCCATTTGGCACCCGAACAAGCGGCAAATTAGGTGTGCAGTAAGCCTGTTGCACCACCAGGCTAGTCACATCCCTAAGGGGGGCTACCTGACCTGATGTGCTCCACAAAAGAAGACCACCATCTTGTTTTTGGTGGAATTAGGAACTCTTGGACAGGGTTATGCCCACTCCCCACAAGAAGTGGTCGTATAGGGGGTGTAGTGACCCCAAGAGTAAATAGCTGATTGACTACTACACTTCACCCCACTTAACACACCGTAAATTTAGTATTTAAGCGGCCCCCTAATGTCAGGATCTCAGGTTCGCGTGACTAAAGAAGAAGGACAAAGAAGGGCCGACGAATGCAAGAACAGAAGTCTAGCTGTGGACGTGGCAGCAAACCCTGCCTTCCTGCTCCTGTCTCAGAAATTGCAAAGACCCGACTCGTCCTGTAGCTGTACATCCTCCAAAAGCCTCAGAGGGTTGCCAGCACTTAGCAAACTAACCAGCATCTCTCTTGAACTGGAGGAGCCACTTGCCTGCAGGCAGTGCCTGCAACGTCCGGTTCACCGATCTGCTGAACACCAGGTCCACCGACACAGCTGCCGCCCAGTAGGAGGTCATGTGTGCTCCAGGAGTTCCGATCCATCTCCCTTCCAAGTTTGGAGGCTCCAGGACCCCCAGGAGCCACCCACCACCAATACCTGGGGTACTTCATCCCTAGCAGCAGCCAATGCTTGTTCAGTGTCCAGCCCGGACAACAAAACTGCCAAGACCAACGTACCAACAAGGGACGTCAGCACCGAGGCAGCCATCATCAAGAGTGGCCCTGCTGTCCTGTTTTCTTCCCATCTCCAAGTCGACCTAACAAGCGAGAGCCTCCGACGCAAGCGACCCGCTGGACAAAAAACCTCTGCACTGGAGCCCCAAAGCCCAAGTCCGAGCCTACTGATGATGCATCCTTGCCTCAGAGATCCTCAAGGACCAAGCCCCTCTGTGGGCTCCGACTGACTTTTCCCCACATGCACCATTTTTCTGTTATAAATTTTCTCCATAGACTAGCTGTAGTGTTCGAGCCGACCCTTGCGACCAGCACCTCTGCACCTGGACACACCTGGGGAGGTAAACCAAAACTGCTGATGAGTCTAGGGACCTCGGCCCCTACTTACCTTAAGTCCAGAAGCACAACCCTGTAACTCGATTGCAAGTACCCCTGTGCAGTGTATGATTCTCCCAGAGGATAACATTACCGTGTATGAGACTCATGCCTCAAATCTGACAGCTGTATTTTCTGTATTCCTGAAAATCACTAAACTGCTAAGTACTTACCTTAACTCATAGATGCTGGTGTCTAAATTAATATAAATGTTTTTTATTTTTCTGAATTGGTATTGGATATTCTTATTTAGTTTGTGTCTCATTTATTGGCTAAGTGTGCTACAAATGCCCAGCACTCCCCTGTGATAAGCCTAAGGCTGCTCAACCACAGTACCACTAACAGAGCACTTCGAGATTGTTAAAGCAAGCCCCGGTACACTAATAAGAGATAGCTAGACCTGTCTATCTCATTTTGGTACACTATATAAAGAGACCGCTTCCTACAGTAGAAAATCATGTCCTAGGAATGAAAAACATAAAAGCCAATGGACTAAGCAGACAAAAGTTACATGCACGACTGGGAGGTAAAGCAATCTATGGTAGACACCATTCCACCTGTGGTAAAAACCAATGTTTACTTTATCAAAACAACATAAAATACAAAATGCCTGTACTTTGCTCCAAGCACTTCAAACTCCTGTCGCTAGTAAGTGCGCAGTCTGGTATGGTATATTGCATACACTTTTCCTCCCATACCACTGAATCCAAGTGTTCTAGAAAATTCTGAATCTGCAACATGACAATGGTCTTCATTGCTCCAAAGTGTCCTCAGCAGGTATGATTCTCACTCCTACTCCAATTGTCTAAATACCAGTAATTCAAAATTCCCCTGCACAGGAACACTCTAACCATGCAAAAGGGAAGTTGTTTCCCCCAAGTTCTAGGTTAATGCACTTGACAGTATGGTTCCTTAAATAACCAAATATGAGCACCTAAATCTACAGAAGGCTACATTATCTATCTTGAAGGAAGCACGGAGACCAACCACTAGAAAATGCTGTGCTTTATGTGGAAGAGGTACATATGACAATGTATATATATATATATATATATATGTATATATATTATATTTCCATACAAAGGATAAGGTAAAAATGAGGACACACCCAAAAATCTTACCAAAGTCATCTCACCTTTTCACATAAGCCAGACTATCAATATCCTGGCTTTGCTTCCAATCCCCAGCCCCCCCAATTAAAAAAGGAAATTCATTTGGCCCCCAGAATAAACATATTTTTTCACATAATTTTTTCCATAAAATTGCCAATGTTTAAATATGTCTAAAATAAATTAAAAAATTGCAGTTACGTTCAAACATCCTGTTTAAAAATGCAATACAATACTTGATTGTAAACGATTCTGGTCTGCCAGGACTTTTCTAAAGTATAAAAACAATAAGTTTGAGCCCTCCACCTTGACACCTACTCCCATCCAGGATATAAATGACAAACATTTTTAGTGATCGCCTGTAACAGAGCAGTTGACTGTTACTTTCTTTTAACACTAAAAGCAAATCACTGTTATCAGCATGACGCTTCTCTTGACCAGTGCCTGGCACGTCCCTTGAGATCAGTTAAGGCCCCCCAGTGGGGCTGCCCCCAAGTTTGAAGACCTCTGGTTTATGTACATCTGTACCTAAGAACACTATTGCTTGATGGACTGTAGAGACTATTCAGATGTGCTTCATGTGAGAAGTTGGCCTGATATATGATGTCACTAATTCTAGCGTACACCTTGTATCAGTCCAAACGACCCTTATGGTGATTGGTTGTAAAGTCAACCTTATAGACCAGCTTTCCTAGTGGTAGCATGGACAAGATCAGTCTTAGGCTAAACTCTGAATGGCATGTGAAGCCAGCTGTGATACCATATATAATCCCTTGAATACCAAATGAAAGGACACCACAACAGATATATATATAAAATAAAGTTTATTTATTCTAGTCAAACCCTCAGCACTCTTTATGAGATTCGAGGTAAGTACAACACAGTCTTATTTAAGCATACATTAAGTCACACAGGTAAGTAATACAGTTAGGCCCTAGGAGCCACGCAAACCATATACTAAGTAAGTGGTATAAGGACCACTGTCACGGATACAGGATAGGCCTAGGCCTAGGGAATCGGTGGGGCTACACTATACTACCAAAGGTTAGGAAGTGGGAGGCCCACGGGATTCAGGTGCAGAGTGAAAACACTCACGCGTAATGTGTAAAAGTCGATAGAAATGCAAGTTATTAGAAATTAGCAGTTTTAGGACACTTCTGGTATAGCTAGGAAGTCGAGACTCGGAAACTAGACCCTTGCATAGTCAATACCCTAGTGAGCACCGAAATGCTCAAGTTACCTAGCCCACGGGCTGCAGGTGCATAGGTGACAACTTGCGTCGGGTTTCGTCGTCGACTCCTATGGATGCCTGAAGGAAAGTTGCTGACAGGCAGTCAGTGAAGAGTGTCCGGTGGATCCCAAGGAGGGGATCAAGAAGGAAGGAACCTGCAGGCAGAAGGGACAGAGTCTAGGTCACCAGCCAGGAGCCGGGAAGGAACCAGAAAGGAACCAGGCGATGTCGTGAAGATGCAGGTGAAGAGGTGAAGCTTGTCGCAGCAGTCACGGGTACCAGGAGGCGTCGAGGACGACCAGGACCAGGAGGTGAGCTGTCCCACGAAGGCTCTTGCTGTCGGCGGCGTCGAAGTCGAGTCAGGACCCGACAAGCCTTGGCAAGCGGAACCCACGCAGGATGGAGGACTTGCTTCTGGTGCAGACCAGGAAGGTCTGGGGTGCTTCTCTTTTACAGAGGAGTGGGTGCCAGTCTGGAGGAGCCGGACCAGCAAGTTGGAAACAAAGGTTCGTCGTCGCAGAAGTCACTAGCCAACGGGCCAGCAACCGGACAACACGTCGAGCAACTCAGGTGCAGAAGGGCCCCACGCAGAACACGTGAAGTGTGGGGAGCTGGTCTTCTTTGCAGATGGTGCACGGGATGGGGGCTTCTCAATTCCCCAAGCACAGCCTCGAGGGAACCTCGGAAGTCGCGCTAGTCAGGTACTAGCCACTTTTCCCAAGTCGCCGGTCCCACGTCGCCTCCACGGGTCTCAGCTTCGCTGGAGATGTGGATCTGGGTCAGAGGTGTCTGGAAGTCTCGGCGCTGGTCAGTCTCTGCAGTCGTCCCTCGTAGGATCAGTCGCAAAGCAAAGCAGCGGTCATTGGATGGTGCCTGGTTGCCCAGGGTGGTCACTCCTTGGCCACAAGGGAGATTTCTTCAGTCTTCTTCCTGAGGTCGAATGTCGAAGGTCCAGAGTTTCTATTCAAGTTGCAGATTCAGGTTAATCTAATTTAGCAGGGCTCAGCTACCTACTGATATACTGGGCTAGTGGGCTGGGCTACCTGCAAGGTCCCTCCTATGGGTGGGACCAGGAAGGGGAGTGGCTACACCCCCTTTCCTTTGTCCAGTTTCGCGCCAGAGCTGGGGCTGGAGTGCCCCAGCACCGGTTTGAACTGGACTATGCATGGAGCACCTTGTGTGCCCCAGGCATGTCTCATTCCTTTCAGCCCTCCCTGCCCCAATACACTAAAGTCTGTCTGGGGAGGTGCTAGCACCTCCCCAAGCAGGAAACCTATTGTGCAGGCCTCCCTGGCTGGGAGGGCTCCCAGCTGCAGGAGGTCAGACTCGTGTCTGTGGCAGCAGCATCAATTTTGTGATGCTGAGGCTTTGGTCAGAGTTAAACAGCAAAGTAGGATGTTAACATGTCTCTCCCTCTAGAAGGGAGGAATAATATCCTCATCACCAGAAATGGTATGGGGGTATTATTCCAAAGTGTTATACACCTTACACAACATGTTTTGATAAAGCCAAACCATAGTTACCATAACCGTTTAAGATTATAAGGCACTTTAAGAGTATATGGTAGGCTATATCATAGAACAGCTATAAGGACATGGTTCCGAAAGCTGCAGACAGGCTCAGCTCATGCTAGAGTACCATCTCACATGTTACCAAGCACTCTGCCTCCAGGATTGTTAAGGCCTGCCATAGGAGTGGCTCACAGGTACACATGTGTCTATTTTAAGGGTAGATATAGGTATACTATATCTAAGCAAGGAGTGATTACACGACCTTGCCCCAGCTGAGTGATCAGCCAGTTGTGTCTGATTGGAAGGCCAGACCAGGGGTGGCATAATACATGCTGCAGCCCCTGTGAGGCCTAGGGTACACCTATGCCCAGGGTACCTAGGGTACACTGTACAGGGTCCAATAAGGTGATCCCTACCAATTGGGTATGTACCTAGGGTACATGGAGTCCATTTTAAAGAGAGAGCAGACAGCCTGAGACCCTGAATGGCAGGATCTCAGGCCAACTAAGTCGAAAAACCAGCTAGACACGAGGCAAAAAGTTGGGGGTTACCATAGTCAGATATCCACCTTCCTACACTACATACTAGCAAGTACACCTTTGGCCGCTAAGTCAAGAGCACACACTGCTGGGAAAAATGGGGCTACTGTGGCATTTTTGGCCAACATCTGAATTTAAGAAATATGCAAAGCAGCCCAATGGGCCTCGGGCATATTTTCACAAAATAGTACTGCATTGACTTACAATCATGCTAAGGGGTTGAAGGTGAGACAAGCTGTACTTTAAAAATATTTTTGCTTCTTTCCACTGCCATAATGCAGGTAATACCGCTATATAATCTGCAAAGCATGTGAATCTAGAAGAGAGTTCATGCTGTAAAAGAAAACAGTTGCTTACCTGTAATTATGGTTTTGTAGCTTGAAGCTCTTTAGATTCACATGCAACCCTCCCAGCTCCTCGTTGCAGGAGGTTAGTGGAAGGTAAAACAAAAAAAATAGAAGAATCTAACATGATGGGCATGCACATTTTTAGGTCAAGCCTAGCGTTGCAGCGCATGTGCTGCTCGCTCTGCGAGGCATGCTGTAGTAGGGTATGCCGTAGAAGTGCTGTGGAAGCATCCGCCCATATTTTCGATTGGCTGGTGTCATTGTTCTTGGTAAATGCTGGCTTCTGGTTGATAATGAGGCTTGTTAGTCCCTCCTTGTTGCCGCCCTGTCTCCCTTTGGGCACGCCCATAACGACTGGATCTTTTACTTGCGGCATTACGAGCTCTCCTTCATAAGCCGGTCAGCACTATTTTTTTTCAGCCGGCTTTGGCACAGACTGTCACAGCTTTACATGCAGAGCCTGACCTCTTAGTCGTGCATCGTGGAAGACAGGTAGGCAGTCGTGGAGACTTCAGAGACCGTAGAGAGCCCTCTGAAGGCAATAATTGTGCAGTACACGTATGACTCGTGCCAAATGTACGTCACTGGAATGCAAAAATGCTCTGTGTATATAGCTCGCTATGCTGGTGATTGGCCAACTTGGAAGTGTGTGCAGTTTTGGCAGATAGTTTATCTGGAATCACAGTCTTTGGCAGTTAAGGAGCTTAGATTTGTAGGAGTCTTCCACATTTACAGCAAATTAGTTGTAGCCCCTCTATCGATATCCCCCATCCCCTCCAGTCTTTTATCGCCTCTAACACGTTCCCGTGATGTTTATGATCAGGCATGCATTACCTCCCATGCTTGCTCAAATGTTCTTTTGCATTGTTTTCACAAGTCTGGAACAGAGTGCATTACATTAGTAAGAAAGTCCCCTCTGTACCGATCCCAAATGAACTGTTTGAACGGAAAGAGCTTTCCGCCGCACCTCCTCGCTTGCTCCAGTTTTTACTACCCTGGGCAGCTCTAACTCTCGGATCGGCATTGTAGCTGCAGATAATTTAAAACTGTATTTAAGTTGTCTCCCATATGATTGTCCCAATTTTCAGTGCAGTACAGTATTTGCTAATTTAATTTCTTTTGTGTTAGTTTTGGTAGTTGTAAATGAATTTTTATTTACACAATTTAGTTTTGATAGTGGTTGGAGGAACCTTTTGGTTGACTACTCTGCTGCACTCCTCGTTTTAAGTGAATCTCATCCTAGTGTTTTTTCTGTTACCTAATTCTCAGAACAGCCAAACAAGACATTTGTATCTGACAAAGGAATTTGTGTGGAACAGGCAGACCCCTTCACTACACACTTACTATTTGTATTCTTTATTTTTTCCAAATTCACTTTTTCTGGAATTTAAAGGTGGTGAAGGAAGGCAGATCCATGTAATAAATATATTTTCAAGCTGGCCCATCAACTTTCCGTTCACAGAACGGGAGATTGTATTGCTCATTTGAGACAAGTCTTAATTATTGAAAGGCATACAGCCCAATCGTTCCCGTCATGTGTTTGGCAGTGGCGACTGGGGTGGGAGGGTGCGGTGTTGAGGTTGGAGGGTCATGGGGAGATTCTGAGGATGCTGAAGCGGCAAAATCTGGAGACAACTGGTGCTTGGCAGCTTATGAATAACTTGCAGTTGTAGAGAAACAGAAATATACGCCCTTTGTTTTGACAGACGTGTGTGTTGGTGTGTCATTTCTCTTCAATTGATTTAACCAGGATGCCCCTTGCTGTATTTCTTAGGTTTCGTGATTCATACGTAACCTTTTTCGTCCTAGCCCAGAGATAGCCAGCTTTGTATAATTATTTTTTTTTTTTAAATCTTTTTATTAGATATTTTAACATTTTAAATACAGGGCACAGTGCGTTGTTACAAAAGAAAAACAGAGAAGGAGAAAAATAACGGCAGAGAGACATCCAGTAAACAATGAGTACAAATAGGACAAGAGAGAGATACATTAATTGATTGCAATACCTACTATCCCCCGCTCTAACGAGATACAAACTGTACAGCTTCTAGGCAACAAGGAAAGCAAAGCGTAAAAAATTAGCAGGCCTATTTAATTCATTAAGCTAAATTAGAAGTTCCCTTCTTTCCATCTAGTGATAGGATCCCAGATTATCCTGCCCAATTTCCTCCCTTTTTTGCCTTTCCTAGCATATATCTCTTTCTCAAGGTGATACACATAGAGTAATTTAGCAAGCCACTGATGATATGTGGGCGGTGAAGGACTAAGCCAAGCAGTGGCTAAGCACAATCTAAAAACTGCAACCGCTACAAACAAGAACTCTCCCCCTGACTGCATCCCTCCTTCCTCCTCATTTATGCCTAACAAAATAATTGGGGGAGTTAACGAAAAGGCATTTATTCCTAAAACAGTCCTTATGAAGTTCCCAGCGTCTTTCTTCAGCATATCTAGGTGCGGGCACGTAGCAAACACATGCTCTAAGTCTGCTACATCGCTTCCACATCTAAAACATTTTGTTCCTAGAGTTCCTCCCCATTGGGCTATTTTGAATGGGGTATAGTACAAACGGTATAACGTTTTATAGTGCTGTGCCTGCAAAGATGCAGAGCATAGGAGTCTGTGCCCCTCTTCCAGGGAAGATTCAAAACAACCCTGACTAACACTCAGACTATCCTTCCACTTGTCACTCCACTTTACTAAATCATCCTGCTTTCCCTTCATTAATTCGTAATAAAATCGTTTAATCGAACAATCTTTCCCTATCCGAATCAGTTCCATTACCGAATTCTTATCAAACCCCGAAGATCCACCTATTTTATTCATCAAAAAGCTCCTAATTTGCAAAAACTTAAAAAAATGATTATTTTGCAAATTGTACCTATTCTGGATTTCGAAGTATTGACAAATACCTGAGTCCCCCATAACGTCCCCTATGCTTCTCACCCCCTTAGCTACCCACTCTGTAAACACTGAGTCCGCGAAGATCTCTTCAGGAAAATTAGGATTATCATTGAGTCTAGTATAGCGGTTGAACCTTCCCAAGCCTGCCCTTTTCCGAAATGCTTTCCAGACTGCAAATGCTGCCATGAGAGTCTTAAATTTTGTGCGCTTATAGTAGCTGGGCTCCGTGAATTTTAATAACACATTTTCAGCCTCCATGCCCAAAACCAAACCATATATTGCAACCGTACCTAGATCGCTACCCCCTTCAGCCTCAGCACCCCCCACCAGCCCTAACATGTTTTGGAACGTTGCGGCCCAATAATACAATTTCAAGTCGGGCACTGCCCACCCTCCCCTTTCCTTTGGCAATGTCATAAATCTAAGTGCCCTTCTTGTCTTCCCTTTCCCCCAAATAAATCTATTAAGCATATGTTCTATCTTTTTAAACCACTTAGCATCAAACAATAGGGGGATTGCCCTAAATAAATATAAGAATTTAGGGAGAATTAGCATTTTGATTATATTTGTCCTCCCCACTAAGCTCAGGTGCAAGTTCTCCAGTCTGTCCAGATCTTTTCCTATTTTACCCATTAATGGAGCAATATTCATTTCCACTAAGCTTTGTATAATTAAATAAAAAATGAATGAATAAAAAAATACTAGCAGACATATAGAGTGGCTTTGGAACAGCCCTCTTTATTCATTGCTCTATTCAAGTGTCAAATAAAATGTTGCTTCTACCAACGCAGCAGACAACATGGGGTAATTCATGGAGGTGGGAGGGTAATGCTACACTGAGTTGGGTGAAGAATGTAGCTGGTGGGACAGAAAAGCAGAGGCTCCCATGGGGCATGCACCAGGCACCGCTGTGAGGCGATAGTTGTGTTCCATTGCTTAACTATCCATCTATGCCGCCCGGCCCCCGGGATGTGGGCTGAATGGCTGTGTGCGTTGCAAAACCGAAGAATATGACCGGAGATTGTAGGGGGTGCCGGTTGCCCCGATGGTTATGTTGCTGAAAATGTTGCAATAAAAAACATGTTTTAAAAAAAAAAATGGGGTAATTCATGGTCAGCTCACATAAGTCCTTGGCTCACTTGCACTGTGGGCGATTCGTTTTGCCTCAACACGTGCACATCTGCATAAAAAGATGTACTCTTTAGGGTCAGGATAGATACGCCAATAAATTATTTTAATCTGCTTCCCTCCATATAGGGCTTTAAGTGTGATGAAAAAACTAGGGGGTCTCTCAAAGGGGCGTGGCCGATGTAATTAGAGCGTGGCATAAAACATAGTAGCTAAAAATCTGTGCTTAGCATAGTGTGCTACCCTACTGGTAGTTTGCTGCTTCTGTCATTGCATCCACATGTACAATACAACAAGTAACATTTCACCTACAACAAGCCAGGACTATTGGCTTTGTCAATGGTTGTTAGGATCATAAGATAAAAAAAAAACTATGGCTTTGTTGTATATCATTTTGAAAATGCTTCTGTTCTAAAAAGATGAGACTTTGAAAGAACTGTAACCAGTGTCTTTGAAGTTACATTAAAGGCAGTAAAGGGTGGTACTGCTGCAGTATAAGGATGTTTTTTTATTCACCGAAGCAACTGCTGGTGCTCAGGGCCTGGCCCACTTGAAGCTCTGCCTCCATTCTTTATCGTTTTTATTTTTTAGTCTTGTGTTAAAACATATATTTTCAGAAAGGTTTAAAGCCAATAGTTCTTTTTCTGTGCATCATTAAGAATCATCTTTTCCTGTTCTGTGCTTTAAAGCTAAATTATGGTTTCAGTGCACGCTCCTAATATACTTGTCCTCTAAGAAGCACCCGTGCTGTATTATTACAATTATTTGCAATGGTGAATTATTTTTATTGTAATTAAACATTTTTATTGGAAGTATATAGCCACCATTTTTATGTCTCAGCATGACATCTTTTCTTTTTTTGCACCATGTGGCATGTGTATGCAATATAAAACAAGCATTTGCAATACAGTAAGTGTCGCATTTACGAGACTTTGAGCTATTGGCATTGTAACTGGCAGTGCCTTTTATTTATGTGTTGGTTTTCAAAACATAAATAAAATTCATTGGCATTTACAATGCCAATAGCTTAAACTCTCGCAAATGCGAGACCTATTGCATTGCAAATGCTTGTTATGATTATGGTCAACAACAGGGGCTCGCCTATGTTGAGTTCCACCCATAAGCTAACAAAGTTTAAAGAAAACAAAGACACTTCTGGACCCAACCACAAGATGGCGGAATTGTGCAAAGCATGTGAATCTAGAAGCGTTGCAAGACCAACAAATACAGGAAAGTAACTAGTTTAATGTGCATGTTGAGTAATGGGAATAAGTCGGGCAATGGAGATGGTCTTGGAAACAGGTGTTTGGAAGCAAACTGATAAATCGTATCCAAGTATAGCAAGGAGATGTGGCATAGAAGCTACGGCTGCCAACTTTGGAACTGAGGAACCAGGGTCCAATCTCTGGCTCGGCAAAACATCCGGTGATTCTGAGTAAATCATTTACTCTACCCGAGAATAAAAACAAAATGTGAAACTAGTTTGGTTCTCCTGTTAAGTGATGTGGTGCACAGTTTGCACTATGTAAAACTAAATAAAAATCCAATGGTATTTAGAGCTGATGCTATTTAGTAATAGTGGCTATACCAATTATTAATATTTGAAAATAATTCTACACCTTTCAGTTATGATTGCTTTTTCATTTGTTTTATGTTTTTACTACAGGCCATTCACATGGAGACTGATCCTCAAACCATCAGTGCCTACCTGATCTATCTTTCGCAGCATGCTCCAATTGAAGATCAGGGTCAGCATAATGACCTCACTCTGGTGAGAAAAATATGACTTGAGTATTTTGTCCAACAATTGTTTTTGTATACAAAGGATTTCAAGCATTGATTTCCGAAGAGCTCCGCAAGTGTCATGGTATAGTTTAATCCCTTTGCAGATCCATAGGCAGCACTAAATATTGTTGCTTCCAGAAACATATTCATCCACTGATTGGAGATTTGCAAGATTTACAAAGTTGTTACAGACCCTATTGATCACTGTAATTCATCAGAGCTCATTGTCTGATCTTCCCTTTCAGTAATATCAATAATGATCTAGACTGTTTTTTTTAATTGTATTTCTAACATCCTTGGAAAACCCTGTAAACTTGATTCTGTTATGGATACAGTGTACTAGAAAAAGCATATTATCAATCAGATGATCTTTAAATTGTTCTGTGTTGTGCTCATTCCAGCTGCTAGATGAAGCCCATTCTTTCCACTCACACAAACAGTAGCAGACACACATGGCCCACATACAAACTTGAAATCTTAAAGGATGGAAGAGCATATCTACCTTATTACTAGAACCTGTATTTGTTTCCTCACTACAGGATGTGGCCAGATTAATAGTGGAGCGATCAACTATCATGAATCACCTCTTCTCCAAGTTATCCTACTGTTCCGAATCTGATGCTGTGCTGGCCTCTCTATTGTCCATCTTCTCAAGATATGTGAGACGTATGCGCAAGAGTAAAGAGGGTGATGATGTTTACAGCTGGGTAGGTATGACTGCTCTCACATCATTGAATCTTGGTATCTTTCTTGTTTTTTATTTTAAAAAGAAGTCTGTAGGGTTTTTCTCTATGAAATGTGTTTGGCACAATTCACTCTAATTGGGTTTCATTAATAGTTAAAAAAAAAGGGCTGTGTTGGTGTTCAACTAACTCCTAACGATGCAATACAAAAAGCTTTTTACATCTTTGATCTCACGGTTAATCTAAAGATTTTACAAGCCAACTCCACACAGATTAATTTAGCACTAGTGGGAAGGGTACAGTCATGAATATCTTTGTGAAGAATATTTTCTTTAAGGAGACAAGGTCAGTTTCTAGGCTTCACCATATAAAGAATACAGGAATGCTGAGAAGCGGGCTTTCTCACTTGGGTCTGTAAACAAAAGATTTTTTTGTTAACTTCAGTCATGTGTTTTTGCGATTAGCTTCATTTTGTACAAAACACCACTTCTCTGGCTATCGCTTGAATCTTTAAGTACTTCCTCACTGGAAAGCAATAAACAACTGTTTGTTACATGTCCTTTTAATTGAAACAGCACTGTAAGTGGTGGAGACTCCCATCTACTTATACCACAGACTTGTGGTGTTATTTAGAATTTCCTTGTGCATTGTGACTTTAATATAGAGTGACACGTTGTGCATAATTCCTTTATCTAGCAGTTCCCCTTAGATTAGAGATTTGTGTTGTTTTGAAAGTGAATCGATTTAAGTCTCTACTCCATGTGAGTTCTGAATTACTGAATAAACTGCTGATTTGTGTGGGTGGTGTTTGGTATGCAGCAATTACCAAGAGTGATCATAAATAAAAAGTATTGGGGATGTCTCTTGTCTAGATACACCAGATATAGTAAGAAGGCCATTTCTTGATAGGTTTCCGAACTTATCAGGAGTTTACAACCTCAGCACCATTAAGAAACATTGAATCTTTTGTACTTCATCTTTATCAACCCTCTTTCCTGATTTGAATGCATACTTCTAGAAGGTACAAATGCCATATTGGAATACTTCATAAGATAGATATTAAGTTGAGGTCAGGTTGACCTAGAGAATAAACTGTCTGTTGCTGCAAGGAAAGTCAGGGCTGCCGGAAGTCGGATGGGAGATTATTGTACTATATGCAGGTGCCATACTTGATTTGCCTACTTGATTTTCCTCACACTTGTAGATTATTGTTGTCCCTGAATTACTTAATTTCTTCAATGCGAGTCTGGTCTGCGGCATCGTATATATGGATTACAAGAATTACTTCCGCCAGCTTTTCCAAAGTGCATAGCTTAGGAAAGTTGAATATGGGTGACTGGACTTGGTAATGGTGCCATTTTTAGGTCTTGCCTAGCATTGCAGCGCATGCGCTGCTCGCTCGGCGAGACCTAAAGTGAGAGAGGAGATTTCAGAAGGGGACTTGAAGCCCCGCCCCTCATTTTCATTGAATGGCGTCATCGTTTATGGCCAACCGTTGGCCTCCCATTCAAAATTAGGCATCTTTATTACCGCCCTTTCGCCTTTTGGGACGGCCCATCCGGACTGGATCGTTTGCTGCACGGCTGTCGTGAAGCAATTTCTTATCTAAAGTAGGCTTGTTATCTAAACAAGCCGCCGTGAAGCAAAGGATCCAGTCCGGATGGGCTGTCCCAAAAGAAGACAGGGCGGTAACAAAGAATGTCCCTGCCTTGCTAGCAATTCCCCAGGTCACGCGTGTTCAACAAAACAACCGCCACCTGCCTCGAAGGGCCCCCCTCCCGAAGGTGACAGTCCACGATGTTACGTGTTTTCTAACTGCGTGGGGGCCCCAACACTTACAGGACTTAGTAAGCGCTATATAACCGAACAATGCAATAGATTGCTTCTACGTCTCCCCCAGGCCAGCTCCCCGCTGATCGATGAGACATGCGCTGGCAGCCCTCCCACCTACAGCTGCTTCCTCATCCCCGGTATCCTCCCTCCCCACTCTGCATCCTCACGAGGGCCCACCCCTCGCTGTTTCGGTTTCGTTTCCAGAGTCCACATCTCTGCTTTCCTTCCCTCCCCAGTCAGTCTGGGCTCCGGTGCAGTTTGGGGTCTTATTTCCGCACCCCTGGCTCACGTAGGCCCCCGCGATCCCCCTCCAAGTTCCCATCTGCCCTTACCTACTCGGCTCGGGTGTGCCCTCCCTACAGAGAGCATGCACGGAGAGGCAGGCCCGCCCTCTGCCCCTCCCGCCTACAGCTGCTTCCTCGTCCCCGGTATCAGTCTGGGCTCCGGTGCAGTTCGGGGCCTTTTTTTCGCGCCCCTGGCTCATATAGGCCCCCCGCGATCCCCCTCCAAGTTCCCATCTGCCCTTACCTCTCCGGCTCGGGTGTGCCCTCCCTACCGAGAGCATGCAGGGTGAGAAGCACTGGCACTGCAGATTTGATTCCACCTGGGAGGAAGATGAGCAGACTGATGAGAGGCCAAAGAGCCAGGTGAGCAGGGCTGCGGAAGGAGGGGAGGTGTGGATTGGGGTGTTTTGAAGTGGGACAGAGTGGTGGTGCTTTTGGCCCAGAGATTGGTTGGGGTCTCACGGAAGGGGGTGATGAGAGGGGCTTGTGGCAGCAAACGAACAATATTAGGAGATAATGGGGGACGAGGATGGGGTGAGATTTGACCTAGCGGGGCTGTGAGCATGGCGGGGGTCTCAGAAGAGAGGTGGTGAGAGGGGACAATGGAAGGGCCAACAGGTGGTGTAGGAGAGGGTGGGAAACTGTAGTGTGACATTCCAAGGAGAGAAGAAGATCGGATGAGGTTTGACAGGCGAGGTTGATGTATGGGCCCGGTTGGGGTGGGAATGGGAAGTAACAGAAGATGCGAGCGAGTAGAGAGTTGCTAGTATGACAGGCGCTCAGTGGAATTGCAGAGGAGAGACAGTGGTGATGAGACAGATTGGATACTGATGTGAAAGTGTAGTCTGACCCAGGGGAGGCGGCGAGGGTCGGAGGGGTGTCGTACAAACGGTGAGGGGCAATCAAGTGTGTCTTTGACAGTCACATTTTCTCCCAATGAAAAATGCCCATGACCCATCGGGAAGGGTTTATTCACTCAACGTGATGCCCTGCATAGCATAGCGAGTGATCAATGCATGCCTAGCTGTGGCCGTGTTTTAATCTTTTCCAAGTGGCACACGTGAGATTTCTTCACTTGTACAGGCACTGCAGTTTTTACCGGAAGGACACATGGTACACACACATTCCTTGATATCTACAAGAGGGAGAGTTTGTTATTTTCTTTTCATTCTTGCCTTGGAAACTGCTTTACACACGTAGGGACGCTGAGAAGTGCTGAGGGAGTGATGGATCAGATGTACATACACCAATGCAGCCTGTGGAGGTTCAAAGGAGTGACCTAGTTTGCATGCATTGCCATAAAATGCAGAGTATAAAATGCATCGCGTGTTTTCAGTCTCTAGAATAGTTGCTTGCCACCTGCAAAGTTAAATATATTAAAATTCGGAACATCATCTCTGCTTGAAGGGGAGGAAGACTAGCAAACTTACCAAGACTCGACATCCTCGGAGGCTCGGGACTTGCCGTGGCAAGATCTCTACGCCGAATCCCCGGAAGAGAGTGTAGAATCATATCCGTCGAGGCCTTCGCCGCCGGACGACATAGCGCTCTACAAGCAAGTCATCAAAAGGGCTGCAGACACATATGGAGTGCAGCTGGAAGAAGAAAAACCCCAGTCTTGCTTCCTCTTGCAGACCTTGTTGCCATCCCAGACTAAAAGCCAGTTCCTGCCCATGCTCCCAAGTGTTCTGGATCAGGGGAAGGAGGCATTCAAGGAGCCTGCAATGTGTAGAGCAGTGACTCCACAAGCTTCCCATAGCCAATCCCAATGCTGCAATGATGGATTTAACCCAGATCTCTTGACTGGGGGTGAATGTTTTGATTTGTTCTGCATTCCGTCCATCAATTGTGTGTCTTTTGCTTTCTCGCCCTAAGTGCGCAGGGTATGCCCAGACGTGGGTCCTGGGCTCACTGTGCCACTGGAATCAAGCTATCCTGGCTGAAGAGGGGTGAAACCCAGAAACCGGTCCTAGGATGCTTGTTTCCGGTCCAGGGAGGATCTGGCTTGGCAGTTCGGGCTGGACTGTTCTAATGAGGCACAGGTTCAAGACTGATTTGTATATGGCGAGGTCTAAACTGGGGGGGCATGGCTAGCAAAAGAATGATGGATTTAACCCAGATCTCTTGACTGGAGGTGAATGTTTTGATTTGTTCTGCATTCCGTCCATCAATTGTGTGTCTTTTGCTTTCTCACCCTACGTGCGCCAGGTATGCCTAGAAGTGGGTCCTGGGCTCACTCTGCCACTGGAATCAAGCTATCCTGGCTGAAGAGGGGTGAAACCCTGAAACCGGTCCTAGGATGCTTGTTTCCAGTCCAGGGTGGACCTGGCTTTGCAGTTCGGGTTGGACTGTTCCCATGAAGCACAGGGTCAAGTTTGATTTGCATATGGCCAGGTCTAAACTGGGGTGGCATGGTGAGCAAAAGAATGATGTATTTAACCCAGATCTCTTGACTGGGGGTGAATGTTTTGATTTGTTCTGCATTCCGTCCATCAATTGTGTGTCTTTTGTTAACTTAATCAAAGGCGAGACCTATTGCATTTTTAATGCTTGTTTTCACATCCAGGGCTCTCCGAGTAGAAGTGGACGGAGTTTACTAAATTCGCACGCACGAAACTGGAGCCCGGTCCAGGGCACAGACAGCGCCCTTTGCCATTGATTGATAATCCTGGGGGAGTAAGACATGATTTAGTAAAGAGCGGCTGTATGTCCATCTAAAGTCACAGGAGTGTAGTGCTAGTAACAGGAACTGGTCATCAGAGAGCGTGGCTGTCTCTGTTATATTACCGTAGAGCATTAGGAACACATTCTGCTGTTGACGTTTTAAACATACCTAAAAAGCTGCTACATTTTCACAGATGATTATAGTAATGTACATTTACAATGCAGTTTACAACACCAGATATATTCTAATGACAATTTTGAATCGTTGAATTTTTCGTTTGGTTCTTTTTATTGCTGTTTTATATAGCACAAAATCGACCCGAAGTAAACCGAGCGCTTTGCACGAGCACCAGCTGCATTACAGACGGACACATTAATTTTTTTGGTAGGCAGTGGGAGATTAAGTGATCTGCCCAGAATCACTGGATGTTTAAGCCTCCAGCCTGACTCGAACCTGCTTCCCTAGCTTCTAAGTCGGCAGCTCTAGCCGTTAAGCCACACCCTTGGATGTCATGATGGGTACTTGGGCAGTTCAGATACCAGCATATTAATTACCTTTCCGAGGATGCCAAAGTGGGGCTGATTTAGCTTACTTTTGTGCGAAAACTATTTCCGAGCAACTTGAGGCAGGCAAAAATGCCCAATTTGTGCTGGCGCAAAAAGCACACCATTCACAAACAAGCGAATGGCAGGTTTCTGCGAAAGCAAATCGAGCAAGGGTAACTGGTTCTTCACTTTCTGCAGAGTGGAGGAGACGCTCCATACATCGGCGGAACAGACAAACAACAAAGTCATATGCAAAGCCATTGTGGTGAAGGAAAGACAAATCAAAGCAAACTATTTTCTCCTTAATGTACTAACTTCAAATCACAAACAGGAGCACAGCACAATAAACAGTCAGTTTTCAGAGAAAACTGTTAACATGATTCCGAAGTAACTGGCTGGAATTATAGAAAGGGATGATAATGGCATGAAAGAGGAGGAGGCAGACACAATTACTAATATAGTTTGTCGGAAAGTATAGAAAAATATATTGTTTAAAACCTGTCACAGGGAAACACGGACAGAAGCAGGAAGTCATACGCACTGGGGTATAGAGACATGGCACTGGGACAGGAAGGCACAAACACAGTAACAGGGTGACACGGACACTGGGGCTTGGACTGAGCGATGAAGACAATGTGCTCTAATGTGCGGCGCGCGCGCTGTAAGGAATGCAGCTTCCACGTCACAGGAACAAAGATGGCGTCGGCCTGTCCACATGGGCCGTCCTAAAAGTGGACAAGGGGGTAACCGCGAAGGCTGCTTTCCAATCACGCGCCATCGTTTAACATAAACGATGACGCGAGCCAATGGAAAGAGGGGCGGGGCTTCAAGTATACTTCTGGAATCGTATCGATTCCAAAAGGCCCTCGCATGGCGAGAGCAGCGCATGCGCGCTGCTACTGCCAGGCGAGACCTAAACACTTGCTATTATTTTGTTTGTCACACGCCAATGGGCAGAAAATGCAAAATGTTCTCTTGTGATTCCGGGATCCTTTACTTACAAAAAAACATGAAACGCACCTCCAAACCGGACTAAATATCAACAGAGGGACGCTTTAAATTTTAGATGTTAAAGCGAAATGTGTCCACGTTATAGTTAATTAGAAAATAGTCCTCCAGAAGGTAACAAAGCTGTGTATTTATGTGGCCTGGCAGAACGGAGTGCCGGCTGCAGCTGGGTCTGCACTCACAACGAATGGCTGGGGAGCGTGTCCACCATCTGCCGTTTCCTCTCTCTGCCTTCTCCTTTCCCTTACGTCCCTCGATGTGTTTTGTGTTTTAAAGTGTCCGACCCCTTTATTTTTGAGGTAGTGTCGTCTTTCATATACGCTCACGTGTTTTTGATTCTGGGGTGCTCTTGTTCCTAATTAAATTGCGATATGAGTGACTTTGCACTGGCTGTCTAAATTAAAACTCCACTTTGTGCGTTCCTCGTGAAATCCCGACCCTTTCTACGAAGGTACACAGGGATTGTTTCTTGAAACTGAGTTCCCTTCATTCCTTGCTCCTTTCTCCCATTTCTTTTCTGCCTTTCTTTTGTTACTTGCTTTTCCTTCCTTGATTCGCGCTGTTTCCATTTGCCTCGTACATCTTTCATTTTCTTTGCAATGTTTAGCATTTCTGTCTTTAAACTTTTTTGGTTACTTTGCCATTTCACTTACTCCATCCAAAACACTCTCATGGTATCTTCTTTCTTGCGGTGTGGTTTATTAGCTCCTGCTCGGTCTTCTGGCCTGCGAGTCCAAGATATAAGTTAAGAATACCCATTAAGAGTTAGTTAGGACTTCCGGGTGCACCCCCTCTGAAGCTCTTATACCAGGGTACCGCTCTTCAGTGTCTTGTAACCTCCAGTCCTGCTAATGTGATAGCTCAGATGGTTAAAGTGTGCGCTGTAGCTATCTAATGGTTGCCTCCAGATCACAGATTTTATTCCTGACAGGCCAGAGCCCAGAAACCCCAGTATGGCTTGTGCCAGGATTTGTTATGCTTATCTCTTCCACAGCTGAGAATTCGGTTAGCCTCCTAGTACTGGAAGGGACATGTTTTTGCAGGCACATGTTTTAGTTGGTTTGAAGTATAGTTTGGACTTGGCATGGAATAAACTAAGGCAGGTGTCACTGAGAATTAAAGGCTGACTTTTTGCCCTTCCTCTGTTTAGGGCTAGATCATAAATGAGTTACTTGCTGGGCACCACTCTTAAGGGTTCATTTACCCCAGTGGCTGGTTGAATACTCACATACCCGGAGATGTGGACGAAGGAGAGAGAGCGAGATAGCAATTTACAGAGAAAAGGGGGTGATTGAGAGAGGGTGCACTGATGAAGGGGTAGAGAGAGGTTGATAGAAAGAGAACACAGGAGCAGTATAAATCTGCAGTGTCAGGGCTCAGGTTAATGACCACATGTGCGACACAAAACAATTTGCAGTTTCTCACACCCTCCCTGTCGCATGTGGGTGACTGCCCCCTCCGCCGGCCAGGTCCTAATGAGTGTCAGGCAGACAGGAGTCATTGGCCATGGATGACAAAGGGCACCAGGCAGGTAGGAACTCATGTACCTATCGGTGGGATGGTAGCTGAAGTTTTCTTTTGTTTCTGTTAAGAACCCGGAACCTAGTTAGTTTAATAGCCTGTTTGAAGTTTGCTACTTTCGCCTAACTTGTGCTATGTAAAGTCACATCTTTTATGCAGGCAACTGAGACAAGCGTTACACATCCACTCCAGAGATGCAATAGATTTGTACAGCAGAGGACGCCATTTTTGTAACCCTTCCTGCAAAAAAACACAATTTCTGAACATCTGGCATTCATGCGATGCATTTTGAATTGTACAAAATCTTCATCCCAGTTAAGTGGAAGGCCATTGTAAAAAAGTTATATAACTTCTGCTATGTGTAGGGCCTCAGTGCCCTCAGATTTCTTCCTGGTTGTCTCTTATGAAGGACTAGGAGCAAGGAAACCAGCAGACAGGACAGGTGGCTTGTGGGTGTATTTTCTACTTGCGGATAGAGGGGAGAGCAAGCAGCCCTAAAGTAACAGAAGAGAATTTGTTTGTGTTTGTAAAGGGCATGCGTACACTACAGTATACACAGGCCCGGACTGGCGATGCCGGGCACCGGGCAATCCCCCGGTAGGCTGCCAGGGGTGGGGGCCGGTTTTTTGGCCGGGGGCCGGTTTTGTTGCTGGGATGGGCGGGGGCCTATTTTTGTGCACTAAGTACTGTTCAGTAGTCACTTTACTCACTACTGTACTCTGCTGCATCTCACTCTCTCCTCGGCTCGCTCCGTGGCAGAAAAAAGCACAATTTAATCAATCTCTCCATGATTTTCGGAGGTGGGTCGGGTGACGGGACTCGCGTGCGCGCGCGCTGCGCAGATGTCTCCCTCGCCGCGTCTGCGCGACCTGCTCTTAGGTTTCAGTTCACCCACCTTAGGGGGGTGGGGCGGGCGCCGTGGCTGTTGGTGGTGACACATGCGCATTGGGGCTCTCACAATTAAAAGTGCGCGTGACCCCCTGATTCCAGAACCCAGAGACTGAGACCGTGACAACGAGAGGCCTTCTCTCGCAGTTGCCACCCCTTAATTTAATTATTAATTATTTCTAGTTCTATCTCCCCCTGGCCCTGCCTGTCCCTGTGTCCCAGTGCCGCCCGCCGCCAGGTGAGTGGTGTTTGCATTTTTGCAAATTACATTTGTAATCCGATAATGCACAGCAGAAGGTGTGCAGTAGGAGCGTGGGGTCAATGGGTAGGACCGAAGTATATGTAGGCAGGGAGCTGAATAAACATCGGCCATAAAACTGCTTGTTTCGCGCTGACCCGTTTAATAAGATGTTGTGTGTTTTCAACTAGATCAATATTCTTAGAAGCAGTTCCGTGTTACAGTTTGGAGAGGCATTATTCTAGTGCAGCACTTTTGAAGTCAGTACTAGTTTGTTACACTAGGCATTCTTGCCTTTTTTTGTTGTACAGGAATGCAGTTGTGTTGATGACATTACCTCTTTTGGTACAGTATTACCTGTGGGCGTTACTTCGGCTGAAGTTCACTGTTTCAAGTTGAGCCAATTTTTGAAATTACAAAACGTTTTTAAACATGTTTGGGCGGGAGACATACATATTTAGGGACTGCAAAAGAACAGTTCATCCTACTTAATTGATCTAAAAAATTATTGAAAAATATTAAATGATATGACCTGTGATACAGTTTGTAAATTTTAACGTTTCTCTACATGTTTCCTAAAAATTACAAATATGGCCCAACTAAGAGACACAGAGTTCCATTTAATGTACCATTCAGTCCGATTACAGTAATGCCTCATTGTCTCCATTTCAAATGATCCATGGAACGTGGTGATTCGACTGTTGTGTGAGTACAAATAATTGATTTTCAATGGCACCTGCGACTCAAGACCGGGCTGGAGCGGGCCAGAAATTTCAAAAGCAAAAGGGGCCTAAGGAAGTAAGGGGCAAGTGGGCTACTACTAGGCACAGGCCCGGGTTCCGCAACGTAGTGGCACTGCACCGACTTTTGTTTGTTGCTGTTGCTTGCCTAATATGAATGTGAGCAGGGAGCGAGGTGGTGGCTGGCCTCAGGCCTGGCACTGCAGCCAGCACGGGTTTATGATTATCGCCTACTGCCTGACACGCGACGCTGCTCCCTGACACTAAAAGCCGCAGGACTGGGTGACTGTCCAGCGCTGATTGACAGTCTAGTTCACGGTGCGATGTGCGTCCCCTGTCTCATTCCTCTCCTTTCTTTTATTTGCTCCCCTGTGAAATGGATCCAAAAAAAAAAAACACTTTTGCTGGAAATGTCGTATTTTTCTGTTATTTTATTTCCAAGGTGCAGCTTCGGGAATAAAAGGTTAAAATATGATAAAATAACTAAATAAAGTAAGACAGAGTGGTAGCAAGCTGGCCAGATTGATTTTATTAACACCCAAACACATTAGCGTCACTTTTACAGAGTTTGCCAGTGAAGCGCTATTTTTGTTTTCTTGTCTTTGTTTTTCCTGGGCTTGCACCTAGTGCACCAATCCTGGAGGTGCTGCAATGTGTGGATTGGAGAAAAGAAATGTGTACTGCGGCTCTGCGTCCAGGGATGTGGTCTTTTTTACCCTACTGCTTACATTTTGTAAGGATATAAGCAATGGACGTTAAAATGGGTCCATTCAGGGCCTTGTTGTCATGTCCTCAACTTTTCAGGCAAAAGCACTCACTGATTTCTGAATAGTGAGTGTAAAAGCGCTAAGCTAACCATGTTGTTCCTGCTTACATTTCACATGGTTTGCTAATTTTGCATTCCCTTTGAGTGTTTGCTTTTCCAGGATGTTGTTACTATTTTTTGTAGGCCACATATTGCTCTTGTCTAGTGCGTCATTTAAATTGAGCCACATCCAGGTGTTTATAGCCGGCAACAATTGGGTTGTAATTGAAGGTAGTGTGAGTTTTTCTCAGTGGGGCAGTATGGTTTGCAGTGGGGAAGAGGATGTGCCACTATGGCCAGAGCTGCTGAATTTGGAACTGGTGAACCAGGTTCAGCCTTAATAACCAGTCCATTAGACCACTCTCCTGAGTGAGCACAACCCATGCTAGACCTTAGAAGGCTTCGCAAGACCTTAGAACAGAGGTCTTCAAACTTTTGGATGCCGAGACCCCCCTGTCAACATTTTGAGGCGTAAGGACCCCCTCTTGACAAAAATGTCTAAACCTGTTGACTAAATTGAGTGGGATGAAAATGTAAATAAGGTTATGTGATGCCGCGTATTTTGTGATAGCATTGCTTCATTATTTTGATATTTGTTACACACAGTAACGCTGAGGAAAGATTTCACCCAATCAGTACCCATTTATAACCAAAATACAGCAATTATCATCAGAAAGATTTCAAGTCAACCTTTGTGAAGGGCCTTCCACTCTGCAGCAATACGTGCTGCCACATTAGAAGCTCACCTGGCCCTGACCGGAAGAAGCAGGGGTCCCTTAAAACCCTGGCGGTTTTGTGTAGAGTTAAGCCTTTTACCCATGCAGCTTTCCTCTCACCCCCTCCCTTCCATCCCTCTCTCCTCTCCTAACCCCGGATCCCTCTCTCACTTTGCAGGTCATTTTCTTTCACCCCTTTTTACAACTTCTGAACTCTCCCCATTCAACCTCTCACTTCACCTTTAATCACCTCTTGCCATTCTGTCCTTTCACTGCCCTCATCTCTAACAGTCTCTCACATTTATCTCATGGCCTCTCTGGCCCTGTCACCTCCCTTGCCCCTCAGCACTTCTCATTCACCTCGTCTCTTCATTCAAATTTTTGTCTATTTGTATCTTACACCTCTCCAGTCCCCCCATTCCTCTTTCACATCTCCCCTTTGTTCTAACAGAAGCCCTCACCTTTGGATCACACTCACTTCTTGCGTGTCCACACTTCTCTTCGGCAATTCACATTTCTCCTCATCCCTGACCTCTTCAATCAAATTCTCTCACTCCCTTGCTGTCCTCTCTCATTTTGGGTGCGGATGCAAGTTCAGAATGGGATGAATGAATGTATGATTACTGATGGGCTTGTTTGAGTGAGTTGCATATTGAGTAGTGAGGGGGACAGGTGAGTGAAGTGTCACATGAGTGCAGGATGAGTAGTGTACTCGTGTGACTGCAGGTTGAGGTATAGTGTGAGCAGGACAAGTGCATTTTGAGAGCAGAGTGATCACTGTGAGTGCAAGGTGAGCGGGTGAATGGTGCAAGTGCATGGTGATCAGTGTGAGTGCATTGTGATCACTGTGAGTGCAAGGTGAGCGGGTGAATGGTGCAAGTGCATGGTGATCAGTGTGAGTGCATTGTGATCACTGTGAGTGCAAGGTGAGCGGGTGAATGGTGCAAGTGCATGGTGATCAGTGTGAGTGCATTGTGATCGCTGTGAGTGCAAGGTGAGCGGGTGAATGGTGCAAGTGCATGGTGATCAGTGTGAGTGGATTGTGATCACTGTGAGTGCAGGGTGAGTGTGACAATGAAGGGCGAGAATGAGGAATGAGTTGTCTGAATGCAGGGTGCATTCCTAGACCCATGAAGTAACTCAGCATGTTATTGACGGGGCGTAGACTTTAAGATCTAAGTTAAACTATTGCGGCATTAATCGGGGATCGAGGGTGAAGGAAATAAATAATGTGCTGATCCTGCAACAAACTTCCAGTCGTATGGTTAGGGTTGCCAGCAGATTATTTTGGTGGCCCAGTCGGTACAAAAAAAAAACAGTCACCTAAAGCGGTATTTTCAGCGCTTATCTGTGCATACTTCCCAGGGCCGGCTTTAGTGCTGGTGGTGCCCTGTGCGACCAGGTTTGTTGGTGCCCCCCACAATGACCACCCCCACCACGGATTCTCTCACTAGCACCCTTTAACAGTGACCAAGTCTCCATAACCCCACACTCTCAGATGAATTGAATTAGTTATATAGTGCCACTCATACCAGTGTAGGGTGTCCGAGCACTTTGCATCACACACACATTACACAGAGACAATCAATCATTAGTGTGTAAATCAGTGTATAGGAAATGTTACATAAGCCAAAGGACTAAAAGTATAGGAGTCACATGTCATCCATACTGGTAGGCAGTATAGTTCAAGAGTGCTTGGTGTGGAGAAGCACAAACTCAGAGTCGAAAAAGAAACCGCATAGTTGGGAGTTTCCTTTAATAATAAGAATTGACTTCTAGCCAAATTAACCCTTTTTGCAACATTAATCAATGGTCTAATAATGTATTCTTTGTAGTGTGCATGCTGTTCTAGGATGAAAGTTAATAGCTCACTATTCTATATTAGGACTTTAAGTTATAAATTGCAAGTAACAAAAGGATGTCTCTCTTGAAAGCAGTAACCTGCTGATCTCTTCACATCATACACACTCTGTAATCTACTTGGTACACGTTCTTTGCAGCAGGCACATTAACCCTCTGCACTAACTTCACCGAAGTCAAAACCTCAACTATGCAAAACACTGATCTCTCTCCAGGAAGATAATTAATCACACGAGTTATCTTGACATTTATGTGAGGCCTGGTAATTGCCGGGGAAAGAAACGCTGCAGCAGGTGCTTCAAAAGCACAATAAACTTTCACACATGGCGCCCCCAGGAAGCCAACTTTGTATTCCTTTCCATGAAATGCATTCTCACACTACGGCAGTGAATGTAAAATACAAATGCTAGGGGGCCCAGGGGGTACTGGAACCAGCAAAAAAACCTAAGCCTCTGTAACCAGTTTACAAAGGCATGTTAAAATGCAAATGGCCCAGCTGAGCCCCCAGCAGCTCAAGTTTCACTGCAGCAGCCCGGGCTGAGACACAGGACGGGGGAAGGGGGGGGGGGGCTGAAGCCCTTGGGCCTGGGCAGAAGTGTGACCGGGAAGGCGCGACCCCCTTTGCATCACTCCACGGCCCCCCTGGGGGTCGCGCCCCACAGTTTGAAGACCCCTGCCTTAGAAGCTCTGGTGTCTTAGCACCAGCAGGCGGATCCTAGCAGTGGCAAGTGTGGTTTAACCTTCAAGGCTTGTCCACCACAATCCATACTGAAGTTCAACTCCAGTCTTGCGGGCAGGCCTATGAAGCAGCACACCCTAGAACAGTGACTGTCATTGAGGTCACAGGACCCTTGAAGGGCCAGCTCTAGGGCAGTGCAACCGGTGTGACCGCACCGGGTGCTGACTTTGGGTGGAGGCATTATGTTTGCAAGTATATTAAGATTTTAAAAGCGCTTGCTGCCTCCTTCCTGGCCTCCAGCAATTTTCGGCATCAATAAAAATGGCATGATGAATCTGGTGTTGAATGTTCTTCCTTGAGAGAGATCTGCATATTGTTTAGTGGAAGTTTTGACTTATGGAAAGGTAGCTCAGAGTGTTAATGTGCCTGCTGCAAAGAACATGTACCATGCAGATCACAAAGTGCACATAATGTAAATAGGTCAGTGGGCTACTGCTTTTGTCAGAGAGATCCTATTGTTACTTGCAGTTAATAAGTTAAAATCCTAACATAGACCAGTGAGCTATTAATGCAAAGGGCACCACCAGTGCTAAGGCCGTCCCTGCCCTTGAGGGCAGTCTTCCTCACTGACCTGCCTGTGCCTGAGGCTGCGAGCAAGACTCCGGCTATGCTAGCAGGCTGCACCACTACCTACCAGGCCCGGTTCTAGAGGGTGGGCCAGGCCCACCAAACATGAGCCTCCTTAGCCCTCGCAGTCGCAGTGAATCTGCCACCGATGTACAACAACAATAAAAACTGTTAACTTGTGATTTACAATCCTGCTGCAGAGCAACCATTTGTCGGTTGGTAGTTCGTAAATGCAGATAAACTGAATTTTGTGGGAATAGCTCAATGGGTTACTACCTCTGTCACAGATATCCTTGTGTTACTTGCAGTTCAGAAGTTAACATAAGACAGTGACCAATGAACTGTCATAAAAAAACTACATACAAACTTCGCTTTTTTTGTGTTGTGATGTAGTTAGAACTTCTCCATTCTTTCATTATTCTAATGTTACTAATAAGAGTTTGTTTGGGCAGTTATACATTTTTATCAGTAAAGCCAACCCTGACCACTGGAGTACTCTTTAAATCCTGACTTTGTGCTTCTCCGAGTCCCGACCAAACCCCCGTAAAATATACTGCCCACCAGAATGGATGAAGTGATTTCTACACCTTGTAATCCTCATTAGTTTATGTGACATTTCGCGTAAACTGGTTTTGATTTATTGTCTCTGTATAATGTGTGCTTGCTGTTATGTAAAGTACTGTGACACCTTACACTGATATGAGTAGTGCTATACAACGAATGGAATGGGTATGAGAGAGGGGCAATGGAGAGATAAGGGGCACTAGTGGAGGGTGGCAGTGAGGGAATACCAGAAAGAGGTCATGGGGTGGGGGGAGCTACGGAGAGATGAAGGGTGTGGGTGGCAGACAGTGAGGGAGGGTGGCAGTGAGGGAGTCAGAGGAGGAGGTCACGGGGTGGGGGGGAACTACAGAGAGCTGAGGGGCACTAGTGGAGAGTGGGAGTGAGGGAAACCGAGGTGGAGATCATGAGGTGGGGGAACTACAGGAGAGATGAGGGGTACTAATGGAGGGTGGCAGTGAGGGAAGCCAACGAGGATGTCATGGGGCAGGGGGAACTACAGAGCGATGAGGGGCAATAGTGGAGGGTGGCAGTGAGGGAATCTTATGAGGAGGTGGGTCACAGGCTGGAAGGGAACTACAGAGAGATGAGGGGCACTGGTGGGGGTGGCAGTGAGGGAATCCGAGGAGGAGGTCACGGGGTAGGGGGGGGAACTACAGAGAGATGAGGGGCGCTAGTGAAGGGAGCAGTGAGGAAATCCGAGGAGGTGGTCACGGGATGGAGGGGAAACTACAGACAGATGAGGGGCGCTGGTGGAGGGAGCGGTGAGGGAATCTGAGTAGGTCATGGGGTGGGGGGCTACAGAGAAATGAGGGGCACTAGTGGAGGATGGAAGTGAGGGAATCTGAGGAGGAGGTCATGGGGTGGGGGGGCTACAGAGAAATGAGGGGCACTAGTGGAGGATGGCAGTGAGGGAATCCGATGAGGGGGTCATGGGGTGGGGGGAAACTACGGAGTGATGAGGGGTGCTGGTGAAGGATGGCAGTGAGGGAATCTGAGGAGGAGGTCATGGGGTGTGGGAGCTACGGAGAGATGAGGGGCACTGGTGGAGGGTGGTAGTTAGGGTGTCTGAGGAGGAGGCCATGAGGGGGAGTGGCTACGGAGAGATGCTTCATTTGAGCACTATTTACAAAACTCAGGATATAAAAATCATTTAATGTTTGCACATTGTCTTGTACACTTTTTACTCTGAACCGTTGCACAATTGTTTGAAGTTAAGTGCGTTTTTAAATGTCTTTATGCTATTTTATATGAAGAATAAATTGGTTATATTTAAATTCATGTTTTGTGCTCGACATTTCATTTTTTAGTGTTCTCTGTAGGAATGTCTGTGTTTTATGACTGTGTATCTTGGTGCTCCTTAAGGTAATCATTTACTATGCTTTAAAAGTTAATACAATCCAATATGTAATGAAAAATGTGTTGAAAAATACTTTTTTTTTTTTGGCCTTTCCGTCTCCCAAATTTCTTGTGTGGGGGGGACAAGTTCAGCCCCCCCAAACTCCCCCTAATATTGGTTGCTCACTGCGCTTGCTTGCTACACACCATGTGGGGGCTGGTCTCACTTTTATTTCTCTCTGATTTACTACTCGTGCCTATTTTTGGTGATCTCTGAAAGAATGTCTATGGGTACATATGACTGGGTGGGTAACCTGGTGCTCTTGAAGGTCATCATCTACTATTTACTGTGGTTTGAAAGTTGATACAATTGAATATGTAATGAAAAATGTGCTGTAAAATTCACCATTTTGGTCGGTTGTTTTCCAAAATTTTCTTGGGGGGAGAACCCCCACAAACCCCCCTAGTAGCGGCCGGGCTCGCTCGCTGCGCTCGCTCGCTACGCGCTGGACGGAGGCTGGTCTGCCAAATTTGACGGGGGCTGGTCTGCCACATTTTGCCAGGGCTGATTTCAGTTCCCAGTCCGGCCCTGAGTATACATTTTCTTGCCTGGTATGTTGGACAGCAGGGTGTAGGGAACGAGAGACTGAGGGACAGTGGGGGCTTGGAGGTGGAGGAGAGAGAGGTTGAGGGAGAGCGGAAACTCGGAGGTGAAGGAGAGAGAGGGTGAGGGAGGGCAGAAACTTGAAGGTGGAAAAGGAAGAGAATGAGAGAGAGCAAAACCTTGGAGTTGAATAGAGAGACTGAGAGAACGCAGAGCCTTACAGGTGCAGGAGAGAGAGGCTGAGGGGTAGCTGAAACTTGGAGGTGGAGGAGAGAGAGGCTTAGGGATAGCCAAGACTTTGAGGTGGATGAGAGAAACGCTGAGATGCTTCATTAGCCTTCTTGCTTTCTCAAATTTGCTTAAAAATGCACCATTTCTCAACTATTTGTTCAAAATTTTCATAAGGGGAGCCCCCCTTATGCCAGTAGGGCTCGCTTGCTACGCTCTCTCACCACAGACCACTCATCCCAAACATTTACGCTGCTCCACTTTCAAACGTCACCATCCACCACTGCCAGTAAGGTTACTCAGGGCTTTAAGTGGGATGAAAAAACTAGGGAGTCTCTCAAAGGGGCGCGGCCAATGTAATTAAGGGTGTGGCTTAAAAACACGTAAGATAAAAATCTGTGCTTAGCATAGTGAGCCGCCCGACTTGTATTTTGCTGTTTGTCTGCATCCAGGTATATGATACAACAAGTATCATCATACCTACAACAAGTCAGGACTATTGGCTTTGTCAATGGTTGTTAGTTGCATAAGATAAATAAGCAGAAACTATGGCTTATTGTATATAATATTGAAAAAAGCTTCCACTTAAAGCCCTGGTGACACCACGACAATGTTGCTGCTCCTGAGTTTCAATAATAGAAGGGAAATACAGAGAGAAAATGACTCTTTAAAGGATTTCCCTTCCCCTACAACGCTCACCTGGCATGACGTCATGCCGTAACTTCTCCACTAGTGAGAAGTGAGCAGTGTGAGCACGCGCACATCGTTGTGCCTGCCGTCACTGCAGTCCGGAAAAAACGGACCGCCTGCGCCAGGGCACAAAACAGAGCCTGAGACCCGTTTTGAGGCCCCCTTTAAAAAACTGCCGGGGCTCTGCACCCGTGAAACCCGGCCCACTTAAAGCCCTGAGGTTACTTCAACGTATCAAATTAATTTTTACAATAAACCAGACTCATACGTGAGATCAGATTTAAGGTAACTTTTAAAAGAAGGGTTACTTTAGAAAGTCACCTCTTTGTTACCCAAAACTCAGGTAGCCTTTCCAGACTATTTGCAGCAGTTGGTACCTGAGACAACATGCTGCCCCACTGCAAGGAAGTGTGAAGCGCTCCAAGTAACAGGGAAAAAGAGATTTGCTGAAAAGACGAAGTTTGACTTCATCCAGCAGAATGACTACCAGTCGGTAGCCCCAGATGGCCTAGCTTCGAAGAGGCTACCGCCTCCATGAAGTACATGGCGATCACACCTTCTCCTGCCCACTCCTTTGTGTGTAGACAGACATGCTGGCATCGCCTCCAGATGGGGAACGCCATTGCAGAACCGTTTTTCACGAGGGCTGGCTCATAATGCTGGGTACACCCCAGGGGTGAGCCCAAAGCTTCTTACAGGTGAAGAAGTTTTGCTCCATCTAGGGTTCAGTTAAAGAGTGGTATCCTGGGATCTTTGGTGGTAAAACCTCCTGGGAGTGATAAAGAGGGGGGATAAGTTGCCTCATGGGAACTATTGCCCAATTGTCTGGTGGTCCCTGGACCCAGCAAAGAGAGGCTGCACCAAAGAGTGGACTGCACCTGCTACACCCGAGAGACCCACAAAGAGGAATGTGCCTTCTGTGCCCACCCGTGGAAAAGGGCTCCACTGGTACCAGGACGGAAGTGACTATGGGCTAGTTGGCTAGCACCCTGTTCAGCACAAGGGGCACAAAAGCTGAAGGAAGCCTGCACACTTGAGGGCCTAGCTACCAAGGAACACCTGCCTGCCACAGGAACGCCAGAATACCTGCTGAGAGACTGAGACCTTGAAATATCAACTTTAACAAATCCATTCAGATGTAAGCACAGCTGAGTTGTTAGCGTGTAACCCTGCACTCTCCAATTGCAGTACTGGCCTCTCTCCCAGTAAAAATGTCAATTGCAAGTTTTTACTGGTCGACCATGGAAACACATGTTCTACTTTTTAATATGCAGCACCCTACTTTAAGACTCAATAGGCAGACCTAAGCACATTAAAAAAGGAGGTTTGGCCTTTGTCATGGTTATAAATGGCAAAGTTGAGTGAGCTGTTTTTAAACTGCTCTACCAGTCTGCAGTGGCAGGCAGAGAAACAGGTTTTACTTTGCCCCACTCAGGCTGGCACAACAAGTGCTGCAAGCCCTGGGTGACACTTTTCGTTACAGGCCCTGTGTACCCATTGGTACCATATACTAGTGACTTATAAGTAAATTAAGATAATCCAATTAGGAATAACCAGTGTGCCATTACGCTTTTAATGGTCTAAAGCACTGGCACTTGGGTACGGTTTGCGGGCCTCAGTGCACTCACAGAGTAAAAAAAAAACAGCAGCATCAGCCCGAAAAATAAGGGTGACCATGACAAAAAGATGCATTTCATTACACTCCTGGATACCCGGGTGGACCCAGTAATACTCACTGCAGCATCTTCAGCATCCTGCATCAAGACCACTTCTTGATTGGACTTCGTTTAAAAGAGAAAAGTGCAAAGAGAACCCGAAGATTGCTGAAGGTGACAGGTAACTGTCCCTCTGGGCCTGAGTGATCCCTGTGACAGACTCTCAAAGGCAATTCTCAAATGCGTTTACAAACCTCTTGCACCGATTTATTGCATATATAAACTAAACCTAAATTAATTTTACTTACCTAGGAAAAATCATATCTCCAGTTCCTAAAAAAATAGATTTTTGTTGTTTAGATGTCTATTTAAAGCCAAATATACACTCTATTTGTATAAATTGGTGTTTGATTTTTAGTGTGTTATGCTTCATACTTAGCTGTTGTTTTGGTACTTCTAAATGCTTTACACTTGTTCCTTTGATTAAGCCTGACTTCTCTGTGCCACAGCTACTCAGGACTGAGGTTTGGGTTTTATTAAAGAAAACTAACTGGACCGCATACAGATTTTGACATTATTACATGGCGAGGGCTCACAACCACACCACACCACATTATGTCCCACTTTCCTACAGTTCAGATTAGATAACAGTCTCTAGAATTGGCATCTCTCTCTTTCTCCATATCTCAAAGTCCTATTACAGACAACAGGAGCCTATCTTCGATCTGAGGATTCTCCGATGTAACACTGCAAAATTAGAGTCCAAATTGGTGAACCTGCATCCCAGTGCCCCTTCTTCCCAGAAAGTTTATTTTTGTGATGGTTTCTGTCACTTCCAATTCGAAATACTTCTGTTTGCTTCAGACAGATTTCTTTATACTACACTAACACCGAATGTCTGGCATTGTGGGGAAAAGCACAGAAATGTACCTCATCTGATTCTCAGTATTGATACTAATGTAATAACAACAAAAACACTTAAATGATCATCAAGTATGTTTTCATTCTATTATTTCAACAACATACTTTTAACACAATATAACAACATATTAATAAAATGGCGATCATATGCTTGATTCAGTTCTTTATTTGAGTCATAACACAATGGCAATGGCAAATACTAGTGCTTTTTCGTTCACCATGTCATAAAAACAACACCAATGCAAAAGATATGTGGAATTCTAAGATACAGCTCCAAATATTTTTAAATTTGCAGTATGGTGAATGTCCATATAGAGCTTTTATCCGTAATATATTTTGCGACACAAAGAGCATAAGCAGGGAGTTATGGCACAATTTTTCCGGAAACCGCACAGCGCAGCTGATTTTCCTTTCGGTAGGCTCCTACAGAAACTTGTGTAGCCTAATACCCCTGTGTAAAGGTGTTTATGTGATGAGGATTAGAGACGGGACTAATGAGCCTCCCAAGGGAATAGTGAGAAGTGAAAGAATGTGTACCTCATTGCATGGTTTCTGTGCAACTATGGCACCTAATGCCTGAACAGTTTATGTGATGACGTACCAGGGCCACAAAGAACCACTGACTCTTAAAAGTAGCTGATTATGTAAATGAATGGCTGCTCTGGGGTTAAGAGCAGTCACATTACGCATTAATTTTGAAGACTCAAAGTAGATGCAGGGAATTGAGTGGACGAGGCGGGGATGGCTTGCCCCAGTACAAGTGATGTATCAGTATAAATGCATTGAAATTAAGTCTGCTAAGATTATTGGGAGAAATGGATCAGACATTTGACTGAAAAATAAGCTGCTTGTCCATATTTATACAATACAGGCAGTGGCTTTACCTGTACCTCCCAATGCTTTATGCTAGAGTGTGGTCTGATTAACAGCTGCAAAATGCAGTGTCCTCACTGGCTTGTGACATGGTGTAGAAGCTGTCTTTTGTGGTTCTTCTGTATAGCGGTAGGCTGTGTCCTTGTATGTCTAGTGTGACGTACTTCATATGATGAGTATTGTGGTTTATTCGGATTCTGGCGCGCAGGCAGGACTTTGTAATTACAGCGTGTTTGACATGTTACAAATCACTATGTGTACACAAGTCGTTTTTATATATTTTAATCCCGGTGCACAGGAATTGCTTTTACATTCACATCGTATGACACAGCTTTCGAGCAGCAGCACATGGACGACCCCTTGGGACGATTACGAAGTTGACACCAAGGGTGACACAGACCTTGACCATTATTTCGTTGGGGCATCTTCCATGAATGATACCATCGTCTACTAAAAGGTCATTCATAAAGCAGCCATTTTCCAAACGGTGGACTTGCAAGTCCACCAAGAGAAAGACGATTTTGTCATTGAGACATTGTCTAAGTCAGAGCTGAAGGTCCAATTTCTGCCCATATTAAAGAGTATGCTCATGTCCGCCCCAGAGGCCCCCAGGGAACCCGTTAAGGCAAGGGTAGGAACAACAAGGGTAGAGAAGAAGTATAAACCTTCCCACAATGACCCTGTGTACAACAGGAACCATGTCCTGCTCAACTCCCTGATGATGCACACCTCCCACAAGAGGGCTTAAACCACACGGGACGCCCTTCTGCCTGATAAGTAGAGCAAAATGCTGGACACAGCTGGCAAGAGGGTAGCTGTAGGGGTGGTTACCATCTGCTGCAGAGCAAATTTCGTGGGACCCCCTCTCCCAGTATGATAGAGCCCTATGGGAAGAAATGCAGAAAATGGCCAAATATCTCCCAAAAGTATTCAGAAAGATGAGAGAAGAGAAGGAGTCCGAGGGCAAGACCATATCCAACGCCTCCATTCGTTGTGCTCTAGATGCTGCAGCCATAGCCTCCGGGAGGGGGTGGGTGTTTACCACCTTCCTCCTAATTAGACACCATGCCTGGTTCCGCATTTTAGGTCTATGTCGACATTATTGGAAGAAATCAATCAGACATTTGACTGAAAATAAAACCGCTTGTCAACCTTCATACAAACAGGCAGTCACTTTACCACTACGTGCTAGTGCTCGAGGGCCAGTGTGTGTTCCGTATAACAGCTGCAAAACTCGGTGTCCATACTTGTTCATGTGGAATCTGGCATTGAAGCAGTCTGTCATGGTTCTTCAGTATCGCGGTAAAGTGTATTATCTTATGTCTAATGTAATGATATCATATGAAGGGAGATGAGTATTGCTGTTCCCATCATTCTGATCCCAGTGCACAGGGAGGTCCTTGTAATTGCAGTGCTTTTGACATCTTACTACTCACAGTTTACTCACATAGGTGGTGTTATATATTCTAATCCGGGTGCACATGCAATGCTTTTATATCTACAGCTTAATTGAAGTGTTCCAATTCACTTCCTGCCCATAAGTGAATTATATTTTGAAGTCCTGAGATTTGATTAAGTCCATTGATCAAATAGTTGAACCGCAAGATGAGACTTCCATTGTGGTGAGCCATCTTCAGAGTTGGTTATCAGATCAGTCCATATCTGAATTACTGACTATTAAAAGCTCCTTTGGGAGAAGCATCTGCAAATATTAATGCAAATGACCACAAATATTTGTTATTGGTAAAGTTTGCCAGTCACAAATAATTTCTTTCCTACACCAGGTGCAAAAAAGCCTCCAATGCCAAATATTTCTAGCTGATGCCTTTGTGGTAGAATAAGCTACAAAAACGAGTCTTCCCTTGGCACACTTGTCTTACTTTCGTCGTAATGTTGGTTTTCTATTTGCCAGGATATTTGTTTTCAGGGTCTTGTTTGCACCTTTCTTCTAGGTATTTATCTTCTTTCTGTCTAGTTTAGTTGAGGGCCAGTTCAATTTTTTCGTTCCATAGTGCTTGATTTTCTCTGGAAAGAGGTGAATAGTTACACAATTTATATGTATATTTAGCTTCATATGCTAATCAGTCAGGTTTCCGATCTACATGATGAGGTTTGCCAGCATGGAACATTTATAGGAAAAACAACTTTTCTCATAGTTATGATATTCTTGTTTCATATATTATTTGTTCTCATATTGTTTGCAGTCAGAGTCTCAAGATCAGGTGTTCCTTCGCTGGACCAGTGGGGAAGCAGCCACCATGCACATCCTAGTTGTACATGCTATGGTCATTCTGCTTACGCTTGGACCTCCTCAAGGTAAGTAGTACTTTTAGATTGGATAACATGAAGGCATAATTTTCTGGGGAAAAAATTGATGAGCCCATTCCAATGTGTGTTTAATGCAGTATCCATAATTTGGGGAACAATCTAGTAAATAAATTGTTTATTTATTGGTATCCTTAAAAACATGCAAGTGTCAAGCTATGCCTTACCTTAAGCATACCAGTGGGTTAACTCCTAAGACTTTTAAATAAACTGGTACCATGAACTATTCTTGGAAGAAGGTGGTGTGGTTAAAATTTTTAATGTTTTGAAAATAGGCCTTAATAAATTGAGCATCTTTACACGTTGGGTGTAATTTCAAATTGAATAGCCAAAGTCATTTCAAGTACCAGGAATATTTAACTTCTTATACAGGTCTTAATTCATTAATGTCAAATAAACAAAAATGTATAAGGATGTTACCACCATAGAAGGAGGAGCCAAGGTGGCCACCTGTGGTCAAGGTAAAGGAAGTTGGTATAGTCCAGTTTGGATCCAACGATCTCAGAAATGGCCCATCTTTTGTCATCCTTGTTATGAACAAGTATGATTTTCTTAAGTAATTTCAAGCAATAAGAGCACTTTGACAATAAAGTTGACACCTAATTAAACATGTACAAATCTACAACTGTTTTTATTCTCAGGTTATTAAAAAGTTCCACTGGGGATGGGAGAGGACCCAATTCAACTCCCCAATGATTATCAAGCTATACAGGTCTTCTCTCCCCTTAACCACTAACACTTTGGGCATCCCTGGTGTGAGTTTGTGACATTTACTACCCACCTACTCTTAGATGAATCTCATGCATTGATAGAGTTATACACCAGAGGCTGGGTCACCACTCAGTCATACCAGCAACGAGGTGTTGGCATGTATGTTGAAGTTGACTTCTTTAGAATGGGTAAGTTTAGGCAGGTGCTGCACATAAAGATTAAACATATGGGATGATAGAGCCGCACACTGAGAAACCCCTTTACTCAATGAAGTGGTAAATAGACAAAACCAAACAGATAGCTTCACTCCAACTTAAGACATGAACCTAGACAAGGATGCTTTAGCAGTCCCTGCTGAATTCAGTTGACCCAGTAGAGTGTACTGGTTGGTGGTATCAAAAGCCATGAAAGATTCAGGATTATCATCGGCATGATGAAATGCTGGTTGAGTATTGTTAAAAGCCAGCATATGAACCATTAACAGTTGACTGCATGATTTTCCAGCAGTGTAGGAGGGGTATAGTGGGAAGATTCTTGATAACATTTAACTCGGTGTCCCTGTGACTATTGCCAATTCTAAGTATGAATCCTTGCTCAATAAAGGAATTCAGTGCTAATCTTAGTGAAATGAGACCGGAGCTGTGACACTGTTTTAAAACTGATATTGAACAGGATTGTGAGGAGTCCCCGAATTTCAAGTGAATCAGAACTGTGTACAAGTCTTCTTCTGTGAAAGTTTCCAGAAAAAGGTTTTGAGGTTATATTTGGGGACCATAAACTTGTGTATCTGATATAATAATCTTCATACCTACACTGGGAATAATTGTATTTCTTTAACCTGGTTAAAATGATATTCCTTCTGAAATTGCTATATGTTTTTCGCACTGTCCCATTGGAGGTTAATAATGAATGGTTTAAAACAATTGATAGATTTGTAGCAAGATTCATCTGGGTTTGTGGGAGGGCTAACATGTTATGTGCTTACCTAGAGAGACGGGGCATGGGCGCTCCCCAATTTTAGATTATATTTTTTAGCTGCAGCTCTACAATGTTATAGTATATTATTCAACTACAGGGTAATGGAACGTGGGACAATATGTTATGTATCCTCCATCTATGAGCTTTCCATTGGCAACTCAGCCCATGGCTGTTTACTGAAGTTCTTTGAGCCGAGCTATTTCAAACTGACCTGTTTTAAGACTGCTCGCCGCATTTTGGAACTGGGCAAGCGTCCGGAAGAAATTGGGGTTTGGGAGCTACACCCCATTGCTTAGGAATGAACAACTGTTCAGCATATTTCATGATAATTGCCTAGCTAGATGGGGACGCAGGGGATGTGGCAGGATTGGAGATTATTGCTGAGATCATGTTATAAGCTGTGCTTGTTTACAGGTAGGAACGAATTATGAATGTGCTGCTTTTCTATAGTATTTTACCTGTCTTGATTATCTTAATGGACTTTCATGTAATTTATGTATTCTTGCTGCTAGTGTATGGGAAAAACGAGGGGAAAAATTGTAATAAAATATTTTAAAAAAGGGATTAATTTTGTTTCTTCAATTCTTATCTACAGAAGAGACAGATTTCTATGCCCTGTTGGACATCTGGTTTCCTGATAAAAAGCCACTTCCCACTGCTTTTCTGGTTGACACTTCTGAAGAGGCTCTTCTTCTCCCTGATTGGCTGAAGTTGCGCATGATTCGTTCTGAGGTCCCACGTTTAGTGGATGCCGGTATGTGATGTTTTGGGCTAGGACATGAAATAGACAACAATTGGAAAAGGTTAAATTAATCATGGGCTAAATCAGTAACTTGTCAATTGAATTAAAGAGCTATTTTAGACTTGCTTTTGGTTAAGTTTGTTAATAACTGGTTTTGCATTTTTTTCTGTAAGGCGTGCTGTACTTCTTTTAATGTAATACCAGTTTAATGTGGGCGACTTAGTGACAGGTAGTCCTTGTAATATTCGGGCCTGGATAATCTACTGATATGGCTTGTTCTATGGTAGCTGACAATCTATGTAGAACCCAGAACCATTTCAGCAGCAAAGTGTGCACCAATAGTAAAAATAAAAATATTTGGCATTTTCCTCAGGATAAAAAGAGGTTTCAAAAACCTGGAAAGGGCACATTGAAAACTCTATGTTCAGCGGTAAGGACAATGAGACTTCTTAATTACTGGCAGTCTTTCAGCTGCTTCATGGTGCTTGGCCTGAGAAATGCGGAGAGGGAATATGAGGGCAATGGGAAAGCTGATAGCAAAATGGTAATGAGGTTCAACATCTAAGCTAAATATTCGAAGAGAATAGGTGCTCTATCAGCACCTTACAAATACTTGCAAATCAAAATGTCAGGCAAAGTGTCAGTGGGGAGGCAGGCTGGTTGAATAGAGCATATGCATGAAGAGGTTTCTCTCTGTTAGCAAAGGTCTACAGTGAGAGATAGGACTTTTGGCAGATAGGGATGATAGAGCATTGTGGTGAAATAGCTAGGCAGAGGAATTTATATTACACCCTTTTCTTGATCATGAGCCTCTGCAGTAGACACGGAACAGGGATTATGTGGTCTGATCGTTTTGAATTTATTATGTGGAGGATACAATGACTTAAGGCTTGTAGTTTTCCCCAAGTAAAGGCTTTTACCATATGTACTAGCTAGTCGAATGTTATTGAGATAGTATTTCCAAGTCTTAAGAGCAGCCACCAAGTCTTTGAATCTTTGAGGGAGAACCAGGTTAACTTCCTCAAACTTTGGACATTTGTGTAACAATCCATGATTTAAAAGCATCTATCGGTAGCCTCTTGAGTTCTGAGGTTGATCAGTGAGTCACTGGCATACACGTTCCTGCCTACATTGTTGTAATCGAATATCCTTGAACAGTGACACAGAGATATAGGAGAGGATTGTTAGCAGTGGTACTCATTGCAGGGGATATTATAGTGTAGTGGAATTACTGAGCAAACCTAGAATTATGTTGTAATTGCATGACAATGCATCAGATTAATAAATTAATGCAAATTATTATAGTTAATGGAATGTTCACTAGTAAATCACTCACTATCCTTCCCTCATTTACTTAAAGCACCAGTGTATTAAAAGACTACAGAATATCATGGGAAGGCGTTCCTAAGTGGGCGATAAAATAATTCCCAGAAAAGCTAAGGGTGCATAATGGTTGTCAAGGGACGTACGTTGCTACAGATGTTCCTAAAGAAAAAGCTGAACCTGTCCATGGTCAAAACAGTGCCCATGCATATGAGAACAATCCAGAAATGATTTGGGAAGAGGGTGCAGAAACCGAAAATATTGTGCGTTTGTCCGAGTAAATGATGCCTTGGGAGTGCTATATTCATCAGGTAGGATGTTTGTGAACATGTGAAAAATATGCATCCGTTTGCAGTCAGCATAGGATCCTGTGTTAGGTATACTATTTGAGTGAACTTGCCTTGTTCTAGCATTGCAGGATCTGGAGCCCCAGCAGCTGCTGCTGTTCGTCCAGTCGTTTGGGATCCCAGTGTCCAGCATGAGTAAACTGCTGCAATATCTTGATCAGGCTGTGTCTCACGACCCCCAAACCTTGGAGCAGAACATCATGGACAAAAGTAAGACCACTACGAGTGGATATGCAGTCCTTTGAATCTGATTTGTGAAGAATATAGGTGTTCTGTTGATAATTGGTTTTCACAGTCATTAGCAGTCACTTGTTGCTAGTTTACTTTGAGCAAACTCTGTTCGAAAGTATGTGAGACAGAAATCCAGCGTGTGATTTAAAAAAAAAAAAAATTATTACGTCCAGCCACATTCATTCTAAATGTTTGGGTGCAAGTTCCCCGAGTATATAGTACCAGAACTTGTTGCCATACTATTCCAGTAGCAAGTGGAGTGTGATTTATGTTTGACCTCTTGGGATCCCTTCTTTACATCTACAACTTCATCTCCTTTGAGTCCCTTGCATTCAATAGGCTTTCCATGTAATCCCATTTTCTTCTACCATCATGATTACCAGAACTTGCCACATCCTGACCAAGACCACATTGGCAAGTACCCGATTCAAAATTTTTTTGCAAGTGTAACCTCTTATTCCACATTTCATCTCACTCTTCTGCGGTATTGGATAGATTTCACTATCCTTCAGTTAGCACTTTAAATTTGCAGACCATTCTGGAATGAGGAAACACTTTACTCATCTATCCCCCTACGAATTTGAGACCTTGCCTATTCACAATGATCCTTGTCAGTATTGGCATTTGTTAATGGGCAGCTGACTACCTCTACCCCAGAACTGAGAAACACCTTTCTCCTCTTCCTTGCAGTTGTTATGGAAACCAAAAGCACTGGATTAAGTTTGCTCTGTGCACTGTTATGCTCTCTGCACTGTTATGCTCTATGCACTGTTATTAAAGTTTTAGGAGAGTTCAATGAAAAATATCCGTTGATGGAAGTCAAGAATAGCAATCCCTAAGACTACTTACCCTGCATGGCACCCAAGGGCCATGGAGTAATTTACGTCTTTTTAACGTTTCTGTTTGAATTTTGACATAGACATGTTCATTAAAAAGTTTGCTTTTCCACGTTGGATGGCAATAAAAGCAAAGAAGGCAGTATATGGTGAAATTGAAAGTACCCAGCTCTGAACTTAAGCCACCCCCAGATGTCAGCATCATGCACTTTCCCCTACAGCAGTGGTATTTCCTTTGGACAAACCAGCAAGAAGAATTATGTTTTTAACACTAAAAGAAGGTAGCCAGTTCAAACTGTCGTTTCATTCACGGCAGACCGTATTTAGTATTATGTTCTGTATAAGTCAATAATCTTCTGCCAGGTCATAGTCATGTTTAATATGGTCTCGAGACCATACATCACCCAGGTGTGAGATGCCAATTAAATCCTATGCATGGAAACACATTGATCAGGCTGCTTAGGAGAGCCCAAGTGCCCTTCCTTAGTGGAGCTGAGTTAGTCAAGGTGCCATGCTATTAAATGTGGCACAGAGCTTTGTGCAAGCTAGCAACTGGAATTCTCGTAGCTGGGGCGGTGCATGTGGGACTGATATGCTATATAGCAGCGCCAATGGATCCAATGGAGCTACTGCTCCCACCTCAGCATTGTCCAAGTGTGGTAAATAAAATTCCTTTACCGGGACTTAATTTGATACGGAAACATAATAAAACAGCTCAGTAAATAAGAGGCAGAATCCGTGGTATTAGAGGTTCGGAATGGGCTTTATTCCAATGATCGATTATAATCGGTTGCTCCAAGTTCCATCACCACGGAGGTTCAGGAAGTGAAGTACATACTTTATTGACAAGAAATGACTTTTATAGTACATACATTACAATGAAGCGAATGCAGTAGGCGTAACAATTGATAAGGAAAATGACGATTCATATGTGTAACCGAAAATGGGTGTAATAAGGAGTAAAAAGGAACATAATTGGTTATGATGTCATATATAGGTGGATCTATAAGATAATACTTGGCATAGATGCGCGCGCAGCAGCATGACGTGTGATTGACGTGCAACTAGGGGGTGAAGGGGACTTGACATTTAGCTCTACATGAGGAGACGGAAAGTCTGGGGGGTCAAGTCAACCTAATCCCAAATCATATCTAACATCCTATGTTTAAAGAACTATGTTATCCACAAAAGAAGGACTCTCGGACAGAATCTATTCTATACTGACTGTGCGTGCGTGTACAAGCGTCTAAGTGTCTACACTAAATGCGAGGGGGTAGGAATATTCCATGGTAACAGGGCTATGAATTACTTGCATGAAGACAGAGAAGCCGGGCCTTTTGCTCGGTAGCTGGAAGAATGTTTACTTAAACTACTAGACAGGAATGCATCGGCTGAGGGGTGAAGCAGATAACTCGAAGGTGAAATACAGTTCTTGGCAGAGAATAGGCTGATGTCAGGCTTCGTGAGCCGCGCAGAGAATGAGACAAAGTTCATGGTCACAGATGCAGGCTCAGACTGGAGTTTTCAGAGGCAGAAGGCAAGAAGAGTTTGATGACAGAATCAGGGCCTACTTGCCTGGACTGTAAAATGGCATAGGTGAACCATATAAAGCCGGTGGCTTTTCATACTTAGGAATGGAATATCCGGCCTATTCATGGCGGATCTGACAGAGGACATGTGACGGTGGACGCACATGTGTTTGCGTCTTCATGACTGGAACTGGAGGGGATATACATGTACTTGTAACATGCACATAGAACCGTTGGGGTCCAAGATAGGGGACATAACTGACCAGAAAAATCCATATTTCCACATTCCCTCCTTGTCCCCTACTTGCCCGTCAAGAGATATCAATCTTCATTAATCCATTGATCTGTTCGTATAACATCATTTGTTCTTCTTTCTTCTTCCGTGACGAATGAGATCTTGGTGGTGGAATACACGATGTGGCACACAGGCCACAGATCGCTGGTCCACATTGTAGACATAGACAGCAACTGAATAGTATGAGAAGGCCAATACCTAGGAATGATAGAACTCTCCATCCCCAGGCTGATATCACACTCCAAAACCAACCGGACCAAGTCCAAGTGCCTGGGTTCTGGTGTATCTGGCTTACAATCTTATGAAGGCGAGTTATAGCTTTATATACAGATGGCGAATTTTCTGGTATGAATACGCAGCAGCTTGATCCGATGACCCTACAAGCTCCGCCCCTATCAGCCAGGATGACGTCAAGGACAAGACGATTTTGAAGCACAACAATCCGCATAGCAGACTGCTCTTCTGTTAAATTGCCTAAGGCGGAGATAGTTTCATTCACTACTGCTTCAAGGGTTCTAGTTAATCTACGTATCAGCTTACTATTAGTAACAGTACCTATATAGGGAAAGATGCCTTTATTGAAATCTGTGTATTTTTCCCATGCTGTTTCAGTGTAATCGACAATTGGGAGATCTCTCCGCTCTCTGTTGTGTACTAAATGAATATTTCTATAATAATCAGGAGGAGCTAGGAAAACAGGTGGCAAAAGGAATGCAATGTAGCAGGTACCATCCCAATCTAGAGGCAGACGCATATATGCAGTCTGACCACATATAAAGTAGGAGTGGCGATAAGCTCTAAATGAAGATTTGCCTTGATCACTGAATTCTACTGTAGTAGTGCATTTACTATGGCCCATATGTATGGAACCAACTTTTCTTACACATAATTCACCTTTCGCTGGGAATACTGACATGGTTGGTAAAATTAGTTCAACTTCGGATGCGACATTTAGGACCATGAGATTAGGAGTAAAGTTACCTAATCCATATACTTCATTTTCTAGATCAGTTCCTGTTCCTTTGGGGCGACCCTGCTTGTCAGGGTAACAGACTTTGAATAAAACTAGGTTCAGATTTCCCCATACCCACTGGTCTTGGTAAACGGCTGTATCTGAGTCTATGGAATTTATTAAACTAAACCATGCTCCACAGGAGCCATTATGTGTAAACGGATGTGGAAAGAAAGGCAGGACTCCTTCATAATTCTGATAGGGAGGGAGCCGGCCACACACCCAACAATTAGTTGCATTACTAGTCTGATGGGAATGATGTAACATACTAATGAAAGTGTTATTGCGCAGCGCAAGTCTATAAGACAATTCATGCGGGGGTAAGTCACTAAAAGAATGTTCAGCAGTAACATTGTAAACGTTTCTGGCAATAGGGTAATATATGTGCAACAATATACTTGCAGTAATTATTAAAAGACTTAAGAAAAACAAGATTAATAATGTCACTATGCAATGGCTACGCAGTGATTTACAATACGCCTGTCGTTTCATCATTTTTCGCGACTGTCCATGATTCAGGTCTAGGCGATACATGTCGGAGACAGATTCAACCGCTTCACCTAGGAGAGGACTTAAACAATCAAATCGTCCGACGGCCTAGGCCTTAATTTTAGTCTATAAAGTTCTTTACCGTCGGCCTCAGCCAGAGGTAGTTTTGAGTCAATTGGTGAGGACACACGAGGTGGGCTGTTTACATCTGAAGGAAGTCCATGAAATTTCTTGATATGACTTGAATGAATCCATCCTTTCTTGCCCTCGATCTTCACGGCTGTCCTTGTGGTCAGTAAAACCAACTTGGGTGTCTTCCACCTGGGCTCCAGCTGAGTCTTTCGGTCGAAATTCCTCACAAAGACGAGGTCCCCCGGAATTACGTCATGGGGTTTCACCTCAGTATTGTCGGGAAAGGCTGCAGCTACCTGTGAACGACAAGATTGTAGTGCAGACATCAAGGAAGCCAAGTAATCTGTCAGCATATTACAGTCAATATCAGTTATTTTGCGTGGTATAGGCGTCCCCCACATATTTGGTGGTCTGCCGAAGATCACCTCATACGGGGATAGCCCTGTTCGAGAGTGTGCTACCATTCTCATGTAGAAGAGTGCAACTGGTAACGCTACTACCCAGTCGACACCTTTCTCTCTGCATATTTTGGACAATCTGATTTTCAGTATCTGATTATCTCTTTCTACGAGACCTGCTGCTTCGGGGTGTCGGACACAGTGAAATTTCCACTGATAACCTAACAGAAGTGAAACATGTTTCATTAATTCGGATGAGAACGGCTGGCCGTTATCTGAGTGAACAACACGTGGTAAACCGTATCGTGGGAAGAATTCTCGAACTAACTGTTTGGCAGTAGTCGGGGCAGTGTAATCTGAAACCGGGTATGCCTCCGTCCAGCGGGACAGAGCGCAGACAACTACGAGAACATATTTGAATCCTCGACATCGTTCCATCTGGATATAATCCATCTGGAGTACTTCAAAAGGGTGATTAGGAGGATGAAATCCACCTTGCTCTACGGGAACACTTTTTCCTGGGTTGAACTGGCAACAGATCATACAGGTACGGACCTTTTGTTTGGCTGCTGCTCGTAAATGTTTATTGAACCAAATGTGTTGAATGCTGTCTAGCATAGCTTTTTCTCCTAGATGTGCTGGACTATGTATAGTGTTAATTATAACTTGGACCATTGAATCAGGAAGGAACCACACAGATTTTTCCTTCATCATCCATCCTTGGTCCGTTTGGATCCCTCCTAATTCAGTCCATTTCTTTATTTCGTCTGGTGTAGCATGTGTCTGTATGTCAATTACGTCAAGGGTAGGATCTTTAACTGTCATACAATGTGTCGGCATCGGGACTATTGTCTTTGTCATGTCGGATGTTTGGGTTTGAGCAGTCTGTTTAGCTGTTCTGTCGGCTAGATCATTGCCTTGAGAAATGATATCAGTAACCTTCGTATGAGCCTTACATTTCATAATTGATATTGCAGTAGGTAGATGTATTGCATCTAATAAGGCATGAATGAGGGGTCCGTGCTGAATGTGGGCACCGTGGGAAGTTAAATAACCTCTCTCTCGCCACAGCACGCCGAAGTCATGTACAACTCCGAATGCATAACGTGAATCAGTGTATATGTTGACTTTTTTATTTGTGGCTTGAATACAGGCTTGTGTCAGAGCAATAAGCTCTGCGGCTTGAGCTGACAAAATATTTATACGATTAGTTTCAATGACTTCAGTATCTGTTGTGACTGCGTAAGCAGCCACCAACTCTCCTGTATTTGTTCTCATACATGAACCATCTACATACAATGTCAGGTCTGGGTCTGACAATGGGACATCGGTTAAGTCTTGTCTAGGTTTCGTCGTTATTGTAATAACTTCAATACAGTCATGGGCTAGTGGGTCTGTTCCGGTTACTGGCAAAAGTGTGGCAGGATTCAATGTATTACAGCGTCTGATTTCTATATGTGGCTGAAACAATGTAAGTTCGTACCCTGTAAGTCGCGCTATAGTCAAGTGTTGTGTTTGCGTTCTATTTACAAGAACCTCTACTGCATGTGGTACTTGAACTGTCAATGGATGTCCTAACACTATGGCATCGCTTTGTCTGATTGCTAAAGCTGTCGCTGCCACTGATTTTAGGCATGCAGGCAAAGCCTGAGCTACGGGATCTAATGTACTAGAAAAATAAGCACATGGTTTGTGTGCTCCTGCTTGTTCCTGTGTGAGTACTGACAAGGCAGTACCTTCGCGTTCTGTAACAAAGAGTGTGAACTGTTTTCTGTAACATGGCGTTGCTAAAACAGGTGCTTGACTTAAAGCTTTCTTTAGGCTTTCAAAAGCTTGTGTATGTTCCTGAGTCCAAGGGAGAACAGTCGATGTGGCTGCCTCCTGTGTTGTCAACTGAATGAGTGGTTTTGCTAGAAATGCGTACTGAGGGATCCACTGCCTGCAATATGACGTGAGGCCTATGAAAGCCCGCACCTCCTTTTGTGTCTTGGGTATTGGCATGTTAGCTATTAACTGAATGCGGTCGGGTGTAAGCTGCCTTCCCTCCTTGGACAGCGAGTGTCCAAGATAAATAACTCGCTGGACACAGAATTGCAGCTTAGAAGGGGACACCTTGTGCCCCTTTTCGGCTAGAAATTGTAAAACTGTCAGTGATGCTTTTTCACATTCTGGTTCGCTTCGGGCGGTGATCAGCAGATCATCGACGTATTGAAGCAGAGCAGTGTTAACTGGCATGTAGATACTGTCGAGTTCTCGTTTCAGTGCTTGGCTATAGATGCTGGGGCTTTCTGTAAATCCTTGAGGTGCGCGTGAGAATTTAAAGCTACGCCCATTTAAACTAAACCCGAACAAATATTGGCTTTCCGGATCTATTGGGACGCTGAAAAAGGCATTCTTGAGATCGATTACAGTAAAGAATGTCGCTTCGGAATCAATAGCTGTCAGTAATGACGAGATATCTGGGACCACAGGAAATTGCGGCACAATGCATTTGTTTAATTCGCGCAGATCAATAACCAATCGATATACTGGCGGGGCCTTTGGATCTGTTCGTTTAAGAATCGGAATTATCGGTGAATTACATACATTGGAGTCTGTTTCTACAACTACTCCTTGGGTAATGAGCTCGTCAATGATTTGTAGTAAAGCCACTACAGCATCTGGTGGTAACTTGTATTGTCGCATTCGTGGTAGCACCACTCCTGCCTTTAATGTGACTCGATATGGTGTAATATTCATGCATCCAACATCAGTAGGGCCTTGTGCCCATAGATGTGTAGGTAAAGTCTGTAGTCGGGGATCCATGTCTCTAGACACATAGTGACCTTTAAAATCACGTAAAAACAACCTCACTCCTTCCGGAGAACAACATATTATGGCTCCTAGAGTTTTCAGCGTTTTTATTCCTAACAGATTTTCGGGACATGATTTAGTAAGCAATAAATCTGTAGTTCGGGTCAGAGGTCCTATCGTAAGTGGGAGAGGCTGTGACACTTCATTAACAATAGGCTTTCCTGAAAAACCAAGGGAAATATTCTGAGAGCCTGAGAGGGGTGCCCCTGGAACTTCACTACGTTTTATGGTTGTTCGACTTGCCCCTGTATCGAGTAAAAATTTTCTGTCTTGGCCTAATAATTCACTATGTACATAAGGTCCTTCTTGATCTACCGGGATCTCGATAAGGGGTAAGTCAACTTCCCTCTCTAGGCTTGTTCATGCGTATCGTTGATAATCAGGATAGTCGTACTGTGCGGTCTGGTACAGTTGTCGTGTCGTGGTTTGTGTGGCAGCAACAGGCAGCGCTGGTGCAGCTGGCACAAACTGTATAGACTGTTGTGAAGCTGGCATGGACTGTGCATGCTGCGGAGCTCCTTGTTCATTCTGGTCCTGTCTAGGTGGCCGTGGTCTTTCTTGTGTTTTACCTATGCTGATATTATGTTTCAAAACTGGACAATCGTGTACGTAATGACCTGGCTTTTTGCAATAATTGCATGTCCCTTTTACAGGTCCGGCTGAATCACCGGAATGTGTCATACCCTTTTTATGTCCTTCAGCTGGGACTGTCTGAGAAACTAACATTTTCATTTTCGTGTCTTTCATGCGTCTGTGTTCATGTTCTTGTTCCTCTCTAATTCTATTGTGATGGTATTGTAACATTTGTAACATTTGTGATGGAGTGTTACCTTGCCAGGTACTCTCGAATTTTAATACTCTATTCTTTACTTGGGGTAGAGCATTTTCTACTAATTTTGTTACAAACAGATGTGGGTATGATTCGCTACTTGCTTTTAGGCCACTATTTATACCAAAACATTTTTCAAATCGGGCATAGTAATCACTAGTGTCTTCATCTTGCTTCTGTTTACAGGCTGAAATTGTACCCCAATCTTCCTTTTTCGTAGTTAATAAACGTGGCAGTACCTGTACTAATAAACCTGGTAGTGCTTTAGTTTTATCCCCAAGTCCTGCTCCTGCAGTTCGGGCCTTTTCTTCTGCTTCCAATGCTGACCATTCTATCTTTTGGTCTCCTACCTCCCACTCCTTTTCCCTGAGTTTCTCATAAATGCCAGCAGGCATCAATACCTTTAATATTGTCATAATGTCGGGATAGGTATACTCTCCCATGAGTAACATGTCTTTAATTTCTCGGTGAAAACCCGCTGGATCTTTGTCATGACTGGGTACCACTTTCTTCATTTCTAACAATTCTATTTTCGATATGGGCGTATATACAAATACGCGTTTAAACTCATTGTCCTCGCCTTTTATTGGGTGTACTTCTCGTAAAGGATTCTGTCTATCCATGTAATACGTGGTTCTTTCCTTGATGGGCAATGAGGCACGGTCTGAACATACAAAAAGAATATACTGCTTTCTTGATTCTAGAATTTCTTTAATTAATTTAGTACCTGAACCTCTCCATCTATTCATAAGCAATTCAGTCAATATGTCAGGTAAGGGACCAGGGTCCGAATGCTGACTCTGATATAGTATAATGAGTTGTTGAATCATATAAATCCCAGCTAACCGCTGTTCATCTGGGGTGAGATTCAAAAACGTGCGTGCTACTGTATTATCACTATATTTTCCGGGACTGTCCACCCAATGGACAGCTGCCCTAGCTAAATCTTGTTCATCCATAGAATCGAGGAAATGATAACCCCTTCGTTCTCGGAGTAGTTTGTCGGCGACTTGGAACGAATGCTCGTTAGACCTTATATGGACTACGGGTGTAGGGAAACTCCTGTTATTGTCTGGACATATCGGACGTATCGGGTCAATAGGACATCTATTACTATTACAATATCTTCCTCTACCTACATAGGCTATAGTGTCTGACTGTCCTGCGGGCAGTCCTGACCCTTCCTCCTCGTTTTGTTCGAACTCGTCTACCGCTAATCTTTCTTCGTGTAGGCGTTCTATTTCTTTACAGATCTTTCGGCACATGGCTATTATACAATTTTGTTTATCATGTCTACCTTCTGATATATTCTGGCTCCATCTGGTAAGAATTTGCATTGCTTCCGGGTCTACCCCCGGTCGGTCTTCATTTCTGATCACACAATTTATGAGGAAACGTAACAGTTCCCCCTGTATCTCCACTTTCTGGTATTCCATAGCTCTGTTAATACATTCTGGATCTCGCCCTGTTTGGACAAAATGGTATATTTTATCTAGATGTGCAGTCATTCCTGGTAACTTCCCTAAGTACTCTGCGGCTCGTCTGATACGCAATGATGCCAGGATCATTTCGTCCTCTTTGCCGGGCACAGGGTCATATCTGCAATCTATAAGAAGTTCCTTAAGCGTACGGGCATTTATGAGTTTGGGGGTACGTGAATGTGCTGACTCTTGAAAAGCAAGTTTATTTATTCTGGGTGGCGTAGAAAAAATGTTACTAGCACCTCCCGTAGCCCCATCTGGGGTGTCGGGTGTGAAAGGATTCGTTGAACGTGACACAGCAACTATAGGTGTGGACACAGCTATAGAAGCAGCTGTAGGAACAGATGTAGAAACAGATGTGCTTGCCGGAACTTGTGACACGATCTGTTGCTGTAGGGATACGGGTACTGGGTCTTGGCGTTGAGCCTCCCTGATAGGCGGTCTATGTGGGGCGGAATTAGCATACTCGGGAGCTGCGTCATCTAAATATGAAGAAAGAAAAACATCTTCTGCGGTTCTAGGATGCCCCTTAGGATGTACCTTTATTGGAAATAATGGGGGCGGCAAGTCTTTCGGTATTTCTGGAGTAGCTTTAGGTAATCCTTCGGCCAGAAGGGGATACATACCATTCATAAGGGCATTTCTTTGTCTGTCTACTTGTTCTGATTTCACTCGGATCCCTTCCTCAATTAATAGATTTTCTCGAACTTTATTGGAATTCTCTTTACTCTTCTCTTCCTGTCTACGTGCTTTTTCTGTACGTCTATGAGATTCTTTACGCCATAACTCAACGGCATCTTTCTGTGATTGTCTGACTTTCCTTTTCCATAACTCTTCCTCTACTTTCATGATGCACTCTGCATCCCAGGTTCCCGCTGTGGGCCACCTCTGACTTTCTGGTAATTCCTTGGTGTAGTCTACCCATAAATCAAGAAATAATATAGCGTCTAAGCCATGTTTATGATACATGAAGTACCCTGGAGTGTCCCTAGGAGGAATAGGAACGGCTTCTTCGAGTACCCCTTTTCTTGTAGTGATCTGTCTTAGTTTCGAAAAGAGCGGCATATTGAGAACTGATCTGATACTTAATCTTGAACACACTTAGTACAAAAGCACAATAATGAACAACCAGTCATACCACAATATGCAAGACGTTTAACACATTAAACATTAAACATTTTTTAACCTTTAAAATAACCAACAATGATGATCGTCTGCATAACTAATCACCAAGCATAATTTTTGACAATAACTAGATACTTCGGAATACTTGATATACTGCTAAACAGTACATATACACTGCTAAAACAGTGCAGACCGGATTTGTGTACCCAAACCCGTCTTGACCGGCACAACCTATGTGCACGTCAGAAATGCCTCCCCAGTAATGGTACTCACCGGGTAGCTTCGGAAACGGAAGGCCTCGGAAACTGGACTTGGACCGGACTGGACTCGACTCGACTCGTCGGAAACTGGACTCGACTTGGGACTTCGGAAACTGGTGGGCCTCTGTATACCTCGGATCTTGCTCTCTCAGCTAGGCTCTGGTCGGGATACTTCGCACCTCTCACCGCCTCGTCTGGGTGTTGATCGCAGCCTCAGTCGCCCCCGCTTGACCGGAGGGAGATACAGGAAATCCTGCTGGTACGCGTTATTGTCCGTCCAGCTGTGGCAGGAGACCGGGCCTGCAACTCACCGCCGGCGCGTGAGATGAGAAAGTGTCCCTGTTCGGGCGCCATTCATGTGGTAAATAAAATTCCTTTACCGGGACTTAATTTGATACGGAAACATAATAAAACAGCTCAGTAAATAAGAGGCAGAATCCGTGGTATTAGAGGTTCGGAATGGGCTTTATTCCAATGATCGATTATAATCGGTTGCTCCAAGTTCCATCACCACGGAGGTTCAGGAAGTGAAGTACATACTTTATTGACAAGAAATGACTTTTATAGTACATACATTACAATGAAGCGAATGCAGTAGGCGTAACAATTGATATCCCAAATCATATCTAACATCCTATGTTTAAAGAACTATGTTATCCACAAAAGAAGGACTCTCGGACAGAATCTATTCTATACTGACTGTGCGTGCGTGTACAAGCGTCTAAGTGTCTACACTAAATGCGAGGGGGTAGGAATATTCCATGGTAACAGGGCTATGAATTACTTGCATGAAGACAGAGAAGCCGGGCCTTTTGCTCGGTAGCTGGAAGAATGTTTACTTAAACTACTAGACAGGAATGCATCGGCTGAGGGGTGAAGCAGATAACTCGAAGGTGAAATACAGTTCTTGGCAGAGAATAGGCTGATGTCAGGCTTCGTGAGCCGCGCAGAGAATGAGACAAAGTTCATGGTCACAGATGCAGGCTCAGACTGGAGTTTTCAGAGGCAGAAGGCAAGAAGAGTTTGATGACAGAATCAGGGCCTACTTGCCTGGACTGTAAAATGGCATAGGTGAACCATATAAAGCCGGTGGCTTTTCATACTTAGGAATGGAATATCCGGCCTATTCATGGCGGATCTGACAGAGGACATGTTGACGGTGGACGCACATGTGTTTGCGTCTTCATGACTGGAACTGGAGGGGATATACATGTACTTGTAACATGCACATAGAACCGTTGGGGTCCAAGATAGGGGACATAACTGACCAGAAAAATCCATATTTCCACACAAGAACTCCATGGACCCCTCACCAGGAGATATCAAAGAAAAAAGATGAAACCATTCACAGTATTCCTGGTACACCAAATAGATGTCTAGGCATTCAAGATCAAAGGCATTAAAGCTCAATGCCAAGTTGCATGTTCTTTCATATCATGTATGCCAAGACTAAAGCAATGTTACTGGTGTGTCAAAAAGGCTAACACATTCAATTAAAAGTTCTGCTCTACCATCCCTACTCCACTTTGTCTACCAGCCACCACCAAACTGCTGCTCATATTGGTGTTCTGCTTCCAGGGCATCCTCCAGTCCTGGTCCTGGTCCCCTTTTGAAACTAGATGTTCGAGGCATATGAGCTGCAGATTGTACACTTAGCAGATTGTACACTTAGCATAGATCGCCATCTGGTGTTGGGCCCGGATGTTTGCAGTTTGTTTTTCTTCTTGGACAGTCTTTGGAAGTCACGAGTTTGGTGACTCCTCCTTCGGTCCGTACTGCGCATGGGCTTCGGCTCCATCCTCAGATAGTTTTTTTCCGCCATCGGGCTCGGATGTGATACTTCGTGCTCCGGCTTCGAACTTCTACGGTTCCAGCCTCGACGGAAAATCCTCGTTTCTTCGAGTTTCTTCATCATCATCTTCATCTCTCGAAGCGGCACTTTTCTCCATCCCGTACATCGGCACCGGCCTTCGGGCCCTCCTCGACTCCGGTCCCGGCCGATGGAAAGGACTCCGTTCAAAAAGTGCCCAAAATGTGGGTCTAAATTTCCCCACACCGACCTCCATCAGGTGTGTAATCTTTGCCTCTCTCCAGAACACGAGGCCAGAGACTGCCCCGCCTGTAAGTCTTTTCGATCGAAGAAAACCATCCGGGATCGAAAAGCTCGACGCACCATGGCGCACTCATCGTCTGCAGCTCCACCGGACATCTTCGGAGACGGCGCTGAAGCTTCGGGGCAAACACACACCGAGCAGGAAGAAGACGTCGTCAGCGCTTCCGAGGCCGACGACTCCGACGTGGAGGACATCACACCGGCGCAGCGGGCCGTGAGTACTGTGCCCCCTCCCACCCCCGCGCCCAAAACCAAAGAGACTCAGGTTACTCCCTCGCCTGCCGGCCTGGGCAAAACCAAGACCAAAGCTTCGATCACCCCACCTTCGGGCCCGGTGTCGAAGCCTCCAAAGTCTCACGGCAGCTCGGGATCTAGCCAGCCGACGCCCGGTGCCGAAAAACAGCATCCGGCACCGAAGAAAGCAATATCCAGCTCGACTCCGAAGCCACCGGTGCCGAAGCCTGGACTCTCGGTGCCGGCCAAACACAAACACAAATCTGTCGGCACCGACGCTCCGGCGCCGAAAACTCCTTCGACGCCGAAAAAACCGGAGGCCCCAAAAAAGCATGGCGCACACAGACCATCGAAGTCCTCGGTTCCGAAATCACCGGTGCCGACGGACGATTCGACGCCATTGGCTCTGTTTACACCAGACCCTTTACAAAAGACTCTGTCCAAAGATCCAAAGACTGGGCTATTGACTTTAATCATCAAGAAAAGACGCCTTGATACTCCGGCTCCTCCTCCACCACCCAAACGGAAGGACTCTGCTACTTCTCCCCTCAGAGTGCCCTCCCCACTACCACCTCCCCTACCTCCTCCACCTCCTCCACCCCCTCCCAGGTCTCCGCCACCTTTACCTCACTACTCTCCGGCCCCGTCCCCAGATCCGGATGACGGGGACCCGGACAATTATCCGGCGGACGCCCCAATGGATCCCACTCCACCAGGGACCCCAGACCCGTGGGAGGATTACAATAACCCTGATGTACCCGATATTCCTCAGGACGACCTATACCCATCCAGGCCGTCTCCTCCAGAGGACTCCTTAGGGTTCCATCATTTAGTGCAGAGAGCAGCACACTACCATGGGGTGGACATGCACACTGAACCAGTGGAAGACGACTTCTTACTGGATACATTCGACATACAGGACAAATCCACCTCTATCTTACCCATGCTTAAGGGTGTCACCAAGCATGCCGCAGAGGTGTTCAAAGACCCTGTCAGGGCCAGGGTACTAAACCCTAGAATAGAGAAAAAGTATAAGGCGGCACCCACAGACCCTGCATACATTAAGGGCCCTGCTCCCTTAGATTCCCTAGTTGTCTCTACAGCTAGAAAGCGGGCTAACTCCCAGTCCTCAGGAGAAGCCCCACCGCCAGACAAGGAATCCAAACTCCTAGACGCGTCTGGCAAGCGCACCGCCTCTCAAGCTGCAAACATGTGGCGCATTGCAAACACACAAGCGCTACTTGCGCGCTATGACAGAGCACACTACGACGAACTTGAGGCTCTTATGCAGCACCTCCCCGAGAAACACAAGCGTAGGGCTCATGAGCTAATACAGGAGGGTAAACTCATTACAAACACCTCCATTAAATGTGCCCTCGATGCAGCCGACACTGCTTCTAGAGCCATAAATACCAGTGTCCTGCTTCGTCGCCATGCCTGGCTCAGGATCTCAGGGTTTAAGCCTGAAGTCCAGGCGTCCATACTCAATCACCCCTTTGACCAACAAACTCTCTTTGGGCCCAAGGTAGACGAAGCGTTGGAAAAGATGAAAAAGGACACAGACACAGCAAAGTCTATGGGGGCACTCCAAACACAAGCCTCTAAACGTTCCTTTCGACGCTCCTCCTTTCGTGGCACAGGCAGAGGCTTCTCCACCGATAGCACCTCTACCTCCTACAAATCCCCTCCTCAAAATACCTTTTCAAAGGGCAACCAAAGAGGTGGTTACAGAGGCAACAACAATAAGGGCAGGGGCAAAACTAACAACACCCGTTCTGCCACCCCGCCCACACAATGACTTCCCTCCGCTCCCCCCAGACCATTCCACTCCGGTCGGGGGCAGACTACAAAACTTTATCCACGCATGGGAGTCCATAACATCGGACAAATGGGTGACCCAAATCATTCGGTCAGGGTACTGTCTCGAGCTAACATCTACCCTGCCCAATATCCCACCAAGGCACCGTCCAATGTCTCAAGAACATTCCACACTGCTCAAACAGGAGGTACTCTCCCTTCTCCAAAAACACGCTATAGAGCATGTCCCCATCAATCAGCAAAATCTAGGGGTTTACTCCCTATATTTCCTAATACCAAAGAAAGACGGTACCCTCAGGCCCATTCTGGACCTCCGGCCTCTAAATGCCTACATACATTCAGACCATTTCCATATGGTCACCCTACAACAAGTCCTCCCGCTCCTCTGTCAGGGAGACTTTCTCACATCCTTGGATCTGAAAGACGCATACTTTCACATTCCAATACACCCCTCTCACAGGAAATACCTCAGGTTCGTGGTGGACGGGCAACATTACCAATTCACGGTTCTCCCCTTCGGGGTCACCACCGCACCACGGGTCTTTACCAAATGCCTAGCGGTAGTAGCAGCACACCTCAGACGTCAACACATTCACGTCTTCCCTTACTTAGACGACTGGCTGATAAAAGCCGCGTCTTACCACCAATGCGTGCAGCATACAAACAGCACCATCCAACTGCTCCACCAGCTAGGCTTCACGGTGAACTACCAAAAGTCCCACCTCATACCATCTCACACAAAGCAATATCTCGGGGCCACTATAGACACCTCCAAAGGTATTGCCTATCCAAACACAGCCAGAATCACAAGCATTCAAGCCTTAGGCAAAACATTTCTTCCCCAACACTCTCTTCCAGCAAGAGTGTTCATGAAGCTCATAGGAATGATGGCGTCTTGCATCTTTATAGTGCCCCATGCAAGACTACACATGCGTCCACTTCAAGAGTGCCTAGCACAACAGTGGAACCAGGCCCAGGGTCAGCTGACGGATCTGGTGTTGGTGGACGGCCGCACACATCACTCTCTGCAGTGGTGGAACACCACAAACCTTTCCAAAGGGCGGCCGTTCCTGGACCCGGTTCCTCAGGTGATTCTAACAGCGGACGCATCGCTCTCCGGCTGGGGAGCGCACCTCCTACACCTCACAATGCAAGGTCTATGGACGCCACAGCAAAAATTGCTCCACATCAACCATCTGGAGCTCTTGGCGATCTTTCTAGCCCTAAAATCTTTCCAAAAACAGATTTCGGGCAAAGCAGTCCTCATTCGCACAGACAACATGACTGCAATGTATTATATCCAAAAACAGGGGGGGACACACTCTCCCCAGCTCTCCCGCTTAGCCCAGAGCATATGGAGATGGGCAATTCCCCAAAACATCTTTCTCCTGGCACAACACGTTCCAGGCGTACAAAACACCATGGCAGATCTGCTCAGCAGACAAACGCAACAACTACACGAATGGGAACTGCATCCGCAAGTTCTTCAACCATTCTTCCAACAGTGGGGGCATCCTCAGATAGACCTCTTCGCCACCCACGAAAACAAAAAATGCCCAAGCTTCGCCGCCAGATACCCACACCCATTGTCCAAGGGCAATGCGATATGGATGAACTGGTCAGGCAGATTTGCATACGCCTTTCCACCTCTCCCACTAATTCCATTAGTGGTCAGGAAGCTACAACAGCACTCCCTCACACTCATTCTGGTAGCTCCGACGTGGGCCAGGCAGCCGTGGTACACCACGCTACTACAACTATCAGTGGTACCACATCAAAAACTGCACCTATCCCCATGCCTCCTAACCCAGAACCATGGAGAAATCAGGCACCCGGACCCAGCTCAGCTCAACCTGGCGATCTGGCTCCTGAAATCCTAGAATTCGGATACCTTAACCTTCCCCCTGATTGCATGAACATCATCATGGAAGCCAGACGTCCTACCACTAGAGCATGTTATGCCGCAAAGTGGAAAAGATTTGTTATTTACTGCCGTAACAATACAATCAACCCTTTAGATGCATCCATACAGCACATCATATGCTATCTGCTCCATCTTCACAGGTGTAACCTGGCATATTCATCCATACGCCTACACCTAGCAGCGATCGCTGCTTATCTACAAAACAGACAGCATTTATCTCTCTTCAGAGTGCCCGCTATTAAAGCCTTCATGGAAGGCCTTAAACGAGTAATTCCTCCCAGGGCACCACCTTCCCCTGTATGGAATCTAAATTTAGTTCTTACACGACTAATGGGTCCGCCCTTCGAACCAATGCATAAATGCGAGCTACAGTTTCTCACCTGGAAAACAGCTTTTCTCGTAGCTATCACTTCCCTTAGAAGGGTTGGTGAAATACAAGCGTTCACTATACAGGAACCCTTCATACAAATACATCACAGCAAGGTCATACTTCGCACAAATCCGAAGTTCCTGCCCAAGGTCATTTCCCCCTTCCATCTCAATCAATCGGTGGAATTACCTGTCTTCTTCTCGCAACCTCAATCTGTTGCAGAAAGAGCCTTACACACACTCGATGTAAAAAGGGCCTTGCTATACTACATACAAAAAACGCAACCATTCAGGAAGACTAAACAATTGTTCGTCTCCTTCTCTCCACCACATAAAGGCAACCCCATTTCTAAATCAGGGATAGCTAGGTGGATTGTAAAATGCATACAGATTTGCTACCAAAAGGCTAAAAAGAACATTATCTGTTCCGCCTAAAGCCCATTCTACAAGAAAGTTAGGGGCTTCTATGGCCTTTCTAGGGAATATACCCTTAGATGACATCTGCAAAGCAGCCACATGGTCTACACCGCACACCTTCACAAAACATTACTGTGTAGATGTGCATTCCAAACAGCAAGCTAGAGTGGGCCAGGCTGTACTAAAGACACTATTTCAAACCACTGCAACGGATACCGGTGGTCGCCGCTAGGGTTGGGTACTGCTATATAATCTATGCTAAGTGTACAATCTGCAGCTCATATGCCTCGAACGGAATATGCTACTTACCAGTATGCATCTGTTCTTGGCATGTAGAGCTGCAGAGTTGTACACGCCCTCCCGCCTCCCCGGCTACCTGTATCCGTTCCAGTACATCTTATTTAGATACTACACACATGGGTTTCTCACTGTGATTACCAAGCTCCATCATTTCCCTGTTGGCGAAAAACAATCTGAGGATGGAGCCGAAGCCCATGCGCAGTACGGACCGAAGGAGGAGTCACCAAACTCGTGACTTCCAAAGACTGTCCAAGAAGAAAAACAAACTGCAAACATCCGGGCCCAACACCAGATGGCGATCTATGCTAAGTGTACAATCTGCTAAGTGTACAACTCTGCAGCTCTACATGCCAAGAACAGATGCATACTGGTAAGTAGCATATTCCTTCTCCATTCATTTACTAAATTATTTTCTGACTTGATCTACAGTGATTCAGTTGATATGGGCTGTCTTGGAGTTAAAGATAATTTTCTTTACCTTTACGGCCTTCTTTTCTGTGATCGTGTTAAAAGTGGTTGTGTTTAACATATGATAGCCCCTTAATAAGTTTGAAACTTTTACAGCCTGCATTATCCATCGCTCTCGCATTCGTAAATGCAGTTTTGTAAATGTGCCATCCTGTCATGGCTTCTTTCACTTTGCATACCACCGCCCAAGGTTGTTTAATGTTTAGACTTGCATCCTTTGCAGGTAGTCAGACACTTATTATCGATGACTGAGTAATCTCAGAGATAAAGACATGGCGAGAAAGGGTACAACTGGAATGGAATCTTTCACACTATTCAGAATACCACATGCAAACACTTTGCATCATGAATGTGCAATTATTTGAATGGTCTGGCTGTAGCTTGATCAGTTGGTCACGAAGATTCATCTGTTCCTTCCCAATGATCCTTTTCTTTCTTTTTTTTTTTTTTTTTTTTACCTCCCACCCATCCCCCAAACAACCACCTACATTTTCATTTTCATTCTACAGCTACAATCCCAATTGTTCAGCCATGCTTCTAGCCAAACCATGATCACATCAGTTCTGATATAGAGATGTTTTCGACTTGCATCAGGAAGATCAACTCTATCTGAGGCATGGCCTCTCCACAAAGGGAAGGTGATTTATTTCTCAGCCATTCAGCCTTAGGTACTGACCGGAGCTCTACAAAGCTTAATATCCTCCTGGGTGTCAAGAGGACCATTGCAAGACTTCAGAACAAGTAATGTAATTTTTGGGGCTCTGTTCTGAAGAGAGGATAACCTTGGGTCTCTGTTTGGATGAATATATGAACAACCTACTTTGCATCAGCTGGCGTTTACAAGGTCACGGCAAGTGAGTTCTTTTCATCTTAGACAGCCTATATTCTAACTGGAGGGAAAGGTCCATTTTCATGTGGTGTTATGTTCACTAATTCTTTAATTTTGATAATGTGATGCCACTGACAAAGGTAACTTGTGAATATTTCCATTGAGTGAAAACTAGTCAGCTGAAAAGGAGATGTGTAGAAAGGAATTGAAACACTTGCAAGGACTTAGAGCATGATGTACCATTTGGAAAGCCAGCCCCTGTATGGCTAGCACAGCTGGTGCACCTTCTCAACCACCCCAGCCAGCTTACCAAACTAGGCAATTACTGGTACATAGTAGTTGCCTATTTGGAGAAAGGCTATGTGGTAAAAGGTCCTGCCTACAATGCCGGCATGGTAGACCTGACTTCATTTGTATGTCTGTCTTTGAGAAAAAAAATGTAACTCTCATGTGCTCGGAATTTTCTTGCTTGCATTTTTACTTCTCTGCAGTTGATTTGGTGTGCCCTGTATAGAACCAGTGCTGGTGAGAATTGTTACAGAAGGATTGGCACCACCACAATTTAATCTGTCCATAGGTCTTTTGCATGAATTTTCCAGGTGGCAGAGTCCCTGGTGGTTCCACCATTTGGAAAACGCATACTGCTAAGCTGTAAATGAAGAGGGGATCCAAGAGGATAATGGACAGGGTGCCCCATAGTATCTTTTGGAATCTGTTGTTTTGTGGAACCCATAGATAATGAAATTCTAAATATATCGAGTTTTTAGCAGCAAAGCAAGAAGATGTCTACCCAAGACTGTAGTGCTTATACAATAGCATCAGTCTTCACTATTTGAAGTATCGGACAAAGTAGTTAATTGAAAATGTGTGAGAAACTCAAAATATATGTGTGATTTTATGGAAAAAGGTGGTATTGTTGAGAAAAGGAAATGAATGACACAGGGGCACCCGTTCTTCACCATAGATGTTCAAGAGTTGCTTTCATAGAGTGTTTCTCAGAAGTTGTGAATTGTGATTTTTATTATGTAAAAGTGACATTATAAGTTGTAAAGCTGTCACTTTTATTTGCGTCTCTTCATTAGTGTGATGAATAGCATTTAATTAGCACTGAGGCAGCAATATGCTAAATTTTGAGTTACCACTTAGTCAAATTTCATCTGTTTCTGTTTCTATTTCTGTACTATTTTAGTAACACAAGTTTTATTGAATTGCTGGTTTTAGTTACCTCTTTTTCAATATGCATTGCCATCACTTTACCGCGCTGTTTCTCACTTGTCACATATTGACTAAAATGATACATTTTACAGAGGTTTTCTTTGTCTATTTTGTGGGGTTGCTTCTTTGCAGATTACATGGCTCATCTTGTCGAAGTTCAGCATGAGAGGGGAGCTTCTGGAGGCCAAACCTTCCACAGTTTGCTCACTGCAACCATTCAAACGAGACGAGGTATTGCACTTTAATGTTTAATAGGAGAAGGAATTCATGCACCTACAATGCTCAGTGGATGGTGATCTTTTAAATTAATATATTTCACTTCTGTTGGCTTGCTCAGACTGCTGTTATGACTACGAGGAGTGTTTGCTGATTTTTGTTTAGATAATCTATTGTAGTGACATTGTCTTCTGTTTATTCTGCTCTCTCCCTGGATACATCTTGCATTCCTTCCAATGTGTAAGGTTTTGTAAACTTTTATAGCTCTATGCATCTGTTTTTTCCAGATGGATACTTTTAACCACAGATTCCTCACCCTATGAATATTTCTCTGCTGTCAGACTGGATCGGGAAAGTTTGAAGCAGTACTCCTGCGTGCCTGTAGTGGCACGGTGCGGTTGCTCATCAACAACGTTCCGCTTCATAAGTGATGAGTTGAACCACTTATAAGCACAAGTCATGCACACTGATGTTAGTTCCTTTCTTTTGGGGCCTTCAGATGTTGATCAGAGCTTCTCCTTGTTCTCAAGAACACAATTTTAGTAAAAATGTACTAGTATTCAAGGGGAACGTCACCCCCTAAGATGACCAGGTTCAAACCTTGTAGGGACTGTCGCAAACGGGTGTCTGCAGTGGGTCCTAACGAAGTGTGTCTTTGGTGCCTGGGGTTGGAGCACAAATTCCAGGTCCTGTGATGACTGTACCCAGATGAACCTGAAGGGCTTATGGAACTTTGAGGCAAACTTTACATCTCTAAACACAAGAAGATTCCACGATGCGACCTGTCGAAGTCTAAAGGGAGGTCCTGTTCCAGCTCCTGTGTCATATTGTCGCGATCAAACTCTTAGAGTGAGTCCAACAAAAGGCATAACAAGTTGAAGCGAGATCAGCCCTATCCAGCCAATCTCGGACTGCAGGAAGGGTTCAAGGGTGTCAGTGCGCCTCCTGGTCTCCCTCCCAACCAGAGGTTATGTCAAGTCAAGTCTTAGCTCTCCCTGAGGTTCTGGGTTCATCTGCAACGTCACAGTAAATAGGGGTTTTCTGGGGGGCCATGCTGTACATTTTCAGCTCTCTACTGGCTCCCACTGTTGTGTGTTTGGAAAAGAAGTATTCACAGGTGCCTCCAGTCAGATTTCTACTGGCAGGCCCCCCGTCCGCCCCATCTGTGCCAGTGAACCTGCATCGGGTTCAGCACCGGTGTTCACTTCAGTCCCAGCGCCACCCCCTGTTCTGGTTCCATTTGCATCAACGTGATACCGTAAATGCTGAAGGAGAAATTTTAGCCAATTGTGCTGTTTGTCTCTCTCTGTAGAATCCACCACGACCTGACTGAGGTTTCACTTAGAGTGGCAAGCGACCAACAGGCAATCACAAGATTCTGACAATTTGCCCTACTTTGCACTACAGCTCAACTGATTTAGACAATGACAGTTATGATGAAGGGGATGATTATATCCCACAATGTGATGACGATAGAACTCCAAGATGCCAGTGGTCTGGATACTTCTCCAGATACCAACTGTGCATCCCACCATGGTCCTGCTATGGAGGAAAGTGCCTTATTCGTATTAGTTATGCAGAGGGTGGCAGAAGTCGTAGACGTGGAGCTCCCCACTATGGACGTCAAGGCTAATGTTTTAATTGAGGTACTTCTGCCAGGTCATCACCATCATCCTGCACCTAGCAACCCAGCCATTTCTTACACAAAATCTGACACCAGAGAGTTGAGTTGTCCATGCGTCCACCAGCACAGTAAATGCCTTTCCTACCACTCTGCATGATCATGAGTCGAAATAGATGGAGACATTTGGCATGCGGGTTGTCTCCCCTGTGTGCCTTGATCTCAGGTCAGTAAATTACATCTTTCGTGGCCGCTAGTCCTATGCCCATTGGGACACAGTGGTGCAAGTTTTACCTGCCATTGTGGATGACCTTCAAGCCTCTCTTAATAAAGTTATCCAGGATAGTTGCAATGCAGTGACATTTTTAATACATTCTGACTTGGACACACCCGACTTCCTGGACCAAGCAGTGGACACCAGTGTGGCACCTAACTGTCCTGCCTGGATGGGCTTTAGAGGCTTCTCTAGGGATGCCTAATCATCCCTGATGGGCATGCCGTTTGACAGCTCTTGACTCTTTGGCGAAAAAGGATACACAGACATGGAGTGGTTTAAGGAGCCTGGGGCACAGCAAGTTCCTTGGCTATTTCTGTCCCACCAGACAGGTGCACCAACCATTTCTCCCTCTCCGTGGCTGTGGTCGGGGGTTTTTAGTTTTGCCTACGCCAGACCCTTCCACCAGCCAAGCAGGCTATTTAGCCCTTTTGTGGCAGACTGCAATTCTCAGAGACAGAAACTAGGACAGAAGGGTGCCTGCCCCTCCAGCAAATCTGCTTGAGTGTGTCCTTACCAGCACACAGTCGCCCTGTTGGAAGCAGAATGTAATATTACCTCCTTGGGTGGCAGGTCATCACCTCTGGCAAGTGGGTCCTCCAAATTGTCCAACGGTGCTGCGGCCTCCTATTTCTTTCTACCTCGCTGCACATTCCACCACCATTAGGGCAGCTCACGGAGGACCTTCTGTCCAATTAACGGTAGCAAGGGCAGGCCCCCTTTTGGCCAACTGGGCAATAGAGACATTTCTGGCCATGGTAGTAAGAAGTGGATGTTATGTTCGTGACTTCCTGTACCGAAGCAGTACAGAGGCCTTCATCCTATTTTAGAGACTTACCCTCTCAATGCCTTCCAGTGACACAACAAATTCAAGATGCTCATCTAGGTCTTGTCTGCTTTAAACACTGTAGACTGGATGGTGGAGTTTCACTTGCAGGGCGTTTATTTCCATATCCCTGTCCTGCAAACCCACTGACACTACCTGCAGTTCACTGTGGACCAGGAGCATTTTCAATTTGGTATTCACGAAAATTGATAGCACGGGTCACAGAACACCTTTGAAGGTAGGGGGTACCCTTCTTACCATACCCCGATGTTTGGCTGCTGATGGCAGGCTCACCCCAGTCGTTGTTTCCCATCTCCAGATGACAGCAAACCTACTGACATTTTTGGGGTTCACTTTCAACGTTCCAAAGTCATCAAATCAAAGGGGATCTATAGAGCACTACTTGTCACCCGTGAGTGTATCCAAGCGCTGGAGGGGGGATTCGGGGGGGGGGGGGCTGCTGCTCCTGTTGATGAGCCAAGTTTTCAGGTTCTTTCTGAACTCCTGAAGGGTTGGGTTTGTTTGGAGTTGAAGAGGGAAGTTTTGCCAGTGTTTTGCGGCCAAGAGGGAGAAGGTGCAGCTGCTGCTGCTGGGGTTGCGCAGAGTGTGGGCAAGGTAGAGGGATGAGGAGCTTAGTTGTCTAGTGTAAGTTCACTCTGTTGTTGTGGTATGCTGGGCCAGTGTTGTGTAGGGCTTTGGGGGTGAGGAATTTGAACTGGCATTGTTTGTTAACTCAGAGCCAGTGCAGTGCTTTGAGGTGGGGGGGTAATGTGGGTTTGCATCAGGAGGTCAATGACAAGCCTTGCTACTGCATTCTATGTGGAGTGGGGCCTGTTTAACAGGTGGGTGGTGATCCCTACATAGAAGGTGTTGCCGTAGTCCAGGTGGCTAATGACGAGAGCTTGGGTGATGGTACTTCTGGTGTCAGTGGGGAGCCATTTGAAGATTTTCTTTAGCATGCGGAGGATATGGAGGCATGCCGATGAGACGTCATTTACCTCTTTTCTCATTGAGAGCTTGCTGTTGAGTGTGATACCCGGGTATTTAGTGTGTACTGTGTGTGGGGATAGGGACTGATTTCTGTTGGCTACCAGATGTCTTTCTAGGGGAGGATTGGTGCTTCCAAAGATGAGTACCTCTGTTTTGTAGGTGTTGAGCTTGAGGCACTTGCTCTGCATCCAACAGGCGATGTTTGTCATGCATCTGTGCAAGTTAGCTTTGGTGTTGGTGTGGTCTGAGGACAGGGACGGGATGAGTTGAGTGTCATCCGCGTAGGATATCGATGTTCATATTATGGGCTCTGACCAGGGCGGCTAACAGGGCCATGTAGTTGTTGAAGAGAGTTGGGCTTAAAGATTATCCTTACGGGACGCCGCAGACTATGTCCATGGGTGACGAGGAGTATGGTGGGAGGTGGATTCTCTGGGTTTTTCCTTTGAGAAAGGACGCAATCCACTAGAGGGCTTTCTCTTGCATACCCATTTGGTGGAGACCGTGTAGGAGGGTGTAGTGAGATGCGGTGTCGAAAGCTTCGGAGTGTTCGAGGAGGATAACGGCATCGATCTCTCCCTTATTGTCTGTGGCTGCTATAAGGGCTGTTTTCATGCTGTGGTTGGTGCGGAATCCTGACTGAGAGGGGTCCAAGAGTTTATTGGTTTCCAGATGGTTGGTAAGTTGGATGTTTGTTGCTTTTTCCAGGTCTTTGGCTGGGAAGGGGAGAAGGGAGATTAGTCAGTAGTTTTTTTTTTTTTTTTAGATCTACCGGGTCCGCAGAGGTTTTGTTTTTTAGTAGAGGTCTGCCTTCTGTGTGCTTCCAGGCTGCTGGGAAGTATGCAGAGAGGATGGAGGCATTGAGGATGATGGTGAGCTACTTCCTGATGGAATTGATTCTCTTGTTGAACATATGGTGGGGGCAGGGATCTCCGGGTGCTCCTGAGTGTATGGAGCTCATGATGGTGGCAATGGTCTGCATTGGGAGAGTCTCCCATATAGAGATTGTAGATGGTTTGTGGTCCTTGTTAGTGGGGAGCATTGTGGATGCTGTCTAGGGGTGGCTGGGGGTCAAAGTGTTCATAGATGATTGTGATTTTGTTGTGGAAGAAATCTGCGAGGGAGTAGCAGAGATCCTGGAAGGGTGTGATGGTTTTTCTGTTGCTGTGGGGTTGGAGAACTCTTAGACAATTCAGGAGAGTTCCTTGCTGCAGTTGGAACTGGGTTCAAGGCCGGTATTGAGGGTGTCTTTCTTGGGGTTCTTTAATTGAGAGTGGTAGTTGTTTAATGCTAGTTGGTATGGTCAGGTAGGGGGGTCTGTCATGTTTGGAAGGTTTGAAGGGTGCGACTTTGTCAGTGCAGTTGGTAAGCCGGGTGTTTTTGATGCCTTCATCTGGGTTGGGGAGGAGTGCAGCTGTGACCCGTTGAGGGTGTGAGTCCAGAGGTCCTCTGTTACCATACTCCAGCTCCTATAGGGGGTGCTGGAGGGGTTGTTAGAAGGGTTGGTAGTGGAGGAGATGTAGAAGTTTACTATTGAATGGTCGGACTGGGTGACATCGCTGGTGTGGCGCATCTGACCCTGTTGCTGGCAGAGAATACGGGGTCCATTGTGTGTCTGTTGATGTGTGTGGGGTTGGTGACTCGCTGGGAGAGTCAGAGGATGTCTATGATTTCTAGGAGGTTAGAAAAGTTGGAAGTTAAGGTCCCCTAAGTAGAGGAAGTCTTTAGAGTGGATGGGTAGGGGGGGTGATGAAGTTGGAGATATCCTTGCAGAAGGCGGGGCGAGGGCCGGGGGGTCTGTAGGCGAGGGAGCCTCAGAATGTGGTGTTGATGTTGATCTGTAAATTCCATGATGGGGGTTGGGGTGTCCGTGATGGTTGTGCATTTGACACACTCTTTATGGGTGATGGCTATTCCACCACCTTGCTTGTTGGTGCAGTCGCTGTGGATTATCTTGTATCTGCGAGGTATAGCGGAGGCGAGGACGGGTGATGATGTCCGGTTGAGCCATGAGAAAGGCTAAGCCCAGCATGAGAGAGACAATGTCCCAGATTTCACTGGCATGTTTGTGGAGTGAGCAGGTGTTGATTAGTAGGCAGTGGTGTTGATCCTTGGTGGTTATGGTCGGAGGGCGCCTTGGGGTGGCAGGTTCAGTTTAGCAGTGGACAGGGCAGTGCCGACAGTTGAAGGGTCCTGTAGTGTTTGGCTGGAATGCGCGGTAACAGTTGTTGTTGCGTGGACCTGAGTCATAACTAACTCCTTCACAGATGCTCCAATTCATCTGAGCTATTCTTGATCCTCATTTTATTTTGTGCCTTTCCCCGGTGTGGAGAGTCCAGGACATTCAGGGTATGTCCCCGATGTTTAATCCTTGGTCCTGGATCTCATTGCATCCGCGAGACATTGAGTCTCCTGGGAGTGTTGGCCTCCTGCATCTTGATGGCCAACAATACCAGGCATTGCATGTGGGCTAAGCAGTGAGACCTCAATTTCCAGTGGGCACTGCATCGGGTAAATCTTTCGGATTGAATCGAGATTTCGAAGAGGCTACAAATGTACTGCACGGGTGACCACTAGACCATGACTGGGTTAGTGCCAGACCCCTCTCTTTACCCTACTCAGAGCTGAAAGTGTTTACAGATGCATCAGTACTCAGTTGGGAATGCTGTCTAGGAGAGGTGAAGATCAGAGGCCTCTGATCTCCTGATGAGACTGGGCTCCACATGGGTTTGTTGGCGGTAAGAGCGATTCACTTGGCTTTGAAGGCCATTCTGCCCATTATCAGAGAAAGGCTGGTACAGGTGCTCACAGACAACACCACCACTATATGGTACTACAACAAACAGGGTGATATGGGATACAGGGCCTTCTGTCAGGAAGCTCACTGCCTCTGAAAGTGGCTGGACAGACAAGGAATTTCTCTGGTGGTAAACCACCTGGCAGGATCTCTAAACACTAGGGTGGACTAGGTCAGATGCCAACACTTCGAGGATCATAACTTGTAATTGCACCTGGAGGTGGCATCGTGTCTTCCAGCAGTTCAGAGAACCCTGGTTCGATCTTTTCACCACCAATGAGAATGTGCAATGTCAGCACTTTTGCTCATTTTAGTTTCCAAGGCAGATCCATCTTGGAGAAGCCTTCTGTCTAGAATGAAGCTTGAGACCCCTATATGCCTTTCTACCTCTTTCACTCCTGCCTTGAATTTTGAATAAGATTAGGAATGAACAGTTCCAAGTCATCCTAGTGGCACCAGATTAGATCAGAAGAGTGTGGTACCCGAAACTCCTGGGCATGAGGACATGTACTCAGATCAAGATGCTGCTTTTGGACAAACTTCTGTCGCAGAAGCTGGGCAGGGTACTGTAACCGGGTCTGCAAAATCTGCATCGCTAATATTGGAGTTTAGTTAAGCGGCGGCACTTGTTCTTTTTTCCTGAGGTTGTTGCTGTCCTCTTGGCAGTTAGGCTTCTTTTCACGAAATCAGGGTACAACAGTCGTTGGAACAAATTTGTGGATTGGTGCAGCACCCGTGCAAACAAAGTTGTCTGATGTTTTGTACATTTTGTTGCTGGCTCACCAATGACTTGCCCTAGGGCCTTTTTCGCTTTTTTTCTGGTTGCCGGATCAGCCCTCTTTGTTTAAACGAACTGTTGTGGTGAGATTTTTGGAAAGATTGAAACATTTATTTCTGCCCAAAAACCCCTCTTTGATGCCTCGGTTGCACTTTTATTTAGTCCTCACTGTTTTGATATGCACCCGCTTTGAGCTGCTGCACAGTTTCTCATCGCCATAACATCAGCTAGATGTGAGAGCCTTTCTATCACCATATCTTATACAACCTTCTGTCCGGATACGTTGGTGTTGAGGATCTAAGCATTCTTTTCTACCTAATGTGGTTGCTCCAGTTCATGTTAGAAGTATTTTTCAGAAGAACACGTTACCAGTACTCAGTAACATACTGTATCTAACTGCATATTCCTCACTGACCCTCCCACCTCACAATTCTGTGAACAGGACTCTTTTTCTGTCTAAAAGGCTCCCACTTCAGAGATCGGCACACTGTCAGTGTGCTTGGGTGGCGCATATTTGTGGCTCCTCTCGTCACTTCCAGAGGGGAACAACGTTGGTGTGGAGCCACCTACTGATGCATGGGGAATATTGACAAGGTGAGGAATTTGCAGTTAGAAAGAGCATCCACGAGAAAGATGTTTACGGAAGGTTAGTAACTTGTTCATCAGAGCACACAGTCTTTTGGACTTGTTGGAGGATTTCCCTTATTCATTCCTTCTCTTGTGCTCTCTGTGCATTACTTCTTTTCATCTTTCCACAAAACAAAACTGATGTATTTTGGCAAAAATGTGGTGGGACCGGACTGGGTAATTCTTTAGTTAAGGATGTGGAACACATAGAATTGAAAATCACCTAAAGATAATTTTTTATATTCACAGACAGCATTGATTCTCTGAGGCCAAAAGTAAGCACGGAAACCCCTCAGGGTCCAGGGAGGATACGAGCTCTCACTCAGATTCCTGTTTTAGGCCCAGAGGATGACCTTGCTGGGATGCTGCTTCAGGTATGAAGATGAAATCTGAGAGCACTGATTCTTAAATGCCTTTGTGACATTTATGCTTGCTTAAGAGCAAGTGTTCTTGTATATATAGCGTAACTCAGAGGGCACTATCGGATCAGTCAAGTGGATATAGCTTGATTGCAGGGTTCAAGTCTGATTGTAGTATCATAACACTTTTTAACACTGCAGGGCCTAGTTCTTTCCCTGGATTTTGTGTTTTCTTTTAATGTATACTTTGTTTAACGACTGCCTAAACTTTGGGATGTTGCAAAGTACATTCACAAAGAACCCCTCCAAGCAATGCCTACATCTTTATTCATTTTATTGATTAGCAAAGTGTGTGTCCTGTGGTGTTGAGTCACTTCGTAGAGTCTTTTTAGGTCTAAAATATTAAAATATGACATCTCACCTCAGTAATTGAAGACATTGGTGGTTAAATGGGTGTTTGTCTTTAATAGCTGCTGCCACAGAGAAAAGTAGTCCATCTTGGAATCTTGTTCTCTAGACGTTCGAGCAGGTGCAGTCCATGAGGCGACGAACAGTGACAAACAGCCTTCTTTACTGATTTCCTCTCAAGATGTCCAGTTCAGTTGAATGCTAAAGCCCATATTTCTAAGTTCCTTAGATGTGTGCGCCAAGATTTCTGAATGTTCATCCTACAGGAGTCTTTTTGGAAAATGAGGGCTGAGCAAAAAGATTTGCTTAGCTTGTTCCGAGGTTGCAGCTGGACATGGCGAGTTAGGGTTAGGTTTTATAGATAGATGGACTCAGATCTCCCTGTTTTGAAGATTGTGAAAATTAGTTTGAACTTGATTATCTGGGCCACTGGGAGCAGCAAAGTTCCATTAGGGCTGATAATTGTATTGGGATCTCTCCAGGATGCGGCAAAGTCCAGATGCTTAGTTTTACATTGTCTGAAGTTTGAGGATGTCCTGGTTAAACTCTCTCTGTAGACAATTTGTCTATAATAGTCAAGTTATGTCAAAGACCCTAGTGAGTCTGAACCCATTTCTCCAAGGAAGGCAAATTCATCCCTCAAAATATCACAAAGTGTAGTTTCTTTGCAAGTGTCTAGACAGAAAATTCATTTCTCCAGCTTGGCGTAACTATCCCATCATACCCACCATTTTGTGCAACAACATAAAAATAAAATGTTTCTGTACCCTTTAAAAGCTGATACCGGATGCTGCGATCAGCTTTCCTCTGGTCGATAGAGAATGGCCTAGGATGAGGTTCTTGATTCCATATTTCAAAAGCCATTTTCTTTAAATTGAATGCATGGTCAACATGCTGCCTAATTTGCATTAATGCCCAGCCAACATAAAGTCTTCTTAACCTTCTGCTTTTATCAACAGTGTGGCCTCTAGGAGAATGGACATTGTCAGAAAGAGCTTCAGGTGTGGCTGCCAGTGTAGCTGATTTACATTTCAAATGCAAACTAACCTCTACGTCAAAGCGTAATTCTGCCATCAGATTCACCCTTTGCGATGAAGGAACCATTTTTAAAATGGGTGTGTTTAACTCCTCGTTCTTAACAAGAAATTGAAAACTTTGCAATCTAGTTCCTTAAGGTCTGTAAGGTTCAGAATGCTGCAGTCCTCTAACTCCCCTCCGTTCCCATTACCGCATTAATCTATTCAAACAAGGTATTTTTAAAAGGTGTATTTCTGTGCAGGATCCATTTATTGATCTTCTGAGGTTTTTGTTAAAAGTTTCCCTCCAGATATATGCTGTCCTGCTCAGCACTTTCTTTTCATTGACTAGCTGCATGCCATGTATAAAGTATTTGAAGGATACCATATAATGCATATTGATCCAATTGACTAAGCATTGGTAAAGGAAGTCATGGTCTCTAAGCTAATGCACTTGATTTTCTTGAAGTAGCAAGAGACAGGACATGCTGTGCAGTGGTTGAGTAACTTTTTTATGTGTTTTTTCTTTTAGCTCTTCCCTTTGAATTCAGACCCACGGTGGCAGAACACAAATCCGCGACCAATCTCCCTAGCAATGCAGCAAGCTCTAGGGCAGGAACTGGCACGCATCCGGCAAGGAAACACACAAGTGACAGGTGTTGCAGTTCGTCTTCTCCAGGCTCTGGCAGCCTTATTGAATTCCCAGCACAGCGCAGCATTGGTCTTGTCCATGCATCGGAATCACTTTATATCCTGTCCACTAATGCGACAGCTGTACCAGTATCAGGTGAGGATTCTTGATTGAGTGAAGTATGTGGAGAGAGAGATTGCCCGTCTCTTAACTCTTCAGGAGACAAATTGGTGTCAAAGAAATGCTATTTTTGAAACAGAGTGCATCCATCATTCATCTTGGAAGTGAAGAGTCAATTAGTTCTTATTGTTTTTGGATATGGAATCAAATTAAGTTTCACAGATATTTAGGGACATATTTCTATTTGTGAGAATTGATTTAAAAATCTGTTTCTGCTACTACTATGCTTTGACTCGTACAAGTAGCACCACTACAACAAGGTTTAGGACTATTATAACTACTCAGTCTGTTGGCCCTAGTGTTAGTTCTATGAGAATTAGTACTATCGGAGTCTTTTGCCATAACACCTTTTTACCTCTGTAGGTGAGTTGAAACTTCCGCTAATGTGTGCCCTTCTGTGAATGCATCATGTTCCCATCTGGGGTATAGTGTTCAGAATCACTTTTCTGTAGGCGTTTATCTTCCTTATATAGTTATTTTTGTACATTTTGTCTGATGTTGTATAATGAAATATTAGATTCTTCAGTATTGTATCTTTTATAGATTCACATGCTTGAATCTTCCCCGTTGTCATGTTGGGAGCCCCACGGTAACAGTAAAATAGCAGTATCAAAGTTTAAAACGTAATCTCCCTTGAAATTCATAAGCATTTAGTAACCAGCTAACCGCATAATGCATGCAGTAGAGTCTTCCGGCAACCATTACTTTTTATCCAATTTCGGGATAACTGCAGATACAGAAGCTGGAGTCTTCATCAGCTTAAGGCCTTCCTGCCACACCATACCTTCACAAGGCACTACTGTCTGGATGCCTGTCGGAAGATGGATAATGCTATGGTCCAAGCGGCCTTACTACATCTGTTCACATAAGGTGGGCCTCGTCTCATGGAGGTTTATTTTTCTTCTTATGGTGCTGTTTCAGTATTTTCTCTTTGTAGTTAGACACATGTTTATATTTTTATATATGTAGGTACTGCATTATTGACTTGCGATTCTAGTTATAGTTTTATGGTTGCATGGTGGGATGGTTCACCTATTCTTCCCACCTCCTTTACCTCTTATGTTCCGCTTGCTATTCTTATTCAAGCATGTGAATCTATAAAAGATACAATACTGGAGAAAAAACAAGTTACTTACCTGTGCACTGTGGTTCTCCAGTATTGAAATCATTTATAGATTCACATGCGGCCCTCCGTCCTCCCCTTCCAGGTTCACCTTTCATACCTCTATCCTTTTACTAACTGCACTCGTGCTCGAAATCTGAGGTATGGTCGTTCTGCAGGGGATGGATACTCTGGGTCTGTGATGTGATTGGCTGAAGTTTGGATGATCTTCAATGAGGTTAGCTGGTTACTAAATGCTATTGAATTTCAAGCTAGATTACGTTTTAAACTTTAATACTGCTATTTTACTGTTACCGTGGGACTCCCACCATGACGACGGGGAAGAATCGAGCATGTGAATCTATAAAAGATATCAATACTTGAGAACCACCGTGTACAGGTAAGTAACATGTTTTTTCCAGAAGTGGCCATTTTTACAAAGTGCAGGATTCATCCTCATACTTTTTTTTTGATTGGCATTTGTGTACCTTTACAAACATTTAGCCTGCATGGCCACATTTCCAGCATTTTTAAACAGTACATCCGTACATATTCAGTCAGGCCTGGTGCAACAACTTATAAGAACATGTGCAGTTTAGTGGAGAACAAAAAGAAAAATGCATTGCAATTTGCAGATCATCAACAGTTGTTATTAGGGCCAGCCAACATCAGCAACCATTCTATGTGAGACCATTGCATATTAATTTTTTTGTTTTTTTGTCGTTAATAACACAAGTATAAGCAGTATAAGTCTAGCAGTGGACATCCGCTATTTGTATTACAGTAAAAAAAAAGTGAATATACAGATGGACAACTTGTTTATTCTAGTGGGCAGACATCTGTGTCAAGCTGTCTAACCTAGCCGGGTGGGGGGGTTAAGGGGGGGGGGTGAATCAGTGGTGCTGTTGAACCAGTGTCGTCTTGGGATCTCAGATAGCTTAACAGAGGTTCCCAGATATCTTTTCGGTGATATTTTTGCGACCTCATGCTCCAAAAGTGCAATAATTGATCAGAACAATAGGCCGCATCCTGAAGCCAATCTTTCACTGTCGGTGCAAACCATCTCCCCATGTCATAACCACTCTACATTTGGCTCAAAGGAGGAGCACGAAGGGCTGCCAGTGCTTCGCAAATTGCCAGCTAACTCCCTTGGAGTAAAGGAGGTACTCCCTACAGCTGCAGTCACCAAAGAAGCAAGGTCTGGTTCACTGCCCTGTCACTTAACTGAACCATGCTCCCTAAGGTCCGATCCGTCCTCCCCCCAAGTGTGGGGACATCAGGCCCGACCGGAGCTGCACTGTACCAGTACCTGGGGAACCGGACCCTTTGCAGCAACCAAGGCTTGTTGAGTCCAGCTCGGACAGCAACACTGAGGAAAACTGATCTGTATGTTGAGGGATTTCAGTGACAGTGTGGCACATCAGATTGGCCCAGCTGTCCTGTGTGCCCCTTTTCTGCAGAACTTAGACTAAGAGTGAGCCTACAACTGCCGCCACCCAACACCTCAAAATACCTCTGCACTCGTGCCCCATATCCTGAGTCTGAGGGAGGTGACTGTACCAGCAGGGTCCCTTCATGCACGAGTATCTCGAGGACCAACTGGGCTGGCCCCTCAGTCCCAGCTTGCAGCTTCTTTTCTACTAGACCGTTCTCCATTTAAGTGAACGGGGCACTCAACTCAGAAACACACAGCTGCACCAGGCCGCCCCCGTGCTGCCTGAGGTTACCTGTTGGTGTTGCCTTGGACCTTGCCCCATGCTCACCTTAAGTCCAGGAGAAGGGTCCCTTAAGTCACTGACAAGTGTCTGAATGCAGTATATGTTTATTTCCAATAGGATAACATTACCGCTCCAGAAATTGCTCTAAGTCTGAACTTCTGAAACATGTATAATTTCATTTCTCCAAAAGTACTTACCTGATTCCTATGAACTAGGTATCTAAAATCATATAACAATCTGTTATTTTTATAAATTGGTGTCTGATTTCTTTCTGTGTGTGTGTGTCTCACTTACTGCCTTTCTGTGTGTAATAAATGCTGCCCCCTGATAAGCCTAACTGCTTGACCACACTATCACAAAACAGAGCATTTAGGTAATTATTTGTGTCTCTGTAAACCAATTGGGGTTTGCCTGGGCTTATTATACAGTGTACCTCATTTTGGTCCACTATATAAAGAGCCAGCTTCCTGAAAGCTTCACTTAGACGAATTAGTGAAATGCAACCTCTTACGATCACAGACACATTTATACAAGTTCACAGGGACAGATGGGTGCTTGGAAAAAAGAAACGTTATTTCCTAAAGAGGTTTCACCTTTTCAATTTGAGTATTGAGCTTACCGTTTTCTTCCAACTACTAGATAGGGTTGCAGTAAGAGAGTTGCATACCGCAGATATTAATAGGGTGCTCATGTAAGACTAAACGTTTTCAAAGGACCAATCAACTTTTTGTAGGCTTTGCTGAACCTTGTAAAGGACATCGTATCTCAAAGGTAGGTATTGCAAAGTGGATTGTTAAATATATTCAGACTGTTTATGCAAAGGCAAAACGTGTACACTCTATACCACCTACAGCTCACTCTACACGCATGAAGGGTGCCAGTATGGCTTTCCTAGGTAGCCATCGTAAAGCAGATAACTGCAAATGTACTACTTGGTTAACACCGCACACATTCACAGAGCATTATTGTGTTGACATCTTAGCTTGTCAGCTGTGTTTGGGCAGACTATTTTAAGAACATTGTTTCAAACATCCACATTAGCTTTCTCTTCGCCCCTGCAAGGACGAAACTGCTTTACAGTGGATGCAAACAAAGCATGTGCATCTACATCCACACATGCTACAAATGGAAAATGGTTCTTACCTTGTAATCATCTGTTCGTATCTTGTAGTGCTGTCGGTTCAAATGCACCTACCCTCCTCCATGTAAATGGGCAGTCATGGCACATGTTTATTACAATAAATGCATATATCTTCTTTAATGCATACTGCAGGACACATACCTACTACTCTCAGCACTCGACTTTCGTCCGCTGAATGGAAAACTATCTAAGGGTGAAGTCAGTGTCCATGCGTAGTGGAACGTTAAGGTAGTAGTTACACAACATCCAGTTATACAAAGTTTCTTCGAAGAGAAGCAACTTGTAATGTCTGAGCCCAGCACTAGAAGGCAGAAGTATGCAATGCATGTGAATCTACAATACTTCAAGTTACAAATAGATGCTTACACAGTAAGTAACATTTTACTTCTTTGTAATACCTAGCTCTGCATTAACAGATAAGTTTGTGGAAAGTGTTTTCAGAACATTGAAGTACCTTTTCATTTGAGGAAGAGCAATATAGTACTTGGAAGAACATAACGCGTATCGCTGTTTAAGCAGAGGTACACTGTCCTTCGCATTTATCTTTGTAAGAATGCTTACCACTGTGTATTTGTTTTTCTTAAGGCATACCCTACCATCCTTCATTTCACCAACCCTTTACCAGATCAAAAGCTGGCTTTTTTATTCCTCGGCTGTGTAATTCACAACATGTATGTTTATTTTGACTTCCTTTCAGCTTTGCGTTCCACAGAATACTGCCTTCTCTTCACTGTTCTTCAAGGTTCTCATGCAAATGCTTCACTGGTTGGAGAACCCAGCTGTGGAAGAAGGGCCACTCCGTGGCCAAATTAAGTCCTTTGCTGCGCATTACTCTTCGAAGCACAGAATACCTGATGGTATGGAACTGGAATGAGTGTGGGCGGCGTTCTAGCTCTAGCTGTGGATTTAAATCTTAATTTGATCTTGACTTTCTTATTTGATGTTTTGCATTGTTCATTATATAGTCTTAGTTTGTTTTAACTCAGCACAGCCCTTCAATGTAACTGACTTCCTGGCAAGGGGCCATCTTTTGAATTGAACATTCTTTAGTGAAAGTTTGAGATTTGGCAAAATTTTTCCACAAAATGATCTGTAATTCTGAAGCCCACATATTTTGGTTATTAATCAGTGCTTTCTTATTTCAATTTGCTCTAACTAGAAAGTGCTCATTGGTTGAGTATCAATCAGTATACTGATTTTTAAAATCTTTGTATTGCGTATGGATGTCAGATTTGGGAGTATTTAGGGTAAAAAATAAATTAACTATGGAAGATGGGGCTTCCCTATGGGTACATTATGTATGTTTCCAATGCTTGTGGCTTATTACCTGCTACATTTTACATTCTTCTTGCACTTTGGCATTCCAGGCCCGTACACCTGTATGTGCGTTACATTTTGGAAGCTCTCTTAATTGATTCTTGGGAGTGTTGGGTAGATGATCTTGAGAGATAGTTCTGTAGAGTTTTGTTTATTTTGTCCCACCTGTTTTTCTTTTATTGTGTTTCTAGCTGTTAGTTTCTGACATTTTGTCTGTGCTTTTGTGACACTGACCATACCTGCAACTCTAACTCGATTTGTGTTCTTGTATGGGCATATGGAAGGATGGTTTATGTTCTTTCTAGTTATTCAACTAATTCTCATGTTTTTTGTAGTTCGAACTGGGTTCATGCACTTGGCAGAGATATTGGCATTTCATCGTGAACCTGAATTGATCAATTCCACTGTTCGAACCCTTGCCACTACTCTTAAATCTGGTGAGAAGTGCAACGTAGAACCGGAACTGATTGGCAAAGGTATGTTATGTGCATTTCCTGGAGACAACTGTTGTTTATAACTAGCAGAAAATGTTATATCTGTCCTTATGGACAACTTCTAGTTGCATATTCCTTACAGTTGAAGTTCCCAGGCGTCGGGCTGGATCCGGAAACTTTTGCTGAGCAATATTCCCTAAGCGCGGCGTCGCAGTGGCTTCTTTCGGCTCAGCGTCTTCGTCTGTTATGTCATCGCGGTGCCTATATAGGCGCCACCCAGGCACGCGGACATCAGTTCTTTTCTTTCCATTCCAGTTTAGCACTGATCTGGTAAGAGCTACTGCTCTGCCGCTTTTTGGCAGTCTTTTTTCTTGACTTTTATCGAATTTGGAAAGAAGTTCCACTTTGTGTGCGAGGTATGTCTTTGAGGAAGACGGGTTTCAAGCCATGTGATGACTGCCACCGCATGATGTCCGTCACCGATCCCCACCACGTCTGTTTCTCATGTCTCGAGCATGACCACGACTTGAAGTCAAGCTCAGACTGCGAGGCCACGGCTCCGAAGGACTTGAGATAGCAAGCGATGAAGCTCCTCATGGCCCGGCAGTGGACACTGTCCAGTGAGACTTCCCGGAGGCTTCGTGTGCGAGGTATGTCTTTGAGGAAGACTGGTTTCAAGCCAGGTGATGCCTGCCACCGCATGATGTCGGTCACCGATCCCCACCTCGTCTGTCTCTCGTGTCTCGAGCACAACCACGCCTCAAAGTCATGCTCAGACTGCGGGGCCATGGCTCCGAAGGCCTTGAGGGAGCAAGCGATGAAGCTCCTCATGGCCCGACACCGTCCAGCGAGACTTCGCAGAGGTCCCAGTCCCGATCGAAAAAGAGGAGGTCGCAGGACCGCTCCCAGAGCCCTAAGCCCTCTTCATCCCACTCGAGGTCCTCGGGACACTTGGGGAATAGGCATCAGAAGAAGAAGTCCGAACGGACTTCATCTTGACCTCGGCTGATGTCTGTCGTCAAAAGTGGTAAGGAGCGGGATGTCAGCAGGAGGCCACGTTCTATCATATGGTCTGGGAATGCCTTGCACTCAGATCACTGTGGGAGGGGGCAGCGACTAAGCTTCATACCGCGCTGCGGAAAACATTGACCCTCACGCCTCAGTTAGGCCTACTTAATATATGGGAAGCCACAGACCTCACCGAGACCGAGCAGCAGATGGTAACGTTGGGCTTCACTTTGGTCAAGCGAGAGATAGCATGCCACTGGGGGGCTGCTGAGGCACCATCCGTACGAGTGTGGGTACAGGAGCTCAACAGATGCATGATAGCTGAAAAAGAAGTGTTCATCATTAGAGGGTGCCCCAGAAAGTGGGAGAAGAAATGGAAGGCGTGGAATAGCTATAGAGGGTCCCTATGCATGTCCCTGTTGGTGGACCTGACGTTAAGGCGGAAGGAACTTAGAAAAGTGTTAGCATTGTGAATGTAATCTTACATATGTTATTCATTTTGGTGTGCTATGGTGCTGCGGACATAAATGTGAATCTATCTGTGTGCCTGGCAAAATTTAATAAAATATTATTCAAAAAAAAAAAAGTGGTAAGGAGCACCGATGCTCTCGGCACGGTTCTGCAGAGACTCCCACCCTTTCCTAGAGCCGGAGCGACTCCCGCTAAAATAAAAGAATTTTATTAGGCCATGCGCCGTGTATTCAAGCGGAACGACCCTGCTGGTGAACCCTCTGGACCAGCGGAGTCAGAAGGGGCCCCATTGCGTTCTATGTCGCCAGCTCCGGCCACAGGGCCTTAAGGATCTGATCCAGGATCCGGGTCGACGCTGGTCGTGCCATCGCGACCTACCCTGGCTTCAGACCTGAAGTCGGTGAATGCTGCGCCGCTGGTGCCCATCGGCAGTGCCAGCCCCATCCTCATCCCCAATGCCCCAAAGCCGGAACAACGTTGCTCGATGCCAATTCTGGCATCAATTGAGCCTCGAGGTTCTATGCTGTCGCCCGAACACTGTGAAGATGTGCTAGGCTCAGGAGAGGAAGGTGAGCAGTCTATGGACCCACTGAAACACTAGGATGTCTCTGTGGAGAACTTGGACTGGTATGGAGAATTTGTGGAGGCAATTGGACTGGACACTTCCCCAGATACAGGCATTCTTTCTCCCCCAACAATGGCTACGGAGGAGGGGGCATCCTATGCCATGGTGGTAAATAAGACGGCTGAGGTCCTTGGATTATAGCTGCCCTCAGTGCAGGTCACTGCTAATCTCCTGACTGAGGTGCATCAGCCAGGGGCTTTAACTTCCGAACCCTTTTTGCCCTTTAATGAGGCCCTTACGGAGGTTGTTCTCAGCACATGATCCAAGCCTAGCACAGGGTCTCCTGTGAATAGGACAATTGCACGGTACAATCGCCCAGCTCCGTACGACCCCAGGTTCCTCAGCTAACACCCCACCACAGAAAGTTTGGTGGTGCAGGCCTCTACGTCCCAGGGTGCGTTCCCTTCTGCCCCTCGGATAGGGAATCCAAGAGGCTGGACTCATTTGGAAAGAAGTTGTTTTTTCCCTCCAGCCTGGCATTGCGGTCTGTGAATACCGCATGCTTATTGGGCCGTTACTCCCATTCCCTTTGGGAGACGGCTGTGCCAGTCCTGCCACAGGTACCAGAGGAGACCCGGGCTGTGCTCTCTCAAGCAGTCAAGGATGGTAAGGATGCAGCAAAATTCACTGTACTGTGTGGCCTAGATACGACGGATTCGCTGGGAAGATCAATTGCAATGACCGTGACCAGGAGGCGCCACGCCTGGCTTAGAACAACTGGCTTCTCGGGCAATGCCCAAGCTAATCTGATGGACATGCCCTTTAATTGAATCTGGCTTTTTGGCAAAAAGGCAGACTCTGCCCTGGTCAGGTTCAAGGACTTTCAAGCCACAGGCAGGTCCGAGGACCTCTCTTTACTTCTTGTGGCCAGTATTTCTTTCACCTCTCTCGTGACAACGGAAGGGGTTTCCAGCCGCGTCAGCCCTATCCCAGCCAATACCCTGCACAGACTGCCCAAGCCATGCGAGGATATGGATGCGGTGCATTCCGATAAAGGAATGGAGGCCAGAAGTCGTCGGTCACACTTCCATCAGCAGCCACAGCCTCCAACCACTCCTAGGCTGACTCTGCAGGACCACACTACCCTAGTTGATGGGAGAAATCATCATCATTTTCCCCACTGGAGATTCATAACATCGGACAAGTGGGTCTTGCAGATCGTCCAGAAGGGCTATTCTCTCCATTTCTCTCTTTCCTCCTCTCATTCTGCCAATTCATGAACGGCTGACGGAGGATAATTTAATGTTTCTCCAAGAGGAAGTTACAGCTCTCTCCGCCAAAGGAGCTATAGAAAGGGTTCCGGTTTCAGAAGTAGACA